>NC_083113.1:14327689-14993055 GCF_949774975.1 Lagenorhynchus albirostris | reverse complement strand
TCAGGAGTTCAGTTCCGTCTTGGTACTTTCCTATATGGCGGAGTGGGAAGTTCAAAGCCAAGATCCTGGCAGCCCAAACCTGCTTCTGGGAAGTTTTGCCCAGAGCTATGCATGGTGAGATTCTGGAATGTTCCAGTTTCCAATCAGCTTGACCAGGATGTGGTAATGATAGAAATGGCCCCAAATAGGACATATTCAGCACCTAAAGAATGGTCAACATAGGTCATTCAGTTTGCACTGGGATAATAAGAAGGCTTTTTAGTGAGAGAATTACATAAATGGACAAAGTACAGGTTGTCTTGACTGGGGACAGTTAGCTGAGAGATGAAGCTGGTAACATATATCCAGCTAAAGACAGTCCATCAGGGGACTTCTCCGGCGGTCCAGTGGTTAGGATGCGGCGCTTTCACTGCCAGGGCCCAGGTTCAATCCCTGGTCGGGGAACTAAGATCCCGTAAGCCACGCAGTGCAGCCAAAAAAAAAAAAAAAAAGTTGGGATTGGGTTTGGCTGCTCCTCCTCGCCGACGTTCTGTCACCCTTGGCCTGTGGCCTACTGATCTGAAGGTGGCTGCTCGGCCTTAAGGAGATAATGAGGTAAAGGCACCCACCGCACACTTCCAGAGGTTGCCTGGGAGTCACGTGCAGTACTCTTACCTCATTGGCCAGGACTGCAAGGGAGCCTGGGAAATGTAGTTTGTTAGCCGATCACATTGCTGCCCCCAGTACAGTTGGGATTCCGTTATCAAGGTGGAAGCAGAGAGTAGACACTGAGGGAGCAGCCTGCAGCATCTACCACTGGGACCTTCCGCTTTCCTTTAGCTGATCCCTCCACTGCCGTCTTCCTTTAGTGCTCAGAACTCGATATGGACATTTTGAGACAATGGAATAAACACATCAACACTGCAGTTTCCAGCTGTGCCGGAGCCACATTTTACCAGGAGGTTGGCTGGCTGCTACGCTGAAGACTGCCTCTGCTTTTTTATTGTTTTGACTCTTTTTTTCCCGGAGGCATTAGAGTTCAAGGTCTGGAGAAGCGGGGATACTGTGTATTTTCTTGGCAGGTGAGTCAAGATGAGATGTCAGGAAGTCCAGTGCACCTCTGCAGCACCCCTCTGCTGCCCTGGAGGCGTTGAAGCCAGGGGTTTAGAGTTGGTCTCTACAGAGACAGCCCTGGCTGAGGGCTGGCAGGGTGACCCTGGAGAAGTCAGTTAACTCCTCTTCCGGATTTTGGGGGGTCCTGGTTTATCATCCTCTCAAGTGGCAAGTATAGGCACAGGAGCCAGATGGGGAATCACAGTATCAGCTTGATTAATGGAGGCTCAGCGACTCCTGCAAAGTCCAGGGCTTATGTCAATGGAATGTTTCTGGTGGCAAGTAGCCAAAACTTGGCTGACTCAGAATGCTGTAGGAATGTGTTATGTCACAGCAAAGAAGGTTCAGAGGCAGAGCAGGCTCCAGGGAGGGTTAATCCAGCATCCCGACAACATCATCAAGGGCCCGGTGCCTACTCCCTTCCACGCTCAGCACTGGCCTTGTTCTCAGGCTGGTTGGGAGAGGGTGACAGCGGCTCTGAGCCCAGCAGCGCCTGGTGAAGAAGAGAGGCCATCTTTCCATGTCAGCTCCCTTCGGAGCAAGGAGACTTTTCCCCAAAGCTCCTCAGCAGACTTCCCCCATTTCAGTCAGGTTATGCTGGGTAACAGATGCCTGAAAATTGCAGTGACCAAAGCCAGCGAAGGTTTATTTTGCACCCACGCCGCAGGTCCAGCACTGGTTGGACCTCTCAGGACGCAGGCTGCCTCACAGCTCCCTGGTGAGAACTAGTCACACAGTCCCAGCCAGCCGTCTCAAGGGGCAAGGAAGTGTGGTCCTGCCATGTGCTTGCCAGGTGAAGAGCCAGAAGTATTTCATGGGAGTCTTAATAACTCACATCCTCTCACATCTCATGTGCCTGTCCCTAACCAACCCCAGGCAGGGGGAAGGTTTCCGCCATGACTGGCTCTGATCTGAGGTGGAATGGACGTTGGGAGGCGCCCACAGGATTCACTCCGGGTTCATAGAGAATGTCTGTGGGACCTGAGGCCACAGAGAACCTTTTGCCAATCCCTCCGTTAAATCTCAGCCCTTGCCTGCGGGCGTGCAGGGCCAGCCTCCAAGAGAATCTCTGTCTAGGAGACAACTTTGTTATTTCATTCCTCCACGACCCTGTGAAGCAGAAAGTGTCATTTTTCAGACAGGAAAACGGCAGCTCAAACTGATGAGCGCTTGCCCAACCAAGGTCACGCAGCTAGTAAGGGATGGAGCTGGGGTTGAGCCCAGACCTGCCTTGTTCTGAAGCCTGAGCCCACAGCTTCTCCTCTGCAGCTCTTTCCTCCACCGGAGAGACATACACAGTTCCGGCCTGTCAGCCTCAGGCTAAGCTCTGGACACACAGGACGACATTCAGTCCTGCAAGGAAGGACCTACTGCAGTTGCCTCTTGACAACTAGGGAAACTGAGGCTCAGGGCAAGGGAGTGACTGTACCTGGCTGGGCAAGAGGCCGAGGGGAGGTTTGATCACCAGGCCGCCAGGTTCCAGGCCTCCTACACCTACAAACGCAGCCTTATCCTGCCCTCCTCCACCAGAGACAAAGGGAGCCCAAGACAGGCCTGGAGGCGGGGGCTGCTGATGACAGCTCACCCCGTTTCGCAGCCAAGAAACGGGACCCCAGAGGAACCTCTGGGTAGGGCTGTTGCCCAGGTGCCTTCTGCCCCCTCCTTCCTTGAGGACCCCACCTGGCCCACACGCCCTGCCACCACCGGCTCCCTGGCATGCTTCCCGTGCAGAACTCACTCCTGACCCTCAGTTAATAGCACGTTTCCAGGCTTCCTCACCTAGCCTCCCCTCTGCACGGGGCTTCCCGTGTATTTAAAACCCCACATCGAGGAAGTCTCACTGGTTTTGACACACCAGCCCTTCACCCTGTGTTTGGTCCTCTTACTCCCCTGCAGGTACACAGCTGCCCCACACCCACTGCTGTCTTTTGATCCCCACTTCAGCCACGACGGGACGTCCAGCGGCGAGTCCTCCTCAGGCGGCCTGACCAGCCAGGAGAGCACCATGGAGCGCCAGAAGCCAGGTAAGGTCTCCGCAGGCCAGCTGTGCCCCTGGCCTCACCCTGCACAACCTCTTAGTCACAGCGTGACAGGTGACACCCCTCCTCCTGTCAGTGATGGATAAAACACAAAAGAACGCTGTAAGTGCCACACGTAAGATTAGAGAGGTCGCCCGGGAGAGCGGCAGGGACCAGTGAGCCAGATCCATCTCCACCCGGGCAGGGCATCAGCGGACGGGGTCTGCCGACACTGTCGGCCAGGAGCCAGGGCACAGGTGTGTGTGCGGCTTGGAGGTGGGGACCACCGGGGAAGTTGTTGAAAAGGGCTGGAAGTGGTGCTCTCAGGGGAGCCGAGCCGGCAACGTTCTGAGGCTGCTCGTTACATAAAGCTTCCCGTGTTGCTTCTCGACTGCTGTGCTGAGAAACGAGCCCAGATCTGGAGCATCTAGTGTGATAGCGTATCTCAAAGTGAACACGCCCATGTTCCACACCCAGGGCAAGAGACAGACCTGGCCAGCCTCCTGGAGGGCCCCAGCCCCTCCCAATCAGTATCCCCAAAGGCCACCCCTGTCTTGCTTCCCACGACCAGACTTAATCTTGCCTGGTTTTGAACTTAACGCATATGGAATGTAGACTCCCACTGGATGCACTGTGTGTGTGTGTGTGTGTGTGTGTGTGGCTTCTGTTGCTCAGTATTGTGTTGGTAAGGGTCGGCCACGTGGTTGTGTGTAGCCACGCCATTTCTGAGTAGCATATCCATTGTCTGAATGACCCACAATTTCTTGCTTGAGTCTAACGTTGAAGGACATTTGGATGGTTTCCAGTTAGGGGCTGCTTAGAATAGTGCTGCCAGGAATACCCTCATACCTGTCTTTTGATGAACACATACTCACATTTCTGCAGGGAGTATACCTAGGAGTGGAATTGCGTTTAACTTTATAAGAGTTTAACTTTATAAGAGACTGCCAAACCATTTACACCACTCCCACCAACGACACGCGTTTAACTTTATAAGAGACTGCCAAACCATTTACACCACTCCCACCAACGACAGAGAGAGAGCTCTATGTGCTCCGTCCTCACCAGCCTTTTCATTTCAGCCTTCCTAGTGGGCACGTAGTAGTATCATGTTGTGTTTTTAATTTGCATTTTTCTGATGCCTGATGAGACTGAGCATCTTCTCATCTGTCTGTTCTTCTATGTATAAGTATTAATCATGGGCATGTACTACTTAGAAGAATGTCTTAAACACGATTCCTCATAACAAAGTTGTAGCCCCTTTGAAGTGTGAGAACCAGCAGGTGATTGGTGGGTTCAAAAGAAAGACAATCAGTGAAGCGTCAGAGAGCGCTGACCTCAGAGGGGCAGGAGATGGAGGTGTCCACGCAGCGGGTGTTCGAGAGTATCCAGGCAGCTCTCGGCGGGGAGGACCATGGCAGCACATCACCGGCTCCCCCGGGCACTGTGGGGCAGGGGAGAGGTTGCCTGCCCCAGGATTAGGGGCCTGGAGAATTCCTCAGCACCCCCGCCCCATGGTTCTCTTAAACCAGGGACAACGGTTGGACTGCAGGCAAGCAGATCGCCCCAACCCCCAACTGTCCGCCACTGCTGCTGCCTCCGGGACCTGCAGACATGGGTTCGCTCCTCTCCTCAGCACGCTTGATCCTGCCCGCAGTCTGTGATCTTTGCTCCAGCACAGGCAGATTTGCATCCTTTTCCCCCCACCCCACCCAGTTGAGACGAAGAGAAACGCGTTGCTTGGCGATGTCATTACACCAAAGTGTAGAATAAGAAGGAAATGTTTCCAGCATTCACCATGGGCCCCAAATAAGGAGTCACAGAAGCTCACCGTGGTCCCTCCTTTCTTTCCTCTTCTGTCCCCTAGAGCTCGTCTCCCCTCTCACTTCCTTGAGACCTTGTTATAAGTTGACTAACCCCTCCCTGCACACACACACATCAGGGCAGTCTGTGTCTAGGAGTTGTCATAAAGTTTAGAATGTATTCAAGACCAGGGTGGGGGAATCAGGTGCCACGATGGATGTGGGGATGTGCCCAGCCCTGGTCAGATGACCGTGATTGCAGTGACAGCAGTACGGTTTCCGGTGCTGTACACTCCCTCCTGTTTAATCATCTCAGGAACACGACAGATTGGGTGCCGTGACTGCCCTGTTTTAGAAACGAGGAAGATGAGGCACAGAAAGGTTGTCCCTTGTCAGAGGTCCCTGCTGGTGAGTAGTTTCATTGAGATTTGAACCAAGACCTATTGGTTCTAGAACCCTCCTTAACCCTCATCACCCACAGACAACACCACAGTCCCTCACCACAGAGTGAGTGTTTCTCAAGCCTCAGCGCACCCAGGTTAGGAAGGTGGCCCCAGAGCCACCAGCTGCCCCAGGCCCGTGCCTGGCCGTGTCTTCAGCACGTCTCTCACAGCCACGTCCATGTCTGTCACCCACCCAGGTGTGTCAAGAGTGAAGCAGGAGCGCCAGAAGGTCACTGGGGCCCAGTTCAGAGGGCCGGTGAAGGGCCCAGGATCAGGGCCTGCTAAGGGCAGGGCTAGGGACAAAGGGGACACTGGGGCGGCCAAGGAGGGGCAGGAACCTAGCCCTTCATCCCTCCATTCATTCAACACGTCACCAATGATATGTGCCAGGCTGGGTGCCAGGGATACAGTGTGAGCCAGACAGGCGTGTCCCCTGCCTTCTTTTTTTTTTTTTTTTTTTTTTCCCCCTGCCTTCTTGGTGCTGACAGTTGGTGGGAGAGACAGGCAATAGCAGGAGCACCGAGTAATAAATACTCACTAATAATGCTGAGTATTAAGTGGAAACAAACACAGCGCCTAGAGAGCTTGGTAGGGTCTGGGGGTGAGGGTGTCTCTGAGCAAATCACATTTTAGGCGAGGCTAGAAGAATGCAGAGGAGCCAACTGGGAGGAGAACATTCCAGGGAAAGGGAGCTGGTTGCAGACCCTGAGGTAGCAGGGGGTGTGGTGTTGGTTGAACAGGAAAGAGGCCGAGTGGCTGGATAAGTGAGAGATGAGGCCAGGGAGGTGACGGGGAGAGCATGGTGGGGACTCCGTCCTTCACTCAGAACCACGGGACTCAGTTCTTCTGAGCACAGGAGGGATGGGATCTGACTCGGGTGTTCACAGGGTCCCTCTAGCTACAGATTCTTGCAGGGTGGGGCCAGTGGAGAGGGAGAGATGGGCAGGTTCTGGATATGGTCCTTTGGAGGTAAAGTTAGAATTCCCTGATGCTCAAGGATGATAACCAGTTTCTGACCCAAGCAGCTGAAAGGATGGAGATGATGAGAGATGCAGGTTTGGGGCCAGATAAGGAGTTGGCTTTGGCCGTGTCCAGTGGGAAGTGCCCAGCAGACACCCAGTGGAGGCGTGTGAGGGAGCCACGTATACAAGTCTGAAGTTACGGGGAGAGGTCCAGCCAGAGACAGAAGTGTGGGAGCCACTGGTGTCATAGGTGGTAGAGAAGGCTGGGTGTGAATGCCATGGGCTTGGCTCTCTGCAGAAATGTGGTCTCCTGGCATGGTCTGCCCACTTCCCAGGGGACCAGAGCCTCCTGGGCGTGTCGGATGCTTCCAGGGAGGAAAAGCGTCTGTAGAGGTAAAGTAGGTGGACAAAGCAGCCAGCCTGCCCACTCTCATGACCATGGTTCCCAAATGAAAGCCACGTAGGCAGTGACACCCTCGGCAATGTCCAGCCAAGCTGCTCTCTGCCGTGTCCCTGAGTGCCGTGCCTGGCCCTCCAGGCCCACCTTCCCCAGCAGGAACATGGGCCCAGAGCCCTCTGGGGCTGCACTGGGGGCAGCAGTGTGTATGGTTGTGAGCTCAGCCTCCGACAGGCCTGGTGAGAAGTTCTGAGTCGGCTGTGTGACCTTGGCGGTGACCTCCTCTCTCCCAGCCTCAGGTCCCTCTGCTGTGGCGGACACCCTAAGTGTCTCTCCTTGCAGGGTGCTTTCGGGGTCCAGTGGGATCACACCTGCCCAGCCCTCGGCACAGGACCCAGCCCATCACGAAGGGAATGACGACTTCTGCTTCTCGAGCACTCACTCTGCACTGTCACTGGAGTTGTCATTATTGGGGAAGCACAGAGAGGGTACAGGGGTTGAGAGCACAGGTCTGAAGCTCTTTCTTACTTTGTGACCTTGGACCCGTTACTTAACCTCTCTGAGTCTTAATGTTCTCTTTCATCTATTACACTGGTCCTGATATCCACCTCACAGTATCACTGAGAGGATGTAGCAAGGTAATGCGTGCAAAGCACTTATAGTAATACCTGATACAGACGTGTGCTTAATAATAATTATCGTTATTATAATTATTCAGCACTGATCAAAATTGTGGGCTCTGGTGTTAGACCGCCTGGGTTTGGGTCCTCTGTTAGTGCATTTGCAAGTTTGATAGATACCAACTAGCCCTCCACCGGGGTTGTGTGTTTTTTTAAGATCCGATGCTCCATTCAGGCACACTGGCTAGCCTTGGGAATTTAGACTAATTTACACCCACACCAGCCATCATGATTTTAAACCTGTTTCACCTTTGAACCAGCCATTCCACTTAGAGAATTCTGTCCCAAACATAATTCCACACTTGCTCAAAGTTGGGTATAGAGGGAAGGCCACAAGAACATTAAGAAAAATCGAAAATAACCGGAATGTCCAATCAGCAGGAAACTGGTTAAATCATTGATGTCCATTCACATGATGGAATACTGTGCAGCTATTAAAAATAAGGTAACTTCATGTTCAGTTAACTTATGTGAAGATGTATTATGAAGATACAGAGCAAAAAGCAAGTGTAAGTATTATTTATTTGTAAAGTAAGAAATCAAGTTGTGAGACATTGCTTATTATGATTCCACTTTAATTTAACCAAAAAAAGCTACGCACGTTTAAGCAACAAAGGAATGCGACCTCGGTTACATAAAGAATCTTATTCACCAAAAGACGGTCAGTCTCATAGAAAAATGGGTAAAGGATATGAGCAAGTAATTTACAAAATAGGAAATGCAAATGGCCAGTAAGGATGAAAAGGTGCTCAAGCTCCTTTGTGGATGGAGGGCTGTTGGAGGGCTTCGCGAACTTAACGCATGTCAAGCACTAGAATGGTGCCTGGCACACGGTAAGTGCTCAGTAAACATTCTGTTACCGAGTGTTGTTAGGCCCCAAGACATGAGTTGATGGGGGTCGTGGCCGTGTGTGAGCTGAGCAGACAAGCTGGCAGAGGGGTGGGACCATCCAACCACATTAAGGACCAGATTCTTTGGGTGAACTTGGGCCAGAGCCTGAGTCATCTCTGACCACTGGTGTGTCTCCTGTCTTAATGCAGAGCCTTTGTGGCATGTGCCCGCCCAGGCCCGGCTCTCGGCCATGACTGGAAGCAGCGGGAGCAAGCACACCTCCAGGCAGGACACAGCAGGCAAAGATTCCCCCAACAGGCATTCCAAGGTGAGTCTGGGCCCCGCCTGCCAACCCCGGGGGCCACCTTACCCGCCCTGACTGCCTAGGGCTGGGTGGCTTCACCTGGGTGTGGGCCTCTGAGCAGCACACATGAGCACATGCTCCACCTCTGCCCGCTTCTGCTCCAGCAGAGGGGCGAGAAGCCTGGTCTGGAGTTAGACCCAGCCAGGCGCACATCCTGGCTCCAGCCCCTGCCATCCACGTCATCTTGAGCAAAGACCTTCAGCCCCTGAAGCCACAGTTTCCTCATTACCTCAGCTGTGGTAGGTGTCTTCACCAGCTCGGGCTGCTGTAAGAAAAATGCCACAGGCTGGGTGGCTGATGAGCAACAGAAATTTATGTCTTACAGTTCTGGAGGCTGGGAAGTCCAAGGTCAAGGCGCAGGGAGATTCAGCGTCTGGTGAGAACCTGCCTCCTGGTTCACAGACGGCCTTCCCTCCACCTCATGTGTGAAGGGAGCTCTCTGTGCTCCCTTTTATAAGGATATAAATACATATATGGATTTTATAACCCCATTCATGAGGAATATATAAACATATATAGGATAAATATGTGAAAATATATAGCGGTTTTATAATCCCATTCATGAGGACTCTACCCTCATAACCACCTAATCACTTCCCAAAGGCCCTCCCTCCTAATACCATCCCACTGGAGATGAGGATTCAGCCTATGAATATTGGGGGAACACAGACTATTCAATCTATAGCAATAGGTTAACTGCTATAACAGACAGCCCCCAGATCTCAGTGACCTCACACAATAGAAGTTTATTCCCCTTTCAAATAACAATTCAGTGTGGGTACTCGGTGAGCAGCTTTCCACATGGTGATTCAGGAACCCAGGCTCCCTCCCTCTTGTAGCTGTCCCTCAGGGCCTCAGAGCCCTCCCCTGGGTCCCTGCCTCTTTGCAGCAGATGAGGGTAGGAGGGAAAGGGAAGGTTTTTGTGGCTCAGACCTGGAAATGGCATAAGTCACTTTTTTTTTCTGGCTGCGTTGGGTCTTCGTTGCTGCGTGCAGGCTTCTCATTCCTTGAGGTGGATTCTCTTGTTGCAGAGCTCAGGCTCTAGGCGCACGGGCTCAGTAGTTGTGGCGCACGGGCTTAGTTGCTCCGCGGCATGTGGGATCTTCCCGGACCAGGGCTCGAACCCATGTCCGCTGCATTGGCAGGCGGATTCTTAACCACTCTGCCACCAGGGAAGCCCCGACATAAATCACTTTTACCTATATTGCACTGGCCAGGACTCTTATCACATGGCCACAGGTCACTGCAGGAGGAACTGGGAAATGTAGTCCTGTGTACACGCCCAGGAGAAGGAGATAGTTTTGGTGAGCAGTTGGAAGTCTCTTCACATCTATTCATTCAGTGGGTGTTTGATGGGCCCATACAGTGTGCCAGGCATTGGGACCACAGTGTTGAAGAGGGCAGGTGCACCCCTGTGCTCACAAAGTTGGCATCCCAGCGGGGGCAACAAGCAGTAAGTAAAGAAACAGATTTCATTATATAATGGTAAGAACCAATTCTTGCTGTGAAAGAAAAACAAAGTACAGTCAAGGGAAAAGAGTGTCAAGCACGGCTACTTTAGGATGAGGTGGTCAGAGAAGGCCTTTGAGGAGGTAACCTTTAAGCAAAATCTTGGATGAAGTAAGGAGCAACCCATGAAAATATCTGAGGGAAGAGCATTGTAGACAGAGGGAACAGCAAGTGCAAAGGCCCTGAGGGGGCAGTGTGCCTGGCATACTCAAAGAACAGCGAGAAGGCCAGTGTGGCTCGAGGAGAGTGATCAAGAGGGAGGCGGGAGATAAAGTTAGAGACCAGAACCTGGAACCAGATCACACAGGGCCTCAGAGGCCATGGTGAGGACTCTTGCTTTTCCCCTGAGTGAGCCGGGAGAGGACATGAACTGACGCAAGTGTTCACAGCCTGTCTCTGGCTGCGTGTAGGGAACAGATGGGGGGCCAGGGGTGAGGGGAGACAGGGACAGGGAGTTGGGAGACCAGGGAGGAGGCTCCTGCCATGGTCCAGCAGGAGGCAGTGGTGGACAGGACCGGGGCGGGGTTGGGGGGAGCCACAGAGGGAGGAGAAGTGGCAGGTTTGGATCTGTTCCGAAGATTCAGGCGACAGGATTTGCTGTTGGACTAGATACGGGTGTGAGAGCAAAAGCAGCGTCGAGTGACTCCACGGCTCTTGGGTGGAGCAGCTGAAAGGACGGAGGTGCCGTTGTGAGACAGGCAAGAGGCGAATTCAGGAGGGAAGGCCAGGAGCTCAGTTTCAGATGTGTTCAGCTTAAGCTGTGGGCAGCACGTTGCGTATGTGCTGTCATTTATCCCTCTGATCAACCTCATGGGGCAGGGTTATTATCAACCCATTTTACAGATGTGGAAACTGAGGCACAGGGAAGTTCAGTCAGTTGCCCAAGATAGCAAGGCCAGTAAGTGGGGGAGCCAGAGTTCGAAGCTGTCCGGCTCCAGGGTTCACACTTAGGGGTAGGGAGGACCCAGAGAAGGAAGTTTGCCCCCCCGCCCCCCCACCCCGAGTCTAGGAATGACACACTTCTCCTGCCTTCCAGGGAGAGCCTCAGTACTCCAGTCATTCCAGCAGCAATACCCTCTCCAGCAACGCATCCAGCAGCCACAGCGATGATCGCTGGTTCGACCCCCTGGACCCACTGGAGCCAGAGCAAGACCCTCTCTCCAAGGGCGGCTCCAGTGACAGTGGCATTGACACCACCCTCTACACCTCTAGCCCCAGCTGCTTGTCCCTGGCCAAGACGTCTCGGCCGGCCAAGCCACACAAGCCCCCGGGAAGTATGGGCCTCTGTGGAGGCGGGCGCGAGGCTGCCGGGCGGTCCCACCATACAGACCGGCGTCGGGAGGTCTCGCCCGCCCCTGGGGTCACTGGCCAGAACAAGGGCTACCGACCGAAGCTGTACTCCTCAGGCTCCAGCACCCCTACAGGCCTGGCTGGGGGCAGCCGCGACCCACCGAGGCAGTCCAGGTAAGACACTGAATCTAGTCCAAGTCCTTCAGGGGGACCCTGACCACCACCTGCATCCCTCACAGTCCTGACAGTGGTGTTCCCCTCCCCAGAAACATGCTCACAGATGGGAATGCTCGCACCTTAGTTTGCTTACAGAGTTGGGAGACTTGTGGACCACCCCCTGCTGCCATCCATTGGCCTTTAAGGATGCCAGTAGAGGGAGGTAGATCCCTGGCTGGCTGTCTCATCTGTCTCTGGTTCAGTCTGACCCTCAGTCTCTTTCCTTTTCTCTCTCCTGAGACTAGTAGTTTTTACACTTTCTGGGAGCCACAGACTGTTTCTGTTAGGAGTGCATTTGTCTGGAGGTAATAGGAGACCTGACCCACAGTGGCTTAAACAAATAGAGGTTTAATAGTCCCCTTTTGGGAAGTCCAGAGAGGGCAGAGCTGGGCTGGTGCAGCAGCAGCTCAGGGAGGGCCTCAAGGCCTAGCAGCCTGTGTCTTCCTGCTCCATCACCCTCCTCATGCTGGCTGTGACTTCCTGGTCTCCAGATGGCTGTGGTGCCCCTGGGGGACATGGGGACAGAGAACAGAGGAAAGACGGCAGCGTCTGTGTAACTCCATGTCTGTGGAGAAAGCAAAAGCTTTCCCAGAACCCCCTTCAGCAGGCAGTGTCACATGGCCATCTCAGCTACAAGGAAGTCTGGGAGATCACGGGTTAGCCTTCCAGCCTTCATAGTAAAGGGCAGTGTGGTCTCCAGACAGTCCACTGGAGGGCTGTTCAACACAGATTCCCCTGACCTACTGGGTGGGGCCTGAGAGTATGCGTTTTTACAGAGTTCCGTGTAGATGCTGATGTTGCTGGTCCCGGGACCACGCTTTGAGAACCACTGGTAGAGAGGCAGACGGTAATAAGTGAGAACGAACAGGCATTGACTAACCAACAACCTGGAGTCTGGACCACACACACTGCGAATGTGATGAAAGCCACGAACTGCCTCCTGGAAAAGTTCTGCCGTCACAGGACTCAGCCCGGTCCAGGGGCCCCCTCAGAGGTCTGCGGCCCCAGGCAGGGATTACTGTGCTGCAGTCCCCAGTGTGCACCCCTGAGGCCACCACCTCCTTTCTCCTCCCTGACCACACCTGAGCAGGGGCCAGCCCGTGTCCAGGACCTCCATTAGGGGCCTTCATCTCCCTTGGCTTCCTGACACCTTGGCCCGTCCCCAGACCTGCGCCTCTCTCCACACAGGACACGTGCACCCAGGCGGTGGCCTCAGACCTCCTTGACCACAACCCACAGTGGACTTGGGTCTTTGACTATACAGAAATATCTATATATTTTAAAAAGGTGAAGCAGAAATCTCCCTAGCAGTTCCTAGCCTGGCCGTGCAAAGCCCTTTAATCCAGTCTGCTCTGTTGAGAAGGTTTGAGCGCTGCTCCCTACCTCCTTAAAGGATCTCATGACCGAGCGGCGGTTCTCTTGTTACCAAATTCAGGTTCTGCTGCTTGACACTCGAAAGCCAATATTGGAGAGACAGGTGTTGATCGGAAAGGAAAATATGCAGAAGCGTGAGGGAGTTTAGCTGTTGTAGAAGTTAAAGTATTTAACTAGATTCTAAGACCAAGGGGCTGCTTACCCTCTGACAGACTTGGAAACCACGGTATTTGAGAGTGTCCGTCTGTCAGTGCTTTCCCTCACTGTGGCCCTGGTCCCCCTGGAGTCAGGAGCCAGGAGAAGGGTGAGGGTGTAGAGAAAGGGTGCCCCAGGGAGTTAGGTCTCTGTCTGAGCCAGCCTCCCTAGACAGATAGATGTTAATCATTTGAACTCACGGACTCTTTTGAACAGCTCATTCATTTATTTATCCATTCATTTCATTCACAAATATTTCTCAGGGATTTGTTGTGTCCCAGGGACTACCCTGAGAGCTAAGGAGAAGTAACGAGCAAATTCAGACGAGGCCCCCAGCCCTCACCTCACCCACCATCTGTTGAGGGAGACAGAGTAGAATCAGGTCATCACTGAGACAGATGTCAAAGTGCGCCCACCGAGAGGGCCTCAGTGCTCTGCGGGTCCCAGGTCCCGGCTGTGGTAGGCCCCGTGTTGGGCACAGGCCCATGTCAGTAAGGCTCCGTAGCTGTAAGGTTTTGGAGTCTGTGATATAAAGGCAGCAGTGCTGGGGAGTAGACTATGTCTGAGGCAGCGGGGTGGGTATAAAATTACTCTGCGTCTGAGAGAAGGATTTGCTGAACCCAGAAATGAAGGGAATAAAATGGGAGAGGAACCGCTACAAAAGAGGGCCCTGCGGTTGGGAGCTTTAATTTGCATACAGACAATTGATGCTAATTGCGAATCATTCTTATCTACTCATTAAAGCTGCTTCCTGAAGTTTTCTCCTAGGCAACCAGGCTTTAGTGTGAAGCAGCATTTCCCAAAATGGGGTGCTTGAGGTGATTTGGGTGGTGTGGGGAGGAAAATGTTTTATTTTAAATGGATATTAGGAAAAGTGTTATCAACCCATCCCCTGATTTTACAGATATTGCCTTGGACAAATTAAGGAAAATTAAATGAGTTGATTTAAAGAAACAAATGTGTTCATGGTAGATGAGAGCGTGGACTCCAGAGTCAGCCCACTGGGGTTTGAGCGCCACCCCACACCGCCTTGTCTTGGCTGTGTGGCCTTGGGCAAATTACTGAACCTCTCTGGGCCTCAGTTTCCTCATCTGTGAAATGGGGGCCCTGTCACTGTCCCTAACTAAGGCCATGTCGATGTCCCTAGCTAAGGCCCTGACACTGTCCCTAACAGCCTGAGCTGTCCCTAACTAAAACTCTGACGCTGTCCGTAAGAAAGGCCCTGACTCTGTCATTAAGGCCTTGATGCTGTCCCTAACTAAGGACCTGAGCTGTTTCTAACTAATGGCCTGAGCTGTCCCTAACTGAAGCTTGCCGCTGTCCCTAACTAAGGGCCTGATGCTTTTCCCAACCAAGGCCCTGAATCTATCCCTAAGATGCTGAATCTGTCCCTAACTAAGGCCATGACGCTGTCCCTAACTAAAAGCCTGACTCTGTCTTACCTAAGAACCTGAGCATCAGCACTTTATTTAGGGACAGCGCCAGGGCCTTAGTGAGGGCTCAAAGTCAATGGGGGAGACATATCCCTCCCCAGACAGTGACAGCCCATAGTGGTCAGGGCCAGGGTGAGGGAAGCGTTCAGGGTGTGGGAGCCCAAAGGAGGGGCCTGACCCAGTATGGGAGGTGCTTTCCTAAAGGAAAGAGGGTAAGCTACTGGAAACTAGGAGGGCAGAGTGTTCTAGGCAGAGAAGATGTGCAAGTCCCACCTCACCCTGCCAGTCCTCCCAGAATCTTCCCATCTCAGTAGGTACAAGTTCCCAGCAGGTCACTGAGCACCTGTGCTCAGTAGGTACAAGTTCCCAGCAGGTCACTGAGCACCTGTGCTCAGTAGGTACAAGTTCCCAGCAGGTCACTGAGCACCTGTGCCCACACGTGCCTCTGCCTGCCGCTAGCCACACTGCCCCTTGCTCAGGGCAGCCCAGCAGCCCTGTGCATCTGCTGTCATCTGTCCATTCCCTGGGGCCGAGCCGGAATGACAACCTGCTGCCCAGCCTTGGCTCCCCAAAGAGAGGCACAAGCGCTCCATAGCTGCCCTTGTGTCTACTTCCAGGCCCTTTGTAGCCCAGCACTTTGCGTTCGTTCATACAGAAGGCGCCTACTGAATGCTCAGCCCTCTGCCGCAGAGGACCCCGGCCGTCCTGGCACTGACAGGGTGCCAGGGGAGACAGCAAGCAAATAATTACAAAAGCAATGAATCGATTATGCTAGGGGAAAGCCTTCAAGGGAGACCTCCTGGGATCTGAGAGTGGATGTGGTGCAGGGGCTGGAGGGGGTGTCTAATCTAGGCGGGGGGTTGGGGGGCAGGGATAATTCCCCTGAGGAGGTGTCATTTCTGCCACAGATGAGAGGGATAAGGAGGAGGGAGCAGGTGAAGTGGTTTCAGGGGGACCGATGATATACTCTTGATGCAGTTATGTGGGTGTTTGCTTTGTAAGTGTTTGTTAAATTGTACATACATGTTTTGTACACTTTGTTCTATGTGGGCTATTTTACAATGTTTTCTTTAAAAGAGAAAAAGGAAAGATGATGTGTGGAGAAGGCATCCCTATGAGAGGGAGTAGCATGTGCAAAGGCCCTGGGGTGGGGAGGAGGGTGGGTGCCATCAGGTCACTGAACACAGGCCCCTTGGGTCAAGTATAGAAATTGAGGGGGGCAGCTGATGGGAGGTTGGCAGGGACCAGATCACGCAAGGCACTGTCAGCCACATTACAGAGTTTGGATTTGATCCTAAGAGCTGTGGGCAGCAAGGAAAGGCTTCAGCAGAAAGGATAATGCAGGGAGATAGATGTTTTGAAAGATGGTGCTGGAGGCGCAATTGCAGAAGTCTCAGGGATGGGTCTGAGGCCGAGATGTGAGTGAGAAGGAAGGGGACCTTGACTAGAGGACAGAGCAACTGTGGATGTGTCAGCAGGTGGCAGCACCAGGACCTAAGGAGGGAGGGAGGCAAGAGTCCAGGACAGTGTCTGCTGCAGTGTCGGGAGGCTGCTGCAGATGGGGAATGTTGAGATTCTTGAGAGAGAAGAGGAGAGCAGGGCTGGGCAGGCCTGAGAGGAATGTTATTCTCACATTCCCTGACACCAAAGCACCCACTGTGTGCCGGGTACCGTTCCAAACACGGCGATACAGAAGGGGGCAAAGTCGAGCCCTCTTTTGTGGAGCTGATGTTCTCCTGGAGAGAGAGTGAGGCAGACAGACAACTGAGCAACCGTGTAATATTAATATGCCAGGTGGAGATAAGGTCTGGGGAGAAAACCAAACCGGGCAGAGGTCCCAGAAGGCCTCTAGGAGGAGGTGATATTTGGCAGGAAGCATGGAAGTGATCCAGGCAGGGAAAATAGCAAATGCTGAGGCCCTGAAGGTAAACTCGTTTGCAGTGCTCTGGAAATGCTCTGGTGGCCAGACAGGCCAAAGGAAGGCAAGAGGTCTGATTTGCAAGGTGGGCAGGGGCCCAGCTCTGGCAGGCTTACCAACCACGGGCGGATGCTGGGATTTGATTCTGAGGGACGTGGGAGCCATGGGAGCACATAATCTGACTTATGTTTTAAGTAGATCACCCTGGGCTACTCGGGGGAAAGTGGACTGTTTCAGGGGTGGGCGGGGATTGAGTTCACCGGCATAGTGCGAGGACTGCCAGGAAAGGGATGGGCCCTGCCATGCCCAAATCCCCTACCCACTCCCTCCCTGCGCTGCAGCCCTCTCCGTGGAAGCCACCGCAGCCTGTAGCAGCTTGTGCCCGTGGATGATTCCACTGACTTCACAGACTCTCCCCCGAGACGTTCGTCATGGGAGCCCGGCTTCCAGGCACAGTGCCAGGCGCCAGTGCCTGCTGTGGGCATCGCGATGGGCTGAGTGATCCCAGGCGGGCAGCCACCTGCCCCCCACCCACCCCCCCGCCCTCTCTCGAGGCAGCGTACACTCCAAAGCTTCCTGGGCTTCCTGAGCAGTTTGTCAAGAGCTGTTTAAAGGCACTGAGAGGCTCTCCGCCCCATGTGGAGCCGACATCGCCGGGTGTTCCCAGGCAGGCAGGAAGCACGTGGCCTTGCTTCCGTGGGTGGGGCTGCGGTCTCCGGGATACCCTTCTGGGCGCATAGCCCTGAAAGGTGATGTGAGGGCCTTGGCATCCACTGGGGCCAACCCCACCTCTGTTGGCTAGGAAGCCGGGGTCACGCAACAGACCTACTCGGAGAGTCGCAGTCAGCTTGGGAAGAGGAACGCAGGCCATCTCCAGGAACTCAAGGGAAGGAGGGAACCTTGCAGAGATCTTGGGGCTGGGGCAGGGAGGAGTGCAAAGGCCTTGAGGTGGGAAGGTTTCTGGTGTGTTTGGGGAACAGCTTCCATGTGGCCAGAGCAGCGTGAGCAAGAGGCAGAGTGGGAGGATCTGAGGGCAGAGAGGGGTCGGCACAGATGGTGTGGGGCCTTGTGGACCAGGGGAGAGCTCTGACTCACCCTGAGCAGAGGAGGGCGGTGGTTGCACTCAGGCATTCACAGCCTCCCTCTGGCTGTGTTTGGGGCGAGGGCAGGAGGAGGCCGCTGTGACGATACAGGTGCGCGGTGGTTGGTGGAGGTGGCCAGTGGTGGTTGGATTCCGCATCGATTTTGTGCCAGTGAGTTTTTCTCCCATGTCATCTCTGCTTCCACCTCCTGAAGACCTACTGTTTTTGCTCACAGGCTGCAGGGCAGAATGTTGCTGCATATGGCTCCTACACTGAGCCTGATAATTCCAGCCATGTGCAGGGACTGATTCAACTCTCACGCCCCTGCCAGACACCTGGGAGAGAGGGCGAGATCAGTCCAGCAGTTAAGGCCCCACAGGGGCCCACCTGGGGTTACCTGGGTGAGCAGTGTGATTTCCCAGCCTCTGGCCTCTGGCTGCCTGTGTCCAGGTCACAGCTCCACCACTCACCAACGGTGTGGTCTCCACCAGGCTCCTTAGTTCCTCTGAGGTTCAGTTTCCTCCTCTGTAAAATGGGGGTGAAGATGCGCTCTGTGGTCCAAGGCTGCGAAGATGAACCTACACCATGTGTTTAAAGTCGTTAGCACAGGGCCTGAGACATAGCTGGTCCACATATATCAGCTGCTGTTTGGTTTTATTTTCATGTATTGTGTATTTATCATGACTACCGTTGTCATTGAAAGTATAGGTTGGTGGTTAAACACAGTGTCTCTTGAGCCACACTGCCTGGCTTTGTATCCTGGCTGTATCCCTGGCCAGCTGTGTTATTGGGGGCAAGTTATTTAATCTCTCTGGGCCTCGGTTTCCCCACATGGAACTTGCGGGAGGTGGTAGCTTCTGCCTCGTGGGGTTGCTGGGGCAACTAGATGAAGTGATGCCTGTGAGATGCTTAGAACAGGGCCTGGCCGTGTTCACAGGCTCAGCGCGGTCACCACCATCACTGCCACCTGCTCCGTCACTGCTCTTCCTCCTAAAGGCAAGGGCACAGCTCCCTTTGTGCCTGTTGCCCACCCTGGGCCCACCCATCAGCGTCCCCGGGGATGAATAGACCAAAGCATCACGCATGCCCAGGCAGCTGTGCGATTTCTCCATCCAGCCTACAGTTTTTTAGCTTTTTTTTGTAAGCCACAGAACCTTTTACTCCAACAAAATCTTAACTGCTCCTCTGAGATACAACACAGATAAACGCACAGCCTCTCTGGGTGAGGGTGGGGTCGGAGCAGGATGCCCCCCGCCCCCGCCAGTCCTGGCTGAGCCCAGAGCCCAGGCTTTTAGCCCCTGGACGCACCACGTCCCTGTATACCTGCAGCTCGGGGAGCACGCCCCGGTGCCCGGGCCTGTGCTGAGCACCGTGCACGTAATGATCTTGTGAGGCAGGTGCTGTCATTGCCTCAATTCTCAGAGGAGGAAACCGAGGCTCACTGAGGGGAAGGGGCTCGAGCAAAGAGCACAGTGTGTCAGGGGAGCAGCATGGCCCATGTTCTCATCCACCACGAGGTGCTGCTTCGTGTTTCAAGCTGAGGCCCGGGGAGGGCACCTGGCCTCACCGGTGCTTCAGAAGGAAAGTGATTGGCAGGTGGGGTAAGAGCTCCACCCTGTACTCGTGGTCCAGGGGACGTGTGAGAAGGGGCGCCCACCTCAGAGGGCCGAGTCAAGAGGCACAGCATATTCAGAATAGTTTTTTGTTGCCCTACTGTGTGGGGGACACCAGCCATTCCTGAGGTTGGTAGAGGTTGAAAACAGGGGAAGTCACGGGAATGCCTTTGCCTCCAAGCAACAAGAAATCCCAGCTCAATGGGAGGAAGTCTGTTATCTCTCAGAACGTGAAGGCACAAGGTAGGAAGGGCCTTACTGGGTGAATTACTGGGTAATTCATTGACTTGAGGACTCCTATAGACTGGCTCCCCTCACAGCCTCAAAGTGGCTGTCATTCAACCAGAGAGTCACAGTGTCCAGTGGAAGAACAGGGGATATTTGCTGCAAGTGGTCTGTGTTAGTTTTCTAGTGAAGAAATCTTCCCCAGAAGTCCCCTAGCACACAGTCCACACTCACACACCTGATGTCTCACTGGCCAGAAGTAGATCGCAGACCTACCCCAGACCCATTGCAGACAAGTGGCGGCAGCCATTCAGGATTTGTGCCCTGGGCTGGGTGCCAGCCAGGTCACCTTCCTTAAGGATGAGTACAGTCAGCCTTCATTTACAGGGTAATGGGATTAGCATGACACCCAGTGCCTGCCACAGGCCTGAGGAGAGGGCGAACCCCTCCCAAAAGAGGCAATGGCTGGAGCCAGCTGGCAGACACAGAGGCAAAGCGTGTTCATCTTATTCCCTTCCTTTTTTTTTTCAATCATCTCTTGTTTTTTTCAGCTCATAAAAGCTGAACATGCCTGATGACAAGGTAGAGAAATACGTACTGTAGAAAGTAAAAGTTAGGGTTAAAATCAATTAGGATATATTCGTAGAGTGGGCCCTCTGCAGCTATTGAAGGGAGAGGGGCTTGTGTGGACTGACACGGAGAAGTCTCCAGAGCGCCGTGTTAAGGTTAAAGCCAGGTGCAGAACAAGCTCAGGATAGGCTGCCATTTATGTTACGAAGGAAGGTTGTGCTTGTGCGTACTAGGCTCTCTGTTGAAAAAGAAGAAAGGGGGAGGGGCAAGGTTGCCTCGAAGGAGACTGAGGTGTCAGAGGACACTTCCTTCCTATCCTGCACCTTTTATATGGTTTCATTTCCCCCATCATTACTATCTCCAGAGGTAATCAGTTAGTGTACACTCCCCCAGAGATTTTTCTCCAAACCTGTACCAGCCCAGATCTTTCACATATTTTTGGCCATTACCCAAAACAGGAAAAACATTTTATACTACAATCCAGCGTGGACATCCAGAATAAGGTTTCACAAAACCACTTATCCTTACCTCACAAGAGGTACACTGAAGTTTTTCATTCTAGTCTATTTCTTTTTTATTTTCCTCTTAGTAACAGTCAAGATCCACTAAGTTGATTTCATGACCCACAGTGGAGGAGAAAAGTGTACATTTCCTTTTCATAAAAAGATCCCCCCAAAAAAGCCCAGTAATCATATAGTATACATACTTTTTTTTAAAATAAATTTATTTATTTATTTTTGGCTATGTTGGGTCTTTGTTGCTGCCTGCAGGCTTTCTCTAGTTGCGGCGAGCGGGGGGCTACTCTTCGTTGCCATGCGTGGGCTTCTCATTGCATTGGCTTCTCTTGTTGCAGAGCACAGGTTCTAGGCACGCAGGCTTCAGTAGTTGTGGCGCTCGAGCTCAGTAGTGTGGCGCACAGGCTTAGTTGCTCCATGACACGTAGGGTCTTCCTGGACCAGGGCTCGAACCCGTGTCCCCTACATTGGCAGGCGGATTCTTAACCACTGTGCCACCTGGGAAGCCCCCTATATATACATTTTAAGAGAAGAAAAAGCATGCTTTACACAATGGCTTTTTTCCACTTACTGTAGCTCAGACATCTGTCCTCACCCATAAACAGAAATTGACCTCATTCTTCGCACTGGCTGCATAGGTTTTGATCATATGTATGTGCTTGGAACAATCTATTAATCCCCAGTTAAAAGACATTCAGTCCATGTCCATGTTTTCTTGATTACACACAGCACTGCAGTGACAATCCTTGGGCTTTTCTGTGGTGTGGATTTCTGGGAGGTCAGATCTGTTAGACTAAGGCTGTATCTCCTTCAGTTCTCAGCTCAGACACCGTTGCCTCGTTGGGGAAGCCCCTGACCACCCCAGACAAAGTCCAATCCCGATGTTACATGCTCCATGGCTCCCTGGACATCCCCCCACCAATGTGCAACCTTGGGCCTGTTAGTACATGTTGCTGAATTATAGAAAGTATATATAAGTCAGTCAGAGCTTGCTTTTTTAAATCCAGTCTGACAATCTGCCTTAGAATTGGGGTGTTTCAGCATTCACGTTTAATGAAGTTACTGATAATGATTGGATTTATATTTGCCGTTTTCCTCTTTGTTTTCTATATGTTTACTGTTTTTCTTGCTCCTCTTTTCTTCCTTTACTGCTGCCTTTTGTGTTAAATAAATGCATTTTAATGCACCATTTGGATTCCTCTTGATTTTTTGGACTATTTTTTTTTTAGTTGTTATAGTACGTGCCTTTTCAGTGTAATTCAGATTAATACTAACTTAATTCCAATAAATTATGGAGACTTTTTTCCAATATAGCCCCATTCTATTTCCCCTCCTTTGTGCTATTTTTGTCATCTATATTATTACATCCATACGTGTTATTAACCCAACAGTATAGTGTTGTTATTATTGCCTTATACAGTCTTATGTTGAAGGAAGTTAAAGAAGAAATAAGGAAACATAAGTCTATAGAGTTTTCTATTCTAATCCACAAATTTACCATCTTGGATCCTTCATTTCTCCGAATGGATTCAGGTCACCATCTGCAGTCATTTCCTTTTGGCCCAAGGACTTATTTTATTATTTATTAGGCAGATGTGCTAGCAATGAATTCTCTGAGTCTCTGTTTATCCGGGGACATCTTTACTTTGCCTTCATTTGTGAAGGATACTTTGGCTGGACATAAAAGTCTTGGTTGACAGTTTTTTCTCTCAGCACTTTGAAAAGATCATTCCATTCCATTGTTTCAAGTGACAAGTCGGCACTTAATTGTATTGTGCTCCTCTGTATGTGATGAATCCTTTTCTCTTGGTGCTTTCAGGGGTTTTGTCTTAATGTTTGACCTGTTTTTCTGGATGATGTCTTAATATTGATCCTGGTGGGGATGTGTTGAGTTTCTTAGATGTGTAGATGAATGTTTTTTTGTCCAGTTTGAGGAGTTTTCAGCCATTATTTTTTCAAACCTTTCTTCTGCCCCTTTCTCTCTTCTCCTTCTGAAACTCTCAGTGAGCAGGTTTCGATATGCTTGATGCAGCCCCAGAGGTTCCACTGTGGCAGAACCTGCCTGTTCACTGAGCTGGGCAGAGCCCCCAGGCCACAGCGTCAGATTCCCTCTGTTCTTACCTGAAGTTCCGTTTTTCAATGTTTTTTTGTCCAGTTTGAGGAGTTTTCAGCCATTATTTTTTCAAACCTTTCTTCTGCCCCTTTCTCTCTTCTCCTTCTGAAACTCTCAGTGAGCAGGTTTCGATATGCTTGATGCAGCCCCAGAGGTTCCACTGTGGCAGAACCTGCCTGTTCACTGAGCTGGGCAGAGCCCCCAGGCCACAGCGTCAGATTCCCTCTGTTCTTACCTGAAGTTCCGTTTTTCAAGCATAAGCGATACTTGGATTCTTGCATGCCCTTGGTCAGTTTCCAGAGTGCTGAAATGATTGTTTTTGTCGATTTTGTGCTTTGGGGGAAAGAATTTGCCAATCTCCTCATTCTGCCATAGTCAGAATCCCACCCCTTCAATATTGCTAAATTGACCTTCAATAAGGATTTATTGACTTGCACTCCAAGGACGTTAATTTTCCCATTAAAGACCTCTTACTTGAAGTGGAATTGGAATTTTATTTAAAAGTTTTAAAAGCTGATTCGCCTCAGTGGGATCAGCAGTTGGGTCCCCACGAGTCAGGTCCTAGTGAACAGTGTGAGGTTCATTGTAGCATCAACTTCACAGGAATCCAGCATTTGGGATATCGAGCTGTGGTTTTAGATTAGATCAGCTGGAGTGGTGTCCGTCGTGTAGTAGTGCGCAAAAAATATTTGAATGAAGAGGCGTGGCAAGGTATAAGTTAAAAAAAAAAAACAAACACATAAGTTACAGAGCAAGTTATTAGCACAATCCCAGTTATATATAAAAACAATTCTCCCACCCCTCAAAAAAAAGCTCCTGTTTTCTGATTATATGCACTTTGTTTTTTTTGTTTATTTGTTTTTGGCTGCAACATGCAGCTCGTGGGATCTTAGTTCCCCGACCAGGGATCTAACCCAGGAACCCCAGCAGTGAAAGTGCTGTGTCCTAACCATTGGACCACCGGGGAATTCCCAACACGTGTGTTTTTGTTTTTGCGGTACGCGGGCCTCTCACTGTTGTGGCCTCTCCCGTTGCAGAGCACAGGCTGTGGACGCGCAGGCTCAGCGGCCATGGCTCACGGGCCCAGCCGCTCCACCGCATGTGGGATCTTTCCGGACCGGGGCACAAACCCGTGTCCCCTGCATTGGCAGGCGGACTCTCAACCACTGCGCCACCAGGGAAGCCCCACGTGTGTTTTTAATCATAAGAAAGGGTTAAGAAGGAAATAGAGCAAGCCGTAAACCACGGTCACATCCAGAGACAGGCAGGTGGGACCCCCACCTTCAGCTGTGTAGGTTGTGCCTAGGAGACAGGGAATCTCTGGGGCGGGGTGGGAGCATCCACCCACGGGGGGTGACTTTTTAGATTCACATAGAGGTACCAACTGTGCTAGAAGGGCATCCCTGGGGTGGGATTGGGACTATGAAGGCAGCTTTACGTTTTCTCCACGTAGACATCTATGTATTGGAATTTTCCACAGCAGTAAAGTACTCGTATCTCTCCTGGGTGAATGAAGTTTTGTTTCCCAAGAGGAAATTTAAACAGATCGGTTTTTCAAAAAGTGGGATGGAATTGGCTTATTTCTCTCATTTTCACATTGCAGCGAGATGAGCTCGAGGGCCGGCTACCCCACTCAGGTTCACAAGACGGCCAGCGCAGAGACCCCGCGGCCCTCACAGCTGGCCCAGCCCAGCACCTTCCAGCTCTCCGCCTCCGTCCCCAAGTCCTTCTTCTCCAAGCAGCCCGTGCGCAACAAGCACCCAACGGGGTGGAAGAGAACAGACGAGCCCCCACCGCGGCCGCTCCCCTTCACTGACCCAAAGAAGTAAGTGCCTGGACGCCCGGTGAGACCCTGCCGGAGCTGAGCTCGGGCGTCTCAGGGTGGGGAGGAGGGTGACACCTCGCTCCCTCATTCATCAGGATGCCGTGCTGGTCTACACACTGGGAATACAGCTGTGAACAGGCGGACAGGGATCCCTGTCAGCTCGGGGAGCTGACAATGCCTGTTGGGGAGGCGGACAGCAAATAGGGTAACTAAGAAAAGCATGCAGCAGGTCAAATGGTGGCTAGCACTGTGTGGCATGTAAATGAAGGCTGTTTCAGGCAGAGGAAACAGCAGCTGCAAAGACCCTGAGGCAGGAGCATGCTTGGTCTGCTGGAGGAGGGCCAGTGTGGCTGGGATCATGTGAGGTCAGAGAGGCGATGGACACAGACTGGGAGGGTCTTGTGGGCCCCACATAAGGGCCTGGGCGTCTGCTGTGAGTGAGGGGGAGCCGCGGGAGAATCTGGAACAGAGGAGGGACATGACCTAAATTGGGTGTCCACAGGGTCCCTGTGGCTGCGTGCGGAGCACGGCCTGCGTGGGGCAGGGAGACCAGCGAGGCGCTGCTGTGATGGTCCAGGCAGGAGACGAGAGGCCTGGAGCAGGATGGAGGCCAGGGAGGGTCAAGGGGGCGGTTTCAGGAAAGATTCTCTGACGTGGGAGCAGGCAGGCTTTGCTGGCAGATTGGCTGTGGTGTGAGAGAAAACGAGGTTGAACATGATCCCAGGTCTCGCAGCCTGAAGGATGGATGGACTCTCCTCAGGCTGAGACGGGGACTGAGTGGGGAGGAGGCTCGGGAGCTCAGAGCTCAGTCCTGGACAGGTTAAGTTTGCAACTAGAAGACGTGGAGGAGGCAGTCGGGTAAGGAGTCTGGAGCTCGGGGGAGAGGTCAGGCTGGAGAGAGAAATCTGGGCGTCGTCAGCATAAAGGCACGAGGCTGGAGAGGAAGGGAGGTGTAGGTCTCAGCCTGAGACCCCTTGGTGTTCATACGAGGAGGAGCCCGGGGTGACGACTGTGAGCCGTCAGCGGGACGAGCCCGGGAACTGAGCGTCGGTTGAGCCTCCCAGAGGTGCCTGCAGGGTGCGGGAGAGAAGGCAGGGCAGCACAGGAGGCAGCTGGTTTGCGGCATTTTGCTTTGAAGCGAGAGAGAGAGCAGAGGAGTCATCAGTGAAGACAGGGTTTTTGTGTTTCCAAGTTAGAACGTGATGATACCGAACATTTATCGAGTACTCACTTGTGCCAGTCTCGGTTCCGAGCTCTCGTCCGTGAATTTATTCACCGAATCCTCCTCAACAACAGCTCCGGGAGGTGGACCTGTTATTCGTCCAGTTTTACTGATGAGGCATCTGAGGCCCAGAGGCTCAGAGCTCGGAAGGGACGGAGCTTGGATCAGAGCCTAGGACGCTCAGGCCAAGGCTCCTCTTCAGTTGGGTTGGGGGGGGGGGTCTGCTCTCCCCCATCCTGTTCTCGGTGATGTCCTCTTTCATGACCTGGTTGGGGCCATTCAGGTGTGTGCTGGTACAGAGCTCCTAAGGAGAGAGGTGTCAGGAGACAGAAACGGGATCCCTGGAGATGTGGGCAGGGAAGCAAGCTGAGAATCCAGTTCACGCACCTCAGTAACAGCTGGGGGCACCCGGAAAACTAGATTTGGATCCTTTGCTCCCCTGATTAAAACCTCCAGTGGCTTGCCCCACTCCCAGGATTAATGATGAAGGCTCACATTTACAGAGCACATATATCGTACCAGGCACTAGGGCACCGTGTGCTTTGCCTAGAATGCCACCTGGACCCTGCATGACCCGCCCCGTCACCCCTCTGCCCTCATCCCCTCCCACTCTCGCCTGCACTCACTCCACTCCAGCCACCTGGCCTCTTCCCACTCCTCAGACTTGCCAAGTACAGGCTGACCTCAGGGCCATTGCACTGGCTCTCTCTGGTCCCTGGAATGCTCTTCCCCACATCTTGTGGCTGTCGAGGGGAGGGGAGGGGTTTGGTCCAATGCCACCTCCTCAGACGGGCCTTCCCAGCCTTCCATAGCCCCTGCCGTCATTCTATCACTGGTCTCTGTTCCACTGCTCATTTCTCCCACTGGAAAACAGGTGACTCTGTCTTGACTTGTAGCCACCTGGCACTGTGTGGGTGCTCCGTCAGTGAATGGAAGGTATAAGCCTCGTATCTCACTTCATTCTCACTGTAACCCCAAAAATACAGTAAGGCTCCCACTTTTCAGGGTGGCCGGAGGGTCAGGCCCTGTTGACCCCACTGTGCTCCTCCATGAGGGCAGCTCCCCTGGCCTTCCCTGGCGTGTGTGCTGTTCCTCCTGCCCGGGTCCCCCCCAGCCCCACCTGGCTCACTCCTGCCCATCTGTAGTTTGCTAGGGCTGCCATAAAAAAGTACCGCAGGGCTTCCCTGGTGGCGCAGTGGTTGAGAGTCCACCTGCCGATGCAGGGGACATGGGTTCGTGCCCCGGTCTGGGAGGATCCCACATGCCGCGGAGCTGCTGGGCCCGTGAGCCATGGCCGCTGAGCCTGCGCGTTCGGAGCCTGTGCTCCGCAACGGGAGAGGCCACAACAGAGAGGCCCACGTACCGCAAAAAAAAAAAAAAAAAAAAAAAAAGTACCGCAGACCAAGTGGCTCAACAGCAGAAATGTATTTTCCCAGAGTTCTGGAGGCTGGAAGTCGGAGTCAGGGTGTCAGCAGGGTTGGTTCCCTCTGCGGGCTGCGAGGAAGGCTCTGTTCCACGCCTCTCTCCCAGCTTCTGGTTGACCTGCTGGCAATCTGGGGGATTTCTAGGAGTGTAGGTGCATCACCCCAATCCCTGCCTTCGTGTTCACGTGGCCTTCTCCCTGTGTGCGTGTCTCTGTGTTCACATCTCCTCTTTTTATAAGGACACCAGTCGTTAGATTAGGGTCGATCCTAATTGCCTCATTTTGCCTTGATGACCTCTGTAAAGACCCTATTGCCAAATCAGGTCACCTTCTGAGACACTAGGGGTTAGGACTTCAACATCTCTTTTGCTTGGGGGACCCGTAACACCACCCCTCAGGTCTCAACACAGGCACGCCATCCTCGGAGAAGCTCTCCCATCCCCCACACCAGGCTTATCCCTCCCACTGACCCCACGCTTCTTCCCTTCCTCAGCCTCTGTCCCAGGACACATCAGGCAGTCGTTTCCTAGAGACTTGCTCCCTCCCTGTCAGCCCACCGGACTGAGGGTTCTGGGAGAGCAGAGACACCCGAGCCCCATCCAGGGCCCAGCACATACACAGTAGGCACTCAGAAAACATACCTGGATACAGGACAGCTGTAAAGAAACAGCAGCCCCCCCTTTCCCAACATAAAATCCAAAGAAGGCTTTTTACATATGTATGTGTGTTGTGTAAACATGTAAACTAAATATATAAAATACTGGGGGGACACAAAATAGGTTCATGGTTTCTTATGTTTATTAATTTAGTTACAGATACATTTTTAAAATCACATGCATAAAATAACATGTTAATTTAGAATTCATGCTTTTGTCCACACGCTCCCATTTCGGAAAGCTGTTTTATTCAAACTCTCCCTGAGCATTTTGGAGACAATATCTTTGTCATTTAAAGACACTTCTGAGTCACCTAACCTAGTTTTCCAGAAAACATTGTCTTTACTTCCAGCTAAATTATTTGAGGCTAAAAGGTTTTTTTTTTTTTAATCTGTAATTCTGTTGCTGAAATTTTATCCCAAGGCAAAAGAACTCATTTGCATAACTTATTTACCTACATTTTCTGATACCTCCCCTGCCAAGTACTGTCATAAGCCCTGTACCTACTTTAACCCATTTAATCTTCACTACAGAACAATGAGGTATAGGTACTTTGTATCCCATTTTCCAGATAAGAAAAATCGAGGTACAGAACGGTGAAGTCACTTGCCCAAATTCACTCAGTTAGTTAAGGTCAGCAACTGCAAATATTATGGTTGTTGGTTTTATAATCTGTCGCTACAGGTCACCACATATTATGAGATTGTCCCCAAAGGAGTAATTACCAAACCTGCCTCCTTTCTCATTGATTCTGGTCAGGGACCTAATGTATCCCCAGAGGAATGGAAAATGGCTGCGGCCGACGCGGGGGCTCTGCCTTTCAGCCAGGCTGCTGGCTAGGGCTGTACAACCTTGGCCCCATTGATCCTCCCAGCGACTTCCAGAGGAAGAGGCCGAGGCCCAGCCGGAAGTGCGTAGCCCAGGGCACCTAGCTGCAAGCGGCAGAACCAGGACTCACGCCCAGAAGGACAACTACCAGAGCATCTCGTCCTAGGAGAGACTCAGGGAAGACTCGCTTGCACCCAAGGCAGTGACGTGCATTTTCTGAGGACTGACTTCTTGGATTTGGGCACGTGGTCTGTTAAACGAAAGACAGAATGAGCTGGTGAAGGACAGAGGGGACACTGAGGGGACCGAGAGCACCTGCCACGGAAGGTCCCTCACCTCGGCCCCTCTGCTGCGGGCCCTGGTCAACTCTGGGGGACGGGCCAGCAGCTCTCCCTCGGGAGATGGCTGGACAGCCCCGTTTTGACCGCTTTGTCCCCAGACACTGAAGTTACTGGCCTGCCTTCTCCCAACCAGGGGAGGAGCAGAACAGCATGGGGGTCGGGGTGGGACTCGGCTGCTTACCCGCTCCTAAACCCCTCAGCTCCCCGCTCTTTAAAGTGGCCTGACGGTCCTCCCTACCTCCCAGTTGTGAGGATTTCCTGAGTTAATCCATGTGAGGACCCCAGCACCGAGGTTGAGCTGCATAGGGCTGAGCGGTGAGGGACGACTAGGCCGAGGGGTTGCCAGGCTGGAGCCCGCAGAGCAGGAGGCAGAACCAGTGGCCCTGCGTCCTCAGCCGTCCTGGGCACCTCCTCCCCACCAGGCTGGTCTCAGCCCAACTGAAAGGCTGGCGTGTTGCTGCCCTGCTGGCCCCCATCCCTGCTGGCAGGCCCAGTGAGGAAGGGGCAGACCCTAGGGAACAGCCTGTTTGTTGCCTTAGGGTGGAGTGGTGGTTGGGAGGCCAACCCCCAGGTCACGCCTGAGGACCCAGGCCCTGAACGTCCTCATTCTTAAGAAGGGCAACCCTAGGGCTTCCCTGATGACGCAGTGGTTAAGAATCCGCCTGCCAGTGCAGGGGACACGGGTTTGATCTCTGGTCCAGGAAGATCCCACATGCCGCGGAGCAGCTAAGCACGTGCGCCGCAACTACTGAGCCTGCGCTCTAGAGCCCGTGAGCCACAACTACTGAACCCGCGTGCCACAACTCCTGAAGCCTTCGTGCCTAGGGCCCGTGCTCTGCAACAAGAGAAGCCACCGCAATGAGAAGCCCGCACACCGCAGCGAAGAGTAGCCCCCGCTGGCCACAACTAGAGAAAGCCCGTGAGCAGCAACGAAGACCCAACGCAGCCAAAAATAAATAAATTAATTAATTTTTTTTAAAAAGGCAGCCCTGCCTCATGTAGGGCCACTGAGGGGATGAGATGAAATAATGTGTGTGAAGGGCAGCCTGGGGCCTGAGAGAGGGTGAGCGCTCAGGAGGTGAGCTTTGCTGCTGCTGCACTTACCACCCCTGCAGTCAAGAGCAGTCCCCCGAGTCAAGCCCACAATGCGACTCTGCTGTCGCCGTTTGAGAACGGTGCTCTCAGAGCATCAGCGCTCCCACCAGTAGAGCGATGGAGGTGATGGAGGTGATGGCTGTGAGAAAGGAGAGTAGCCCCGTGGGACGCACCAGCCCCAGGGTGAGGCCCCACATCCCCCAGAGCCGCCGTCACCGTGTTCCACGCACACTGAGCACCGTGTTCATCATGAGCAAACCTCGGGCGGCTCAGCGCATCAGGCAGATGTGGGTTCTGCGTGTCCTCAACTCACTGTGCCTCGGTCCCCCGGCCTCAAAGGGGAAGACAGGAGTGCCTACCTCCCAGAGGTGGCGTGAGGATGCAGTGAGGCATAGAGAAGTGCCCGGTCAGCCTTGGCTGGGCTGACAGGCGCTGGCATCTAGTGGTTGACACCTGGCTTTCGGGCTCCCTCCTTCCTCGAGTTTAGGGGCCCTGGGGCCAGCTCAGTGCAGCCACGGAAGGAGCAGCATCCCCACCTCACAGCAGGGTTGTCCCCCACTCCCGCCGGCCTCTTCCAGCCATCCTTCCAGGAAAATCCACCTGCTGCCTGAGATGCAGACCTGGTGAGTGTCCTCACCAGCGAGGTTGGCAGAACCCCCGGCTTGGGCTGGCTGACAGTGGTGCTAATTAGCTTAATTAACCCGGCCCCAAGGGAGCTGCTCCAGTTGGAGGCCAGAGCTCCAAGTCAGCTGGGATCGGGCCCAGACAAGTCGGAGCCATTGGTCGCCTTCCACTCCTGGCCCTTCTGTCACGGGAGAAAGAAGTTGCTGTTGTCCGGGTCCTAACTGCAGAGGCTTCTTTGTAGTTTTTGTCTTCCTTTTTCTTTTCTAATGTGAGTGGTTTAATTCCACAATGTGGCAAATGCAAGTTCAGACAACGTGAGCAAATTAGAGGCTCTGTCCAATGCTGTCAGTCAGAACCTTGAGAGAGGGTACCTCCTCCTGGATGTTTTTTTGCATTTGTGTTTTAGAAGGTAAGACATGCACAGGATAAAAACCAAACTAGTACAAAAGGGTTTGCAGTGAAAACCAGGCCTCTCTCCCTTCCCTGGCCCCCTGCCATCCAGCTCCCCTCCCCAGAAGCAACCATTGTTTCATTTATTCTGCGTCCTTACAGAAATGTTCCGAACATGACCGAGCACACGTGATGGAGTGTGCTTCCTTTACGCCCCTTGTTATTTATCCATGTGGTCACCTCCTGTCTGTGCTCCAGCCTTTTTCACTTACTCTTAGCTCAGCGACAGTTCCGTATTAGTACATAGAAGTTGATCTCATTCTTTTTAGCAGTCAGAGAATAGTCCATTTTATCCTCAGAGGTCATTAGGTTTAAGCATTTATGGAGACCAGAGATCTTGAGAAGAAGGAAAAAGATCAGAGATGCACAAGCCCAGTTTGGTGTTTTGTTTTGTTTTGTTTTTAACCTGGAATTAATGCCATTATAAATTATTGCTTAAAATTTTCAATTTAGAAAATACATTGGGGGACTTCCCCGGTGGTGCAGTGGTTAAGAATCCACCTGCCAACGCAGGGGACACGGGTTTGATCCCTGGTCTGGGAAGATCCCACATGCCGCAGAGCAACTAAGCCCGTGCCCCACAACTACTGAGCCTGTGCTCTAGAGCCCGCAAACCACAACTACTGAGCCAACACGCCACAACTACTGAAGCCCGCATGCCCTAGAGCCCACATGCTGCAACTACTGAAGCCTGCATGCTCTGGGGCCCACGCACCATAACAAAGAGTAGCCCCCACTCACCACAGCTAGAGAAAGCCTGCGTGCAGCAACGAAGACCCAACGTAGCCAAAAATAAATTTAAAAAAAGAAAATACATTGGAAAATTCTTTCAGAAGAAAGCGAATAAGGGCCAAAATGATCAGTTTGACTCTCCAAACTGAATTTCTTCATACTTTTTAGACATGTCCCAACAGCCCACTAACAGTGTCAGCCATGTGGAACTTGCAGTGGATAGATAGGTCCGGAGTTGAGGGTCAGGGGAGAAGGTTCTAGCAGGATTTCTTCCAGTGAGCCAGCCTTCCGCTGTAGAATTAGGAGTCCTGGAGGTCCTGGGAGCTGGGAAGGCAATTTAGCAAATGAACCCAAACAGAGCAGGGAAGGAATAGTTATGTTCTTTTGGCTTGACTTTTCAAAGTATAGAGAGTAAAGTATCTCTATACTTTTTCCTGTTTTACAAAAGTCATTTAAGCTTGTTGGAAAAAGAAAGGAGAGAGTAAGGAAGGTTAGAAGGAAGGAAGAAGATGGGTAGGGAGGTTGGCTGGTTGGTTGGAAGGAAGGTTGGTTCCATGTGATACACATTTAACCACTAATTTGGAGTGCCTGCAATGTGGCAGGCCTTGTTCCCAACACTGGACATAGAATACAGAAGGCTCTGAGTCAGGTGGGAGGAGTGGAACCACAAACACAAGCACACAGAACAAATCATCATGAGATGGATACAGTGAAGAAGTAGCACAGGATTGCGTGTTGGAACTCACCTGGGCTGGGAGGGAGCTCCAGAAGGTCAAGTGGCCAGGGGAGGTGAGAAGGTGACAGTTGAGCCAAGCTGGATGGATGAGAAGCTGCCATTCACGGGGAATGCCGGGGAGGGCGCTCTAGGCAGACAGAGCAGCCAGTGCAAAGGCCCTGAGGCAGGAACATGCCTGGCATGTTTAAGGAACCTTGGGAAGCCTGTGTGGGAGGAGATGAGGGCTGAGACCGGGCAGGACAGATTGTTTCGGACCTCGTGGGCTGTGGTGAGGAACATTTTTAGAAAGTGAATCCCCACATATCCACCTTTGGAGCTGAGACTTTGGTAAACTTCAGTATACCAAGCTAAGCTGTGTGTGAGTTTTGTTTTCTAAAAATGATTTCGCACCATAAATACCACTTCTTTATTCCCATGACACATATCTGGGCGAACCTCTTCCCATGTCATGTGGACCAACTCCACTTCTCTTCAGCAGCAGTGATGCCACTGTCCCGCCCTGTGGGGCCTCGCCCTTCCCCTGCTGGCCAATTCTGTTTGCTCCAGAGACAGGACCCCATGAAGTGTCCCCACACACCAGGCACACATGGGTCCCCATACACCTGGCACATTAAAGGACACACTCCCAGATGTAGAACTCCCAGGGTAGAGAACATGCACGTTTTAAAGTTTTCAGCAGGTCATTTTACACCCCTCGCAGAGGGGTGCCTCGGGGACAGCGCCGGTTTATTGCGGTGGATGAGCTGGAGGCCCGGCCTGCTCCCTCACCAGGTTGATGGGCTCAGGCGCGCCCTGCGCTGAGCCACGTACTCCCCTTGTGCAGAGGATTCTGGGAAATGGCAAAATCAAAAGGGAAGAGGGAGGGGTGAATCCCCTTCCAGCTCCCAAGGGAGCAGCATGTACTCTGGGGTATATACGTCTCTTTCTGTCTTTGTATCTCTAGTTCTCTCTTTTGGATAGGATGCTTTTCCTTTGCCCAACGAGCATACTTCCCTAATAATGACAGAGCCAGAATTACCCTAGACCTGGAATTCTCATTTGAGAAGGAATACGACCTAACAAGAAAAAACTTACTACCTTTTCTTCCTTCCTTTGTTAAAATCCCAAGGCTGGCAGCTGAGAAAATGAGAAAAAACGTAGACTTCAATCCCCTCAAGAGCCCAAGATATCTTATTTCTTCCTGGGTTCAAAGATTCTTTTTCTTTCTTGAGTTACAAAATGAAGACGTCGAGGTGCCAGCTCTAGTTTTTATATTATTATTGTTATAACACATGATTATAGCAAAATAAATTCAGACAGTTCAGAAGGGTGTTGGTATCAGATGAAAAGTAAAAATCTCATTTTTCCACCTCCTAATAAGACTCCTGCTTCCCAGAGGTAATCGTTCATAATTTCTTCCAGAATTTTTTTTCAGCATATAAAAGCATATTATTAAACCAAATGTGATTATATTCCACATACTGTACAGCTCTCCTATGCCATCTCTATGGTACAAACGTGACCGCCAAGCGTGATCGTGACACCGTGGGCTCGGAGGCCTGGTGGCCTTGGCTGGCATCCTGGCTCCTCCATTCATAGGCTGTGTGACTTTGGACAGTTACTTTCTCTCTCTGTGCCTCAGTTTCCCACCTGTAAAATGGAGATGCTAGTAATAGCGGCTCCCAGGGAGGGCTGCTGTGCAGATTTCACAGGTTAGCACACGTGGAGCCCTTGGGCTGGCGGATCATGCCTGGTGCTGTGCTCCTCTTAGCTGTCGTTATCTCTCTCCTGGGGAGTGGCAACACCTCAGGGGAGGGATCTGGTTTTCACTGGGGAAGTAAAACCTGATCCCAAAGGCTGGGCCGGAATCAGAAGGCAAGAGGAGATCTCAGGGGAGGTCCCAGGAGTGGAGGACACAGAGCCTCCGGGAGCCAGCCTTGGCCAGGAGAGGGCCAGGGAGCCGGGGATGACGGCCTGCGGAGCCAGCGGAGGGGATGGGAGCAGCAGGAGAGGACTGTGTGCAGCTCGGGGTGCCGGGCAGCCTCGGGTAAACAGTTATAAGAGCAGCTCTCATTTCCCCATTGTCTGTTCTGTGAGGTGCTGGCCAAGCGCTTTGCAGCAAACCCCAAAATGCTGTGAGGTCAGCGTGTTTTCCAGATGAGCAAACCAAGGATCAGAGAGGTGGTGTGACTTGCCCAGGGTCCCACAGCAGGAACAGGTGCAGGTACCTCATGTCTAGATCCTCCCAGCCACCCCGTGACGTGTGAGCTGTCTTACCCCACGTGGTGGATGAGGAAACCAAAGTTAGGGAGATCTGGTGCCAGGCCCTGGAACACTCAGGCCAGGGGTCTGCTGCCTTTGGCCCTGCACTTGCCCAAAGGGACTGGTCCCTTTGGGGAATTCTCCCTCTGTGGGACCCCATTCCCTCTTCTGTGGTTGGAACCCCTGGTCCAGGCCACCTCAGTCTCCCACCTGAACAACTGCCTCCCTTCCTCACTGTTTCCCTGCTTCCATGAGGGTCACTTTTCTGTCTGAGACCCTTCTAAAATGCACATCAGGACCTAGCACTCACCACATCAGAGGCTCCCTAGATGCAACCCCAAGTCCCCTCTGTGGCTCATGAGTTCCAGCACATCTGCCCCAGCGCCTCCCAGGCCTCACCTCCTCCTCCTCAGCTACTCATCCCCGCCGCTCCGCAAGCTCACCGAGCCTGTTCCCACCTCACAGCCCAACAATTGCTGTTCCCTCTGCCCTGTGTCCTCTTCTACATACCAGGTGGATTCCTGCCTTCCTCTCCAAGTTTCTGCTCCGATGTCATCCCCTCAGAAAAGCCAGCCTCCATCCCCAGCAATCCCTATCCGTTTACCCAGCTTTATTTCTCTTCAGAATACCTCTCTCTACCTCACATTATGGGGTCTCTGTCTTTGTTCATTTATTCATTGTCAGTCTCTCTGACTGGAGTCCGCTTCACGTTCACCACTGTATCCCCCCCTCCCCCCGCCAAGAACACGCATGGCACAGGGTAGGTTCCCAGGCAACATCTGTGGGATGAGCGAGTCGAGAGAATAAACCAAGTCTCTCCTCTGTCCCACTTTCACCAGATGTTGTGGAGAAGCTGCGGTCGCTCGCCCAGCGGCGGCCAGCCTTCCCGTGTCAGGACAACCTTGAGAAGCAGCTTGAGCCTCCCGAGACCCCTCTGACCTTGACCATGACCCTCTCATTCCAGGCAGGTAGACAGCAACACCAAAAACGTCTTTGGGCAGCCGCGGTTGAGGGCCTCCCTCCGAGACCTCCGCTCTCCCCGGAAGAACTACAAGTCCACCATCGAGGACGACCTGAAGAAACTCATCATCATGGACAACCTGGCACCCGAGCAGGAGAGAGACGCCAGAGTACGTAGAGGCTGCCCCGCCCCTGCCCCCCTATACACACACACAATCAGACAGGCTGGTGGGGGGAGGAGGACTGCCTCTGCCTGCCCACCGCCTCTGCCCGCGGCACCTGCCGGCCTGTTTGGGTGTGTGGCTCCGCAGCCAGGAGTCAGGACGTCGAGCTGGTCAGGGGCAGGGTCACAGCGTGAGCCAGCCTGGCAGGCTTGCAGGGGATTTATCTCCGCCGTAGCTCACGCGACTGGACCGGGATGCTCTTACTGGCTCTCACGTCCTTCTCGTGGAGCCCAGGCTGGAAGCAACCCCCAGCCCCCACCCCCGGACCACAGAACCAGGAGGAGTGCAGGGGCGGGGCCCAGGGGGCATTTAGGCTCTTGTGACCCAGGGGTGGGGGGCCCAAAGCAGCAGGCGTCCTCAGTCCCTTCACACACGCCCTGCTTCTTTTCCCTCTTGTCCCTCCCTCCCTCATGTTGGCTGCGAGCTCTCTTGTGGGGACCTGGGTGGCAGCAGTCTCTCCGGGGTTCCCTCCCACCAGCCTGAGCTCTGGGGGAAGCCAGCACTCTGTCCCGCGTGGTCCCCACCAATGACTGGCTCTCAAGCTCCAGCTCGGGTCACCCCTGCCTCCCCTGACCTCACCTGGAGCTGGAGGGTGGGGTCGGCCCTCCAGAATAAGGTGGGCTGCAGAGGGGGTAGGAGGGATCCCCAGGAGAAAATTGGAGTACGTTGACCAAAAAGGGAGCAGAAATGGTTGGTGGTTGGGTAAAGACCGCAGACGTCCAGGACGGGAAGAAGCCCCTGAGGACGGCGACCCTGGCTGGGCCTGGCCGTGACCGCGCCGGGCGTCCCGCCTCCCACCCCTGTCTTGGCAGCAGTCGCCACAGAAGAGCCTGCAGCGGACGCTGTCGGACGAGAGCCTGTGCAGCGGGCGTCGGGAGCCCAGCTTTGCCAACCCTGCCGGCCTGGAGCCGGGCCTGCCCAGCGACGTGCTCTTCACCAGCACCTGCGCCTTCCCCTCCAGCACGCTGCCCGCCCGCCGCCAGCACCAGCACGCCCACCCGCCCGGCGGCCCCAGCACCACCCCTGCCACCGGCAACGGCTTCCCGGAGAAGAAATGTGAGCCCGGGCACCCGGGAGCTGGTTGAGGGTGAGGGGGTGGGAGCAGGGGGCACGAGCACGCAGCTCGCCTAGAGATCAAAGGCTGGGGGTCATCAGTGTCACAGTCAGCTGACGGAGGGAACTGAAGCGCACGGGAGCTTCGGGGGCCCTGATGATGGAGCACCGGCTGTCACCCACAGAACAAGGGCTTGTTGGCCAAGCATCAGGGGTCTCCCGGGGGTCACCTAGGGATGGGGGCACCCAAGGACTGGGGTCATCTGAGACCAGAGAGAGGGTGTTAGTCTCTCTAGGTGTCTCCAGACTGGAGAGCTCATCCCTAGGGTCCTGACCCCGCTTCCAGCACCAAGCAGATCGCCTCGTGAATATTTATTTGCGTAAGTGACGTCCCCCAGGCCTGCCAGCTCTGGAAGGGAAGGGGGTACAGGGGTGTGACCAGCATCAGCAAATAATTACTGAAGGGGGCGCTGTGCACACGGCCCCCGTCAAAAAGCTGTGTGCTGGCTGGGGTTGGCCGTACCTTCAGCCCAGCCTGTAATCCCTTATCCACAGCCCCAAAGGCTCTGAAACTGAAAGGCCAAGCAGAAGTTTGGGCCAGGCTCGCTGGGCAGCAGTGCTCGACCTGAACGGATGTGAGGCATTTATGGTCCTCCTTCACCCCACGTGGTGTGAGCGATCCGTTGCTTCGTTGAGGAGCGCTAGTGTGTTGAATAGGGGTACTGCCGACCTTCTGGGTGTGTATGTATACATAGCGCATCATACTTTATCAAATCCCAACGAGTCTTGACTTCAGAGATGTGTCCACCCCAAGGGTTTCAGCTGAGGACCTGTGCCCCTGTAGCATCTAGATGGAACCCTTTTGTACATTGCAGGGGATGGGTTGGAGGAGGCTCTGGGACTTTTTTGAGGGGTTCTATCTCCCCCCTTAAAATTCTTCCATGGCTCCTCATTAACCTAGTATCTGGGTCCATGCTCCTTGCCTGGTGTTTTGCCCCATGGGGGGAGCCCCACCTCAGTCCCTCCACTTCACAGTACCCTCCCTTAGATCCTTCTGTCCGCCACTCTCTCGCCTCAGGGCATTCCACATGGCTGGTCTCTCTGCTGGCCACGCTCTTCCCCTAACCCTGTTCTCGATAACTAACTCCTGCTTCTCCTTCAGGGCTTTGCTCAGTTAATCGCTCTGGAGGCCTCCCTTAAGCTCCAGCCTGCGTCATCCCTCCCGTCTTAAACTCCAGAGCACCCGGCCTGCCCCTCCGTTGCCTTCGTTCCACGGATGTTTCTTGAGCACCTGCTCTGGGCCGAGCTCTGCTCTAGGCACAAGGCACACAGCGGGAGCGCGTAGAGCAGCCCTGCCCTTGTGGGGCTGAGCTTCTTGGCAGTTCCTCTTGCAGCTTCACTCTGTGTCTCCTTCATTTGCATCTTGCCTGTACTGCCCTGTCCGTGCTGCAGGCAGGACCCGACACGTAGTAGGCATTTGACACATCGTGAGGAGAAGGCAAGAGGGGCCAGGGCAGGGGTAATGTGCACAAAGGTCACAGACCCACACAGGGCAGACAGAATGCCCCTGAGTAGCTCTGCTTCATCCTTTCAGTCTCGCCTAAGATGCCACTGCCAGGACTTCCCTGGCAGTCCAGTGGTTAAGACTTCGCCTTCTAGTGCCAGGGGTGCGGGTTCGATCCCTGGTCGGGGAGCTAAGATCCCACATGCCTTTGGGCCAAAAAAAAACAAAAAAATAAAACAGAGGCAATACTGTGACAAATCCAACAAAGACTTTAAAAATGGTCTGCATCAGAGACTTCCCTGGTAGCGCAGTGATTAAGAATCCACCTGCCAGTGCAGGGGACACGGGTTCAACCCCTGGTCCAGGAAGATCCCACGTGCCGTGAAGCAACTAAGCCTGTGCATCACAACTACTGAGTCTGCACTCTAGAGCCCACGAGCTACAACTACTGAGCCTGCGTGCCGTAACTCCTGAAGCCCATGTGCCTAGAGCCTGTGCTCCGCAACAAGAGAAGCCACCGCAGTGAGAAGCCCGTGCACCACAATGAACAGTAGCCCCCGCTCGCCGCAACTAGAGAACGCCCACATGCAGCAACAAAGACCCAACACAGCCAAAAATAAATTAATTAATTAATTTTTTAAAAAATGGCCTACATCAAAAAAAAAAAAAAAAAAAGATGCTGCTGCCTCCAGGAAATCCTCCTTCCCCAGCCAGGCTGCCAGGCTGAGTCAGACGCCTCCTCTGGGCCCCCACAGCCCCCTGGCTTGCTCCCATCCCATCCTGCTCACTCTGCCTTATGTTTTCCCATCACAGCCCCACTCACTCCGGGCTGTCACTGTGTGGGAATGAGTCTGTCTCCCCTGTTGGACTGGGGGCTCCCTAAGAGCCGGGTCCAGGTTGTCTGGGTCCCTACGGGGACCACAGCCCAGGGCCCTCTGTCTCAGGAAGCACACACATATACCTCTCTTTGCCCATCTGACTCCCCTGTCCCCCTGAACCACAGAGAGTCCCATCCGGCCTCAGTGTGGCCGGGGGCCCTGGGCCTGTCCACCTCTCCATGCCTGCTCGAGAGCCCTTCCCAAGCCACGTCGGGGCTGAAGAGATGCCGTCAGCCAAGGCCTGGGCTTCACGGGTGAAGGGCTCTCCATGCCAAGGAGCCTCTCACAGCAGCGCCCGCTGATAGCTTGCCTGGCTGTGGCAGCTGCTCCCGCAACCCTCACCCGCTCAGCAGTGAGATGCCAGGAGGCTGGAGATGGAGAGCGTGGAGGTCAAGGGCTCGGCATCCTTCCTGCCCTCATTCATTCCCCTGAGCTTTCATTCACTGGGCAACACTTACTAGCACCACACGTCCTGAGAGCTGGACGGCCCAAGTTTGTAGCCCAGGTCCTGAAGTTACAGCTGGAACCTATCTGTGCCTGTGAAGATGTGGGCAAAAACAGTGCCCACTTCACTGGGTCAATCCGAGAATCCAACAAGTTCTTCATGGAAAACACTAAGCTCAATGCCTGATATGCAGTAAGCGCTGAAAAAAACAGCTGTTTACGTATTTTTCTGTTAGTGTGCTGTCACCAGGAGCGAGCATTCTAATCCGTTATCAGTCAGGTTTGTGCCTTTGGACTAGAGAGCAGGGTTAAAATAGGATATTAACAGGGACCCTCTGAACACCAGAGCCGTGTGGGGTTGGGCTTAGAGCAGGGTCAGTGTCAGACCCCACGTGTCACACCCAAGTGCCACCACTGGCGAGCAGAGTCTGCATGCAGGGGAGCTTCCGTTGAGTGTAGGCTGCCCCCTCTGCCTCACAGGGTCATAGCAGCACCTCCCTCCTGGCTAATTGGAGGTGGGACTGTGAGATGATCCCTGTAACACCCAGCGTGGTGCCCGCTCCTTGGGGACATGGCTCTTCCTGCCTGAGTCACCTCCTGACCTCTATGCTCCACTGTCATCCTCCCTCCCCTTCCCTTTAGGGGCTGTGAGGCCTCGGTGAGCTGAGGCCGGGGGCCTAAGCCCAGCACGGGGGACTCGCTCTGTCTCTGCAGCAAATGCAGCTGTTGGTGCGGTGCTTGTGCCGTCTGTCACTTCCAGCACCCTGAGACTCTTTCTCTACCCAGCGTGTCATACCTGAACCGACCAGGTCTCCCCACGGTGACCCTGCCACGTCTAAACGTCATCCATACGCTGAAGCGCCCCACATTGTATCTGCAGCCTGGCACTCGCTCCTCCACCCCAAAACTCACGTGGCCAGCGCCCCACGGGTGTCTGAGGCATCTCACACGCCCCCAGAAACTAACTTTCCATCCCACCCCCAGCCTTCCCCGTCTCGGTACCAGCTCCAAGATCTTGAAGTCATCCTGGACCCTTCTCTGTCTCACGCCCACATCTGCTCTTGGGAAATACTATTGACTTCACCTATAAAATAGACCCAGGATCCGTCCACTTGTCCCTGCAGCCCCACCTGCTCCTGTCTGCCCTCATCTCACTCCCTGGACCATCGCAGGGGCCTCCCCACTGCCTCCCTGCTCCCCGCTCCCCCCGCCTACCGTCTGTCCCCCACACGAAGCCAGAGGGACCCTCTGGACACCTGTGACAGGTCATACCCCTCCCTGCTCAGGGCCCACCTGTGGCTCCATGTCACCCAGGTGAAGAGAGAAAGTTCTCATCATGGCCCACAGGGCCTCACACAGTCCAGCACTGTCACCTGTGACTTCACCTCCCACTGCTCTCTGCCTCTCCTTCTGTCCCAGCCACGCGGGCCCCCTCAATGTTTCTGAAACCTCGAGGCATGTTCCTGCCTCAGGGCTTTTGCAGCTGCCCAGAATGCTCTTCCCCCAAGTGCCCCCGCCCCGCCCCCCCCTTCCTTCAGAGCTTTGTGCAAAGGCCACCTTCTCAGTGAGGCCTCCCCCAGCACCCTAAAATCGTACCTACATAAACATCCAACGCTCCGACCCCCTTACCCTGCTGGGTGTTTTCCCTGGCATTTATCATCTAATAAATATAATGTACTCGTTTAATTATACGTTAACAGGTATAGCAGTTACATAATGTTACATAATTGTATATGAAGTGTAACATAATGTGTTAATTTCTTTGTTTCTCACACGTTGTCACTCACCCATCTCCCCTCTCCGCTGTCCCCACCCAGCCACCATCTCAGCCTCCGAGCTCTCACTGGCCGATGGGCGGGACCGGCCCCTGCGGCGCCTGGACCCAGGGATGATGCCGCTGCCCGACACGGCTGCTGGCCTTGAGTGGTCCAGCCTCGTAAACGCAGCCAAGGCATACGAAGGTAGGCGCCTTCCACCCAGGCCCGCCAGATCCCTCCTCCCTTCTCTCTTCTGGAAGGATCCACGGAGGGTCTTGGGGCTTTGAAGGGGGACACACTCGGGTTCCAGAATGAGGGGGAGCAGGGTTCACATCCTGCCCTGTCCCTTGGTCACTGTGCAGTCCTGGGCAAATGTCTTCATCGGTCTGATTCCCCCAGTTACCTTGTCTACAAAACTGGGATGAGACTGCACCCACTGCCTGGAGCCGCGGGGAGGAGTCTGTGTGTAAAACGTGTCGGGCACAGAACACGCTCTCAGCAGACAGTACTTTCTGTTATTATTACAGTGTGCAGAGTTGCCATAATCCAAATTGTACTTAGACATACTTTGGCTGCAAATGGCAGAAAATCCAAATTAACAATGACTTAAACAAACAAGATTTTATGCAGCACAAATTCCTGGGGTGGGCAGTCTGGGGCTGGTACGCCATTTCCACAGACGCGTTACAGCTCAAGCCCCTTCTGCGCCGGCTCTGCCGTTCCTGGGGTGCCTCACCCTCACAGTCAGGCCACTAGAGCTCTGGCCATCACGTCCAGCTCTGAGGACATTTCCCAAAGCCTTATACTCCTCCTACACTCGCTTCCCATTGATCAGAGTGTCACTGCCACACCTTGTTGCAGGGCCAGGGCAAGCTGGGGTGTGAGGCCATGCGCGAGGCCGAAATTTGTGATGTGTTATTACCGAGAAGGGGAAGGAAAAGCCATGAGGGACGGCTGGCGGTCTCTGCCACTTCTCTCCCGTGTGACTTTGGGCAAGCGGCTTTACCTCTCTAAGCCTCGGTTCCCTCATCTGTGAAACCCTGACAGACAAGACCATATTCTTCTGGCTCATTTTTCATCTTTTAGGCCACAGCTTTGCTGTCCCTCCTCCAGGAAGCCTTCCCTGATATCCCTTAGTCTGGATCAGGCACCTCCTCTGGGCTCCTATAGCCCTGACCCCTCTGCCTGTGCCCTTGCTTTCTAATGATGGCAAGACCCGGGGCTGTCTCAGTCACCACTGGGTGCCCAGCATGGGCCTGGCACAGAGCAGGATCTGTTAAACCAGACCCATACGGTACACATCCTTCTTATTTCCACGTGTGAGCCAGCCCGCATCTGACAGGTGGCCCTGGAGGAAGCTCCTCCCTCTTTGCTTCCATTCATTGCTTCCATCCCGTCCTGCAGCCTCTCCCCAAGCCACGGGATGAAGGCAGTCAGGCCTCCGGGGTGGGGAGGGCACGGCAGGAGGGAGAGCAACGGAGAGTACAAGGCCCGTCCTCAGGGATACCCCAGCCTCACACTCCAGAACCACGGGGGAATGGCTGCCAGGCATTGGCCCAGCGCTGCTGTCCAGAGGCCTGATGAGCTCGGGGGTGGGGGGCGCTTCCTGAAGGAGGTAACTCTGCGGCCACAGTGACATGACGGAGCATCTCCTCAGCCGGCACGTTATCACTTTACAAACATCGTCTCTTCTGCGCTTCAGTCTGAGGGGTGTATTAGGATCCCATTTACAGATGAGGCAACTGAGGCTCGGCTGCCACCGTCACCGGGCCAGATGGTACACTTTTCAGCCTGCGCAGTTGGTTGTATGTGGGTTAAACCACAATAAGCTGTTTTTAAAACGTAAAGGAGAAGAGTGATCAGGGGAATAAAAAAACCAAAGAGAGTGCAGGGGAGGGAACCAGAGTATGTTGAAAAGTGTTGAAACTGGTGATGGGTTCATGAGGACCCATGATGCTCTTTTCTCTGCTTTGGGGCCTGTTGGAAACTGTTTATAGAAAAGTATTTTCGAAGAGAAGAAATATTGTATCCAGGACAGAAAACCACAGCTATAAAGGATGTTATTTAGAGAATTGGAGAAATTTCAAGATGACTATCTATTAGACAGTAATACCATATAAATGTTAAATTTCCTGAGTACGATGTTGTTTCATGATTATATAGGAGCATGTCTTTACTTTTTGGAGATGGGTAGTGAAGTACACAGAGATGAAGTACCAGGATGTCGGCAATTTACTCTCAAATGGTTAGGGAATAAAATACACACACACACAGGGCTTCCCTGGTGGCGCAGTGGTTGAGAGTCTGCCTGCCGATGCAGGGGACACAGGTTCGTGCCCCGGTCCGGGAAGATCCCACATGCCGCGGAGCGGCTGGGCCCGTGAGCCATGGCCGCTGAGCCTGCGCGTCCGGAGCCTGTGCTCCGCAACAGTGAGAGGCCACAACAGTGAGAGGCCCGCGTACCGCAAAAAAAAAAAAAATACACACACACACACACACACACGCAGAAAGTAAGTGTGGCAAACCGTTAACAGTGGGTGGGTCTTGGGGAAGGGTATTTGGGTTTTCACTGTGCTGTTCTTTGAGCACAGAGATATAAAGAGCACAGAGATGTAAAGGAGCCCGCCTTTGCCAGGTAGCGGTGCCCTCTCCCCACGGGGCGACACGCAGCCCCACCTCTGGTGGTTCACTCCCCGCACATTCCATTGTCTGGCTGTCCTAGGGCTCACTCAGCCAGCTGCTTTTTGGATGCATCAGGACTGTCACCAGTTCTTGCCATTATAGAAGGATCACCTAATGGTCCCATCTGAAAATGCAGGTGCTCGGGCCCCTCCCCCAGAGCCAGTCACGTGTCTGGGGTGGGACCCGGGAAGCTTTGCTTTAACAGGCAGCCCCCTGGGATTTTCTTCTCTCTTCCGTATACCTGATATTCTCTGTTTCGCTTTCCTTTTTGCTTTTGAAGTTTTACATTCTCAGAACTAGGATGATGAATCCCCACATCCTCATCACCGGCGTCAGCCCCATCCACTTCTGGCCACTTTTCCCCCTACCGTTTATTTATTGACGGTACCAGGTCACTTCTGCCCAGTTTGGGTGGTCACTTCCCCACACCGCAACTTAATTTCTTTCTGTGTCCCTTGTATTTTGTATAAGCTGGTCATCGGGTCTGGAGGCTTGCTCAGAATCAGGACGGGTTATTGTTGTTTGTGTCCTGATTTGGTTTGGTATTTTGGCAAGAATCCATCCTACGTGCCTGTGTGATCTCACCGGGGTGTGATTGGCAGTGTCCTGGAGTTTCCAGGGAGGGCTTGGTCACTGGGGGAGGGGGTGGGGTGAGGAGGAGCCGGGAGCCCTGCCGACCACCGCCCCCCTCTGCCCGGCAGTGCAAAGAGCCGTCTCGCTCTTCTCTCTCAACGACCCAGCTCTGAGCCCGGACATCCCGCCAGCGCACAGTCCTGTCCACAGCCACCTGAGCCTGGAGAGGGGGCCCCCGACCCCCAGGACTACCCCTACCATGAGGTGAGGTTCCTTCCCCCACGCTGGGTGAGAGGCCGCTGGGCAGGTCACCCCACCACCCCCTGGGCAGTAGCTGCAGGAGCAACCGCCCCTCTCACCTGACAGACTTTGGACTAACCCACGTGCGGGGGCCCAGCAGGGACCAAGTCGGGGTCAGCCCTGTGATCAGCACTCAGGATTGTTTCACTGCCAACTTGCAAAATCACTAAGTAGTGCCCCCCAGTCTCCCCCCCGCCCCCGGGCCTCTCGTCTGCCCCCTCTGTCTGCCCGCTCCCGGCCTTCAGCCTCCCGTCTGTCTGCTCCCGGGTCTCCTCCTCTGCAGGTTCCTGAATTACGCATGTGTTCCCCTGACATTTACCTCTCACTCTTCCCCGGCAGGCCCCGTGCTGGGCTGTCTGGGGACACAGCGGTGATGGAGGCCCAAGCCCTGCCCTCACGAGGCTTCCGGGGGAGGAAGGAGGACGGGGAGGCGGGCATCTCACATGTGGCATCTCACATGTAGTGCAGCAGATTCATCCGCACCAGCTTGGCAGAAAATAGAACCACAAAGAGGGAGAGAGGATGGAAATGGCATGTTTGCATGTCCGTGGATTTCAGTAGTGCATTTCACACTCATCTGCACACCTCACCGTGCAGGGTTCTGTATACAGCAGTCGTGCACTGTACTTTATGGGCAGTTGAAGCGATTTTCGAGGGTGGTTTTGACTCTCCTTGTTTTTTGCTTCACACAGTGGCTTTAGAGCTCAACCTCCACCAAAGATTGGCCCCACTCTAATAGCAGAGCTGGGTGGTTACAGATGGGGCACCGTGGCAGGGGTAGGAGCAGGGTGGGTGTGGAAATGGCGGGACCTCCGGGCACGCTCCCGGACGCCTTTTGCCCTGAACTGTTGACCTCCCTCCACCTGCCTCCTGTCTCCCATTGTGGCTGCAGCTCCCCAAGATGCAGCACCAGCAGGGAGGAAAGGGTGGGAGAGGCGGGAGGGCCGAGTCCTCTCCCCTTCTTGGGCGGAGACACCCCCACCCCCGTCTCCCTCTCGTCTGCTGCAGCCCACGCGCCTCCCCGACCCCGGCATCCCTGCCGGGTGTGTGCGTTCCCACAGCTTCCAGTGGAGGCTTCTCGGCTGCCTGCCCTCCTCTGCAGGGGCCAGGCGGGCCCAGGCCTGGGGAATCTGCACAGAGGGGGAGCCACAGGCTGGGGTCCTGGGAGCAGAGCCCCCGCCTGAGCCTGGGTTTCCCCTCTGTCCAGTGGGGAAACCACCGTCCGCACTGTGAGGTGAAACCTCACACGGTACAGGGTGGGCTCTCGGTAGCAGGGGGCTGTTATTGTCCGTATCGTTACTGGTCCTGTCCACTAGTCAGGCTCTCCCGTCCGTTTGCCCACTTACATGCCCCATGTGCCGGAGCGATGCTCGGGCCTGCCGGGGGCTCGGTGGATGGGCGTGGGGGGGGGGTGTTCTTTGTGCTGTGCCACCTGAGGTGGTCACACGTGGGGGGAGTTTCTCCCAAAAGCACACGCATGGTCCATCCTCTGGAGGAGTGCACACACAGCAGGCCTGGTGCTCCCACGACCCACATCCACATCCACAGACGTGCCCTCGCCAGGTGGAGCGTGGCCTTCTCCTCCAGCAAGAAAAGGACTCCCCAGAGCCTCAGGGACAAGAGGGAGCCTGTATCCCGGGCTCCTCCCAGCTGTGGGCCAAAAGCCTGACCCTGCCCCCTGTCCTTCCAGTGAGGAGCCACCCCTGGATCTGACAGGCAAGGTGTACCAACTGGAAGTGATGCTGAAACAGCTGCACACGGACCTCCAGAAGGTAAGGCCGCCAAGCAGCCGCTTCACGTGGCACACACCTCCCCATTGCACTTCCAGGCCCCCCCGAGGGTGGCGGGGGACAGCGAGGCTGAGGCACCCGTCCCCACCCACACCCCATCTATTCTAGGGGAGGCCACCCAGCTTCGAATGTAGTCATGAGTGAAGATTAAAAAGTGACAGTAGGGAACGCTGGCAAAGCACACAGAGAAACCCTCATACCCTCTTGGCGGGAGAATAAATTGGCCCAGGCTTTTTGGAGGGCAGTCAGACAATATTTGTCAAAACTGTAATTGCGTACCTTGTCGACCCAGCAGTTTCACTGTGGGAACTTGTCCAACAGAATTTCAAGCACGGGCACGAAGAGACCCATGAGCAGGGATGTTCGCTGCTGCACCGCTGGCGATAAAAAATTGGAGCCAGTGCAGCTGTCCGTCGACAGGAGAATGGTTATATAAATGACAGGACACCCGTGCAGCGGAACAGTCTGCAGGCAATTAAAGTAGTCACAGAGATCTGTATATTTACTAACATACAAAAGAAGTCCAGTAACTCAAGCAGAAGATTAAGCAAGTGGCAAGACCGTTTCCTAGAACATCATCATACTTAAAACATGTTTAAGAGCTGTGGGTCAGAGGGATAGCTAGAAGGCGACGTTCGAGATTGTTCCTTGTACTTATCTCCAGGGTGTGGAAGAGTGAGGGGAAATAAGAGTGGAAGAGGCTTTCACTTGTCGTTTTATATGTGTTTGGGTAAAAAGCCAAAAGGTGGCCGAGTCGAACATGGGAGCCTCAAGCACGGGGGTCATAGGGGCCCAGGTTCACATCCCACCCGACCCCTTGATGCTGTGTGACCTGGCACAGGTCACTGCCTGAGCATCTTACACTGTCCTGGAAGGGCAGCCCTGCAGCCACATCCCAGCCCCCTACGTGCTGTGTGAGGTCCGGTCTCCTCTTCCAGGAAAATGGGGGTAACAACAGTCCCCAACCCTTGGGTGGCTGTGAGTGTGGAATGAGTGCTCCTAATTAGTGATGCTTGTCAGTTACTGCATGTCAGGCTGTGTTCTAAGAGCTCAACACCTGTGACCTCAGGGAGACCTCTCAACTGCCCCTTTTAGAGCGGAGGAAACTGGGGCCGAGACTTGCCCAAGGTTGCTCAGCTGTTGAGAAGCAGAGCTGGGATTTGAACCCTGGCAGCCTGGCTCTAAACCACGGCCTAGCAGGGCTCGCAGGCCCCGGGGAGCCATTCAAGGGGCGCCCGCTGATGCCAGCCCCCGCCCCCGCAGGAGAAGCAAGACAAGGCAGTGCTGCAGTCGGAGGTGGCCAGCCTGAGGCAGAACAACCAGCGGCTGCAGGAGGAGTCCCAGGCCGCCAGCGAGCAGCTGCGCAAGTTCGCCGAGATCTTCTGCAGGGAAAAGAAGGAACTCTGAGGTGGAGAGGCCGCCACCTGCCCCCCTCCGCCTGAGCAGACCGGGGGCTCCTGCTGTCCTCTCCTTCAGCCCGGCTTCTGGTTGCAGGTGTGACCGAGCTATGCAGCCAGGGCCCCACCGCCCTCCCGTGGACACAGACACTCGGGGTGGCAGTGGGACCTGAGGGAGGCCTCACGGGGCTGTGAGCTGGGGTCCACTCCTGGCCCTCGAGCCCCAGAGGGCGACGTGGTCTCCCTCTGAGCCGCCATCTGAGGTTCCTGGGGGCTGGGCCACGCCCACACTGCCCCCAGGGTCCCATCCTGCCATCCACATCCAGCCTCTTCCTAGGACCAAGCCACTGGAAGCTGTAGGAAGGGGGTGGAGGGCAGGAGTGAGTCTCCAAACCCCACAGCTCCAGGAATCCCCGAACCGGGTTTCTTCACCACGTACAGCAGCATCTGGGCTTATGGGGCCAAGACCCCTGCCTGAGAAATCACAGCGGGAAACCATCCCGCTCTCCCCTCACGCCCGGAGAGGTGCGGGCCGGCGTGGAAGTGGGCCAGGGCTCTCGGTCCCTGGTGCACTGGCTCCAGAAAGCATGGACATTGCCCCCTCCCTACCCTATCCTCCAAAAAGCAACCAGGAGCACTTTCTTAGAGTTTCATTTATTGTCCTGGGAGGTCCCAGGGTGGAGCGAGGAAACCCCAGCATCCAGTTAACTTCTTTGAGGGGGAAGGTATTTGCACGCTCGGGACCATTTCTCCAGCCTTTGTCTACCAGTCCCTTGACTGCCAGAGGCCACGGCACCTGGGCCCCTCTGCCTGCGAGCTGCTGACCCGGCCAGGCCCAGCGGCAGAGCCGGCACAGCCCACCCCTCCTCCTCCCCAGCTCGTCAGCCCCGGCCCCTCCCGGGCACCGGGAGGGGCTCCACGGAGCCGTCAGGTCCGGGCCGGAGGGAGGCAGCCTCCCTCTCCTCTCCGCTTTTGTTTCCCTTTGCAAAGCCCCTCGGCCCATCTCGTAGGCCCCGCAGTAGCAGCAGCAACGTCGGACACCGTCACTGTGCTCCCCGGGGAGCGCCTTGCTGTGCTAACCCCACAAGACGCTGGTTCTCTCGAGGCAATAAGGGGCAGCTGGCCAGGCAGCCAGGCCGGTGTGGTACTACGCTGTTCACCCAGGAAACAGTTTCTTTTTTTCCTTTAAAAACAAACAAACAAAAATATATATATATATATTTATTTTTTCATGTGGAGTTGCGCCAGAACAAGTCTGTACGGCCACAGTCTGTGGATCCCCCAACCTCAAGCTGAGGACCGAGGCGCGTCCCCCGTGGGCTGGGGACGAAAGCAGGGTGGGCAGGCGGGCCGGGGGGCCCAGCGGAGAGCGGCTCGCTCCGGCGGGGGGCCAGCACCGGGCGGTCCAGTCCCGTCCGGAGACCCCGCCGCCTCCTCTCTGGGGCCGGAGACCTCAGGGAAGGAGGCTCTGGGCACCGACCGCACAGGACACAGACGTTGAAGGAGCAAGAGAAAAGGACCCTCGTCGTGCCTCCCTGCCATCAACCTCTGGCCCCTCGGCAGCACTGCAGTCCCGCGAGAAAGGCCCTCAGGTCTGCCATCTCCTCTCCCTCACCTGTGGTTTGCGAGGGGCGCCTGCCTGCCGGGTCCTCAGCCCTGGCCAGCTACTGTGATGTCTCTGCCCCTCTTCCCGGGTCCCTTTTGGGGAGGGTTCTCCAGGACCACTTACCACCCCACCTTTTCCTCAGACCCTAACCTGGGGCTCACCCCTCCCCCACCCGTTTTTGTTTTTTTAAGTTGTCTCCTCACAGCTTCAGATCATTTGAATCATTTTGGGGACCTAATCATGTACATCGACAAGTGTAAATTATGATTTTGGGTTTTGTTGTCTGTTATTTCTAAAGGATCTCTGCAAAGCACATTTAATTTGAGTTTGGTGTTCTATCTGATGGCTGAAGATAGCAGCAGGGTTTTTTTTTTATGTTGATTTGTTTCATTTGGATTTTTTTATTTTTTATTATCTCCCCCCACCCCCCACCCCATCCCCGTCTTGAGATTTTCTGGCATGTTTCTGGAGGTTTTAAAGGAAATAAATGTTTCATAGAAGTGGCTTGTGTCTTCGCTAGCTGAGCAGCTGCCTGGACTCCCTGAGAGGCGGGTGTGATCCAGCGTCAGCCCCCTCCTCCTGTCCCCCTTGTCCCAAACGCCGTCACCCCCCCGATGCACGCACACACCCCTAAGAACCAGGGAGCACCATTCTCTTTCTCTTGAAACCCAAGTGACAGAAATCCAACACTCAGAATGTAAGGAATTTAATGAGAGCACGGAGTCCCTAACCACTGCACCGCCGGGGAGTTCCCCCGAATGCAAGAAATTCTTAAGTTAAAAAGAGGAAGGTTTTACCTCAGAATTCATATACTTGAGGCCTAAAAGCCAGACCCGGCCCATGGAGTTGTGTTGGTTTTAAAATTAATGGTCAACTTTTTAAAATCTGGAGATGGTACAGAAAGAAAGCTGGATTTCGAGCTTGGTAACTCTGTCCTCTGCAGCAAGACTCGGAACTGAGGGGCCCTGCCTCCTTGAGCGGGGCTGTCGCCCCAGGCCACACCCTGCCGGTGCCAGCTCATTGGCACCGCACCCGCCCTCTGTGGGAGTAGGCCTCCCTCTGCCAGTCAGCCAGTCGGTGGTTTGGAGTGAAGAGCAGCCCCTGCTTCCAGGCCCCGGGGGCTCGGGGAGAGGTGGAGGTGTCCGGGGACCTCAGCCCCGGGCCTAGGGGCTCTCCTAGCTGGGAGCGGTCTTAAACTCCTGGGCCCAGATCTGCAGCTGCCCTGGCGAAACAGTTTCGCAGTTTGACCCGGGGATCAGGGTCAAACTTATTTTCCAGACCTCGAAATTTCATGTGAGAATCCCAAGGTCCGGCTTCTGGTGGGAAGTCTAGGTCCAGCTCCACCTGGATCTGAGAAGCAGCCCCTTCTCTTGACAGGGCTGGCCCCACGGCTGGGGCTTTCTGGCCCACCTAGACATTTACCTGTGATGGAGTTTACCGTTTCCGTGCTCAAACCTGATGCTTCTGTAACCTAGACTCTCCCGCACACACACACCCGCCCCCCACACACACAACAAATCTTTTTCCAAAACGGTTATATATCCTTTTTCCAGAGGAGGTGGACCAGCTATTTCCACATCTCCTAAAAATTCTAGAGTGTTCCAGACACTCTCCCTGTCTCCGCCCTCCCTGAGGCCCCATCCTCAACCCATGCTGCCCTCCCCCCTCCAGCACGGAAACGGCGGAACAAGCTGTTCTCACATCCTCTCCTGGCGCCTGTGACACACACCAACTTCCAACACCCCACAACTCGCACACGCCAGCCTGCGCTCTCGCCTGAACTGTGCCCTGCTCGTCCCTTCCCCATCTTGCCCCAGTTTTCCACTTCCTCTGCCTGTCCCCCTCTCGCGGGCCCGGGCGCCCTCCTCGACCCTCCCCCAGTCTCCTCTGCCTCCCACCCCGCCTCTGGCTCTCCCCTCACCCAGGCTCTGAATCCCTTCCCGCTCTTGGCTCTCTCCAGATTTTTCTATTGTCTCCCTAAATTCTTTGTGTCCTCTCCCCTGAAATCTCATCTCTGTGGCATTGTCCTAGGACTTCGCCTGTGCTGGGTCCTAACTTCATCTCTCTCCCCAAATGTGCCTCCCCGCTCTTAGTCTCTCTTCCGCTCTCCTATTTTACGTGCCCTGGTTCCCTGCCTCCCCACATGGAATCTCTTCTGCTTCTCTCTCCAGATCCCTGTACTTCCTCCTCTGTCTCTCCCCATGTGTCTGCTGTTTTTTATTACTATTATTGCCTCTCTCCCACTAAATCATCTCTTCTGTCCTCTTCCACCATAATTCCTCTGGCCCTCTTCATCTACATCTCCCTCCAGGTCTACGACTTCCCTCTCCTGCTCTTTTTCTCATTCTCTATAAATGTGTGACTCCTATCTGTCTCTCTCCTGACTGTTCTTGTGTCCTGGTTCTCACTCCTCACCTCACCTCACCCAAATCTGTCTTCCTCCTAATGTCCCTGGATCTATATCCCATTGCCCATTCCCCTCTGTTCTTTGCCCCACATCGGGATAGGGAGCTCCAGGTGATGTCTGGGTGTAGGGTGAGGCGCCCCTGGCACCCCTGATCCCTACCAACGGCCCCGAGGGGAGGGGCCAGCCCCCAGTCTTCATCTTTCCATCCCTTCCCTTCCCCCAGTCCCCAGCTTCCCGCCTCCCTCCTCACTGCTTCCCCGTTGCAGCTGCAGCAGTCCGTTGCCAGGGCAACCACAGCTGGCTGGGTGGGAGCCCCCTCCACCCCATCCCCCCCCTTCTCCTTTCCAGCGAGGCAGGGAGGAGCTGGGACAAAGCCAGAGAAAGGCGGGGTGCAGAGGGGAGCTGGAGGGAGATGGACGTAGGGCCAGCTCCAGCTGTTAACCTCGGTTGCTTCTCCCCCAGTGAGGCCCCATCTCCCCTTCTTGGTGATGCCCCAAACCAGCCTGGAGAACGAGGCAGACGACGTGGGCAGAGGGGTCAGGCCCAGTTTAATACACGGAACAAGTTAATTCACAGCAGAGGCAGGCAATAAAGGAGACTCGTTTACAAGGGGGGACACGCCTGGATTGGGGGAGAGCCCCCCAAACCCACCACCTCCCCCACTTGCAGTCTCAATTTCCCTTTTTTTTTTTAAACCCGAACAACAAACACACACAACCACAAGAAACAACCACGCCCCCTCGCGACCCGAAAATGGCCAGCGAGGGTGGCAGGGGGCAGCCCGGCCTGGCCGGTAGGGAATCGGGGCGGGGGGAGGAGGAAAATCTAGTCCGTTGCAGAGTCTGTGCTTCTCATTCCAGCAGGCGCTGGGCAGGGGCCCGCCTTGCCAAGGCAGGCACGGAGTGGGCTCGGGGCGGGGCTCTCGGGGAGGGAGCAGGAACGGAGTTCAAAACCGTGGTTCACATCATGCAGTATCCACAGTGGGCACCGAGAGGGCGGGGGTGGACACCACACCCTCCTGCCCTGGGCACAAGGGGGGAATGGCGCCCACCTTGGGTGGGGAGGTGGGAGAGCTGCAACTCCAGGGACTTGGGGGGAGGAGCCGCCAGGCAGGAAACTGGCGTAGACTGGTGCCCAGTAGATGCGCTCAGCAGTGCCCCCTCCACCCAGCCAGACCTTATAGGACTCTTTGTTATATATTAATTTCTTTTTTTTTTTTAACTTTTTGACTTTTTCTTTAGAAAAAGGCTTTGTCCGTGCCCCCAGCTGGCATCCACCACCCCTCGTGCCCGCCCAGAGGCGGGGTATGGCTTTGAGGGGAGCAGAAGCCCCTGGTGCCCATTTGCGAAGGGGTGAGGCAGGAGGGAGGAAGGGAGAGGACCCTGCTGGGCCCACCAACCCACAGGGCAAACATTCCACTTGCACAGAGGGGAGGGGTGACCCAGCCCCCTCTCAGGCTCCCCCCACCCCCGGCCCCTTCCACTGTGGGGCATTAAGGATGGGGAGAGACTGGAGGAGCTCCAAGAGGCAGGTAGGCAAGCATCACCCCAGAGGTCCAGGTGAGCCAGAGCCAGGCCTAGGTGAGGGTGATGTAGGCAGAGGCCTTCTCTTTCAGGTGCCGAAGACAGAGGTGACAACTCCAGCTCCCTGCGGCGCGGCCGGAGGACAGGGAGTTAGGCCCAGGTCTGGGCAGGGCTGCCCCGACTCCCTCCCACCCAGCGGACAGCAGGACAACCACTGTCCAACACCCCACCCCCGTGTCGGGCCCTCCTCTTCTCTCACCTTCCGGGGGCTCCGCCATGGGGGGACTCAGGCAGTACATGTGGTAACCCCGATCGCAGTCGTCACAAAACAGCAGCTGGTCCTGGGAGGTGAGACCCGCCCAGCTGGCACCCTGGGGGCACGGGCACCAGAAACCGGGGTGGGGGGCGGGGGCAGGTGCCAGGTCAAAGGGGCTGGGCGAGGCGGCCCCTTGCAAGACAAAGGGCTCTGAGAAGGTCATCTTTGCAAAACCCTACTGGGCGAGGAGCAAAACACCCCTGAGGACTGTCAGTTTGCAGTTTGTAGTTTAGGTTTTATAGGACTCTGTGGAGCACTTAAAATGACACGGAGATGGTCTGGAAGTCATGGACGTGGGTTCAGGTCCCAGCCGTACCATTTTCCTGGCTGGGTGACCTTGGGCAAGTCTAGTCCCCTCTCTGAGCTCGGTTTCTTCTCTGTGAAGTGGGAACGAGATCACCTACCTCAGGGCAGTTGGAAGGAGTCAGAGAGTGAAGAGTATTAAGTGCCGGGCTCAATTAATGGACACTAACAATAATCATAATACAGGTTACTGGTGTTCACCAGGGAGGGGGCTCCAGGGAAAGGAGGCCGCCTGGGGGCATGTCCCGGGGAAGCAGGCACGTGGGCACTCACGTCGTTCTCCGAGGTGCCACACAGGCTGCAGGACTTGCACTCGATGCACTGCCAGCGGTAGGTCCGCACAGCTGCCGTCATGTTCACCGTGAACTGTAAACACGAGGGGTGTCCTGGGGGCCAAGGGGCAGGGATGCGGTTAGGGGTCATCGTGCCCCTGGTGGCTGCTGACCCCCGGGGAAGCAATGGCTCAGCCCCCATCCCTAGCTCACAAGGCCCACAGCCCGACCCCACCCAGCCCACGGTGCCCAGACCCTGTCCCGCAGGCAATGCTGCCCTGGCCACCAGTCTCCTACCCAGCCACCATGGCAACCACACTCTGCTCCCCAGGACACCATGGCAACCGCATTCCATTACCCACGGTGCCGTGGCAACCACTTTCTACCACCCACAGCACCGGGGCAGCCACATTCCGTTACCCACAGCAGAATGGCCAACCGGTTCCATTCCATTAACCGCAGTACGTGGCAACCACAGTCTCCCAGCCACGATGCCATGGCAACCGCCTTCCACAGAGGGGTCCCCACACCCTGGTTTTCCCTGCAACCCAAGCCCATTACACACGAAGCCCCAGCAACCACACTGTTACCCACATGACCGTGCAGGGTGCTAACCCACTGGTCAACCCACCACCCCAGTACAGATGCGCAGCCACTACCCCAGGCCACCACAACCAGCTTCCACTGCACCCAATCGCCATGACAACCCTATTTCACTACCCATAATACCATGACAACCACAATTCATTAGCCACCGTGCTGAAGCAACCACCGTCTATTACCCACAAGTCCACCTTGGGAAACCACAGTCTATTACCCACAGCTCCATGGCAATGGCATGGCTCACCCTCTGTGAGCCACAGCACGCAGGCAGCGGCAATCCACTACTCGCTATCACAGCCCACTACCCACGATGTTTTGGCAACCATCTTTCACTGTTCCCCACGCCAGATAAGCACATGCCGGTACCCACAGTGCCATGACTACCACATCCCATTGTTCCCAGAGCCTCCCTGACCCCACTCAGTTTCCCACAATCCTCAGCAGTCGAGTCGGCTGTTTAGCCTCAGTGCCCCTGGGATGCTCTGCATCCCCCCCACCAGTCCTCTCCCTCCTCTGCCTTCTCTCCTCCAGATCTGGACTCCTGGAGTCCTCTCCACCGCGGCCCCCAGAAACCTCAGGTGGGGGCATCACCTGATCGCCCACAGTCGGCACAGGAGATGAGGTCCTCGGGACACCCCGTCTTCTTGGAGCCACCCAGGCAGAAGTCACAGTAGCCGTTGGGGATGACAGTGCCATCAGGCGCCTTCTTGGCTGAAAGAGAGCAGGCAAGGGTTGGCATGGGCGGGCAGGGACACTTAGTCAAAGGCTGCTGCAGAAGTCGGGGCAGAGGGAGGCGTCCCTACCTGTGTGTTTCCTCTGTGCCTCAGGGACCCAGGCCAATTCTTTGTAAAACTCTGGGGATGGGGGGACAGAAAGAGGGGCTCTCACCATAGGCAAAGCTCCACCCTGCCCCCAGCCTCAGCCAAAGGGGTGGACCCCTTCTCCAGGCATGGAGGAGGTGGGGGGAGGGAGCAGCTACCCCAAGCTGCGGCCAGTAGCAAAAGAGAGCTGGGGGAGCCCAAATAATTCTCATCAGGACCCCCCAACTCCTTGAGGGCAACTGATACGTCCTCTTTATTAGGTAAAAACCTGGCAGATGCAGCTTTAGGAAGAGCCCCCTGCTTCCCCGCCCATACACACTTCTACCAGACAGCGCCCCCCACCAACTAAGCCCCGACTAAACAACAATTAGGTGGACACCACTGGCTGAGATCGGCATGGAAACAGACACTCGGAAGGAAAATTCTGAACACAGAGGTGCCTCGGTGTGTGGTGGGGATGGGATGAAGAGACTGCCCTCTCCCACCGACGGGTGGGTGGAAAGATGGTTTTTCACTGGCAGAGCCTCCCCCCAAGCCTTCCCCCATCCCTCAGCTGTCAGGGTTGGCACCGGATTGGCATGGGCGGTCACCAAGGGTTCCCAGGCCACGGACCCTGCCCCTCGGCCAAAGCTTAGCAGAGAAGGGAGAAAGGGAGGCAGGGAGGGAGGGGAGTCATCTATCACCCCCCCTCCCCAAGCTCTAATTGAAACAATAAATCAGACCCAGAAATATTACGCCCGGCCAGGAGCGAGGGAGAGATGGTTGGTTGCCATGGCAACCTCAGAGCCAGCATCCCCCATGGTTGGTGGGGGGAGGGGACCGCTGAGCTGGAGATTTTCCAGAAATGTCTAATGTGCCCCCTCCCTCCCAGGCTCCTTAGCCCCCACTCCCAGGGCCCCTCACCACCCCACGCCCTGCCCGCCTGCTCACGTTTATGGTTGTTTTTCCGGTGGAAGGGCAGGGCGTGGCGTTCGGCGTTCTCCTCCCCCTCCTCCTCAGCCAGGTGGGTGTGGGTGTAGTGGTAGCTGAGCCCTGGCCGGTTCTTATACCGTTTCCCACAGACTGGAGAGTGAGCAGGAAGGGCCGGTCAGCCCTCCCAGCCTGCCTCTGCCCTGGCCTCCAGGATCACACCTCCACCCTCTGCCAGAGGCCTGAACATCCCCCAACCAGGGTCCAGAACAGAAGGGAGGGGACCAGGAGGGGAGAGGTCTCTGGGCCCCACTCTCTCTCTCTTCCCCCCTCTTCAGAAAGACTCACTATCACAGACATACGGCTTGTCTCGGTCCTCCAGGGAAGCGGTGTCCTGGCGTTTCCGGAGACCCCCGATGCCATATGCCTAGGGGAAAAGGCATGAGTGAGGGGCCAAGAAAGGGAGGGAACTAAGAGAATTTTCATCATTTGGGCCTGAAAGTCAAATCGCAGCTCTGCCACTTCCTAGCTGTGGGCCTTGAGTAACTCCCTTGATCTCTCCAAGGTTCAGTTTCCTCATCCGTGACACAGGTATGAAGCTAGTTCTAACCCACTGTACAATCTCTGTTCTGCAAATGGTTTAATAGACCCAAGCCTCAATTTCCTCATCTGTAAAATGGGTATAAAAATCCCCTATCCCTTCAGGCTGCTCTGGGGATTAAATGAGGTCAAACTGGGGCAGGGTCTGAACATTGTACATACTCAGTAAATGGGATCTGCATTGAGCGGAGGAGAGATGGAGAGAAACTCTGGAGCGATACCTTTCCCTTGGCCCTGTTCTTCCTCCTGGGAATATCATCCTCCAAGTCTTCCACTTCAAGATCATGTGGAAACTCCAGCAGCTGCTGTTTCTGGGCACCAGGAGAAGGGAGATTGGGGTTAAGAAAATGGGGTATTGTTCTGCTTTGCGGGTGGGGTGGCTCTGGGCGGACCGGAGACTGGGGGTGTCAGGGCAAGTCAGGAGGTCTTCCAAAAAAGAGATGACGTGTGGAAGAATAGAGACTTAGGATGCCCAAAGGCCCTAGGGAGCCAGGGGAGATTTCAGAGCAGGAGCAGGATGGGCCGGGGCAGGAGACAGGGGTGAGAGGGCAGCTGTGGCCCCTGGCGGGGGAGTGGGGGGATCCTACCTGGCAGTCCATAATGGTCTCCTCCTCCTTCAGCTCTATCTTCTTCTCCCCTGTCTCAGCACACAGTAGAGCCTCAAGGACCGGCCCTTCTGGGAGGCCGCCCTCCTTCTTCAATGGCGCCTCACAGTCTGGGGACAAGGGAGGAGGGTGTCAAGTGGAGAACTTGTTCCTGGAGGACTCCTCAAACTGCCCAGATTGGAGAATCATGCTCTTTGCTGGAGGGAAGAGGCTTTCCCACACGCAACCAGCAATAGACTCAAAGATTCAACCATACACCCTTCCAACGATACTTCCATACATCCTTTCCAAGGATGCCCAGACCCTGGGGAAGACACAGCCAGACCCTCAGAGCCACTTGGACACACTTAAGGGGAGACATGCCCAGACCCTCCTATATAACTACATACATACCTGTAGGAGACCCCACCCAGACCCTCACACCTGGAGAGAGCAGACACTCAAACAGGACACACATGGACATACACAGAGGAGATACACACAGGTCATCTGAGACAGCCAGACACACAAAGGAAGAGATACACCCAGACACTCAGATCTACCCAGACACATGGGGGAGACATATCCAGACCCTTGGGTATACTGGCACACCCAGCAACACTACAAAAGAGAACGTTAGACCACCAGATACACCCAGACCACATGGGGAAGACACGGCCAGACCCTAGCAAACACCTGAACATACTTAGGGGAGACAGACACACCTAGAGAGAGCCACTCAGGTGGATACACATACACACAAGAGATAGAAACAGTCCCTCCAATACACCTGCACCCACACAGATCCTTGGATATACCTGGACAGGGGAAGAGAAACAGCCAGTGACTCTAATAGTACTGGACACATTCAAGAAGTGATAAAACCAGACACCCATGGGGCAGCACACGTGCAGAAATACATCTAATACACCAGACAGACACTCAGGGAAGAGATTCTCCCAGACATTCCAAAGCATCTGGCGCTCAAAGGAAGAGAGAGCCGGACCCCCTGATACACCCACATCAGGAACCGCTGGACACTCTGATAGACCAGCCACACACAAGAGGAAACAAACCTTCTAATACACTTGGAAACACCTGAAAAAAGACACAGACACTGAGATACACTCTATTACAAAGGGAAAGAGTTACAACCTGACACTCTGATACATCCAGACACACTCAGACATCCACAGGAAGCAATACAGTCAGATACTCTGATACATCCCAGCTCACAAGGGAAGAGATACAAAGACTGGATACACCTGGACACACATAACAGATACCACTCTGTCCTGAACTACGCCTGGGCCCAAGTAGGATAAGATACAGTCCAAAGCTCAGTCACTCAGGGAAAACTGGAGAATCTCTGGACGACACCCAGACACACAACGGCAGACACAGCCAGCCACTCAGACACTGGCTAGGAGGGAAATAAGGGCGAATGCTCAGACGCACACCGGCATCACCACACACTTATCAGCGTGTGCTGTGGGCACCCACTGGGGCCACCGAAGGCACAGGACGGAGCTCCACCCACCAATCTTGTACTCGCAGGGCCGGAGTCTGGGGTCTTCCAGGATGTTGAGTCTCCGTTTCTTTCTCCAACAGCGGGCGGGGTACGTGTAAATCTGTCCCGGGGCCAAACCTGGAGTGAGAAGGGCGGTAAGAACGCGGCCGCGAAGCCACCGCCCCGCCCCACCCCCAACCTCCCAGCCGTACCCGGGCCGCGGTGGGTCTTCTCCATCCAGATGTAGCAGTTGTTCTGGGCCACGCCGGTCTGCGAGTCGAGGAACGGCAGGCGTAGGCTGCGCTCGGCGCACAGGCGCGCGTTGTAGCTGCGGCAGTGCTCGATGGCTTCTCGGTAGAAGTCCTCGCCTAGGCTGCGAGGGGCGGGTGGGCGGGCGGGCGGCTGTCAGCAAGGGCAGGCGCACCAGGTCGCCCGGCACCCCTCCCCCAGCCCGCCCGTGGGGAATGGGTGGGCCGACTCCTCCAACCTCACCTCTCCCCCGCTGTCGTCGCTCCTGGACCCAGGAGCCCCCAACCCGGACTCAAGCAGGCCTTGAGCCAAGGAGTGGATACACACAGTATAGAAACAGATAAAAATACACCGGGACCCATCCATACAGGCACATATCCAAATACACAACACAAACAAGTCGCACATAGTCACACAGGATTCACACACAAAGAGAGACATATCCCAAGACTCACAAAGGAGAAACAGACACATCTCACATATGTGCTCCCACAAATATCTACTGAAAAACACAAGTATCTCAAGTCCCATAGTGTAGAAGCAGACAGATCACACACGTATACATGCACAAATATATATCACATATCCGAAGACACACAACATAAACAATCACCCACACAAAGACACACAACATGCAAACAGATGACACACCACACACAGACATCCACTTACTCATCCATCCGAAGACACACACAGATACACAAATGTTAAAAAAGAAAAAATGTTAAAAACAAACTACCCACATATGCACTTACACGCATATCCAAAGACACAACACAAATCACACACACACACACAATCCAGATACACTATAAAAAGAAATCACACAGATTCACACAGGATACACACACACATTCACGAAGATACACAATATAGAAACCAACATCTAAAATCCCACATACTCAAACACACAAAGATACACACATACACAACATAGAAACGGACAAATCCACCCATAGTCACACAAAAATTTGCACATAAATACATGCATACCTACATATCCAAAGACACAGAACATAAATGATGCAGAGTTTCAAAGGATATGTACACACACTCAAAGACCAAAATATCCAAAGACACCTAGTGTAGAATGTGAAAGAAATTAAATGCATATCCACACACATATCCAAAAAAAAACCAGAACCCGAACAAGTGACACACACTCCACAACCCAAGACAAAGGTAGTGTGAGCTTCACTCAAGTTTACCAAGGCCCCCGGGCCCCCGGGCCATTTCACCCTCTCCCCAACTCCGGGGGTCGCAGGGCGGGACATGACCCCCTTTCCCGAAGAGGGCGCCAATAGGGCTCCGAGTTCCCCATACTCCGCGCTCCTCCAGGAGCAGCGCGTCGGACACGGTTCTTGCCAGAGACCCACAGTCACACACATTCGCAACCCCGCGCAGCCCGGCCCACGGTGACAGCCCCCCAGACACCCCATCGGCCCCACCCCCAGCCGCCGCACACACACACACACACACACACACACGCCCGCGCAGACCCGCTCGAGCGCCCTCCCCTGCCTCCCGCCGGCCCGCAGCACCTCAGGGGGCCGGGGATGACCGTGGCCATCTTGCTCCCAGGGTCCTGCCCCCAGCAGGTCCCCGCCGGGCCGGTCCTCCCAGCGCTCGGGCGGGCGCTGAGGCCGCCCATCCATTCATTCCCGGGGGGCGGGAGCACCGGGACCACAGCCAATCAGGGTGGCGGGGTGGGCCCACCCGGGCCATGCCGGGAGTGGTAGTTCTCCCCGCCCGGGGCTGGCGGGACCCCGCAGAGAAGCGGGTCAGAGGTGGGGCCGGAGGCACGCACAACCACTCCCGCGCGCTCACTCATGCACACCTCTCGAGTCTCACACATGGGCCTACACTCAACCATGCACACCTGGACTCGCACACACCCACACGCGGCAGCTTACACACACATTCACACGTATACTCACAGCGTCCCACGCAGACTCACGCACACTCCCTCTCCCACACCTTCGCACAGACTCACATACATTTACACTCACACAAACACTTCAGTGCCAGGAGATTTAGAGACACCTTACAGGTGCCCACACGAACGTCCCACCAACGCGTGGCTCACTGACACCTCCCGCTCCCCCTAGTCCCTCCTAGCTCGGGAGAATCCTCTCCGGTCCCCCTCGGAGCTGCCTTTCTCACAAGGACCCCGCCCTACTCAACCCCTTCCTAGGTCTGACAGCTGCTGTGCTAGTTAGGAGATATAGCCACACCTCCTAGGTTCAAATCCTGGCTCTGCCACTTGGTGGCCATGTGACCTTGGGCAAATGACTTAACCTTTCTGGCCTCAGTTTCCTCATCTGTAAAATGCAGATGATGGCTCATTGGATTACTGTGAGGATTAAATGAGTAAGCATGGGTAAAGTGTTTTAAAAGGTACCTGGCAAGTAGTAGGTGTTCAATAAATTCATTCATTCCACAAAGAGGACCTGATATGTACTAAGATGTAAAATGGTGATAGCTAACCATTATTAGAAAGAATAATGCTGGGCACATAATAGATGCTTAATAAATATTTGTTGAATAGAAATATACTGAGTAGCCACCATGTGCCAGGCACAGTTCTTTAACAGAGATTAACTCACTTGATCCTCATCCTGACCCTCTGGGGTGATATTATCACTACCCCCATTTTCCAGATGAGGAGGTGAAGTCACATGCCCTCAGCTCCTGGTGGCTGTTTGAAGGTGGGACTAAGAGAAGGATTCACTCACCCAGATGTCTGTACCCAAGTGGTCACCTCCTTTCTCCCACTGTCACCCACACTGACTCTACCCTAAGGGATGCTCAGAGAGGGAGCTGACCTACTGAGTCACAACGATCACCAAGTCCCATGCACACACACCTGGAACACACCCCGCCCCCCAACCCCCGGCCCCCATCCAAAGTTCGTGTTCAAGTTTGAGCCCTTGCATCGATGAAAACGCCCACCAATGTCCTTGTCCACCAGGGGGCTCTCCAGCAGACAGAAGAGGCATAAGAGCCTTCACCTCCTCTTTTGTCACTCGACACCCCCACCTACACCCTGGTGAGAGAGACCCCCTCAGGGTCTTCCACACTCATGGTCAGTTCTGGACACACACACACACACACACGCGCACACACACACACACACACACACACATACACACACACACCTCTAGTCTTAGACCCCTTCTACAGGCTCTTCCCCATCTCCCCCAGGTAAGGCCTTGACCTCCCCCTTCCCAAACCCAAACAGCAGGGAGTGGGTCTCTGCTTCACATCTGGCCTAGAGCAGATGGCAAGGGGAGTAAGTCCTGACACTCACTCTGGCCTCCAGGTCCCTACAGTGACCACCCCATATCTCAGCCACGGTAAGCCCTGCCCCACTCCTCCCAACAGGCCAGCTCAGCTCAGAGTGCCCTTGCCACCTTCATCTCTCACCTTCCACCACCCTCACAGATCTTCCAAGATGCCCTTACAATTTCTCCCCACACCTCTAGCCTCAGACACCCCGCTCACTCCTGCCCCACCCCAGAACCTGTGCATCAGTTTCGGTCAGCTTGGAGCCTGACTGTAGAACACTCCATCACTTCCCTGGACGCCCTTGTCCACCAGCACAATTTGACCCGCAGCTGACATTTGGAGAGGGGTCTCCCTTCCCTTCCTTACCCCTAGTCACCTTCAGAGACCCCTCTCCCACACTTGAGCTCCCCTGCCCAAACAATCCTCCTGCCCCCATCCCCCGGTGCCCTGTGTGGAAGCTGGACCACAAATGAAATCAGTATTGATACTACCAATAATAATCACTACATTCAGTCAGTGTCAGGCTCAGTACCAAGCGCTTTACAAACATCACAGAAGCACCATGAGGTAATAAGAGCTGTTATGATTCCCCAATTCACAGGTGGTAACACTGAGGCTTGGGGCGGGTGGAGAGGGCAGGAAATTAGTGCTCAAGATGGGGTTTGAATGATGCAGGCAGTCAGAACTGAGAGCAGCACCCTCCACCTCCCACTCCCAAGGGGACCTGACTCGCATTCTCTCAGGAACCAGTCCCTGCCCTCACCCCTGCAGAGCCCTAGGAAGGTGAGAGCAAAGAAGGGTGCTGGCGCTCCCACCCCCAAGCTTACTCTAGCCTTCATGTCCCTGCAATGGCTGCCCCATACCTCCTCCAAGAGGTCTGGGCCAGGGTCAGAGTGAGGATGTCTGGATACCCACAGATCCACCGACCTGCACAGGAACCCCGTCCCAGCCACTTTGAGGGTGTCCCTCATAGGGGAGACAAGTGTGTGTGGAAGACTTAGAGTAAGAGGGAAACAGAAGTGTTGTCACCGTTACACACCATTTCACACTGACCTCCAGCCCCGTACACGCCCTCCAAGCCCCCTTTGCCCACCGCCAAGCCACACTTGTAGGCGCGTGCCTGTAAGGTTCAGCCCCCTCCTCTCCCAACTCTCCCCCCACCCCACACCTGAAACCAGAAGCTACTGGGCGCCTTCGGTCCGGCCACCTGGCACAGCCTTTCTGGAGGGCGGGGGCGGGGGATGGGGGGCGCCCCCGGGCCCCTCCCCCCCTCCACCACCACCCCCCGCATAAGTTGCTCAAGGTCAAGGTGGAGGGTGCCAGGGGTTGGGGGAAGGGTGGGGGAGGTCGCCCAGGCCCCTTTGTGCGGCGCCGCGGGCGTTCGCCCTCCTCCTCCTCCCCACCAGGCCGGGGAGGAGGGGGAGGGGAGTGCCGCGCACGCCAACCCGGGAGGGAGAGCGGGAGCGGCCGCGCGCCTGTCACTCCCAGTCCGCCGTCACCGCCTGGGGAAGGGGGGTGGGGAGCGCTGGGACCCAGGAGTTCGGGATCCCGAGGAGGGAGCGAGAGAGATGGAGAGAGAGGGAAGACGAGAGGTGGAGAGAGCGAGGGATGTCTAGGAGAGGTGAGGGCTGGAAGAGAGCTAGGTTTGAACCCAGGCGTCCAGGATCCCAGCCAGTGGGCCCGGGAGGAAGCTAACACTCGGAGGAGGGACGCGGACAGGGAGAAAGGGAGGGAATCCCCGGAGGCTGAGGGCGCTCCCAGCACCCTCTCCCGAGGCATCTAGTCCCCAAGGAGATGAGAGATGCTCTCGTTAGATGTGTACGGGAGGAGAGAGGGAAGGATCCCACGGTCTAAGCTGAACGGGGCGTCGGGGCTTTAGGTCCTGAAGACCCGGGAAGGGAAACAGCAGGGATCTAATCGGGGACCCCCGACGTCTAAGCTCCCACCCTGCGGTCGCGCGGACCGAGGTCCCCGAGATGGGGGGGGGGGGAAGAGAGAAAGATGCTTTGATGAGGGGAAAGGATGGTGGAGACCCCGGAGACTGAGGTCTGGACTTAGGCGTACGTACTCCCAGCCCCATGCAGGGGCAGGCCCGGCGCCCCCAGAGACTCGGAGGAGGAGAGAGGGAGGAGGAGGAGAGGGAAGCCCCTACCCCCACTCTGGGTGGGGAAACGGCCTCCGCCACCCCCCAGCTCGCGCCACATTCCTTCACTGACAGCGACAAAGAAGAGGCGCCCCCGCGACCCCCGAGGGGCTCCCGCCCCCAGCCCCAGGGGGCGACAGGGGGTGGCGGGCCCCCCCAGGGGAGGGGGGCGCAAACTGGGGGCCCACATTCAACTGCCATCCGCCCACGGCGTCCCCCTCCCCAGCGAGGGCGGGGGAAGGGTTCGGGTAGGGGGCGGGATGGAGGGACGTGGACGGCGGGGACACTCACGACTTGAGCGGGTTCTGAATGGCGGTGGCCATGGCCCGCTCGGCTGGGCCGCCTCCGGCCCGGGGCGCCGCTGCCGCCGCGCGCGGGCCCAGCCCGGCCTGCGCCGCCCGCTCTGCCGCCCAGCGCGCTACGATTTCATTCATTCTTGGGGCTGCGGCGCGAGCGGAGCGGGGCGGGCAGGGGGCGGGGCTCGGCCAATCCCCTCACCTCCCGGCGCACGACGGGACGTGGAGTCTAGGGGCGCTCGGCGGCGCCCGAGGGCGCCCCTGTCCGGACTACACGTCCCAGGGGGCGTCGGGAGGACCGCACGCCCATTGGCTACTGGGGATACAGGGCGGGGCTGGGATCGCCCCAAGGCATCCTTTCCCCTCCCTGGGGGTGCTCCATCCCCAGCTCGGGTTCTCCATCCTCCAGGCACCGCGTGCGCGCAGGAGAAGGTGGTCCCTGGCTTCTGGGTCTCCCCTGGGTGTGTGGATGACCCCAGGGTCTGTCGTGTATTCTTGCCTTTGCCTACTTGTCTGGGTGCCTCTTCTGTGTAAGCCAGTCTGTAAACAAGCACAGGGGTTAATGCCTTTGTTCATTTATTAAGTGCCTGCTATGTGCCAGGCACTCTTCTAGACACTGGGGATACCGCATGACCAACAGGCAAAGTTGCTGCCCTCAAGGAGCTGACCTTTTAGTGGAGGAAAAAAGATGATAAACGAACAAATAAACTGATCATTTTAGAGAGTGATAAGTATTATAAAGAAAGTGGCTGCTCTGAGGAGGTGACATTTGAGCTGAGACCCGAGAAGCTGCCACCGTGCAATGGGAGGGGAAGGAGGAAAAGCTTGGCAAGTTCAAAGATCAGTGGGAAAGCTAGTGTAATGAGCAGAGTGAGTGGGGGGAGGCGGGGAGGGAGACAATATTAGGGAGACAGCAAGGATCCAGATCGTGTAGGGCCTTGTAGGCCATTATAAAGAAAACGGGTTTTGTTCTAAGTGCAATCAGTCATCCTTGACTCTTCATTTTCACACACACCCCAGACCCATCAGCAAATGCTGTTATCTCCACATTCACAAAATAGATCCAGAATCCACCCACTCTTCTCCCTTCACAGCCTCCATCCTGGTACTGCTCCCCTTTTGCTCCCCCCCCCCGCCCCCACAGTCCATTTCTATTCTCTCCAGGGCAGCCAGAGTGAGCTGCTTGAAACAGCTGGCATCACAATGCGCTCTGGCTCAAAACCTCCAGTGGCTTCTTTCACACTTTTTAAAGAAATATTTATTGATCTATTTGGTCGCTCTGGTTCTTAGTTGCAGCAGGCGGGCTGCTTAGTTGCAGCTTGAGGGCTCTTCAGTGGTGACATGAGAATTCTTAGTTGAGGCATACATGGGACATCTAGTTCCCTGACCAGGGATCAAACCCGGGTCCCCTGCATTGGGAGCACAGAGTCTTAACCACTGCAGCACCAGAGAAGTCCCTTCTTTCACACTTAGAAAAAAATTCGAAGTCTTTACTATGCCCTCTAGGCCCTACTCAAACCCGTTTCCAGCCCCCATCACACTTCTGATCTCACCGCCCTTCTTCCTTCCCTTGTCTAACTTTACTCCAGCCGCACTGGCCTCCTCCCTGTTCCTGGAACGTTCCACTCCCACTTCAGCCACAGGACCTTTGCACTTGCTGTTCTCACTGCCTAGAATGCTCCTCCCCCAGACACCTGCATGGCTCCAACTCTCACTTTATTCAGGTTTCTGAATGTCACCTTCTCAGAGACAACCTCAGCTAAGATGGCATCCCCCAGAATCTCTCTGTCCTCTTAAAAGCTTTCTCCTTCTCCCAACACTTACCATAACTCATCATCATGTTGTAGGCCTATTTAGTTACTTGATTGAGTGTCTGTCTCCACTCCTTTGACTACCAACTCTATGAGGCAGGGATTGTTGTTCATTCCACTGCTGTCTCCCCAGTGCTTAGAACAGGGCCTGAAAAATAGCAGGTGCTCAACAATTATTTGTTGAATAAATAAATGAATCAATTAGTCATTATCCTCCATGTCTCTCCCCACTGTCTGGCTCTGCAGAGTGCAAGCAGCAGGGAGAGAGAGTCATGCAGGCTCCAGGCTGTGCCTTCCCACACACTTGGACCATCTGAAGGGGACTTGGCGGGCGGGGGGCGGGGAGGGGTTGTATTAAGGAAACCTTCCCAGCAGAGGGTCTGGAGCTAAAGCTTCAAGGCAAAGAGAAGGGAGAGGTTAAGAGGCACATTCACTCATTTCTATAGAGTATCACTGTCCCCAGCCCGGTGTGGGCATGCTGGGGACACAGCAATGATGTGTCTGATGGCCCTGCCCCAGGCAAAGCCGTAAGCTCACAGGCCAGTGGGGTAAAAGACCCATCACCACACGATGACAGCCAAGGGTGGGGGAAGCCAGGACAGACGGCAGGGCTGGGATAGAGGAGGTACACGGGGCTATGGGAGCCCAGAGGAGGCTCCTAACCCAGCCTGGGGGTCACGGAGGGCTCCTTGAAGGAAGTTCCAGGAGAGTCTTTTCAAGTCCTGACCCTCTGACCTCTCCAGACACAGGGCAAGTCCCTGTTCTGACCTCTTGGGGCTCTGGGGTCTACCTGTCACCCAAGTCTTGGGAACGAACAATTGCCCACGTTTGTTCTCGTCTCCTAACCTGGAATGCAAAGGTTTGGCCACCAGAGGGCACTGTGGCCTCAGTCTTTGTCCAGACAGACTGTTCGTGAAGCCTCGGATCCTGGAGGGACTTTGTGGGGCCAGTGGGACCAGCCAGTGGAGACACTGGTGCCCCCACTATGAGCTTCAGACCCTGCCCAGGACCTGGTCACCACGGCCTGAGTCCCTCCCGCCAGAGGATCCTGTGGAATAAATAGACCCTCTCTGTCCCAGACCCCTGAGGGCCCAGCTTGGGCCTCCGAGAGAGACACTTGCTAAGCCCCCCTGATCCCTCTCTTCCCCGCTATTCTTCAGAGGGTACAGCCCTCCCCTAAGCTGCCCTTGGGGTGTTCAGACATGACCCTCAGAAGTCTCCTACCCAGATGAGGATACTGAGGTACAGAGGACGTGAGGCTGGGGGGAGGTGGTCACACAATACCAGGGCAACAACAATAACAATTAATAATAATAACAACAGTACATAAGGTCCCGTTGACTTAGCTCCTCCTGTGTGTCAGGATGGCTCCTGAGCTTTTCACAGGTCTTACGTCACGATCATACAAACCGCACTTAGGAAGCAGGACTCTCCACCTCAGAGTCAGACAAGGCAACTTGGGCTCATATAGACAATACCCCCGCCAAAAGTCCCCACCTATCAAGGTGGGGAGAGCTGGGGCTTGAACCCCTGTCTCACTCAGAAGCTAAACCACAGGCCACCTCCCTGTGCTACTCTGAAGGGGGTTGCTGACTTCCTGTGTCAGAATCTGCTCAGGCCCTCCATGAAAATGCCATCCCTACCCACCCTCCCGCCCCCCAGTCCCAGGGATCCAGCGTCCCTGAAGGCAGATCCCAGAATCCCAGGTCTCAGGAGGCAGCCCCCAAGTCTTTCTAATGACTGCAAAGCCCTGAGAATCATGGTTTGTGTTTGGGCACAAAGGCAGAAAGAAGAAACAAAATGCAATTGAAGGGATGGTTCTCAAGCTCTCAGGTGGGGAGGGGTGAGGGTATGGGTTTGCAACAGAGGCCTTAGAGTCGGTGGTGGAGTGTGGGCTCCCCAGTAGCTCTGCTGGAACTTTTTGGTACTTTGGTTTTCTCATCTGCAAAATGGGAGTAATGGTTCCAACCTCACAGGTTCGTGGTTAGGGTGCTTTGGGCCCGTGTAGAGCCCTTAGTGCTTGGCACACTTTAGCACACAATAAATACTATCTGTGATCCTCACATCATCATTTCCTGTGGCTGAACACCTACTGTGTGCCACTCCCAGGCTGAGGGTTTTACATACATAATCTCAACAGCCCAGAGACGTGTGGTCCCTGCCTGGAGATCACAAGGAAATCACGAGGTCTGGACTTGGACTCAGGTTTGCTGACCCAAAGCACCCTCTGTGCTGCCCTGATGGGCACTCTTACCTCTGCTGGGCACGGCGCTAACGTGTACACTCACGTGACCCTCGCAACAATCCTGAGACCGGGGATAAGGTGAGACCATGTCAGGTAGGACCATAAAACCCAGGGTAAGGAGTTTGGGTTTGATTCTGAGGGTAGGGGGGAGCCAGTGGATCGTTTTCAGCATGATCTCCTTCTGTTTTTTTTTTTTAATATTTATTTATTTGGCTGCGTTGGGTCTTAGTTGCAGCACACGGGATCTTCGTTGCAGCATGTGGTGCGCGGGCTTCTCTCTAGGTGTGGCACGTGGGCATGTGGGACCAGGGATCGAACCTGCGTCCCCTGCATTGGAAGACAGATTCTTAACCACTGAACCACCAGGGAAGTCCCCATCTCCTTCTGTTTTAGAAAGATCTTCATGGCTGCAAGTGTGGACCAGACTGTGGGGACAAGGTAGGAGGCGGGAGACCTGGGAGGGGGCTGAGATGGCTGGGGTGGGAGGATGGAGCCAGGGTCGGGGCAAGAAGGTGATGAGAGGCAACAGAATGTGGCTGCTGTAACAAATGACCATGAACTTGTCAGCTTAAAACAACAGAAATTCGACAGAGGCACGGATAAAGAAGATGTGGTACACATATACAATGAAATATTACTCAGCCATAAAAAAGAACGATATAATGTCATTTGCAGCAATGTGGATGGACCTAGAGATTATCATACTGAGTTAAGTCAGAGAGACAAAAACAAATATCATATGATATCACTTATATGTGGAATAAAAAAATGGTACAAATGAACAAATTTACAAAACAGAAATAGAGTCACAGATGTAGAAAACAAACTTATGTTTAGCAGGGGGAAAAGGGGGGGAGGGAAAAATTGGGAGATTGGGATTGACATATACACACCACTATGTATAAAATAGATAACTAATAAGGACCTACTGTACAGCACAGGGAACTCTATTCAATACTCTTAATGGCCTATATGGGAAAAGAATCTAAAAAGGAGTAGATACATGTGTGTGTACAACTGATTCATTTTGCTGTACACCTGAAACTAACACAACAGTTTAAATCAACTATGCTCCAATAAAAATTTAAAAACAAAACAAAAAGCGCCCAGAAATGTATGCTCTCACAGTTCTGGAGGCCAGCAGTCAGAAATCAGTATCACTGAGTTGAAATCAAGGTGTCAGCAGGGCCACACTCCCCCTGGAGGCTGTAAGGGAATATCCATTCTTTGCCTCTTCCAGCTTCTGGTGGCTGTTGATGCTCCTGGGCTTGTGGCCTCATCACTCCAGTCTTCAAGGTTCCATCTTCACATCACCTCCTCCTCTGTTTGTGTGCTTCTCACCCTCTGCTTTTGTCCTATAAGGATACTTATAAGTGATGGTATTTAGGGCCCACCTGGATAATCCAAGATATTCTTCCCATCTCAAGATCCTTAACTTCGTCACATCTGCAAAGACACTTTTCCCTATAAGGGATTAGAACCGGTAGCTTTGGGGCGCCATTGTTCTGCCTACTACAGCAGAATGGGCAGAATTTGCAAATGGATAATTTATGGGGCGCATGGGAAAGAGTCCGTGGAGTGTCAAGGAGGACGTGAAGGCCCGTGGCCTGAGCAGCTGGAGGGATGAAGGTGCCGGCATCGAGATGGGGCTGGAGCCAGAGGGGCAGGTTTGGGAGAGCCCAGGAGCTCAGCTTCAGAAGCAGAAGCCTTGAGTTTGAGATGTACGTCAGGCATCCAAGGGGGGCTGCTGGGTAAGTCCGGACGTTGGGTTAAAGAGAGAAATTTGGGTGCATAAAGTGAGACTGGATGAGCTCTCCAGGGAGAGAGGAGGACCAAGGTGGAGACCTAGAGTTGACCATCAGTACCAGATCCAGAAGGTAAGGAGGAGCCAGTGGGGGCGCTGACAAGGAGCTGGCAGGGAGGCTAGAGAAAACCAGGAGGATGGCCGGTGTCTCAGGAGCAAAGGAGACAGGGAAGGATGACGGCTGATGGGTCAAGTAAGACGGCAACTGAAATGTGACTTGGATTACCACCAGGGGGACCCTGACAAGAGCACTTCCATGGAGCAGGGGATGATGGACAAGTAGAATGTGAACGTTTGATTGGAAAGAGTGCAGAAGGGAGCTGGAACCATCTCTGGGGAGACATTTTGCTGTAAAGGGGAGCCAAGAAACAGGGCTGTGGCTGGAGGAGGTCAAAGAGTTTTGTCTTCTGTTTTGTTTTAAGATGGGAGGAGTTACACTACATCTGTATGCCAGCGGGAATGATCAGGAAGGTGACGATGCAGGGGAGAGGGGAGCATTGCTGGAGCAGTGATGGAGACAAGAGGAAACAAGCGAGTCCCCGAGTGGTGGGTCAGCCTTAGTGAGGCTTGATCCGTATCAGGAGGAGGAGAAGACGTGTGGAGCAGATGCCAGGAGGTGGGAGACTGAGGACATTCTCTCCTATGGCTTCGGTGAAATGAGCTGGGAGCAGAGATGGGGGAAAAGAGAGAGGATGCACAGAAGACCCCTTGAGGGGCCGGTCAGGAACTCAAAGTTTTGAGCTCTTAGAAGAGGACAGAGGCGTGGAGTAGAGGCCAAGTTTGATTTAGCCAGATTGGGGGTTTCCCAAGTGAGAATAATAAAGAGAGGGAGTTGAGGGGGGATACAAGGGAGCCACTTCGGTGAGTGATCACAGACTTGCAGGGCTGAGAGGGGAGGGGGATCAATGGGGCCGTAGGTCCTGTCAGGGTTGGGGGACTGGAGGGAGGGAGTTGAGAGAGAGGAGAAGGCGGATAGAGAGCCAGAAGCATGAAACTGAGATTGGAGGGGCTGTGTTTATCGGGCGTGGGCATGACGAGGGCCAGGGTGGCTGGAGGGGCCGGGGTTGGGCAGAGGACCAGATCCCTGGCAGAGAGCTGGTGGGGGCATGGGGAGGCTGGGGGAGGTCGAAGGAGCATCTACCTGGATGTGAGGATTGTGTTAGGAGTGAGTGGTGAGCCACGTGGAAAATGTAAGAGACCGTGATCCCCACGGCCACAGTGACCCCAGCACCCTCAGGAGGCATCCCTAACTGGAAAAGGGGACTTGGGTTCTACTGGATGGGCGGTCAGCTCTGGGAATGACATCTGCAGCTCCAGCTCCATCAAAGACCCGCACGTGAGAGGCCAATCTATAAAGTTTATAGAAGCAAGTGTGGGTGACTTCCCTGGTGGCGCAGTGGTTAAGTATCCACCTGCCAGTACAGGGGACACGGGTTCAAGCCCTGGTCCGGGAAGATCCCACATGCCACTGAACAACTAAACCCATGCGCCACAACTACTGAGCCTGCGCTCTAGAGCCCGCGCTCCACAACTACTGAAGCCCGCGTGCCTAGAGCCCGTGCTCCACAGCACAGCAAGAGAGGCCACCGCAGTGAGAAGACCGCGCACCACAACAAAGAGTAGCCCCCGCTCGCATGCACAGCAACGAAAACCCAATGCGCCAAAAAAAAAAAAAAAAAACAGAATAGACACCAGAGAACTTGTTCTCTCTCTTACTGCCATGTGAGAATTCAGTGGAAAGGCAGCGGTCTGCAAGCTAGGAAGACAGCCCTCACCAGAACCCAACCCTGCCGGCACCCTGATCTCGGACTTCCCAGCCTCCCAAACTGTGAGAGAATGAATTTCTGATGTTTAAACCACCTAGGCTATAGTATTTCATTATGGCAGCCTGAGCAGACGAATACACTCAGCACCACTTCCATCACATTTTGTTTGTGAGAAGTGAATCCCTGAGGCTGGTCTGTTTTTAAGACAAGGGCAATGAGACACCACCTTTTGATGGAAAGTATAGCAAAAAATGTGTGGACATGTCACAATGATATTATTCTTCATTTTCTTGTATTAACTCCATAGTTTTATCTTTTACATTTAGGTCTTTATTTCATTTGGAGACTACCTGTGAGTCTGTTCTGTTCCTTTGCTGTATTCATCTGTTCTTCATCAATACCACACTTTTTTTTTTTTTTTTTTTTTGCGGTACGCGGGCCTCTCACTGTTGTGGCCTCTCCCGTTGCGGAGCACAGGCTCCGGACGCGCAGGCTCAGCGGCCATGGCTCACGGGCCCAGCTGCTCCACGGCATGTAGGATCTTCCTGGACCGGGGCACGAACCCGTGTCCCCTGCATCGGCAGGCGGACTCTCAACCACTGCGCCACTAGGGAAGCCCAATACCACGCTTTTTATTCCTACGGGTTAATATTTGGTAGAGCAAGCCTTCCTCACTTTCTTTTTTAATGTTGGCTTGGTCATTTGTACATATTATGTACAGCTGTTGTTCTTCCTCCATACAAATTTTAGAATAGACTTTACCAAGTATCTCAAAAAATCCACCCAGAATTCTGATTGAGATTGCTTTGAATTTATTGGCTAACTTGGAGAGAACTTACATGTGGATAATCTTAAGATATCTTACGCAAAGGCATGGATGGTCTCATTTTTCCAAATTATCTTCTATATCCTTTATTGGCATATTAATGTTTTTTCAATCAAGGCCTTATATATCTTTGATTAAGTTGTTCAATAAACTATAGTTTTTGTAGCTATTGAGAACCGCACAAGTCTTTTGTTTGTTTTGTTTTTTGGTGCTGAAGCCTGGGAACAAGCTTCTAAAATTATGTTTTAATTGGTTATTACAGTATTAGTGAAATGATATGGATACTCGTGGGCTTATATCAACTATGATACACCCTTCGTGAAGAGCCTTCCTGCCCTCTTTATTTATTATGAAGTATTTCTAAAACGTTTTAGCCAGTTGTGAATACCAATCATATCATCAATGCGACACCATTTCTAATGTTTATCATTCTGATTAGCAGAGTCTCTGGTGTTGATCTAAGACGGGCGAGTGCTTTGCTGTAGCGACTTCTGGAGCCAGTTCTTAAATAAATGCCGGCCGACCAGCCCTGGAGTAGCTGACCGTTGGGGTGTAGTTTATTTAAAACAACCCGCATAGCCACGAGAGGACGCTAAGGCTTCACTTCTAGTCGAAGAGGGTTACTGTGCGCGGAGAACGCGGCCCTGTTATCGGGCAAGCACCCGCTGTGTACCAGGCGCTGCTCCGGACGTTAGGAATACAGCCGTGCCTAAGGAGCTAATATTCTGAAGGTGGGGGGAGGGTAGACAGACAATAAAGTAATGCATAATTTCAGGGTGTAATAAATTCGTGGAGAAAATTAATTATTGTGACAGGATAGTGACAGAGGGTGGTTTCTTCCATAAGGGGCTCAAGAACACCTGTCTGGAATTACATCTAAATGATGATCCCTCACTTGGGCGGAGTACTCCGGGCAGAGAAACGTCCAAGGGTCCAGGAGGGGAAGAGTCTCGTGGGAGTGAGGGGGGTTGGCGGGGAGTGCAGGTGAGGGAGAGGAGAGGGATGAAGGATGACAGGTGGGCGGGTGGAGCATGTAGGGGGAGACTTTGGTTTCTCCTCTGAAGCCAAAGGAAGCCCGTGGAGGGAGCAGGGTGGATGGAGACAAAAGTGAGAGGGCCTTCCCTGGTGGTCTAGTGGTGAGTACTCTGCGCTTTCACTGCAGGGGCCGTGGGTTCGACCCCTGGTTGGGGGAACTAAGATCCTGCGAGCCGTGCAGCACAGCCAAAAAATAGATAAATAAAAAGTAAAGTGAGTGAGAAAAAGCATTATTGGGCTGCTAAGTGGGAAACAAGATCACAGGCCCTGGGAGGCAGCGTGAGGAGGTGAGTGTGGCAATTATGCAAGGGTGGTGGCTCGGGTACACCGTGTCCTTTGTGGCTTTTCCTAAGCAAAGCGCCTGTGATTCAGTGTTCCTAAGGGACATCTTGCTGGCCAGGGATGGCGGCTGTAAGGGGCTAATGGTCCAGCCCCTCCCTACAATGATAAGGTTGATGATAACGCTTACTTTGTGCCCGGCACTAGTCTACAATCTATGCATTTAAACCTCACAACCACCCTGGGAAGTAGGTACAATTATAATCATTTTCCAGATATGGAAACTTGAGGCACAGAGAGGTTAAGTGACTTGCTCAAGACCACACAGCTAGGAAGTAAGACAGATGGCATTTGAATCCAAGCACTAACCCCGGAGTCCATGCTCTTACCCACCATGGTATGCTGCTTCCCGATCCTTTTGTTGTAGCCTTGTTCTCAAATTGTCTTGCCCTTTAGACAGGCTATCTCAGAGAGCTGTCAGCAGTCACTAACACCTTAGTATGAATTAGTCCACCTCTCCTGGCCACTGAAGAATTGCAATGTATGCTAAAGCTATGGCTTATAGATAGGGCACTGTAGTGTAGAAGTATTTGGGTTCTGGAGTCATAATGCCTGTGATTAAAACCCACTGCCACTTCCCAGCTGAGTGATTTTGGGCAAGTGTCATCACTAATCTGGGCCTCAGTTTCATCTTCTGTGAAGTCCCCATTTTCCAGATGAGGAAACTGAGAGGCTCAACACACGGCACACCCAAGACTTTGCTTCGATGCAAGGAGGAGGGATTCCTCCATTACACTCTCTATCCAGTTGTGTGGAGGGGAGGGGGCACTGGAAGCCTGAGGTCTGTCTGTACAGGGACAGCAAGGTCACCTGAAGGGCTCGACAGAGCAGATGCTCCTCGATACCCCTCTTCTTCAGGGTCGGCTTCTCTTCCTGCCAGATTAGAGCTGGGACCCCCGGGATGGGTGTCTGATCCTGGCAGGGCTGCTGGGCAGCACTGCATGGGCATGGGGGTCGGGGCCCCAATTTTAGGGAGTAGAGGTGAGATGGGAGGTGTGCTATGACCTTGGGGGAAGATTCCCCAGTTCCGGCCTGGCCCCAGTCCTAAGCACAGCCACAATCCCACCCCATCTCCTGACTGTACACAGCTGGGACTACTATTGTTGAAATAATGAAACACTTCCACAGTCTTTAGTAAATAAGCACTACCCACTTCTGATACCCTTGCCCTTCCCCTGAGACCCTTCAGGGCCCTCCATTCCCCAGCACGAGCATGCCCCAGCCCAGGGGGCTTCCCTGATCCAGCTCTGAGGGACTTGCCCATCCTGACTGGTAGATGGGCCTGCCGATATTTGGTATCTTCCCTGGCTCAGCCCCAATATCAATCCCTCCTCCCACCAGTTCAGAGTCCTCTGATATGGGTACACATTTCACACAAACTCCTATGCATCCTTCAAAGCCCTGCCTAAATGTCACTTTCTTCAGGAAGCACTCCTAGATTTCTTCACCACCCCAAGAGTGAACAGCTCCTCCTTCTCCGTGGGCTCCCAAGTATCTTGGACCATGCAGCACACTTTGCTCGAATCCCCTGCCCACAGGCCCTTCTTCCCCACCACTGTGTGAGCACCTTGACGCCAGAGACTATCTTCTGCTATCTTTGTGTCCTCAATACTAATGGCCAGGGTAATCATACAATAGGTGCCCAATAAAATCTATGGAGAGGATGAATGGTTTGTTCCCAGTGCACTGTGGTCACATCAGGCACATTCAGTCCTGTGCATCTCCTGTGGCCCAGGGACCACAGGCGGTCCTCCCTACAGGAGCCCCCCTGTGCCACCCACACACTGAGGCCCTGCTGGCTGGGACTGGGCCAAGGCTGGGGGAGGTGAGGCGAGGATGTGAGTCCCAGGCGTGCAAGGTCAGCAGGGCCTGTTCTCATGCTCCCTGGCTAAGAAGTGATTCTCCATCTGCCCGGGCCAGCTGAGGGTGCTGGGACATGAGGAGACGCAGCAGGAGAGAGGGAGGTGCGGGGAGGAGCTCAGGGAAGCCCACAGTAACCAGGGAGAAGAAAAACAGGCACGCAGTGTTATTGTTACAGAACCATTAAATACAACTTATAAACAAGCCAGGATGGCGTTGGGGGGAGATGGAGGGGGGTCACAGAGGCCAGAGAGGGTCAGGGCCGCGCAGTCCGGGCTCGGTCCTGGAGGGGGCTCAGGCTGCCGTCACCGGAGGGGCTGGGCTGGCGGAGGCCTGGCTGCTTGTGGAGGCCTCGCAGCTTCACCAGCAGCTCCTGGACGAAGTCCTGAGGACAAGGCGAGGGTGCTGAGAACACGGGAGGGGTGGGGGCACGCCCTGCCCTGCCCAGCCCTTCTGACCTGGGCCCCTCTATTTCCTGCTTCCCGGTCAGTGAGAGGGGGAAGGAGGTGGAGTTAAGGAGGGGTAGAGGCTACAGATGGAGAAGAACATGGGGGGGGGGGGAACAGGGAGAGAGAGATGGAAAGAGACAGAGACCCGTAGACAGACACCAAGACATAGATGCAGAGACAGAGAGAGATGCAGAGATAGAGAGAAATGAAGGGATAGGGAGAAACGAAGGGACAGAGCCACAGAGAGACATGCAGATATTTCTCGAGCCAAGAGATTATCAGGAGCGTCCCCAGGGGCAGAGGCCTGAGCTGGCTCCAGGGCAGACAGACACACAATGACGTTTGTCGCTCAGGCAGCCCAGAGCTGGTTAGAGAAACATGAATATTTTTCCCTTTTAAAGCAGGGAAGGAAGTGGGAGGGGCTAGGCCGCTCAGGGCCTGGAAGGATAGGGGGGCCCCTGAGAGGTGGGGAAGGGAGCCCCAGGGCGGTGGAGGCAGTAACAAGGGAGAGAGGCGGAGGGAGGTGAGCGGGCAGACAGAGCGCAGCAGTGGCAGAAAGAGGAGACAGATGGGGCAGCATGTCAGCAGGGAGGCGATAATGGAGCCCCGGGGGCAGATGGGAAGAGAGGGGACAGGAGTGAGGAAGACAAAAGACGCCATTGGAGATGAGAAAACGGCCATGGGAGAGGCAGGGCTCCCAGAGTTCCCTCTGCTGGTCCTAGGCATAGCCAGCTTCTTCCCTCCTCCCCGGAGACCAACCCCCAGCCCCCAGTCAAGGTGCAGGGGACACAACAGGGCCTGGAATGGGGGATGGAAAACTCACCTCTGTGGGGTTTGTGCACGACTTTAGGAGTCCCTAAACAACCCCCCACAAAAAAAAAAAAAAGAAAAGAAAATAGTAAATGACTAAAACATATGCCCCGCCAGCCCCTTCCATTTCCCAGCAAAGCCCCAAGGCAGCAAGACAAATGGTAGTCAGACTCCAGGTGGATTGGCCCTTGTGGCTTCAGGGGAGGAACAAGGCCCCGGCATCTTATAGAGCAAGTGGGGGCAGAGCTGAGTCAAGAAACTCAGCACCAAGACCAGCGCTAGATCCAGAGAGGGCCCGAAGGGCACACAGCATTTCCTGCCTCTAGGAGAGCACAGGCTGGAAGAGCAAGCACGCTGCGTCCAGGCTGCCTGGCTCTGACTCCCAGATATGCGCCTTCTGAGCTATGGGACCCTGGGCAAGTGATGAGATCTCGCTGGGCCTCATTAGCCTCAAGTGGAAAGCAGAGATAATAATAGTGATAATAGTGAGACGGAGATAATAAACCCTTCAGAGGGTTTTGTGAAGATTAAACGAGTTACTAAGCGTAAAGCAATTGAAACAGCGCCTCTATTGATATGATTTGTAGGGAGGTGCAGCGTAGGGGGCTGGGGGCGGCTTTCCCCTCCAGCTACCTGGATTTTCCGGCTTCTCTCCTCTTCACTCTCTAATTCCAACAATTCATCGATGTTGACCTCATCGGGCATGTCTGCCTCCTAAAAGGCGGAGAGGGAGGGGCGTCAGGGTCCCTTTCCCCTCCCTCCCCCGCCTTTGTCCAGGTCCCTGGAGGAGCCCCAAAGGCCCCGGGGCCCAGCTGGCGGGTTCTGGAGCAATAATGTGGCAGTCAGGGACAGCACCGCCAAGGCGGGACATCTGGGTGTTGGGGGGAGGGGTGACAGATGGGTCGACAGAGGCCGGGGAGCCTGTACCATCTCGGAGGCTGGCCCCTGGGCCTCGGGAGTCTTGGGCCTGGCACGGGTCTCTTGCCTTGGCCCTTACTCCCACAGCGGGAAACGGGCCTGGTGGAGTCTTGGAATGTCAGATTCCAGGATTCAGAAGAGGGGTTGGCTTTGCCCTTTCAAGGAAAAGTTTAAGCGCTAGGTGCAGGGGAGGGAAGCTGGCAGGCTAGAGCCTGCTGGGGGTGGCCCCTTGCCCCAGGGCATCCAAGCGGGGAGGGCTTGGGTCAGGAAGCCCCCCAAGGTGGGTGGGAGAGATAAGCCACAAGCCCAACTTTGAGCAGCCAAGAGGGGGACCCTTGGATGGCCTCTCGGGGCAAAGGGCAAATGCAGGCTGGCTCAGTAACCCTGTGGGGGGCAGAACCCAGCTGTCTGAGCAAAGAGATCCCAGGGGCTACAGAGTTTTGTCTCCCCTACGCAGTTTTGCTGACTCCATTGTGGGCTTCAGGCCTGGGTGGTCAGGGGATTGTGTGTGGCACGGAGTGTCTGTAAGTGTGTTACCTGCCTGTGTGAGTCTCTGTGTGTGAGCCAGAGCCTGATGCCAAGGTGCCAGGGCCGGCACGAGGCTGCAGAGGTGTGTGACATCGTGCACGGCCTGTGCAGGGGCCTGTGGTCCTACGGGTGGGCAGTGGGCGACTCTGGCTTAGCTGTATTTGTCTCACCATCATGCGTCACTGTAGCATATGCTGATCAGTAAGTGACCACAGCTTGTGTCCCTGGGAGTCTAGCTAGCTGGAGTGCCCACTGTCGGAGGACGACCTCAGAGGATGCCACCTACCACTAGCAACTGTCCACCTGTGTGAGCCCACATGTGTCTGAGAACAGAGGGCCCTCGTGTCACTGCGAGGGGCCGTGGCTTCTCCCACCTTCGCACTGTGCTGCAGAGCATCTGTCGTCTTGTGTGTCTGTGTACCTGTGACCGTGCTCCACAGCACGTGTGTGTTGTACAAAATGTGACTTCAGGCAGAGGCCCGAGTGAGATGTCGTGTCTGTCTGTACCCCATGAGACAGCATAGGAGGCCATAGCTTGTGCCCTGTGTGTCCACCGGCAGCTGCAGTTTCTGCCATTGTATGTCTGGAGGTGCCCATAGCTTACGTGGTTTTCTGTCTGGGTGTAGCTATAATTTCTGTTATTTTATGTCTGCACGTGGCTGCAGCATCTATCATTGCGTTTGCACGTGATTATCGTTTTTTGCCTTTAGGAGATAATGGATGGTCGTTACTTGAATCACTGGGTGTCCGGGGGTAGCTGTTGTAACTTGTACCGTCTGCGAGCCGCTACAGCCTGTGCTGTGTGTATCTATGAACAGCTGTAACTGGAGTCCTTTTGTGTGGGTGTAGTTGTGTTGTGTCTGCATATGGCTGTGGCCTGTGCTGTTGTGACTGTGAGAGCCTGCGGCTGTAGCATAGGTTGATCCGTAAGTGACCCCAGCTTGTGTCCTTGAGAGTCTGTGCATGGCTGTTGCTTCTGTCACTGTGTCTGCGAGTGGCCGTAGCTCGTCACTGTGCACGTCTGTGAATGCTGATGCTTCCTTTGCTGTGCAGCTCCGTGTGGTTGTATCTCCCCTGCCACCATGTATATGTGTGGCTTTAAGACATCCCCCTCCCCCCACCCTTTCTCCAGATATGGCCACTCCAGCTCCCCGAGTTTGCCTCCTCACCTCCCATACGCTAAACCCCTGGTGCTCCCCTGGTGTTTGGACCCAAGTGTCTGTCTGTGTGCACAAGCAGAGTGCCATGGAGGGTGGACGGCGAGGCCCATGAGTCCAGGAGCGTGCGTCCTAACGTGCGAACGAGGCTGCACCAGCGCGCACCAGCAAGCACAAGCAACCAGAGGCCCTCAAGGCGTAGGGAGTCCGGGCTCAGGGTCTATCGGTCCGGGACTCCCCCTGCAACCCCACCTCTCCCCGTCTCACCCTGCCGCAATAGAGCTCCTCCAAGCGCCCGTCGATCCACTTCTCCACGGCCAGCCGCCGCTGCAGCTCCCGCCGGTCATACTTGACGGTGACACGCGCGTGTCGCTTCTGCAGCCCCCCGGGGCTGCCTCCCGGTCCCCGGGCCCGCGATGAAGCTTGCAGCTTGCTCAGCACCCGCTTGCCCAGCCGCTGAGCTGCCATCGCGGTCCTGGCCCCGGCCCCGGCTCCGCGCTGTGAGCTTTCGCCTGGCGGCCAGGGGGCCTCTTACGGGCCGGGGCGGGGCCGACCGGGGGCGGGGGCTCGGACTCGCAGGGGGCCGGCCCCGCCCCGGCTGCCCCGGGCCTCAGTTTCCCTGCCTGCAAAGCGAGGACTGACCGCTGCGCCGGCGTGAAGCCCGCGGCCGTGCCTGGCTCAGGTATGGGCGGGATCCGGGAGTCCCCGGCCCGATCGGGCGACAGGGGCTCCCGGGGCCTGGATCCGGGGGGGCGGGTCCGGGATGGGCTCTAGGGAACCCGGCCTGTCTGCGCCCTCTGGCGGTTGCCAGGGACAGTGCACGAGCCCCTGTGCTACCTACTCTCTTTGCAAGGGAAGGTCAAGCCATAGTACCTAACGGTGCATCATTTGTTCCTTCTTTCATTTATTCACTCATCCATGCATTCATTCGTTCATATTCACTCACTCTACTCAACAAATATTCATTTGACATCATGACATCTGGGCTGTAACCGCCCCCCCCATATCAGACTCCTCATGACAGATAGCATCCAGGGGTTCTCTGTGCCTCTGGTTATCACCAGGCTCCCCGTCCTGAACTTCCCTAGGCACTGGAGATAGAGCAGTGAACCAAACAGACAAGCCCAGTCCTCATGGAGCCGGCGGCATTCTTGCGGTGGAGGCAGGCAGTGACATAATAAGTAAGTACAGTATATTATACAGTTTATTAGAATATGATTAGTTCTATGGAGAAATATGAAGCAGAAAATGAGAAATAGAGTGAGGGTGGGGTTACAGTTTTAGCCAGGGTAACCAGAGAAGTCTCTTAGCTCACAAGTCTTCCCACTTTAATTGAAAGCAGCAAGAATAACACTTCAAAACTGAAATGAAACTTAAATGTGGCCATGTCCCTCCCCTGCTTAAGACTATCCATAACTAGGCAATGGTTTCTTAAACATGACATCAAAACCAAAGCAACAAAAGAAAAAAAATAGGAAAATTGGATATCATCAAAATTTAAAACTTTCATTTTAAAGCACGTCATCAAGAAAGTGAAGAGACAACCCACAGAATGAGAGAAAAAAATTGCAAATCATATATCTGAAAAGGTACTTGTATCTAAAATAAATAAAGTTGTGTAATTCAATAATAAGATGATCCAATTTAAAAACAGACAAAGGATCTGAATAGACATTTCTCTAAAAAAGATATAGAAAAGCCAATAAGTACATGAAAAGATGCTCAACATCATTAGTTATCAGGAAATTGCAAATCAAAATGACAATGAAATACCACTTCACACCCAGTAGGATGGCTATAATTTTTTTTAAATGGAAAATATCAAGTGAGCATTGGCAAGAATGTGGAGGAAGCAGAACCCTCATACATTGATGGTGGGAATGTAAAATGGTGTAGACACTTTGGAAAAGTCTGGCAGCTCCTTAAAAGGTTAAACTTAGAGTTACCATATGATCAAGCAATTCCATTCTTAGGTACATACCAGAGAATTGAAAACAATGCTCACACAAAAATTTGTACATGAATGTTCATAGCAGCCAATAGGTGGAAACAACCCAGCTCATCAAACTGAAGAATGGATAAATAAAATGTGATATATCCATATGATGGAGTGTTATTTGGCAATAAAAAGAAATTAGGTACTTATATATGCTACAACATGGATAAACCTTGAAAACATGCTAAGTCAGTGAAACGAGACACAAAAGGCCACATGTCACATGATTCTATTTACATGACATGTTCAGGATAGGCAAATCCATAGAGACAGAAAATAGATTGGTGGTTGCCTGTGGCTGAGAAGATTGGGGGAAGTGGAGTGACTGCTAGACAGTCAAGGGTTTCTTTTGAGGATGATGCAATTTTCTAAAATTGATCATGATGATAGTTACACAACTCTATGAATATACTAAAAACCATTGAATTGTACACATTAAAAGGGTGAGTTGTATGGTATATGAGTTATGTCTCAATAAAGCTGTTATATTAAAAAAAATACCCAGAGCTCCCCATTGTTCTGGGGCAATCAAAGCTCTGCCAAACACAGTCCCATGCCAGACCTCTGCACTAGCTCTTCCTCTGTCTAGGAAAGCTCTTCCCTAGAATGTCAACAGGGCTCACTCCTTCATCTCCCTCAAATGTCACCTGTACAGTGAGTTCTTCTCTGACCACCCTATTTCATATTGCAACTCCCATCCCCCTTACCTGGCTCTATGTTTTATCCATAATGCTCACTGCCTTTTCACATTGTATATAATTTACTCGTTTTATTTACCGTCTGTTTTCCAACTAGTAGTGTACCAAAGGGAGGGCAACAGGAGTGGTCCACCTTGGGTACAGGAAAAAAGGGGTGCACTGTCTGTGGAAAATTTAAAAATAATAATAAAACTGATCAAATTTGGCCAAGCTTTTGTTATGCCATGTGACAAATTCTAAACAGTATCAGTGATAAAATAATGCTTCCACCCCCAGGAAAAAATTGTTTGGTGGTCTACTGACTGAATTGATGCAATACTGTTGAGTTTGTTTCTAATACTGTTGAGTTTTAATAATATATATGTAAGCTTCAAATTATTTTTATTACTCTATCCTTTAGTAAACATTGTATTTGTATTCGTTTTTTATTGCTGTGTAATAAATTAGCACAAACGTAGCATCTAAAACAGCACACGTTTATTATCTCATAGTTTCTGTGGATCCAGTCCAGTCATGGCTTAGCTGGGCCCTCTGCTCCAGGGCCTCACCAGGCTGCAATCCATGGGTCAGCCAGGGCTGCTCTCTCATCAGAGACTCAACTGAAAAAAGATCTGTTTTCATCTGTTGAGGCTGTGGGGATGAGGTCTTCATTTTCTTGCTGGCTAACAGTGGGGTTTGCTCCTGGCTCCTAGAGGCCACCTACATTTCCTTGCCATGTGGCCTTCTCCATAGATCTTCTCACAATGTGGCGATTTATATCTTTCAAAGCTAGCAATGGAGAATCTCTTTTCAGTCCACGAAGACAGAGTCTTACATAATATAATGTAAACCTCCTTTGCCATATTTAATTGGTAAGAAGCAAATCCCAGGTCGTGCTCACACTTGAGGGGATTATACAGGCCATGAACATGGGGACTGTCTGTTTATGTTTAAACATCTGTTTATCACAATATTCTACAGCAGTGGTTCCCAACTTTTTTGGCTCCAGGGACCGGTTTTATGGAAGACAATTTTTCCACGGACCGGGGGGCAGGGGGGGATGGTTTCGGGATGACTGAAGCACATTACATTTATTGTGCACTTTATTTCTATTATTATTACATTGTAATATATAATGAAATAATTATACAGCTCACCATAATGCTGACAGAAGGCAGAGCTCAGGGCTCAGGTGGTGATGCGAGTGATGGGGAACAGCTGTACATACAGATGAAGCTTCACTTGCTCGCCCGCCCTCCACTCACCTCCTGCTGTGTGGTGTGGTTCCTAACAGGCCACGGACCGGTACCAGTCCGTGGCCCAGGGGCTGGGGACCCCTGTTCTATAGGGAAGTCAATATAGAGAACTCTCAGGTATACAGTTGACCTCTGACGTATGAAGACTCAGCTCTGTGTGTTCATTTTGAAAATAAGTTCATAACAATTTGGAATCATTTGGGCTTGTTGCAGGCATTTCTGTGATTCTACATATTCTTGCATTTAAATAATAGGTTAGAAATTTAAATGATAGCACACTGATTGTAAAAATGAAGAAACTATTCTGTCATTCTACACATCCTTTGGAGTCTTTGTGTTTAAAAATTTAAAAGAGTGAATCAGGGTATGAACTGTGAGGTATAATATTTTTATTTGGTAAGTACAAATTTTCATCCACACATGAAATAGTTTACTGAATTTGAGTAATATCTTTAAAATGGAAATTTATTCATTTTCAATTATTAATTTTAAAATTAAAGAACACATAAAATAATGATTCTTACATGATTATTATCGGAAATAATTTCCTGGTAGAGAGGAGGTATAAAAAAATGATCCACCCCAGGTGTTGTTACAGAACTGAATGTGGGTTTGCTCGCCTGCCACACAAGACCAATTTACTGACACTGGGTTGTGGTAAAGGAAAGTACAGCATTTATTTGCAGGATGCCAAACAAGGAGGAGGGGCAGCTTGTGCTCCAAAGATGGGATCTCCCCGATGGCTTTCAAGGAAGGGGTTTTAAAAGCAACATTTGGGGTGAGGGTTGTAGCTCGTGGACTTTCCTCTGATTGGTTGGTGGTGAGGTAACAGGGTGATGTTTTGGGAATCTTAATCATCAACCTTCTGGTTCCAACCAGTCTGGGGTCTAGATGCTTGTGGTCAGCATTTAGTCACCATCCTCCACCTGAGTGGGGGTCTTAGTTTCTGCGAACAAAACTCAAAGATATGTGTCAGATTGTCATGTATATCCCTTGAGGAGGAACGGACTCTGTTTTATCACTGAACTATTGTTTCTTGCCCCTTTCCTTTGTTTCTGCGTTCCTTTACTTCCCCAACTAGTAACTGTTGAGTCTGCTCTTTGGAACTCAAGGAAGGCCTAAGAGACCAAAGCCTTTTTCTACAAACAAGAAACAAAGGGCTTTTGTACCTGGGAGGGCCCCACAGGGTCCTGCTTGGTTTCAATCCCCCTTTTCTTTGATACTCCTCAATCCTGAAGGGCACAGGGGCAGGACAAGAAACGGAATAAAATTTTGGATAGAGAGGTTAATCATAAACTTGGTAGGTCCTCATTGCAAGATTAAAGAAGATGGCGGGCATAAAATCTTAATTGTTTAAGGTAAACACCACTTTGATAACCCAGTTAAGGCTCTTCACATATTATGTCTGCAGGGAGGCCAAGTAGTGGGTGTGGCCCTGGCTCCTGTAACACACTGACGTCTTTCTTGCTTCAGGACTTTTGCATTTGCTGTTTGCTTAGAATGTTTGTTCATCAGCCTTTCTTATCCTTCAGGGTTCATATCAAAACCACCTCCTCCACCACCTGTTCTCTGTTAATCCCAGCCCTTAATTCATCTCCTTCATAGCACTGTTAGGTGTTTTAAATAATAATATACTTATTTTAATTATCCTGTTGGCTACTCCTACGCCTGCCCTACTCCATCCTCTTTTCGAGATTCAGCTCATATATCCCTCTTCCAGGAAGCGCCCCCCTGGCCCGGAAGCTGGTCAGATGCCTCCTCTGGGTTTTCCTCCTTTCAGGTCTGATTACTCTGCCTGTGCTTCCCCATCACAGCCCTGACACCTATCCTTCTCTGGTCAATTATCTGTCTTCATCTAAGTACTAGGAACTGTGGAGGCAGGGTCTGGGGCTCTTGTTTATTCATGGGTCTACGACCTCCTCTGGGAGCCCTCCGTGGCCCTCTCTCAGGCTGAATGGGAACTTGTCGGGGCTCCCAGGTCTTCCACCACGCAGCCTCTGATCACTTAGCCTGTGCTTGTGCTGTCTCATTCATAATCACTCTGCCCTATGCTTCTGTCATCACTGCGCTGGGCTGTTCCTGTCTGGTGATGCAAGGACCACTCTGGCGTGGTCACCTCTGGGTAGGCGCTCAGTGAACTTTGGAATTTAGGAAGAATAAACCCCTCGCCCTCAACGGAAGGTTGAAGCAAGATGGGCAAAAAACACAGGTTTCCAGTATGAGCACGTCTGCGACCTCTCCTCTCACCCAGAGGCCCAATCCAAGAGGGAAGGTGCTCGGACGTGGTCAACAAGCCCACGCGCAAGGGCAACCGGAGCCCCGAGGTTCAACCTGCGAGCGCCGGCCCCTGGTCTAAGTCCCACCGGGGCGGAGGCGACGCAAGTCCCGCCCCTTTACCCCAGTGCCAGGGGCGGACCCAGGTGCGCCCAGGGAGGAGGACGGCCGCTCAGGTGCCTGCTCTCTGCGCCTGCGCTCTAACGCGTCCCGCCTCGCCAGGTGCGCCCCGCCCCTTCCCTGGCCTTCCACCTTCGGTAGCAGCTTCGAGGCAGCCGCCATTATCTCTGGCAACCAAGGAGTGTGTGGGGGGTGTGGCGGGGTTCTGAAGGGTGGGGGGAGTCCGGGGCAAGCGAGGAGCGAACTAAAGCATCGTGGGCGCAGGAGGCAGAGTGTCCGCACACCAAAGGACCGAGAAAGGTGCTTCCCGGAGACTTCCTGTGTGGCGAGGGGACGCGCACACCTGAACGCGACGCGCTCCAGTGCGCGTGCGCGGCAAGGGTCTTCCCGCACCTGATCGCGAGACCCCAACGGCGAGCAGCTCGAGGCCTCGCCTCGGCGGACTGGTGGAGCCAGTCATGGCGCAGCTCTGTGGGCTGAGGCGGTACTGGGCGCTCCTCGCCCTGCTGGCGTCGCTGCTCCTCTCCGGGGCTGAGGCGGCCGACGAAGAAAGTGGCGTCCAAGGTGAGGGCCCGGGCGGGTCTCCTGGGAGCTGTGGAGGGCTGAGAGGCCGAAGGCGGGGCGTCAGGGGCAGGGTCGAGGGGGTAAGTGGGGGTCTGACGAGGCCCTGGGCAGGGTCTGAGCGGGAAGAATTGGCGGGGGAGGAAGTTGGGGGCGACTTGGTGAAGCTCAGGGTGTGTAGCTAGACTGAACCTTGGGAAAGAGGTTTGGGAGCCCTTGGGAGTGAGGACAGGCGGAGGAGCCCGGCCTGGGAAAAGTTTCCTGTGAATGAGGGAGGAGACTAGCGCTGTTGACCAAGAAGCGTGGCAGTGCCCTTTCCTGTGGCAGGAAGGAGGTGAGGGGCCGAACAGAAGACCAGCCTCTTCCTGGCAGAGAAAAGTTCCAAGAAAGTCCAGGGAGGCCAGCCGCAGCGGGCGGGGCTTGGATTCGGTGACCTGGTGGCCGTTTTAAGCCTCAGGAAAGAAGCCCTCACCCCCACCTTTTTGGATATTGGACAGCAGGCTCCTGAGAAACCTTTCTGGTTCAGCTGCAGCAGAATGCCTCCAAGAAGAAGGGTGTTTCTCAGTGATATGCAAAGGAAGGAAAAGAAAAGCAAAAGTGTTGGGGGGGGGGACTTTGTCAGGGTGCAAGGGGGGGAGCCTCTTGGTATAAGAAGAATATTGGCATTGAGAAGCTGGACTTGGATTCCTTGGCCTGGTCCTTAGAGGTTGGTGGAGGGGAGGGCTCCGTTTAAACCTCTAAACTCTGTGGAAGTTTGGCCTGAAAGGTCTTTTTGAACAAGTGTCGGTCTAACCTTACTGCTTCAGACAGCCACAAGGAGGCTTTGCAAATAGATCTCTTGAAAGAAAAATTCGTTGGTTCAGCAAAATTTATTGAGCCCCTGTTATGTGTCAGGGGCAGTGCTGGCAGCAGTGATAACAGTCGGGACTCAGACAAGCCAGGTCCCTGCACTTAGAGCGCTTATATTCTGGTGGGATAGACAGAGACAGGGAGTAAACATTCAAATAAAGAACATTCACCGCAGTATTAAATTACTAAGACGTAACTGAGCGGGTGAAGTAGACAAACAGGGATGATGTAAGATGATGGGGGCCACTTGAGCTCTGGTCGCCAGGGGAGGTCTCAGGACAGTGACGGCTGAGGTCTAACATGAAGAATGAGCAAGTGGCAGCGACACAGAGGCTTCAGGATCCAACTGGAAGTAGTGGAGTTCAAAGGCCTTGAGGCTGGAGCAGGCTTGGCGGTACTGGAGGAAGAGATGACAGCGTGACTAGAGCAGGAGTGTGTTGGGCGGGAGAGGTGGGGGATTGGAGGAGGATGCCAAGTGGGGAAAACAGGCAGGAGCCAGGTGGCTTTACAGGCCAGCAGTTTGGACGGAAAGAAAGAAAGCAGGATGTATGTGCACCAAGTCATCACCTGTGGTGTCTTCTGAAGACTGTTAATTTCCCTATGCCTGAGGTAGAGAGGAAAAATTGAGTTGTGGGGTGGGGAGTAGTGTTAAGAGCCAGTGGGGAGAGACTCAGCTCCAGGGAATTAGGAATGCAGGTGTTGATCATTCTTGTGGTCTGAACTAGAATTTGTCAGCCCTTCTGGACTTTTTTAGGGGAATTAATTATGTTAGGATATACCTTCCAGTTACCTGGCCTGGGACTTTATCAAAACTGAGTTTGGGGCTAACATGTGTTGCTTACTTTGAGCTCTTGTGCATCACTTAATCCTTGAAACAACCTGGCGGTGGTGGTGAAGTTACAGATCTTGCCTAAGGTCACACAATAGTAATTGACAAAGCCAGGTCGGGCTGCAGAGGCCTTTTCTGTTTGTTCCCAGTGGCTTCCCCAGCTGTTGCAGCTGGCTGGACCTACTGACCTTTCAGAAGTACTCCTATCTGGCTGGGTGAACTAATGCCCTTGCTTATCTGAAGTTCTATTTGTATGAAAGGTTTCAACAGCTTAATTTGAGGCAGGAGGTAGTTTTTATCCCTCCACCCCTTGTGATTGCTTTGATTTTTCTCAGGAAGCAAGGTCATCCATTAAGAGTGAGGTGTTTCTCCAGCCACACACAGCTGCACAGGTACCTCCAGATGAGTATGGTGGAGTGGGGGAAGTGTGTAGTGAATGTGTATAGCGGGGTGATCATAATGATCTGTGTGAAGACATGAGGGGGCTGAGGGGTAGTGGAAAGGTGGTAGGGCCAGTGGATTGTTGGAGTTGAGATTTTGAAGAGACTGAACTAGGAAGCTAGGATACATGGGCAGTGAGGGAGATGCATGAAACTGAGGTTCTGAAGAGGCTGCAATTATTGAGACAAGGTCTAGGTGTGACCATGGGAGGGAGCAGCTGCAGGGAGGGCAAGATCACTGAAGGAGAAGAGGGCTAGGAACCAAGAGGCCAGGGTGGTTGGAGGATCGCCTATCTGGATATGGAAATCACCAAGAATGGTGATAGGAACAGCAGCGGGAGTGACAGTGAGCCAGGAGCTAAAATCATGGAGAAGTGAGGAGTAGTGACCTGGATCAGCAAATGACCCACAAGGTGGGATACGATTTACTCTGATGATGAAATTCATAACTGGGTGTTGAGGGTGGAGGGGGAATGGTGTAGAAGCAGTGCCCACTTGGAAGGGCACAAGAGAAGCTATATCTTCAGGGGAGAGCTGGGTTCAGTTAGAGTAAGAAAGTGACAAGAATGTTCAGAGAAGAGATTGAAGAAATGAGAGATTTTGCTTAAGATAGGCCATGAGTATCAGAGACTCCAGGAGTTGGGGGAAGGGAGATGCTGACAAAACAGGGTGATGAAGGGTAACTGGAGTCTGGGGCTGATGTGGTGATAAGCAAGTGATAGGAGTGTCACATGGTCTCGAGACTGACAATGTTGGTGAGGCACTGGGTGGTGGAGGGCAGAGAGGAAGGGGTGTGGGATACAGTGGACATTTGGAGGCTTGGCAAAGTGTGCTGACTCCAGACCTTTGCAGATGGAGGTGGGGGAAAGCTGATACTTCTGTGGGTGTTCAGGTGTTCGTAGCATTCAGGGAGAGTGCCAGTCTGCATGGAAGCACGTAGAGATTATAAACTGGCTGTTCCCAGCAGGCCTCAAAAAGGCTTTATGTGACTTGTACAGTTTCCAGGATTGATAATTTTTTATGAAATATTTTTATTTTTGGCTTTGCCTGAAAAATTTGTAGATCTGGCGGTGCCAGTCCAGTGTTCCCACATAGCACCCATGGGGTGGTGCCAAGTACTTCTTTTGGGAAGGACAAAGAAGACTGTCTTTCTCAGCCTGTATTTATTCACTTGGCCTGCCCTCTGTATCTTCTAAGAGTTGTGACTCCCATGTTAAGAGTATGCCCCATTTAGGAAACAAAGGTAGATAAAACATAATAGCTACTTATAAATTGTACAGTGCAGTGAGTGTGTGTATGTGTGTTATTGTTGTTAGGGAACACCCCTTATCAGGTGGCCACAAATGTGCATGATTTTTTAATCTCTTCTCGGGTGATAAGTCCTGGTATTTGGAGTGCCCCCAAATACACAATTTCGATCAATACAAGGGCAGATAATATATTCCTTTTCAGAATAGAACCTCAAAAATTCCTTTTAGGAGTGGTTAGTTAAGTGTAGTTCCTGCTGCCAATAACATATGCATCAGAACTTGTGTTAGTGGTTCCTTGGGCATCAGAACTTGTGTTAATGGTTCCTTCGCCCGTAGCCCTTTGTTGATTGTTCTTGGGAATTTCCACTGGAGATAAGTGCAGCAGCATTCATGTGAGAGCCTCCAGCACACTTTGAAGTATCTTCCATGTGCATCAACCTCTTCGATTAATTAGTTTCCCCAGAACTTTGACTGAAAGAGTGAACTTTCCAGTAAATCTCCAAGAAGCATGTTATTAGTCACCACTCCTTTTTCTTCTCCTCACCCCCATGGATAGTTGTAAACTGAGTAGCCAAAGAGAAGATGACAGGTAAGAGGGAAAGTGCAGCTGGTGTTGGTGATCAGCTGGGAGTTCTCCAAAGTAGCATCTTGTATTCTTGTCCTTCACAGAAGAGGCACTTGTTTAACTTGCAGGCAAGACAGTTTCGTTCCAGGACAGTTTGAAATATTTATTCAGCACATATTGAACACCTGCCAAGTGCCAGGCACAGTTTTAGGCCCTGGAAACAAAGCACTGAATGAAACAGATGACACCCTCCCACCCCAATCCATGGCAGTTACATTGTAATGAGAAGAAGATAATACAATAAATAAATGAACAATGAATAGATAACTTGGTGATGAGTACTATAAAGAAAAGTAAGGTGGGGGAGGGAGAAATTAGGAATTTGGGAGTAACAGATACACACTACTATATATAAAATAAACAACAAGGACCTACCGTATATCACAGGGAACTATATTCAATATCTTGTAATAACCTATAATGAACAAGAACCTGAAAAAGAATATATATATATATATATATATATAAAACTGAATCACTTTGTTGTATACCTTGAAACATTGTAGATCAACTATACTTCAATTAAAAAAAAAGAAAAAAATAAGGTAAGGTTTGGTGCGCTTAGTACTAAAAGCATGGCCTTTGAGGCTCAGATGGTGACTATACCTAAAGAACATTGAGGGGCTTGCCTGTAGGTCCACTGAGGGAAAGTGGACCCTTGCCACCAGAAACATTCCTTTGCCCTGGTCAGTATTTGAGAAGTCAGCCTGTAATAGAGAAAGCCAGCCACCAACCTGTTTCTCATTTTACCTATCCCCAGAGTCATTTACAACATTCAGACTTGTCTTCAGGTAGTTGGCCAGGCAGCCAAATCTCTGTGTGCCACGTCCTGAGACTGGCAGGCCAAATAAGGGGTGAGGTAGCTTGTGATTCATGTGAGGCAGGAGAGAACCCTGAAGGGGTCACACTGAAATGACTTAACCCCAGGAGGCCTTGGTGGCCCAATGATCACGTGACTAATGAGGAATTTGCAAATGACCCCAGAAGCATTAGTGTATGGATTATGGATGTCCTTGTGTGATCCTGGTCACAAATGTCATTTCACTTGTTTCTGACAAGACCTTTTTGAAAACTTATGAAGGAGTGCTGGAACTTGGATGCTGAGGCCCATGAACTTTGGAGTTAGTTACTTTGAAGTTTATTTGAAGCACATTTTTCATTATTGGAAAGCCATTTTAGAAATGAGGGCAAGTGTTTGAGATGGATCTCACCAATGGGGTCCTGGGTCCCTGGCCTCAGAAGCCCCGTAATCTGAAGTTCCTGAGTTCATATGTGGTACTTTGTCCATGTTTATTCCAGGGTCAGTCATTTAGAGTCTAGGGCGTGTTTGGGGTGGCGGTGGGGATGAAATAATATTAGATATAATAGTTTTTGACCTTTCAAAGGGCTACGTAGATAGATATATGTCTGTGGTATTGAAATTTAGTGTGGTGCTTAGGAAAAACACGTCTACAAAGGCTCCTGGGGTGGGGTGATAATGGAAAAAAAGGTTGAGAAACATTGCTCTAGGTAGAGGGCCTGTTAGCTGTAATCAGTTTCTGAAAATGGTCCATTTTTCAAAAAAGGTTAAGAACCCCTGAATGTGAATTAACAGACAATTCCATGAAAGACTTTGAAGCTACTGTTTGCTTACAAATTTTTTTTTTTTTTTAACATTTAGGACATTTTTCTAAAATTTGTTTTTTTTTGGCTGCGTTGGGTCTTTGTTACTGCCCGCGGGCTTTCTCTAGTTGCAGTGAGCGGGCTTCTCATTGCGGTGGCTTCTCTTGTTGCGGAGCACGGGCTCTAGGCGCACGGGCTTCGGTAGTTGTGGCACGTGGGCTCAGTAGTTGTACCTCACAGGCTCTAGAGCACAGGCTCAGTAGTTGTGGCGCATGGGCTTAGTTGCTCCGTGACATGTGGGATCTTCCCGGACCAGGGCTCGAACCTGTGTCCACTGCACTGGCAAGTGGCTTCCTAACTACTGTGCCACCAGGGAAGCCCTTCCTTACAAATTATTCAGATGGAGCACTGTGATTCTAGTTATGAATTTAGGTAAGGGTAGAATTTATAGTCCTGCTTGAGTGATGAGTATGAGGTGACAGTGGGTAGGGGTGGTGGTTTGCATTGTGCTGATAGTTTATGGAATGTAAACCTTTATATCTAAATATTTTATATCTAAAATGCCAAGATTATATATCTAAAACAACAAGATTTTATGAGCCTTATAATTTAAGTTGGATTTGTTATCGTAAATGTTCTTTCCTCATAAACACCTAGGAGTTATTTTAAAGTTTCTGAATTACTTATCCTAATAATGACAACTTCCAGGCACCACAACCTAGAGGACGTGGGTAGTTAGTGGCTTTCTGTACTAGAAACAGAAGCCTTCAAGTATGTAGAACCTATCCAACTAAGCAAAATAGCTGGATTTATAGATCACCTTGAAATAAGACTGATTGTAAAATAAATGTCAACTTTGGAATTTGGCACAGTAGAATTAAAGCAGCCTTGAATATCTGCCTCCCTGGTATTCAGTACCTCTTCACTCACACAGAACTTTAATATTCTCTCATTCCTCGGTGAAAAGATAACTTGAAGTCCAAATGGGTAACCAAGGCATAATTTTTCTTATTTTCTTGTCTCCGACCTCTTAATCTCCTGATACTGTAGTGTTGCAGGACTTTGATCTCTGTGATAGTCTGCCATTGTCTTACTGTAGGTGAAGATAAGGAATTTTGTGTCTTCAGGCATGGCAGGTGGTTGCACAGCAGAAAAACAAAGGGAAGGAGTGATGGTTGGGTTGGTTTGGTCAACTCACTGACTTGAGTTTGTACTTTGGTTTTCCATATCCCCTCTATCCTGTCAGTCACCACATTCAGTTGGACTTACTAGTGAAATGTGTCATCCTTCTCTTTATCTTCATTCCCACTGTTCCTACAGTAGTCTGGTCTTCATAAAAATATAATATCTACTACTTACTCAAAGCTTTGTGCCAAATGTTTTAAGCCCTTATAATGGAGTAAAAAAACACCTTTAATTTTCACAACACTCTTAATGATTGTTCCCTGTGTCAAAGAAGTCCCTTCCATTTGAATTGTTTTTAAGAAATGCATCTGCAAGTCCACAGAGTTTAACTCAATGGGACCTATGGAGGGAAAGCCAGCTGAATCTCCCCACTTTATTACTCACCAGTGAATTCAAATTACATTGAGCAAATGCCCTTTCCCAGACTGGCCATGGTCAAGACAACCTCAAGATTAATAAATGGTGCATTCTACAGCAGGAAACAAAAATCTAGGTGTCACAAAATGGGACTTATTGCTAACAAACTTGTCAAAAAACATTTTTATACTAAGTAGATCCAGAATGGGTACAAATCACACAGAGAGGCCTTCACTTCAACTTGGGCTGAGTTGTATTTATAATGTCCTCAAGTTAGTTCTCTTGCTAACATTTCAGCTTTCACTGTAACCTGAAGGAATTTTAAAGAGGAAACTCTCCTGTTTACTACAGAGAATATTTCTGATACAAGATGTGTGGGTTTTTCCACATCAAGCAGTTCTCAGCAGACACGGATTGGGTGTTTGGCAATTTAACTCAATTCTGAAACCGCAGGGCGTGAGCACAGATCCTGTAGGTTAAGGGCTCAGTCTCGCAAGACTCCCTCTGCCCCCTTCAAATGCCAGTCAAAGTCCGAGGCTGTCCCCTGTCATTTTCACCAACCTGCTATAAATCAAGGGCTGCCATGACCCCCTTGGATCCAATTTGCTAGAGTGGCTCACAGAACTCAGGGTAACACGTTTACCAGTTTATTATAAAGGATACAAATCAACAGCTAAATGAAGACAGAGGTCTGGAAGGGTCCTCAGTGTAGGAGCTTCTGTCCTTCTGTCCTTGTGTGAGCCACCCTTTTGGCATGTGGATGTGTTCACCAACCAGAAGCTCTTCTAACCCCTTCAATTGGGGTATTTTATGGAAGCTTCATCACATAGGCATGATTGATTATTAACTCAATATTCCACCCCTCTCCCCTCCCCGGAGAATAGGGGGTGGGGCTGAAAGGTCCAACCCTTTAATCTTGCCTTGGTTTTTCTGGCAACCAGCCCCCATCCTTTTTTTTGGCCATGCCACAAGATTTGTGGGATCTTAGTTCACCAACCAGGGCGTGGGATCTTAGTTCACCAACCAGGGCCCTGTGCAGTTAAAGCGAGGAGTCCTAACTGCTGGACCTCCAGGGAATTCCCCCAGCCCCCACCCTGAAGCTTTCTCGGGCTCCCCCAGCCACTGTCATCTCATTGGCATACAAAAAGACAATCGTACTACTCCAGAGATTGCCAGGGTTTTAGTTCTTGTGTCAGAAACATGGGTCCAAGAACGAATATTAGAATAGAACATGCTCCAGCTCTCAGGAAATTACAAGGGTTTTAGGAGCTCTGTATCAGGAAGGGCAGGCGGGGAGAGACCAAATACATATTTCTAATTATGTCACAGATATGATAGGTCTATAATCAGAGCTTTGCCTTATCTTCCTAAGCCTCCCAAGAGTCTGATTTAGATACTCTAAGCCTCTAAAATCTGCATTTTTTTTTGATTAGCCAGGCCTAAATCAGAGAATATGGGGCTTGCCGAATGAAGAATACTGGGTTTATACATTTTCTAGCTTTATTGAGAGGTTTATACATTTTTGTTGCATGTATTATTGTTCCCTTATTATGAATGAAGAAATGGGTGTGCAGGGAGGTTAGGAAAGCTGCCTCCCATCCCCCCCCCAAGACAGTGGGCTAGTAAGAGGCAGCCAGGAATTCCTGCACACACTGGTCCTTTACCAGAACAGCTTCCTACAGGCCCTGTCCTCTCATCTGTCCTGCACACTTTTGCCAAGTGACTCTTCCTTATTGTGTCACTTCCCTATACCAGAGCCTTTGCTCATTTCCTTTGTACCTTGTGTGGCTTACAAGCCCTTTGAATTTAGGGTGTGATTGTAATATTTTACCTTGGGTGATTTTCTTTTTCTTCTTCTATCCAAGCCAGTCTTGTGGCTCTAACTTAATTGTAAACCCCTGGAGGTCAAGGACTACATTCCCAGTGGGTGCCTTCTATGTAGGATGGCTACTCAGCTCAGTTTACCTTGGAGGGTTCCGATTTATGCCACTGTGTTTCCCACGGTAACTATTAAGAATACCCCTTTTCGGGCTTCCCTGGTGGAACAGTGGTTGAGAGTCCGCCTGCCAATGCAGGGGGCGCGGGTTCGTGCCCCGGGCTGGGAGGATCCCACATGCCGCGGAGCGGCTGGGCCCGTGAGCCATGGCCGCTGAGCCTGTGTGTCCAGAGCCTGTGCTCCGCAATGGGAGAGGCCACAACAGAGAGAGGCCCGCGTACCGCAAAAAAAAAAAAAAAAAAAAAAAAGAATACCCCTTTTCACTCTGAAAAGTGTCTTGATCTGGAGGATAAATTATATGATCGCCCTATTTACATATATTAGCTATTCACCAAACACTTGTTGCTTACTACTGTTCAAGATACTAGGGAATTTAGTACATTCAGTTTTATTTACCATGAAAAATTTAAGCAAACAAAAGGGATGACTATAATCCACTCTCCAGATAAAACCCTTAAAGAAAATAAAAGTAATGCATTCACAAAATTAGAATACTCAAATTGTACTAAAAGATACAGATGGAAAAGAAAAACTGGAAAAGCTTCTCCCTCCTTTAGTCTCTTTCCCTAAAGATAGAGTCATATCTAAATTAAAAATTTAAAAAGGAATCATAATATGTAAAACATTCTTTTGCTTTTTTTCTCTCAGACACTTTTCTATACCAGCACATACGTAGTTGTCTATTTTATTTTATTTATTTATTTATTTTCTTTGCGGTACGCGGACCTCTCACTGTTGTGGCCTCTCTCGTTGCGGATCCGGACGCGCAGGCTCAGCGGCCATGGCTCACGGGCCCAGCCGCTCCGCGGCATGTGGGATCTTCCCAGACCAGGGCACGAACCCGTGTCCCCTGCATTGACAGGGGGACTCTCAACCACTGCGCCACCAGGGAAGCCCCAGTTGTCTATTTTAAACAGCTGTGAGTATTCGATTATGTGGATGTCTCACAAGTTATTTCACTAGCACGAACAGGGTGTTCTGGTGGTGAATTTTCAGTTATTGTAGGTCTGTGCGCACCAAGCCCTTTGTGGATTTGGTAATAGTTGCCCCTGTTCTTTGAAACTCTTGAATTAATTGATTCTTCCTTGTTTGCTTTTTGCTACTGAGGAATGAACTGTATGCTCTATTTTTTTGTATAAAATAGTATTTTCAGATGTCTGAGGATTATTGTAGCAAATCATTTCCCTTTGGCCATTATCCTTAGAATTCTAAGTGGCTTTAATGAAAAGAGTAGAGCTGTTTTTAGTGATGGAAGGGTGTGCTGCAGCATTTTTGGCAAAGGATTAACCTGAGGAAGGCGTGGTCAGTGTTGTCATAGAAATGTGAGCCCTAGGAGTCTATGTGATAGCATCTGACCACACCTGTAGGACTGCTGAGTTCTGTGACATGACGGGGTGGGGGGTGTGGAAAATCTGAGCAGGGTGTTTTTAGCAACACTCTCTAAAGAAGTGATTGGCAAACTGCAGCTCGTAGTCACTGCCTACACATGGCCTACATGCTAAGTATGGCTTTTGCGTTTTTTAAATAGTTGAAAAAAATCAAAAGAATATTTTAAGGCGTAAAAGTTATATGAAATAAATTTTTATTGGAATGACAGCCATGGTCGTTCATTTACATATTGCCTTAGGCTGCTTTCATGCTACCATGACAGAGTTGGTTAGGCTAGGTGACCCGTGAAGCTTGAAAGAAAGGCAGTCCATGCTTTGCACAGTTTTCAACATGCACAGATTTCAGTTACTACAGTATATTAACTGTGAGTACTTGGGTACAGAACAAGTTTCAGCTACTAGCTCTTCAGTCACAAATCATTGTGTAAATTACACATATGCATAGTGATTGGTCACTGCACATATGTTACTCAGTTCATACACAGCAAAGCATGTAGTTGTGTTGCTTCCTTGTTTCCCAGTATACATGACAGTTTACAAAAATGGTTAATCACTAGAGGAAGTTGGCCAAAAAAAGCACCAAAGTGTAGCAAAGAGAAAAAGTGATAACGCTGGAAGGGAAATTCCAATTGAACATAAATGGAGTGATAGAAGAATGAGTTAACTGTGGGAATGTTGACACTGCTTGCCATTTGAGGCCAGATATGCAGCCAGAGGAGCTTATCGACAGAAATGAGGAAAGTAGTTGTGACAAAAAAAGGATGATCCAGTGGAAGTAACGCTGGCAGAAACTTCCACAAAAAGTCAAGCAACTCTCAGCAATTTTGTGTCATTGAAAGAGCAAAGGATAAAATGTTGGAAGCTGATCCAAACCTAGAAAGAGGTGTGACACTTCACTAAGGTGAACTGAAAAGATGCTTGCTCTGTATCATGAGTTATATGAGTAAAGACCTTCACAAGCACTGTATAGACTACTCTTGGTGACTTATTTATTTACAAAGAAGATTAAACACTTCGATTCTCAAGTTTCTTTTTTTTATTTTAAATAAACTTATTTATTTCATTTATTTATTTTTGGCTGTGTTGGGTCTGTTGATGCACACGGGCTTCTCATTGCGGTGGCTTCTTTTGTTGCGGAGCACGGGCTCTAGGTGCGCAGGCTTCAGTAGTTGTGGCGCACAGTTGCTCCGCAGCATGTGGGATCTTCCTGGACTGGAGATCGAACCCGTGTCCCCTGCATTGGCAGGCGGATTCTTAACCGCTGCGCCACCAAGGAAGCCCCAATTCTCAAATTTCTAATGTTTTAACTTATAGTGTACTAAATAAATATTCATTTTATTTTATTTATTTTTATTATTCTATACATTTATAGCCCACAGTTTTTCATTTTAAAGGTCACGGAACAATCATGATTGTTCCCATTGCTCTGCATGATTTCACACTATTCTGCCTGTATTTACTATTTGGCCCATCATTAAAAAAGTTTACTGACCTTCGCTCTAGAGAAAACAGATGGGGGGAGGAAAAGGACCATTTCATGAGTGGCTCCCAGCTTGTGATGTGATCCAGGGCTTTCTTATTAGTATACAGTGAGGCAAGAAGTTGGTGTTCTTCAGTTTATAGCACCCACAGGAGTAAAAAGTGTATCAAGGGACTTACCTGGTGGAGCGGTGGTTAAGAATCCCCCTGCCAATGCAGGGGACACGGGTTTGATCCCTGGTCCGGGAAGATCCCACATGTCGCGGAGCAACTAAGCCTGTGCACCACAACTACTGAGCCTGCGCTCTAGAGCCCGCGAGCCACAGCTACTGAAGCCCGCGCACCTTAGAGCCCGAGCTCTGCAACAAGAGAAGCAATGCAATGAGAAGCGCACATACTGCAACGAAGAGTAGTCCCCGCTCGCCGCAACTAGAGAATGCCTGCGCGCAGCAATTAAGACCCAACGCAGCCAAAATTAAATAAATAAATTTTAAAAAAAGCTCAAGCAACTTTAGAACCAGAGAAACCTGTTTTCTATGACAAAGACCAGTCTGTTTGGCAATTTTGTAATAGCCAGTGTTCAAAATGCCTGCCAGGGTTTTGTAATTTAGGTTCATATGTCAGATAATGTGTGATTTTAACCATTTTTAATACTTTTCCAAGAGAATGTTACTGTTTCTGAAAGGCAGGAATTCCATTTTTCCATATTCTGAATCAAGTGTATCCAAATTTGGTGCCCTTCAACTTTTCCCTGTTTTTCTTATTCTGTTTCGAAAACTTATAGAACATATTTAATTTTGCACTAGCATTTGTGAGCACAGAAATAGAACTTGAAACATATTTTTCATGTTTGTTTTCCAAAACTATTCTGAGACCAGTATATCATTTCGTCATCTCTTAATAAGAACAGTTATTTATTAAGGAATAACTTCCTGAAAATTGTCCAACCAAGTCCCCCTCAGCCTTGGCCAGTTCTTTGGTATGGCTGTTTATGACCCTGTCATTGAGTGTCACCATAAACAGGCATAGCAGAGGGCCTGGCCTTGGTGAGCCCTCCAGTTGTGATGAAGCCTTGAGGAATGTTTTGGCTTTTAGGCAACTTCAGTTTCATGTTTTTCCCACTGCCTGTCACTATAGTGGTTTTTTTCTTTCTTTCCATCCAAGGAGTCGTTTTGTTTGTGCCTGTGCTTTCTGATCAGACCCATTTGAATTCATATACAGGTCTCCTGCTTGCTTAGCTTAACCTACCCAAAGCCTCAGTGTTCTGCTTTGTAAAGGGCAGGGGTGGGGGTGTTACTGCATGAGTCACGGTTTTATTGTGACTATTAGAAATCGTGCATAGAATGTGCCTGGCATCAAGCTTAGTGAAGGCAGTGAAATGGGGTGTCAAGAAATAAGTCATGCTCTGCATTTTGGTTCATTTTGATTTTAAGCTGGGTCTACCAAAGTATAGTATTTTGACTTTTTTGACTTTTTTTTTTTTTTTTTTTTGTGGTACACGGGCCTCTCACTGTTGTGGCCTCTCCCACTGCGGAGCACAGTCTCCGGACACGCAGGCTTAGCGGCCATGGCTCACGGGCCCAGCCACTCCGCGGCATGTGGGATCTTCCCGGACCGGGGCACGAACCCGTGTCCCCAGCATCGGCAGGCGGACTCTCAACCACTGCGCCACCAGGGAAGCCCTGAAGTTTTTTTAAGGAAGGTGATAAGTCATGGAAGTCATCTTACATACTAAAGTATTTCTGGCTTTTTGTACAAGATTTTTGGAGAACAACAAAAGAGAAAATGCACTGATGTTATTTGGAGTGAGGTGAACAACATGTGGCCTGTGTTTCCTAAAGGAACATTCTCTCCTTTGAAACGAACCAAGCAAGCAAACAAAAACAAAATCCTTTTTCATGAGATTACTTCCTTAAGCCTAGAGAGTAAAAATGTATATGATGGAAGCTTAAAAGCAGTTTAGTTAGTAAAAGCATGTGACAAAATGAGACTTTTCTCCATTTGACAAGGAGCCTCCATACTCGGAGAAGGGACTCTGTCTTGACACAGTGTGTGGTTAAATTTCATCTTAATTGAACCTAGCTTTGGCCAACTAATCTGCTCCTTAGAGCTCTTTTACTCTAATTAAATTTATTTTAAAAAGATCAGCTTTTACCCCAATTTTAAAAAAATAAAAACAAAATAAAGAGATTAGCTTTTTTCTGATTTTATTATAGGAATTTTCAAATGTACACAAAGGAGTGAAAACAGTTTTATGAGTGCCCATAGACCATCACTCAGCTTCAACAGTTGTCAGCATTCTGTCTTTTCAGATATACTGTGTTTTTAGTCCAGGTTCTCTCCTAATAAAGAGACATTTCTAAATTCTCCTGGGACAAAAATGAAGTCACCCCCATCCCCTCCTACCCCACCCAAGCAACCTGAAACTGAAAATAAGGCTGCTTCTGAAACTTAAACTATGAGATCAATGTGTGATCATTGACAGCAGATATGAGCAGCCGTCTGAGACAGAATAGCCTCTCAGGCCCACAAAATTTATAATGAAGGAACCATCACATCTACAGAAAGAATGGTCCAGTCAGGAAGAGGCATTGGTCAGTGGTGGAAGTCAGAAAAGTAAGTGTTCCAGAGGCAGACCTTGACTGTGCTCTCTTGACCTAAGCGCTTCGCGAGCTGTCTGCTGCAAGCCTCTAGTCTGCGTGGTAGATCCCAGTAGAGAGTAAGTTCACAGGAATCCTACGGAAAACTTCCTTACTGTGACTCCAAGTCACCTGCTCCATTTCAGCTTGCTATCCGAGGTGGTATGTTGGTACACATCCACCCCGCTGGACAGTTATTTTCTCAGTATCCTCCTGTGTGCTTTGTTAGTAAGATCAGCATCCCTGTGCCTCATCAGCTCTGGGGCACTAAGAGTGCCTGTCTGAGCCTACAGAGATGAGGGCCAGATTCTGTGCAGTGTTTACTTCACCAAGGTAACTGCCCTCCATCCCTAGATGAGCTTTTCCCTCTTCCTCTCTATGCACCCTCAGGCTTCTATACCTGCACAGAATGTATCTGGCACCCTTGCTTATGAAAAGCCACCCAGTTCTCACCCTTTATACTGTGTTCGCCCTGCTGCGTTCTCTGCTGTGGTGTCTGGCAGTTCCCACCTGGCTGGCTTGAGCTTTGTTTGGCCCCTCTCAGGTGTTTGTTTCCATTGAGACATAATTCACATTCTGTACAGTTGACCCATTTAAAGTGTACAATTCCCCCCTCAGGGTTTTTGTTTAAAAGATTGTACGTGAAGCTGCTCAGGAAGCAAGGACACAAAGCAGTCAATGATCCCCAGTGCTCTCAGCTTGGCAGGGCATTGGATAGGCTGTTGCCAAACCTCGGCAGCAGTGGGGGTGCTCCCGCCTTGATGTTGTTTTCAGTTTTGGATCATAAGTGCATCACGTGTGGGTCCTCTCCATCTTGTCTTGTTTTTAGCAGTGCTGCCTCTGGCATTTGACAGCCATGTGGATTGGGCAGAAATATATACCAAAGAACTCTTCTCCTTCCATGTCTTCCCTGGGCCTTGTTGATTGCATTTGTTTTGTGACCTTTGCACATTGTCAAAAGTACCTGTTCCAGGTGCACACCCAGCTGGTTCTGGTTGATGTGTTATATGGACAAAAGGTGCCTGGGCCTATTTAAAAAAAAAACTGATTTAGTAAAGTATTTACATACCATAAAATCACTTGTAAAAGTATACAACCCAGGGCTTCCCTGGTGGCGCAGTGGTTGAGAGTCCGCCTGCCGATGCAGGGGACACAGGTTCGTGCCCCGGTCCGGGAAGATCCTACATGCCGCGGAGCGGCTAGGCCCGTGAGCCATGGCCGCTGAGCCTGCGCGTCTGGAGCCTGTGTTCTGCAACGGGAGAGGCCACAACAGTGAGAGGCCCGCGTACCACAAAAAAAATAAATAAAAGTATACAACCCAATGACTTTTGGTACATTTACAGAGTTGTACAACCATCCCCCCAATCCAATTTTAGAACATTTCCATCAGCCCCAAAAGATCCATCCCTGTGCCCATTTGCCGTCATTCTCCGCTCCACACCCCCAACACCAGGCAAACACTAATCTACTTCCTGTCTCTATTGATTTGCCTTTTCTGAACATATCGTATGATTCCATTCATATGAAGTATCCAGATAAGGTACTTTTTTTTTTTTGGTTGTGCTGGATCTTAGTTGAGGCTCATGGACTCCTTAGTTGCGGCAGGTGGGCTCCTTAGTTGCGGCAGGTGGGCTCCTTAGTTGTGGCATGCAAACTCTTAGTTGAGGCATGCATGTGGGATCTAGTCGAATCCGGGCCCCCTGCATTGGGAGTGCGGAGTCTTATCCACTGTGCCACCAGGGAGGTCCCCAGATAAGATACTTTCTAACTGGTGGTTTCATTGACAGTTGCTTGCAAATTAACAGAGCATTTTTTTTACTTCAGAGTATGCTTTTTCTACTGTACTAGTTACCTGTGATTTATTGGTGTGTGTGTGAGTTTCTTGGGGTGTTTGTTTTGCATAGCACCAACCTTTTTTGTCCATAGATAGATGTTTTGTGGAACATTTGGTTTCTTGCCCATCGTTGTGATGTATTTTGGGAGACGCAAGAGAAGCACAGATCCTGCTCTCTGTGCTTTCGAAAGGTATCCCCTAGTTGGTGAGGTAAACCTAGCAAACATGAAAACAACTAGGGAGGAGTAAATGACAGCATATAACCAAGTTTTGGGCCCTAGGATGTTTTTATTTGAGATGTTTATGAAGCACCCTGTGCTAGGCCCAGGGCAGGGTGGAATGCCCTGATGCCAGAAGGCAGAGATGTAGGAGGCCAGGGTGTAGGGAGAGGTGATGTGGACTCGTGATGCCAGGAGGGGGTGATATGGTGGTGCAGAGCACATGTTGAATCACATGGTCAAGTTACTCCCTTTCCAAGTTGCTTTCAATCCTCCTGATTCCTCCAGGAGAAAGTTTCATTCTAGTGCAGGTGATACCTCCAGCACTTGTTTATCTGTCCCTTTTTAAGAGAGAGCAGATTTCTAGGCCTTCTGCAGGCAGATCTAACATTGTTCTGTTTTCCTTGTACTAGAGTGGGGCCAGATTTTAGGACACCTTGTAACCCAGCCCATCTTGGTGTGCTCAGATTGGGGGAGCCATCATAAGCGCCGAAGCAGAGGAGTGACCTTAGTTGTCTCTGGAAGGTTGGCAGTTGGGGGAACTAACATAAGGGAGCTTCTTTCTGAGGCTCTTGTGGTAATTTGACTATGAAGTGGCCTATCCTGGCAGAGAGTAGACAGGAAAAGTTAGGAAAGGTCCTTCTGTGGGGCGCTAAGAGCACCAGGCCGTGCGTTTCCTTCCTGACCGTGCATTGCCAGCTCTGGGCTTTCATTTTTTTTTTTTAATTAATTAATTTTTGGCTGCTTTGGGTCTTCTTTGGTGCGTGCAGGCTTTCTGTAGTTGCAGCGAGCGGGGGCTACTCTTTGTTGTGGTGCACGGGCTTCTCATTGTGCTGGCTTCTCTTTTTTTTTTTTTTTTTTTTTTTTGGCGGTACGCGGGCCTCTCACTGTTGTGGCCTCTCCTGTTGCGGAGCACAGGCTCAGCGGCCATGGCTCACGGGCCCAGCCGCTCCACGGCATGTGGGATCTTCCCGGACCAGGACACGAACCCGTGTCCCTTTCATCGGCAGGTGGACTCTTAACCACTGCGCCACCAGGGAAGCCCGCTGGCTTCTCTTTGTTGTGGAGCACGGGCTCTAGGCACGTGGGCTTCAGTAGTTGTGGCATGTGGGCTCAGTAGTTGTGGCTCGTGGGCTCTAGAGTGCAGGCTCAGTAGTTGTGGTGCACAGGCTTAGTTGCTCCGTGACATGTGGGATCTTCCCAGACTAGGGCTCGAACCCTTGTCCCCTGCGTTGGCAGGTAGATCCTTAACCACTGTGCCACCAGGGAAGTCCCAGCTCTGGCCTTTCAGTGCTAAGCTCCCCTTGGTCCAGTGAGACGGGCACATATCCAGAAGGATCCTGCAGTCTGGTTTTTTGCCTTTGAAAGTCCTTTTTCTATACTGGATGTCTGTGTGTTTGATAATGGGGGCAGGGACCAAATCAACACGCAACTGAAATTCAGTTCAGTCTGGTGGGTTGGTGTCTTTGTTGTTAGATGATGCCTTCCTATACAAAGAAGGAATCACTAGGTAGGCCTGATGGCGACACTTCAGAAACAGCTCACAGAGGAACTGTGCTGAAACTTAAGGCTCTGGTTCTCCTCTTGGGGCTCTGGAAAGCTGTGGGCCTTCTCCTACAGGTCTGTGCATGTTCTGTCTTGCCAGAATTGCCCTGCCAAGGTAACTAATCTCTGGTTGGTTGTGTTTTAGATTTTTGCCGAGTTTCGAAGAGTGTGGGAAAATGCCGGGCCTCCATCCCTAGGTGGTGGTACAATGTCACTGATGGATCCTGCCAGCAGTTTGTGTATGGAGGCTGTGGAGGGAATGACAATAATTACATGACCAAGGAGGAGTGTCTTGCAAAGTGTGCTGGTGTCACAGGTAAGACAGTGCTGTTGGGGAAGTTTTATTATCTAGAGACACTTTATTAATTGGGACATAGCTGCCTTTTGCTCTTTGCTAGTTCTTCACTGCTGAAACTGGGAGACGTTTTTAAAAGCAGAAGAAACAGACACATCGTGAAGGTCGCCCACACGGTGGTTTCACAGCGGTATCCTCCCTCCTCTTCCCAGAAAGGGGAGAGTAGGCCGCAGACTGGAGCCAGGGGAGGGGTGACATGACTGCGTCTTCTCCCCAACTTCCCTTCTCCCACTACTGAGAGCAGGTCCCACGCTAGGCCTGGTATGAGCAGAGTCCTCCAGGTCTACTCAGATGGGCTGCCCTCCTTGCTTCCTGGGCATTTGGGTTATTTTTACCTTTGGGACAAATGACTTGAGGAGCTCACCCAGCCAGCCAAGTTATGAATCAAGTTAAAACTAGAACATACTTCTGGAATCCATCCTTCTCTCAGCCTTCGTGAGTGACTCTGTGGAATCAAGATAATGTTGACCCTGAGAGCCTCCCAGTGTAAATAAAAACCTAAAGCCCCACAACAGTGTGCACTGGCTCTGAACGGAGCCTCGAGGGACTCCTTGAGACCTGATGGCAGTGCGATATTGGCCCTCTGGGGCCTGATCCTTCCTAGGTATTCCAGAGACCCGCAGATTGGGCCAGCCAAACTGTCAAAGATTTTCATTGGCGATTTCCTTAACATTGTTACGGGACTTCTTGCATCCTTTCCTGACAGCTTGGTGTCAGTGTTTGGACTCTGGATTATGATTCTGTGTCAGAATGTGCTGGTGCCCTCAGTGCTCACCGCACTGGCTGTAATCTCTCTTGGCTTTGAACTCTGCATTCAGAAATCAGATAAGCTTATTAAAGTTGTGTGTAAAGAGAGGAAGACAACAGTGGTCTTGGCTGTGAACTGAGGTTTAAAACATAATGCACAGACACACAAGCCCAGCAGTGACTGAGTGCCTTGAGGAACATTTTATTGATCTTTGTGTGCCCAGTGCCCGGAAGGCACTCAGCAAGTGTTTGGAGAGCCGAGGTGGCTGGTATTAGTTTTGGATTGTACAGATGAGTTCCTCATCTGTTTTGGGGCGGGGGTGGGGGGGCAACTGGCAACCTTACCAGATGGTGATGGAGAAAAATACCATTTATTGTATGTGGTTTTCCGCCATCAGCTGTGATCCAGTGTCAGGGAAGGAATTAAGGGGAAGTGTTTTTTGCTACCTTTTCTGTCCTTTTCCAGTCAGGAGTTGACAGTAGCAAATGTACATGCCGTTCTGGTTACTCCTTGGTTTCTCAGGGGGAAAGTTAAGTTCTAAGAACACAAGCAGTGGACAGTGGGCATTAAGGCGGGATGTCTCTGCAAGGAGCCACAGGGTGTAGTGTTTTGCTGGGAGAAGGCAGACAGCTATCTATCTTCCTAGAGGTCAAGCCAGAGTCTGGCCCCAGCCTTGACGTCCCGGAAAGCTCATTTGCTGGCATCCGAGCGTGGCCGCACTGCACAGCTCCTGAGGCGTTCTCTTTGCCAACATATTTTCTCCCAGGCAGGCAAGCTCTGTGGGGAACCAAATGATAATGAGAATGCCAGTTTATTAATTAATTATAATGAGAACCAGAACCACCAAAGGGACCAGACACTTCTGTCCTTGTGCCTTCACCCTTAGTTTGTGTAGGCAAACCTCTCAGCGACATTCCCAGAACATTGCTTGATGAGGGGAGAGGCAGAACTGGAGGAGCTGGTTTGTGATGGGAATGTGTAATGGCATCAGGTTAGGCCAGCCCCACGCCTCTGCACAAGGGAGGGTTCCTCCCTCCTGGACCCTGCCAGCGCTCCCTTTTTTGCACTTGCACCCACGCTCTTAGCTTTGTGTGTGTGCAAGATAAAATACACATTAACGCGGGCTTCCCTGGTGGCGCAGTGGTTGAGAGTCCGCCTGCTGTTGCAGGGGACACGGGTTCGTGCCCCGGTCTGAGAGGACCCCACATGCTGCGGAGCGGCTGGGCCCATGAGCTATGGCCGCTGAGCCTGCGCGTTTGGAGCCTGTGCTCAGCAACGGGAGAGGCCACAACAGTGAGAGGCCCGCGTACCACACACACACACACACACACACAAAATATATATATATACATAACGTATAATTTAGCATTTAACCATTTTTAAGTGCACAGTTTAGTAGCATGAAGTACATTCACAGTGCTGAGCACACCCTTCACTTTTTTAAAAATATTTATTTATTTGGTTGTGCCGGGTCTTCGTTGTGGCACATGGGCTCCTTAGTTGCAACAGTCAGGCTTCTTTGTTGTGGCAGGTGGGCTTCTTAGTTGTGGCACACGGGCGCCTTAGTTGTGGCCTGCGAACTCTTAGTTGCAGCCTGCGAATTCTTAGTTGCAGCATGCATGTGGGATCGAGTTCCCTGACCAGGGATTGAACCCAGGCCCCCTGCATTGGGAGCGCATAGTCTTTTTTTTAACACACCTGCATCTTTTTTTAAAAAATAAATTTATTTATTTACTTATTTATTTATTTTTGGCTGCATTGAGTCCTCATTGCTGCACGGGCTTTCTCTAGTTGTGTCGAGCGGGGGCTACTCTTCATTGCAGTGCGCGGGCTTCTCATTGTGGTGGCTTCTCTTTGTTGCGGAGCACGGGCTCTAGGCACCCGGACTTCAGTAGTTGTGGCACGCAGGCTCAGTAGTTGTGGCTCATGGGCTCTAGAGTGCAGGGTCAGTAATTGTGGTGCACGGGCTTAGTTGCTCTGTGGCATGTGGGATCTTCCCAGACCAGGGCTCGAACCTGTGTCCCCTGCATTGGCAGGCGGGTTCTTAACCACTGGGGAGCGCATAGTCTTATCCACTGCGCCACCAGGGAAGTCCCACGCCCTTCAGTTTTTTAATTCATTGGGTGAGTTAATACAGTTCCACAGGTTATTTGGCCCTGGAAGCCATTCTGTCTTTTTATAATGTCATTTCACACGTCTTTGCTCGGATTCCCAGCTGGTTGATCTTAAAATTTAACCCACAAGGGCAGTCTTGGTTCCTTATTTTCCAAGTTCTGGCAGGTTTGTGGTCCAGCATGTGCACTGAAGGGCCCACATAAAGGAGAAATGGGAGTCGCTGTGAGAGGCACACAGGACCAAGCCTCCTCAGGGATACAGCTTGTTTTGTTTCACCAGGCAATCTTGGAGGTACACTTTCTCACTGTGCTGTTTATTTGTCCTCTTGTAGTGAACACCATCAATGAACTGTCCAGGAATGGAGCAGATTCCTCTGTCCCAAGTGGTAAGTTCTTAAAAAGACCCAGGATGGAATGAGGGCCATCCAGATGGCTAATGTGAAAGGACATTTTTACTTTGGACATTGTACAAGGGCTTCCACCTCCTGGTTCTGTTTACTCAGAACTGGCGAACAGGGGCTCTGCCTGGGCTGCCAGCTTCTGGCTCCTGGCCAGCATCCTTCCGCTGGGGAGTTCAGCAGACAAGAGGGCTGAGGGATTCTACAGTGCTTCCTGGCTGACCTCAGCTTCCTCCTGGGGGATAAGGGATGTGGCTACTGCTGCATGTGGCTCAGACCCCTTCCCCTGCTTTGGGCTGGCTTCCAGTCCCCTGGCCTCAGCCTTCGTGCTGTCTTCACTGCCCTGTCCCACCTCCTTGCTTGCTGTATCTCCTTTGCTCCGTGTCGTCCTTGCTGTCCATCTCCCTCCCTGTGCTAAGAGTCCTCTGTCTTCTGCCACCCCCGCCTCCGTTCCCACTGCAGTTCTTGATCTGGAGCTTTGTGTTAGCTTGCTTTGTAGTGCTGACAGCAGCTGCCCCATTCCTCCTTTATGCTTAAAGGACTCTGCATCAGGAGCCGGGGGTGAGTGGTTCAGATGCACTCGTAAGTCCAGTCCAGCTTTCCCAAAGGCCAGTCCCCAGGCAGTGGGTTCTGCTGGGTGAGACCTGCTGTGGAGGGAGAGAGTCCCCCCCTACCCCATTTGAGGATGGCCCCCAGTCAGCCACTGGCCACACACTGGTTGCAGTCTTGATTCTGGTCCTTTGACTCTGACATCAGCACCCACGTGAGAGTGAGGCTAGGAATCCTGTGACTGTCCTGACCATTGCTTTGCCTGGGTTCATTGCTTATTCCCAAGCTGGCCTCTGCAAGGTCATGCAGAGCCATGGGGCGCTGGCATCGTAACTCTGGTTTCTGTCCTGTTTCAGAAGAAAATTCCCCCAAGAGAATAAGGGACCCTCCTCCCTGTGTCAGAGAGTGGACACCTCTGGTCTTCCTCATCACCCCAGAAACTGTGGCTGGGATTAGTTTCCATAGTAACCCCTGAGGTGACAGGCAGACTTCCCCATCCGGCATTCATTCTGTGTGTGCCGTAGAGCCCATTAGGACTGGGAGGTGATGGAGCAAAGCTGCCCACAGAGAGGGGCTCCACTCCCTTCCAGGTACCTCAGTGGGCCCTTTTAGACTCAGCCCCAGCTAGGCGACGTGCCCTGTGTCCATTCCAGCCTCCCTGACATGGATGTTTGTGTTTCAGTTCCCAGAAGGCAGGATTCTGATGACCTGTCCAGTGATATTTTCAACTATGAAGGTATAACTTTTAAAAAACATGTTTTCTTACTTAATTGGGAATTGAGACACACTTGAGGATTTCCATTAAGGGTATTGTAGAGCAGTGCTTCCCGACCTTTCCCAGGTGTTAGGACTCATGAGGATGCCCTGGGGCAGCAGGAAGCAGGATGTGACACAGCACACCCTTGGGAAGCTTTGCTCGAGAGGCAGCAGTGGCGTGCAGGCTCTGCCTCCCACCAGCTGCGCCCACGGGATACTGTAGCTCTGCCTCAGAGTCCCTGACTATGACATGAGGGGCCTAGTTCAGACCTCTCTTGAAAGTTCAGAGACCGAGTTGACACATGTAGAGCCTACAACAGTGACTGACATAGAATAACCTCCGTAACAGTGTAGTCTGGCCATAAAGAGAAAGAGATCTGAAAATGTGGGCCAGAATGGCCACGTCTGTAATGGCCAAGTTTCTTTTAACAGAGAGATGTTTTCCCCATTGGCTGGCAGTCATATGACTGCTTGGGAGCATTCTAGCTCCATTCACCTCTCCTGGGCCCTGCTAATTTGTATCCCTTGGGCTGTCTCACTCCCAGAACACTGCACTGCCAAGGCCATCACTGGGCCTTGCCGCGCATCCTTCCCACGCTGGTACTTTAATGCCGAGAAGAACTCTTGTGATAACTTCATCTACGGCGGATGCCGGGGCAATAAAAACAGCTACCTCTCCAAGGAGGAGTGCATGCAGCGCTGCTTCGGTGAGTCTGCCTGACTCCTAAATCCAAGAAACAACCATGGGCAGATGAACCCTCCCGAGAGGACACCAGTCCCTTTCCTCATCCCTAAAATGAAGGCCTTGGAAATGCTGTCATTTGGACTCTGCCGTTAGTCTTCTCTGGCTCCCTGGTGGGGAAGGGGGTGGGCTGTGGCTCCAGCTGTTGGGCACATGTGTCCTAGGCCCCTACTGGGGTGGCAAGGTCTCAGAACCCTCAGAAGAGCTGGAAGAAGCCGTTCAGAAAGAGCGTGAAGGCCCAGGGCTGAGGGGAGTCCTCAGGTGGCTGCAGCTGTGCGGGGAGGCGGGCTGAAGGCTGACCTCAGCGTTGTGTGTTTTCTTCCAGGCAAGCAGTTGTATCCTGCCCTGCCCCGCACTAAAGGTAAACGGCCTCTTGCCCCCTCCACCTGCCTGCCTTGACTAAGCTCAGCTGTGTTTTTTGCAGGCTCATGTTGTCTTGGACACATCATCCTTCACTGTAAACATCGTTTTGTTAGAAAGTCGTGTTTCTGCACGAGAACAGCCAGGCAGCTTGGAACATGTGGTGGATGTTTGTCCCACTGTACAGTGTACATAAACGGGTTAGGAGTGAGGCCACCTCTGCCTAGGCAGCCTGGGGGTGACTGGGGCCACCTCCTCCTGTTTGAGGTGTGTGGGATCTGCTGCACGCAGGCCTGGGACTAACTCCAGGTTTTGGGGGGGAACTTTACTGCCATGGGGTGTACAGAGTTGGTCATGGGTGATAACAAAGGAAGGTGGAAAGCCCTTGTCATGTGTGGGTGGAGCATGGCCCCAGCCAGTGCTGTTGTCCCCAAGCAGTCTGGTCTGACAAGGAGGCTAGGCCTCCTCTAGCTTTTGTTTCTGATTCTGAGCCTGAATCATGGATGGTAGTGTTTGCACAAAAGACCTGCCACACTGGTTTGGCCTCTTTCTACCTGTTTCCCTGTTAAGGAGTCCAGGCCTGGCCTGTGTGTCTGCTCTGCTTTAGAAGAGAAATGAAACTGGGACCTGGTTTGCCAGGCATAAGGATCTGGACGGTTGGAGATGGAGAGTGAATCGACCCTGTCCAATTCTGCAGCCAAGCGGGGAGAGGGAGCCGGGTAGCTGCCATAGGAGGCCACATTCCTTAGGTGGAGCCCCACCTGAAGAAAAAGCATCTTAACTGACCAGTGGGACTGCAGTGGGGCAACCACTATTAAATCTACCTGGGCAGTTAGGAGCATGAGGGTCCCCTCCCGGCCCTGCTCCGAATATACCCATGCCTCTGCCCTTCCCTCATTCCACAGGCAGCCACCCCAGCCAACTGCAGGGCCACATCTTTCTCTGTGGCTGGTTGGGGGAGGGGTGTGTGTGTTTGCACACACACACCGGAGGTGTGTGCTTTTCCTGTACAAATTGCCGCAGAGAGGTGGCAGGGTAGTACAGAGTTGAAGTGGGGATTTTTTTGTTCAAAAAGGAGGAACACAAGGAGCCACTCTGTCCATGTGCACATAGCATAGCACCTCCTTTTTTCAGGAACCTACTTCTCAAGACTGTAGGGACTCTCCTTGAGGACTTCCTGTCAAGCAGTGTCAGTTCTCCAGAGCCTTCTGGGTTGGGGTGGGGGGACGTCTGGCCCAAGGGCTGCTTGTCTACCTCCCAAGCCCACGTGGACACTCTGGCTATGGCCCGCCTCGTCCTGCTGGTTCTGAGGCCTCTCTCTCATCCACAGTGGTGGTCCTGGCAGGGCTGTTCGTGATGGTCCTGTTCCTCTTGCTGGGAGCCTCCGTGGTCTGCCTGATCAGGGTGGCGCGGAGGAACCAGGAGCGCACCCTCCGTACTGTCTGGAGCTCTGGGGACGACAAGGAGCACCTGGTGAAGAACACTTACGTCCTGTGAACGCCCTGTCGCCAAGGGGCTGCCCTCCTCAACCCCCTGTTAAGAGAATCTGCGAAGGGAGGAGAGACAAGTGTCGAACACGTGTGCTTTTTCAAATAGAGTGATTTGTCTGTATTTGCGCGATCATTAGGGCTTTTGGCCTGTTTGTTAATCCAGAAGGTAAGAGGGCTGCTCCCTGGTCTCCCGGGATGGGTTTGCTTTGGAAATTCTCTTAGTGAAGGGCTGTGCACGTTGCAGATGTTCTAGCCCTAGATCGGAGTCGGTTCCTCTTCAATTTATTTCTTTGCTCCAGGTATAGTTTTCTTAGCTTATGTTGAATCCTGTTGCCTCCTTTCCCATCACAAAAGTGATGTTTTAATAGTTTCCTTTGTTTGTTTTCTGTTTGTTTTTTTTAAGTAAGCAGAAACATAAGTTTTTTTAATTAGGATTCTGAAAGGAAGAAAGTTAAATGTACAAGTTTAATAAAAATGGCCTTCCCTTTTAAAATAAATTTCAGCATGTGCTTTCTTTCTTTGTGGGACTGCTAATTTAAACTCTACCAAAGTTACCACAGGACACTACATGAGATGTCCCATTCCAGAAACAGACTTCTTAAAAAAACAGCATCTTTCAGATCTTCTTTTTTATTTATTTATTTATTTTTTGCGGTATGCGGGCCCCTCACTGGCCTCTCCCATTGCGGAGCATGGGCTCCGGACACACAGGCCCAGCGGCCATGGCCCATGGGCCCAGCCGCTCCACGGCATGCGGGATCCCCCCTGGACCGGGGCACGAACCCGCGTCCCCCACACCGGCAGGTGGACTCCCAACCACTGCGCCACCAGGGAAGCCCCTTTCAGATCTTCTTGAATGAAATACATCTTACATTCCAACTGAGTGCCCATAAAATTTCAGCAAACAAGAGTTAGCCTTACCACCTGTGGTAAGCTCTGATATTTTCTTATTCTATTTCACTTTTTAAAAATTTCGGCCTTAGGGACTTCCCTGGTGGCCCAGTGGTTAAGAATCCGCCTGCCATTGCAGGGGACACAGGTTTGTTGATCCCTACTCCGGGAAGATCCCACATACCGTGGAGCAACTAAGCCCAACTAAGCCTGCACTCTAGAGCCCGTGAGCCACAACTACCGAAGCCTGCATGCCTAGAGCCCGTGCTCCGCAACAAGAGAAGCCACCGCAACAAGAAGCCCACGCACCGCAATGAAGAGTAGCCCCTGCTCACCGCAACTAGAGGAAGCCCGCATGCAGCAACGAAGACCCAACACAGCCAAAATAAAATAAATAAAAAATTAATTGGGCTTCCCTGGTGGCGCAGTGGTTGAGAGTCCACCTGCCGATGCAGGGGACACGGGTTCGTGCCCCGGTCTGGGAAGATCCCACATGCTGCGGAGCGGCTAGGCCCGTGAGCCATGGCCGCTGAGCCTGCGCGTCCGGAGCCTGTGCTCAGCAACGGGAGAGGCCACAACAGTGAGAGGCCCGCGTACCACAATTAAAAAAAAAAAAAAAATTTAATTAAAAACAAAAAGGGAAAAAAATCGTAAAAAAAAAAATTTTGGTCATACCACGTTTTTTTTTTTAATGACCCACTTTGGCATCCATGATTTTTTTTTTTATTTAAAAATAAATTGGAACAAAAAGACAATAAGCCCTCCTTTCCTTGACCCTTCGTAGAAATCCCTTCAGGCCAAAAGGCCACATTCTATACAGACATACCTCCTGTTATTGCACTTCGCAGATACTGCAGGGGTTTTTTCGGGTTTTGTTTTTTGTTTTTTTACAAATTGAAGGTCTGTGGCAACCCTGCGTTGTCAGATGATGGTTAGCATTTAAAGTTTTTTTTTTTTTTAAAGAAGATGTTGGGGGTAGGAGTTTATTAATTTATTTATTTTTGCTGTGTTGGGTCTTCGTTTCTGTGCGAGGGCTTTCTTTAATTGCGGCGAGCGGGGGCCTCTCACTATCGCGGCCTCTCACTATTGTGGCCTCTCTTATTGCGGAGCACAGGCTCCAGATTCGCAGGCTCAGTAGTTGTGGCTCATGGGGCCTAGTTGCTCCACAGCATGTGGGATCTTCCCAGACCAGGGCTCGAACCCGTGTCCTCTGCATTAGCAGGCAGATTCTCAACCACTGCGCCACCAGGGAAGCCCTAAAGTATTTTTAAATTAAGGTATATACATTGTTTTTTTTTAGGCACAATGCGATTGCACACTTAGTAGACTATAGTGTAAACATAAGTGTTATAAACACCGGGAAATCAAAAAATTCATGTGACTTTATTGTGATATTTGCTTTGTTGTGGTAGTCTGGAACTGAACACACAATATCTTGGAGGGATGACTGTACATTGGGGGAAAGGCTTGTGTCCATTAGGGCTTAGAAATCTATCCCAGAAGCAATTGGGTAAATACCTCATCCAGTTTCCCCCAGCCTTTCTGGTCCATGGTAGACGTTGCTCATGGATTCTGGCATTCTCCCTGCCAAGCCTTCCGGGCAACCTGGTGTTCCCAGGCCCTCACTGTGGTTGACTCAGAGTTGGTGAACAGGTGCCATATCCCAGACAAACTGGGACACCCGCCCCCGTTTCCCAAGCCCCCCACCTCCCCAGTGCTCCGCAAGAGCCTGTGGTCCAGGGAAAGAGGGCCTAGACATTGGGAAGAGACTCTCCGCCCACCACCCCCCTCCAGGTGTGCAACAGCAGGCAGGTCACTTAACTCCTTCGAACCTCCGGTTTCCTCACCTGTAAGATGGGTGGATGTGAGGATCACATGAGATCATAGATGTCAGGTTGCCCATGGGAAGTGGTGGCCACCTCTGCCCACCTACCTGTGTCCTCGTTCCTCCTTAGTAGTTGGTGGTTCTTCCATACACCACCCTGCCACCCCACGAGCAACTCTCAGGTCCACTCATGTATCTCTTTGGATTCGGGAACCTCAGACCCACTAATGCCTGTGGCCTTTCTCTACCTGCTTAAACAAGAGTTGTCTCTCCTTCATGTGAAGGAAAAAAGTAGTGTGTTTGGATTTTAAAAGAAACTGTTGGGAATCACTTCACTTTTTTTTGTTTATTTTTGCCGTGCCATGTGGTATGTGGGATATTAGTTCCCTGACCAGGGATCGAATTTGCACCCCCTGTATTGGAAGTGCAGAGTTTTAACCACTGGACCTCCAGGGAAGTCTGGGAATCACTTTTAAATAATTCTACTGTAGTAGGAAGATCATGAGGTGAATTCTCCTAACACCATCAAGGCCAGTCGAGTTTTCGCAGGTTTTTCATAGTGTATATGTTTTTGATGCAGAAGTTATCTCTGTGACTCACTTCTGCCAGAATTTGTCCTGTTCTGTCTTGTGGTTTGGGAGGCCCTGTGTCTCCACTTGCTCCTGGCAGATTGACAGCATGGGGCCTTGCGGCGCTCTTTGTCTGCCGGTGGTGTCTTGTCTCCCTTCTGTACTTTTCCGGGTTATGATGCTGCTGTTCCAGTCTGGGCAGCCACCTCCTGCCACGCCACTATGGCCCTTGAAACTAAACTGCCATGTTTTCCACTTTCTAGACCATTTAAAGGCTGACGTTGGTCTTCTTTTCGTTGCAAAAGCTGCCTAACAATAGGCCAGTAGCCAAGGTGTTCAATGGACATTTCATGGCCTTTGTCATCCTCAGACTGCTAACATCATTCAGAGGTGGAATGGACTTCTAAAAAATCAACTCAGCAAAGATCTCTACCTCTTCCTGGTCCATACACTTTAGTAAGGTAGTTTGGTCACTGAATGTGTTTGTCACCAGAAAGGATTTATCTCTATCTCCTGGGTAAAGATCAGGTCAAAGAGGTTGAGAGTTATATAGACTATTTCAAAAATTTGGAATTCTACCCTCATCATTCCTGTGTATGATGCATCTTTCTTCCCCCTAACAGCAAGCCCAGGTTCACCTGGTTGGTGCACCCTCTGGGTGGCAGCTGACCAAAGGGGGCCTCAGGAATTAATTCTGGTTCAGCCTCCGAGATTCTTTCTTGGATGCCTAGTCCCAGGTCATGAAAACAATCACTGGGTGCCCTGCCTGCCACTTCTCCCTACAGTGGCCCACATGGTCTCTGTAAATCTGTAAAAATGCTTGTTCCATTTACATCTGACCTTTCCAAACAAAAGGCCTGGGTGTGAGTAGGTGATGATAGAAGAGGTAAAGCTGTACCTTCTGGGATGGGAGTCACACTGATTTCGTGTCCTCGGAGGGAGAATAACAACCTGGCACCTGGCAAGGGAACACCTCAGACCCCAGGAGGTGTGGGGGGTGGGGAAGGAGGGGTGTAATCAGTGCTCTTTGTGCCCTCTAGATCCAACAGTGCAGCCTGCCAATCCCTCACCTGGTCCGCCTGAGCCCTGCAGCAGGCAGTGTGACGCATAGACGCAGCCAGTCCTGAACCATTCTGCTATACCCAGTGCCATCAGCAGCAACGCCTGAATGTGGGCCCCACCCATAGACGTTTACAAACACATGGACCTGCTCAGCTTTGTTCTAATCTGGCTGATAAAAGCACACACTTCTGATGCCAAGCAGCTCTGGGCTATGCCATGTATGGCAATTGAGGCCACAGCTACTCATGGCACTGCCCATGTGGCTTAACCAAACCAGTGCAGTGGTGTTCCAAGTCAAGTTTAATAACAAGTCCTGAACTGGAGTGCCTTGTGCCCAGTACTCTGTGTGTTTGCATGTGGGAAAGAACAAGTCACAATGTCTCTCCATTGGGCATGAGGGCCTGCTCTGGGGCCTTGTAATTATCGGCCGTGACACCAAAGATCAACAGGTCAGTCTGAACTCCCTTGTGGGCTTCCTAATGGATAAGAGACTAGCCTTTGATTACATCCTGGCTGTCTGAAATAAGCCCTGCATGGTCACAGCTTGATGAGTCCAGGACACTGGATGGCAGGTTGGCCTCATCAACAGGAGTCACTGCTACTTGGAGTCCTGCTGACAGTAATTAAATGCCGTCTGAGACAAACTGTTGTTTGTTTCCCTGTCTCCCTTGCAGCTGGATGTGACCAGGTGTCTAAATCCAGACTGAAGGGATGTGTGCTGCCTCCAGGTCGGGTCCTTAAAAGGAAGTGGTGTGCCCTCCACTTGCCCTTTTCCTTCCTGAGAACCCGATGGTGGGGGCCAGGCTCCCCACAGGCCCAGGGACGACATCCTGGAGGAACGCAGAGCACCCAGACAGGGGGAGCCCGGTCCCTGGATGATCTTGCAGAGTCACCCACTCACCTGCTCTGGACTCCCACCAGCTCAGGTTTTCGTGGGAGAGAAAAGTGACGCTCTCTTGTTAAGCCTCTGTCTTCAGAGACTCTGAAAGCTGCCACATCCTTAATATAATAGAGGAGCGAATAACCGGGGATCTGAAGGACCAGGCCAAGGCCTCCCTGGACCCATTCACTCACTCACCCCACAATTTTATTTAGCACAGCAGTGAAGAGCTACTACTTCCTCTTGAGTCTGGAAGGTCTCACACTGCTGTCCCGCAACCCACTAGCCCAGTGTCCCACTGTACCTTTTAGGGCTCAACTACATATAACATGGGGATCCTATTGCCAGTTTCATAAGGAATCATGAGACTGTGTTTGTGAATCATAATAAAAACTAACACTTATCAAGTATCTATTTACCTTGTCCCAGGCACGCTCTGTGCAAAACCATGTACCTTATGAGGTAAGTTCCATTTGACAGAGGAGGACAATGAGGGCCAGACTGACTAACTTAATGTCCACAGAACAGTAAGGGGTAGAGCAAGGATTCACCTGTAAGCAGACTGATCTCCAGAACCCAAACTCGTAGCCACTCTAAAATTGCTCTAACCTGCCGTTGCCACACTGCCTGGCATCAGGTAACCCAATTCACCAAATGATAGGGAGCACCAACTCTGAGCCACACCGTTCCAGGCGCTGAGCAAAGCAACGAAGCTCCCACCCTCCTGAATTTATGTTCTGTCGGGAGAGACAGGCACTTTCTCTCATATCCTGCACACGGTTGTCGGCAAAACCACAATCACTGTTCACCTCCTCTTCTCACTCAGAGTAAAGACCAAAGATCTTTGATTTACAAGACACTCCACCACCCACCCCAACCATCCCTCCTCTTCTACCTCTCTCCCTCCAGCTCTTCAGATACACAGGTACATTCCTGCCTCAGGGCCTTGGCACTTGCCACTCCCTCTGCCTAGCCAAGCCTCCGTGTTCTTACATGGCTTGTTTTCTCACCTTCAGATCTGTACTCAGAAAGGCTTCAGTGAGGCTTCCCTGGTAACTATCTGAAATCCAGCGTCTCCCAAACATACTACATAGTTATTCCCTGGTTCCCCTTCTTGCTGTATTTCTCTTCTTAACACATATTACTTTTAAAAAAAAATAGAGTTCATTGAGTTATAAGTTACATAAAACCCATTTCAAATATACAATTCAGTGATTTTTAATAGTTTTACCAGGCGGTGCAACTATCACCATAAATCTGTTTTAGAACATTTTCATCCCCTTCCCCCCAGTAAGATCCCTCATGGCCATTTACAGCTAATCGCCATTCCCACACTCAGCTCCCAGCAACCACTAATCTACTTTGTCTCTCTAATTGCCTTTTCTGAATACTTCATGTGAATGATATCATACAACATGCAGTCTCTTGTGTCTGGCTTCTTTCACCCAGCATAATGTTTTTGAGGTTTATGTAGCTGTAGCGTATGTCGGGAGTTCATTCCTTTTTATTGCTGAATAGTATTCCATCGTATGGATAGATATATCACATTTTGTATATCTATTCACCAACTGACGGACAGTTTTGTTTCCAGCTTTTACTAACATACTCTACATTTCGCCTTGTTCCCGGTACTAGAATGTCAATTCCACGGGGCTGGAATTTTTGCTGGTTTTGTTCAGCTCTGTGTCCCCAGAACTTGAACTGTGCTGGACACATGGTAGGTACTCAATAAATATATGCTGAAGGAACACGTGAGAATAAAGATAACCTCAGAGAGTGGTAAGCAAGGGCTATCTACGCTGGCCACGAGGCAGGGGAAAGGGGATGGAGTGACGAGGCTCCGTGGACCCAGCAGTCAGGGCAGTCTCCTCTAAGGAATGGACTTTGGAGCAGAGACCTGAACGCACAAGGCTGATTACTACACGTTCGTCATCATCCGCAGGCCTCAGCTACCTGCTCCTGCCTAAATGCCAGTCTTGCCTGCCACTCCTGCAGGTCCAGGCAGCCAACTTGGCAGCAGGGCTGGGCTGGAGAGGGACTTGCAAGGACTAGCCTCACAGCCATCGGAACAGATGACACAGGCCCCAGCTCCTCCCTGGGCCTAACCTGGGCCCTGCGCAGTGTGGGGAGGGAAGGCTGGGCTCGCCTGGCTGCCCCTTCTGCTGAGTGACCCCCAGGGTGAGACAAAGGGGTCAGGCACAGCCTTGGACTTGAGCTACACTGCCTGGGTTCGAATCTCAGTTCTAGCCTGTTCACAAGGAGCTAATTTTGTCCGTCATCTTAACTGGTCCCTCAGTTTTCTCATCTGTAAAATAGGGATAGCAACCATAGCTACCTTTTACTTAAAAGCCAAACATTATTTTATAAGCACTTACTCCTTGTAACTGTGTGCAGGCATGGTGTGGGAAACTAATCCATTTGATTCTTACAACAGCTCCATATGGTAGCTGTTCTTTACAGATGAGGAAACTGAGGCCCAGAGAGGGGGAGTAACTTTCCCCAGGTCACTCTGCTACTAAGTAATACAGATGGGCTTCCAATCAGCAGACTGGTTCCAAGTGCATGCTCTTCACCCCTTCAGACACTGCTTCTCACCAAGCCAAAGGCATTGTCATAGTGAGTTAATGTATCTGAAGCCCTTGGAACAGCAGCCCAGCACGTAGTAAGTACACAAGGAGTGTCAGTATTATCACAGAGGGCATGGGGAGGCACCCTCCCTCTCATTTCTTCAAAAGCAAGGATCTGACCCTTTTAGGGGACGCTGATAAGAGCTCTAGCCCCTCAAATCTGCAACTGCCCACACATTCCTCCCCCAGCCCCACCCACCACTCACTTGCCAAGGCTCACTGGGTGGGTGGTGGTGTGGGGGAGACATAAGTTAACTGTCCACCCTCCCCATTTCCCAGAGGACCAGTTGGGCGGTGCCGGGGAGGGGCTGTGAGTCAGGGCTAAGGACTCTGAACAAAGGTCTCGGGTAGGGCTCCTCAGAACTTCCGGGGCTGGCCCACTGCCTCTCCCCAAGGCCGGTCCTCTGCCTTTGGCCGTGCAGACATACCTTCTCTCAGCACCATGGAGGTCGACCGGTCGGCAGGTGCGCTCCTGGGGAGTGGGGAGCTTGAGGGGCAGGGGGCCAGACTCAAACCCAGGGACTGCCTCCAACGGGGCATTCCCTGCGCTTGCACCAACGCACCCAATTTCTCTTCTCTCTGCAGCCCTGGAGTCCACCTCCAAGAAGCCCCACGGGGCAGGCCAGGTGGGAGACCCCAAGCACGCCCCCGACAAAGTTGAGGGAGCTGATAACCCGAAGGTAAGTCACTTCATGCTTAGGAGGGTGTTTTTGACCCCAGGGTCCCGCTAGGTCTGGGGCCTCCGACATGGGGGAATGGGAGCTGGGAAAGGGGTCCCTGGCCTCACTGCCATGCCTCCGACTAGCATCAGCACGGCCACGGCCACGGCCACGGCCACGGTCACGGTCACGGTCACGGCCACGGTCACGGTCACGGAAGCTCCTCAGGTTCCGGCAGCAGCTCCAGCGACTCAGAAAATGAGGCGAAGGTAAGAGGCTTACCCCTCACTAGCGGGTGCCCGGCGCCCCAGCCCGGAATTCGGGCCGACGTCTCACAGGCGAACCCTCTCTCTCCTCTCCCTCCCCCACCGCCCTCCGCCCCACAGCCCAGCGCTGCCGGCTCCGAGCTATACAAAAGCGCCCCGGGCAAGGTCAAGAAGCCCAAGGTGAAAAAGGAGAAGAAGAAGGAGGAGAAGAAGGAAGAGAAGAAGGAGGAGAAGAAGGAGGGCAAGAAGAGGGAGGGGAAGAAGGAGGCTTCCCACTAACGGGCCTCTCCGGGGCTCAGTAAACCTTCTCTCGGCCTCCAGGTTGCCTTTTGTCCCCCGCCCTTCCCCATCCCCCTTCTCGGACAGGGCCTGCCCCCTGCTGGGCACCGCGCGCCAAGGAGAGGCTGCCCACGCCGTGCCCATTACGGTTTATTGTTTCTGGAACAGTGGCCGCACTGCTGGGGGGCGGCCTGTGCAGCTGGAGATCTCAGCACCTCGGCGAGGATGGGGAGGGAGGGACTCGGGCGGCGGGGTGGACCCTGTGGCCGGCAGGTGGCCGGGAGATGAGCGCAGCAGCGCGGTGGCCACCGGAAGCAGCAGCTGGAGGCGTTGTGGGGCCGCCCTCACCGCACCAGGTGGAAGGTGAGCCAGTACATGAGCAGGGGCTGCGCCGCCGCCACGGCCATGGTCAGGTACATGCGCAGCTGGTTCCGCGCCCCACGCACCGGGATGCCCTCGGCCGCCGCCTCGGCCAGGATCTTCAGCCGCAGCGTCCGGATCTGGGCGGGGGAGGGGTTCACTCTTGAGCCCGCACTCCTTCCAGACTCCAGTTTCCCCACCCCTCCATAGGGCAGCTGGGCTCAAGTCTCTGCTCTTGAGGAACCTTGGTTTCTCCCAAATCTCCTAACACACGTGGAGGACCTGCTCCTCCTCCCAGGCCTTGGGAGAAAATGTGAGGGTTCCAAACTCAAATGCTAGGCGAGGCCTCTTAAGTGAGTGAGGTGAGGAACTTCACTGTGAATACTCCACCTGAGCGGATGGCCAGGCTTGGCCCTTTGGCCGTCACCAGCTTGTGTTGACCCTTGACAATTTTTCAACACAAGCCAGAAATGCCTTCTTTTTCTTCTTAACTTTTTTTCCCCTCCCCTCCCCCCGCCCAGAATTTTAAATAATGACATCTAAGTCGAAGTTTATCTGAGCAGATCTGGCCCACCAGCCACTAGTTTTTGCCCTCTGCTCCTCACACTGAATCCTCCCAGTACCCTGACGTGCAATTATCATCATCCCCATTTTACAGAAGGGGAAGCAGGTTTAAAGAGAGGAAGTGATCTGCCCAGGATCGAGCGAAGCCTGGGTTCAAACCCAGGCCTGGTGGATCCCAGTGCTCTTAACCAGCACCTCCACTCCAGCTGGATGAACTCTCAGAGAAGCTACTTTGAGGATACTGAACTCTTTTCATCCTAAAGGAAATTCTGGTAGGAGGCCCATCATGCAAGGCGAGTGGAGTGAGGGTGAGAGCCCACTCTAGCAGCCTGGCTGGCGCCTCCTCTTCCTTCAGGACCCCGCTTGGACACCCCCTCTTCCAGGAAGCTCTCCGGACCCTCAGGCTAGGGCAGCCACTCCAGGGCTCCTCAGTTCACCAGTGTGGGGCCTCTGGTCTAAACTCCCCACCTGACATCCCCTGCTTGGATGCCTCCAGGGACCCCCAACTCTGCCCAGGAGGCCTGTGCCCTGAGTCCCATCCTTCCCTGAGCCCCAGCTCACCATGAACACAAAGATGGACACACAGCACCAGCCCAGCACCAGGTAGTAGCCAATCTTTCCAAAGAGCAGGCCCATGAGGACCCCACCAATCATCCTGTGGGGGAAAGGGGAAGGCTGGTCTGAGGAAGAAGCCCCAGAGCTGGGGGCTGGCCGTGGGAAGGTGGAGGGGGGGTACTCACCCAACATATTTGTAGCCCAAGAAGGCCACCAGGTCGATAGTGGTGAGGTCTGTGTTGACAGTGACAAGGTAGAGGCTGAGCAGGATGGCCAGCACCTCCAGTGTCAGCCAGGCCAACGCCGAGCTCGCCTGCAGCCCCAGGAGGTCTGGGGAGAACCTGTCAGCACCCAATCTCTGTCATTCAGTTAGCTGGCTCAGACCCTCCCTAAGCATCTGCCTGGGGACAGCCTGTATGGGGGGGGCGGGGCATGCTGAAGACCCGGCAGGGGCCAAGATGGATCTGGGCCCTGTCCTGGAAATCCCATCCCCAGTGACAGCCCAGAAAGGTCAGGGCTGGGATGGGGAAAGCACCGGGCAGGGGAGGTGTGTGACCCCGTTGGGAGGTGGGTATCAGACACTTGAGCTAAGGCTTGAAGGAGTAAGGAGCTGATTGGGGAAGAAGGACCTTAGTCTCTGCCATATCCCCAGTGCCTCAACAATTAATTGACTCTAATGACAACCGTTTTCCATGCCACAAAGGAAATGAACAGGGGTCTATGAGTGAGAGGTGGGGGCCTGACGCAGGCTGGAGGGTGGAAAGGCTTCCCTGAGGAAGTAACATCGCAGTGGAGACATCATGAGTGAATAGGTGCTCAGCAGGTGATGTAGGGGAGGAACACACTCCCCAGCAAAGGGAACTGATGTGCAAAGGCCCTGGGGAGGCAACCCAGGTCCTCTGGAGAAACAGAAGGAGGACCAGAGTGGCACAGCAGAGTGAGGGAGAGGGGCAGGCAGTGCCAGGCTAAGGAGCTGGGGCTTGGTCTGGGGACAGGGGAGCTAGGGACAGCTTCTGAGCGGGGGGGGACATGGCCAGGCTCACCTCCCAGCCAAGACCTTCCTGCTGGAGTGGGGGTGCAGGGGGTGTGTGTGGGCCGGGCAGCTGGTTAGGAGAGGCCAGGGGAAGGATGGATTTAGTGTCACCCAGCACAGGGTGTGGTGATGGGCTGCACACGGGTGGGAAAGAGGAAAGGGGCAAGGGTGACCCTGAGGGTGACCGTGCAGGCTCTGTCTTGGGCTAACTGGGAACATGGTGGGGCTCTTCTGAGACGGGGAACCAAGAGACCTTCCTGACTGCCCCTCAGCTCCCCCAAACCCCACAACACTCTGCCTACTCCAGGCCACTCTTACCTATCCTGGGTCCCCAGCGCCAGGCCAGCCACCAAGACGTAGGTGATGAAAGCCATGGCTGTGAGAGGGAGACACACAGACACTAGTCAGCCCAGGGCCTCCGGGCACCTAAACCTCTGCCCGAGACAGGCCCACCCAGAGGGAGGAGGGCACCGGGCTGTGGTGGGTAGGGTGAAACCTGGAATGTAGAGGTCAGGAGCGTTGACATCAAAGCGCGGGGCCACTGGTGTGTCCTGCTGGTACTGCACCTCCCAGTCCTGTGGGGAGGGCGGAGGGGGCAGGCAGGACCAGAGCTGGGCTCCTGGCCCGCCTACAGGCCCTCTCTCGGCCTATCTTCCTGCCTCTCATGCCTGCCCCAGCCTGACCCACCCCTGTCTACAGGCTGCCACCCCGCTCAGATGCTCACCTGGTGCAGGTAGGGGAAGAAGAGCAGACCCAGCTTTTTGCCCACATACATGGTGTCCACAGCAAAGTAATACTTGAGCTTGGTGACGGGGATGAAGCGGTCGATCTGGGGAGGCAGAGCGCCAACCTGAAGCCCTGGCCCCAAGGCCCCTACCTGCCCCCACACCCACCAGCCCGGCCCACTCACGTTCTTATCCACCAGCTCCTTGCCCTGCGCGGCTAGGCTGCTCCCGTAGGCCATGGCCATGTTGGACACAGGATCACCCAGGAAGGCCGACTGGGGCGAGGCGGAGGCTGTAGGGTAGCCCAGGCCGCCAGGCGCCCGCTGGGCCCCATAGCCTCGGCTCTGGGCCGAACTCGTGTCATCAAAAAGCTGGTGGGGGTCAGCCATGCCTGGCTGGGACACAGGTACCCTCCGCTTTGAGGCTGCAGGGGGAGAAGGATGGGGAGCCTCATTCATTTTGCAGGAGCTCTCCCTCCCACTTCTGCCGCAGTGGGGCACTGGTTTTGCTGTCAGATGGGTTGTCTAGTCAGGTTTGGGCGGCCTCTGCCTGCCTGCCATCCACCCATCCATCCAAATAACAATGATGATGAGGAGGACGACGATGACGGCTACTATGTACTGGGGTTGACTGCACAGCATCCTGTGCTAAGCCTCTTACAAACAAGGTCTCTAGACAGACCTTCTCCCTGCACGTTCCCTCTTACTCATCCAGCTCCAGCCACACCGGCCTCAGTACTCAGTGAACACATCAGGCACATTCCCACCTCAGGGCCTCTTCACTGGCGGTTCCTCTGCCTGAACGCGCTTGCCCCAGACATCCTCAGGGCCCCCTCCTCTCCTCGAGGTCTTGGCTCCGTGGGGCCTTCCCCAGCCATCCTGTCTACAGCTGCATCTCCCTTGGTGCCATCCCCTCATCCCTCTTCCCCACTTCATTTGTATCCACAGAACTCAGCAACAGCTGACATACTAGCTGTCTATTTTATTCACTGTCTGTCTCCCCCACTCAAATTTGAGCCCCCGCCAAGGTGAGGAGCTTTCTCTTGTTTGTGACTGAAGCCCCAGCCCCTAGAACAGGGTTAGAGTAGTGCTTGATAAAAACCTGATGTAAAAATAAAAATAAATAAATAAATAAAAATAAATTTTTAAAAAGGGCTTCCCTGGTGGTGCAGTGGTTGGGGGTCTGCCTGCCAATGCAGGGGACACGGGTTTGGGCCCTGGTCCGGGAGGATCCCACATGCCGCGGAGCGGCTAGGCCTGTGCGCCGTAACTACTGACCAGTGCTCTGGAGCCTGCGAGCCACAACTATTGAGCCCGCGAGCCTGGAGCCCGTGCTCTGCAACAAGAGAAACCACTGCTCCCCGCAACTGGAGAGGGCCTGCGTGCAGCAATGAAGACCCAACGCAGCCAAAAATAAATAAAAATAAAAATAAATTTAAAAACCTGATGAATGAATAAATGGCCATGCCCATTTTACAGATGTGGAAACCGAGGCTCAGACAGGCTAAATGACTTGTGCAAAGGGCCAAAATGAGGGAGTGACAGAGCAGGATTCCAGCCCGGGTCACCCTGTTAAATATTGTAATAATTAAACCCCAGCTGAGCACTTAAACCACACACCAGGCCATGTTCTAAACACTGTGGATTAACTCATTTAATCCTCACAACAATCCATTTTGTGTTGGTGAGACTATCATCCCATTTTACAGATGGGAACCATGAGCCCCAAAGAGGCTCAGGCCCTTGCCCAGAGTCATACAGATGGTGTGAAGCAGAGCCCGGTTTCAAGTTTTCAAAAGATCCCTCCATTTCTTGTGGGGAACAGACTGGGAAGGCGGGGACAAGATGAGGGGAGAGGAGGGGAGGGGAGGGGGGAGGAAGCTGCTGAGGTGGTCCAGGTGGGAGAACAGGATGGGGTGGGCAGGGGTGGGGTGGGGAGGGGAGGGGCTGCTTCTGGCAAATTTTGGAGTAGGAGAGGCAGGATTGCTGGAGGTGTGCTTGGCTGCGGTAGGGTAAGGAAGATGAAGGAATTCACGCTGTCTTCCCAGATTCTGGTCTGAGTGATCAAGTGGATGGGAGTGCTGTCTACTGAGATGGGGAATATGGAGAGAGCAGATTTGAACCCAGCACTCAGGCTCCAGTACCCTGACCAATAAGCCATGCCACCGCAGCAAACGTTTACTGAGCTCCTCCTCTGTGCCAGGCACCACAGTGGGAACAGGGTGGTAGGATTACAATGGGATGCGGAAGAGGAATCACATAGTCCATGTCATGACTTTCTCTGCACCTCAGTTTTCTCCTCTGCAGGATGGTGTCAACACTCCAGGGCAAAGTGACATAAACTCCTCACCCCCTGGCCTGGCCCATAAAAAAGTGGTCAATCCCGTCACCTATTATCAATAACTAGCCCCTCCACTCTTCCTCTTCATTATTTGTAGCCTGAAAACAGACCCAGGTAGTCCTCTATCCCAGAGCAAGCAGCACTGGCCCCGGCCCACTTGTCCCCAAGCACCACTTCTCTCTTCCCTCTCCCACTTCTGGCCAAAGGGCTGGCTTCCTGAAAGCTTTAGTGTAAGCACTTCCTCCCTCTTTGTTGCCCCCTCAGCCCTTGGCATTTGGGGTTCTGCTCTCACCGGTCCCCTAAATGCCTCTGCATTACCAGGCCAAGGCCGTTATTCCACTCTCCTCAGACTCAAGCTCCTCGGCAGCACTGAGGCCCTTGCTCCAACTGCCAACCTCCAACTCTCTGCTCTCTTGGCTTCTGAGACACTGTACTACCTCTTTCTCTTTCCTGTCGGAGCCCCACAAACATCGACTGAGCACCTCTGTGGGTTAGGCTGTGCTGCGGGTGAGGTGGATACAGCAGTGAACCAAAAGGGAAAAACTCATGGAGCTGATGTTCTGATCGGTTCTTCTCAATCAGTGATTTCTCTCCAGCTCCCTGAATTGTGTGCCCCAATTTTCCACCACCCTTACCCTTGTCTTCTCTCTCTCAACTAGGGCAATCTCACCACACCCATGGCTTTCACAGCCACCCACCCTGTGCCCTGGGCTGTCTCTAGCCACCACTTCCTGCCAAGGCCCCAGGGCCTTTACCTCTGACATCAGTTCTCACCCATCTGGTCTCAATGTCACCCTCCCTTCTCAGACTCTGTCATCTTGCACCTGACTTAAATGTCCTCCTACCAGCTTCCCCTGTTCATTCTTAGCCCCAACAACCTCCTTTCCAGTCAGCAGCCAGAATGATCTTTTTAAATGTAAAAGAGAATATTTCATGCCCTCTGCCTAAGATCGGTGCCCACTGCGCTGAGAATAAAATCCAAATGCCTAAGAGGCCCTGCATGACCCAGCCCTGCCAACCACCCTGGTTTGCTACCTCTCCTGGGACTCACTCCACCAGTCACAAGGGCCTCCTCCTCTCGGGCCCTGACCCTGCCAAGCTCCTTGCCCCCTCAGGCTTTTGAACATACAGTGCTCTCACCTTGGAACACCTTCCCACAATTAACACCTGACAATACAGCACTCAGGCCTCAGCTCAAAAGATTCCTTCTCAGAGAGACCTTCCTTACTCCTCAATATAAAGCACTAGCCCCACACTTTTCTTTCTCATAACATCCAGTGGTTCTTTTTTCTCTTCCAAGTACTTGTCACAACTTCTGAATCTATATTCATTTGTCTACTTGCTTACTCAGCACAGGCCTCCCACGCTTTTCCCTCGCACCATAAATCCCCTTCCCCGGGCTAATTCCTCATCATTCGATGTTACCTCTTCCAGGAAGCTTCACTGACACGCCTGGGCTGGGTCATGTTTCCTAATCTGGGCTAACACAACACCTCCATCCCTGCCATAACCACTCTGATTGTGCTTCCCCCATCCCAGCCCGGACCCCTCTGCCTGCTCTTCTCTTATCACAGCTCCATGAAGACAGGAACCAGGACTGATGGGCACGGCTGTATCCCCAGCATCGCCCACCACAGGGCCAGTCAGGCATCTTACAAAGGTTGAGGGAGGAATGCATGCATCATGTCTTAAGGCCTCCTCAAGCCCTAGTCAGTTTCCGGCTTATTCCTAATCACTCCCGAAATTATCCTGCTGCCTAGTTTGCTTCCAAGTTTAGTGTATGTCTTCCCACTAAACTCTGCGCTGTAAGTTGCCAAGTTGCTGGTTACTACTGGGTACCCAAATTGCAGCACAGGGCCTGGCACAAGGGAGCTGAAGTAAGATATGCTGAATGAATAAATGAGACGCACTCACACTCCCGGAGATGAAGAGGAACTTAAAGAGAGATACAAATTCACAGACATGGGAAAAGGGGATTAACAGCACAATAAACACAGGTTCAAATCTTAAATGAGGGGTAAACACGGCCCTCTGCGATCACGCAGGGCTATGAACGCCGTCCTAAGGTGCGTGGTCAACAGCCCAAGGCCACGGAAGGGTGGGGAGAGGACAGACGGCTAACTGCAAATGAATGAAAGTCGCGTTGTTCTGCACATCACACAATATCCTGCCCAAACTTGTTTTCTTCTAAAGGAATTTCCTAAAGAAGAATCGAATCCAACACGCCCCTACCCGGACCTGGCATCCCTGCGCCGTGCACACCTCGTAGCTCCAGATCCCTGACCTCGTGACCTCCGACCTGCGGCGACCTCGCCAACCGCCAAGGCGGCCCCGCCATGCCCCGCCCTCTTAGCGCCTCGGTCGGCCACGTACGCCACTTACGCTGCCGGGGCGTCCCCGCCGCCGCCAAGCCCGCCGGGTGCATTTTTCGCTGCCGCCGCCGCCACCGCAGCCCCAGCCACGGTTCGAAATGTGCCCGCCCGGCTCCCGTAGCCACGCCTCACCGGCCACACGACAGCCAATGGGCGTCACGATCGCGCAGACGCCACGCCCCCTCACAGAGGCCCAGACAAGCTGGCGGGTAAGAGGCGAAGACGGGAGGCCGGTGACGTTAGGCGAGAGTCAGGCCTGCAGGGCAAGGAGGGCGGAGCCCGGAACAATCGAAGGAGTAGGCGGTGTCGTGCATGATGGGAAATGTAGGTGTCGAGCGAAGAGGGCGATGGGAAATGGAGTTCTCTATAGACAAACGCTCAATTTGGCTCTTGAGAACACTGGGGAGCGAGAGAAGGGTATGGAGCAGGAGAGGAGAGACCCGTTAGTGTTCCCCAGGGGCTAAACAGAGTTGTGCGGGCTCTAGCGCTTATACAGTTTTGACAGACTTTAGGTATTAAAGTGATTATTTAGAGGGAGAAAAGGATATCCAACAAGTTAGGTGGGAAGAACCAGGTGTCTTTCCTCAAGACGTATTGTTAAAAAAAAAAATTAGGGACTTCCTTGGCGGTCCAGTGGTTAAACCTCCGCGCTTCCACTGCAGGGGGCGTGGGTTCCATCCCTGGTTGGGGAACTAAGATCCCACATGCCAGCTTGATGCGGCCAAAACCAAAAAAAAAAAACCCCACAAACAAAACAAAACAAAAAACCCCAAACTAAACCGAGTAAAATTTCTTAAATTAATTTTTTATTGGAGTATAGTTGCTTTACTAAACCGAGTAAATTTGAAGACCTATGGGATTTATTCAAAAATTTATGGGGGCTTCCCTGGTGGCGCGGTGTTTGGGAGTCCGCCTGCCGATGCAGGGTACACGGGTTCGTGTCCCGGTCCGGGAGGATCCCGCGTGCCGCGGAGCGGCTGGGCCCGTGGGCCATGGTCGCTGAGCCTGCGCGTCCGGAGCCTGTGCTCCGCAACGGGAGAGGCCACAGCGGTGAGAGGCCCGCGTACCGCAAAAAAAAAAAAAAAAAAAAAAAAAATTATGAATCGGGCGACATCCCATCTAGTAAATAGAACGGAGCTTGAAGGAGTTGTACAAAATGGAGGGTTTTTTTATAGAAGGAGGCAAGGAAGTTATTAGCAAGAGAAAAGAAAGAATTATTTCAGGCCAGGTCACCTTCTTTTGGTGGGAGGGTGAGAATCTATCTTATAGAATACCTCTTCTTCCTTTGCGGGGGTAGGGGTGGGGGCGTGGGGAGTGTAGAAATGGTGAGGTCCCACATGACAGATTACCTCGCTGGTGCTGACCAGGAAATTCCAGACTGGCCGATTAAGATTACCTTCCTGGGGAAGGACAAAATTGCAGTTAGGTCAGATGTTAAAATCTAGGTTTGGTATCATGGGCTTTAGCACGAGTGACGCCATTTGGGGTCTGTGGTTTTCTCTTTAACAACATCTTTAGACATTTTCCCAAAAAGTCATAAAAATGTTCCTGTGTTGCAACCTGGTTTCCCTGCTTTGCCAAAAAACATTATAATCCCCAGCAAGTGAGCACACACGGGCACACCTGCAAGTGAGGGGCCCTGAACATTAAGCTACCTCAGTCTCTCCTGTCTCTGCCCTCCATCTCCCCCTTTATCTAACCTGTCTCCCCCTCAGCCTCCCCTTTTCTGTCCCTCAGTCTCCTCCAGTTATCTCAGGCAAAGATAACGGTAGAAATGACTTCTGGGGAGTGATAGCCCTCCGGAAGGATGTCAGCAAGTGACCGTGTCACTGTGGCTTTCCCTTTCCTCTTCTGAGACACTGTCTTTTCTGGGGACCTTGAAGACTGTTCTAGTCTCTCAGTTATGACTCCTGGCTGCACAGTCCTCTAGGCTTCACCATCCAAGCCCCTGTCACTCTGCCTGTGCTTCCCTTATCACAGCCCTGACCCTCTGGGCTGTCAGTCGGTTGAAGTGCGGGGAGCCCCCCCGCGAGGGCAGGGCCCAGGGACTGTCTTGGTCACTGCGTGTCCCCAGCATCACCCAGCAAAGCGCCAGGCACAAATTGAGGGCTGAGCAAAGATTTGGTGAATAGCTAAGGATCCCCACTCTGTGAGGGCACAGGTGACACCAGGCCCTGTGGTGTCCCCTTTGTGAGTTAGACAGGGGTTCCCTCCAGGTGGACGCAGCCCCACTCCAGAACGCACGACCTGGCGCGTGGAGCGAGGGCTGGATTTCAGTTTGTCCCCTTGTCCCCTCAGCTACGCGCCCCGGTGCGGCGCACAACCTTCGCAGCCTTGAGCAATGGCCCTAAGGAGTCGGGGAGCGACTCCTCGGTCCGCGAGCCGAAAACAGACTTAGGATTCTCTCTGGCGTAGGGAGCCGCGGCTCCGGGGAGGAAGCAAAGGAAGGAAGGGGGAGGAAAGGAAGAATACCCCCAACCCAAGCATCCCGCCGGTCTCCTGGGTCCGGGAGCGCTGGTCTCCTCCCTCTCGGTCTTCACACCTGGCGGTGGGGCGTGCCTCAGTTTCCTCCACCCCGCCCCTCCCCTTTTTCTTCTTCTTCCTCTTTGGGGCGCCGGTGGCCGCGCGTCAAGCACTCCCGGAACTGAAGCTGGGCGCCTGGCGGTCGGGAGGCAGGGGCCACGTCAGCGGGGCGGCCGGGAGCTTGGCGGGCCGGCCGGCTGCGCCATGCGGCGGGGAGCGCTCCTGGCGGGCGCCCTGGCGGCGTACATCTCTTACCTGGTGCTGGGCGCGCTGCTGGTGGCGCGGCTGGAGCGGCCGCACGAAGACCGCCTCCGAGCTGAGCTGCAGACTCTGCGCCAGCAGCTGCTGCAGCGCAGCCCTTGTGTGGCTGCCCCCGCCCTAGACGCCTTCGTGGAGCGGATGCTGGCGGCAGGACGGCTGGGGCGCGCAGCACTCGCCAACACCTCGGGGTCCGCCAACGCCTCGGACCCCGCCTGGGACTTCGCCTCGGCGCTCTTCTTCGCCAGCACGCTGGTCACCACCGTGGGTACGTGGTCGCCCTCCCGAACCCCCGACCCGGGACCCCCCGGAGCCCCCGCCTCCCTAGGGACCCAGGAGCCGCCACGAAATACCCTGATCCCGGCGGATCATTCCCGATCTACTCTGAGCCCAGGATCCCCTCAAAACCCCCCAACGAGGACCTGGGACCCACACTCATGGGCTTCTCCACCTTGGGGGGGCCTCCATCCATGCCTTTCCTCCCAGTAGGAAATCCACCAGTTCCCTCGGGGACCAGAGCCACCCTCAGAGTACCTTCCGACGAGCATCTGGGGCCTCATTCCTCTGCCTTAACTCCCTTGGAGACCCGGGTCTGTCCAGTCCCCTCTGGGCCTAGAACTACCCTCAGAGACCTCCTGCGAGAACCCCGGACCCTCTGCCTGAGACCCTCGCCCCATCTGGACTGGGACCTCAGCCATGCTGAGCCAGCTCTCTCTGGCTCAGACCGCCATCCCCTCCAACATTGTCTCCTGGTTCTCCAGATACGTCCTTCTGGGTTGCCCCTTAGGAAGCCTTACCCCAATCTCCTCCTGACCCTGGTGCCCCAGTGAGGACCCTGAATCTCCAGACCCTCTCCAGGTGCTATCCCTAAAGACATTACTGCCAGTAGACATCCCTCAGCCAGAACCTGGGCCCCTATCCCAGACTTCTAGCCCTCTGGACCTAGACCACTCCCCAGCAAGGGGCCCTGCCCTCCTCCTGACCAAGGACCACCCCCACCCTCATACTCCTCTGCAGGTAGCCCTGACTCCAGACACAGGGCCCCTCTTCACGTATCCCACTCCGTCTTAACATCTTTGTATTGAGGAGCCCTCAGTGCAGGGCTTTCCTCCCAATAGGGACACCCTGTTCCCTCTGAACGTGGGACTTCCAATTCAGCAGCCCCAGCTGTGGAAGTGCGTGAGAAAACTAGAGCACCTTCAGGAAGGGCCGCTGACTTTCCAACCAGAAGCTCCCTAGCCAGGACTCCCACCCCTCCAGTCCCAAAACGGCACCAGCAAAAACCCCTACTGTTTTCCAAGCCAGGGACTCCCCATGGGGACCCCTTTGTTTATTTATGTTGGCCCCCACATGGATCTTTGTTCCCTGAACACAAACCCATGCCCCCTGCAGTGGAAGTGCGGAGTGCTAACCACTGGACCACCAGGAAATTCTTTGCAGACCTCTTTGAACCCGAGAACCCCTAGCTGAGACTCTCACCACTCTCTGGACCCTGACACCCCTCGTAAGAACCCCAGAACCACCTGAAACCCCAGCGCCCTCCACACACGCTGTCCCTGAGAGCAGAATCGCCCCCTTCCCCAGGATGCCAGTCCAGGGAGCCGGCTCTCTGCACCTGCTACCCCTCCCCTGAGACCCCCTGCCCAACCTGAATTTCCCAAGAAAGGGAACCTCCTGGGGACCTGGGACCCCTTCGGTCTCCTCCAGACCCACAGCTGGGACCTTTCTCTCCACCCCAACCCTGCTGTAGTCTGCTCTGGACCTGAAGTTCTCCCTCCATCAAGGACACTCCAGGCTCTCTGTACCCCAGACCCCCCACCACCACTGTCCACTCAAGACCATTCCCACTTTCCACCCTTGACACTCTCAGCCAGAACCTGAGACACACACACCCCTCCCATCCTCCCCGTAGCACTGTCTACCCCCATCACGTCCCCTCAGGCATCCTTGGGCTCAGAAGCCCCTTCTGCCTGATGATTCCCCCTCCAATCCAGAAAACACCCACACTGGTGCCTGTCCCCCTTCTTCCTCTGGACCCAGGACCCCAGCCCCAAACCAGGATTCTTTTCAAACCAGGACACTGGCCTCTGATTTCAGATTACTGACTGGACCTCACAGATCCCCTTCTCTGGACCCCTACAGCCTCAGGTGGGACTGACGCCCCCTCCCAGCCCTACCTGGGAAATCTCTCACCTCAGGGCCCCTCAGACCTGGAAAATTCCTTTGTTGTCAGGCTCTGCTGGTCCTCCCACAGCCCCTCCCCAGCCCCCAAACTTCCTCTTTGCCTCTTTGCTAGGATTTGGATAGGGGAGGTGGCTGGGGCCTGGCTGGCCCAGACTCCTAACTCCCTTCACTGCCGGCAATAGCAGGCAGCCTTTGCCTTTTGTGCCCTGTCATCATTGTGTGGATCAGCAAACCAAGGCCCGGGGCAGCAGGGCTGAATGCTTCTCACAGACTTCCCAGCTGCTGGCTGGGCCTGCACGACCTGCTCCCCGGCTTCACTCTCCCTCTGTCTCCTCCCAGATCCTGGCTTCGGAGAAGTTGTCCCAGGCAAGACAGGTGAAGAAGCCAAACTCAAGGCAGGCACCGTCTGGGTGATCTCTGATTCTCAGTGTCCTCCCTCATCTGTAAAATGGGGATAATAACACTCCCTGCTTCACAGTAATAGCAATACCTGGTAGAGGACTTAACCACATATGGACTTTGACTCACTCAGTACAATAAGCCTTGTGAGGCAGGTACCATTAGCGGTTCTATTTTTCAACAATAGAAACTGAGGCCCAGAGAGGTTGGACAACTTGCCCAAGGCCACACAGGTAGGAAGTATAGCGTGCGGTTTTGAACTGAGGCTGTCAGGCCTCAGAGTCCCATGCTGTTAACCAACACACCACACTACCTCTTAGGCTTGCATGAATGAAGGAGGGTGATGTATGTATATTAAAAAAAAATTATTCTGACATTCGTTAAAAATGGTAGGTTATTGCAACAGGGGCGAGAGACTGAACTCAATTCTGAATATAGCAAAGACCGCTGGAGAGATTTAGAGCTGAGAGCAAAGTGAAGGGGTCAGTGGATGGAAAATTACCAAGAGGAGCATGGAAGGTAGGGGGATTCTTGCTAAATACTGGCCAAGGGCTTCGATATCAGTGGTGGATGGTGAGGAATCTGATCAGATATCAAGAGTGGGGGGATTCTCCCTAAACCAACTGAGGGCTCAGGACTTCCCTGGCGGTCCAGTGGTTTAGACTCTGCACTTCCAATGCAGGGACGCAGGTTCGATCCCTGGTCAGGGAACTAAGATCCCACATGCCGCGCGGCACAGCCAAAAAAAGGAAAAAAAAGGAAGAGGGCTCAGAGGAGCTGACTAAAATTTGGTCAAGGTGGGAGTCTGTGTCCATGTGAAGTGCCGGTAATAATAACTGAGACTGAGAGAGCCTCAGTTATTATTATTGTTGCTGGTGAAGCCGGGAGCCCTGAATGTATCTGGAGAAATGGAAGACCGTATGTCATTCATAGAGACCTCTCCCACAGCGTCCCTGGTCTTGTCATAGGGCCTAGTCTTCTGAGGAAGACCTGGGGCCTGGAGCTGGTCCAGGCAGCCTTGCTGTGATTGAGGCCAGGGTTGGAGGAGTCGACTCACCTGCAACTGGGAATGGGGGGAGGGAGCGAGCATTACAGTCATGCTAACTCTTTCTATGCCCGTGCTAGGTGCTACACCCTGTCCCAACCTGCATTTGAGGAAGGCATTGTTTATGAGGCCATTTTGCAGTACTCTGAGGAAACTGAGGCTCAGAGAGGAGAAGTCACTTGGCCAAGGTGATGCAGGGACCAAATAACAAAGCACCGATTTGGACTTGGCTCTCTTGGAGGTAGCAAGTTGAGGCTCACAACCCCCATTCTATTCTAACTCTACGATTTTTCTGTTTATGAGGATTTCGTGTCATCTGCAAACGTGTCATTTCAGCTAGGCTGCTGGAGTTTCTCTATCAAAAGCCTTGTATTAATGAAGCTTGGAGCCATAAGTGATAAACCTCAAATAACAGCTGCTTAAATAAGATGGAAGTTTATTTCTTGCTCAAATTCAAGGGAGTCAGTCCAAGACCAGGATGGTGCTGCATGGTCAGAGACCTTCGTGTTCCTTCATAACTCCTGGGCACGGTTTCCATTCCCAAGCTCATCTCATGGTCCCAGATGGCTGCTCACCTCCAGCCTTCATATCTGTGTTCCAGGCAGCAGGAGGAGGGAGGAAAGAAGGAAGATAGGCATCTCCCTTTCTCTAAGGACACTTCCTGGAAGTTGCCTGCTTCTTTCATATATACCTCATTGGCCATAAATTATTCCAGAGCCACACCTAGCTGCACTGGAGGAGGGAATGTCTTTATTCCAGGTGGCCACCTGTCCAGCAAGAACTAGAGGATCCTTTATTTTTCCCTAGTTTTTTTTTTTTTTTTTTTGCGACAAAATACACATAACATAAAATTTTCTATCTTAACCATTTTGAAGTGTACAGTTCAGTGGTATTAGGTACATTCATATTGTTGTGCAACTATCACCACCATCCATCTCCAGAACTCTTCTTATCACACAAAACTGAATCTATACCCTTATGTACTAACTCCCCATTTGCCCCTTTCCTCAGCTACTGGCAGCCATCGTTCTACCTTCTTTTTCTTTTCTTTTTTGTCTGTGTTGGGTCTTTGTTGCTGCGCGCGGGTTTTCTCTAGTTGTGGCGAGCGGGGGCTACTCTTCGTTGTGGTGCGCGGGCTTCTCATTGCTGTGGCTTCTCTTGTTGCAGAGCATGGGCTCTAGGCGCGCGGGCTTCAGTAGCTGTGGCACGCGGGCTCAGTAGTTGTGGCTCGCGGGCTCTGGAGCACAGGTTCAGTAGTTGTGGCACACGGGCTTAGTTGCTCCGCGGCACGTGGGATCTTCCCAGACCAGGGCTCGAACCCGTGTCCCCTGCATTGGCAGACGGATTCCTAACCACTGTGCCACCAGGGAAGTCCCCGTTCTACTTTCTGCCTCTATGATTTTGACTACACTAGGTACCACATATAAATGGAATCACAGAGGATTTGTCTTTTTGTGACTGACTTATTTCTCTTAGCATAATATCCTTAAGCTCCATCCATGTTGCAGCATGTGTCAGAATTTCCTTCCTTTAAAAGGCTGAATAATATTCCATTGTTTGTATTTACATTTCGTTGATCCGTTCATCCATCTATGGACACTAGGGTTGTTTCCACCTTTTGGCTATTGTGAAGAATTCTGCTATGAACATGGGTGTACAGGTATCTCTTCAAGCCTCTGCTTTCAATTCCTTTGAGTATATAAAAGCCAGGGGATCCTTTTGTATGGAAGAAGGGCTCAGGGGAAAGCCTGCTCGTAATGTGCAATTCTTCCATACTTTCTTACGGGTCACAGGGCTGGATCTGCAGTCTTTTGGGCAAGACACTTTACTGTCAGCATAAACCAGGCCCCTTACCACTCCAGTCATATCTCTGACCCTTTGGTTTGCTTTATTTGGGAAATCAAAAGAGATTTTCAATTACACACTGCCAAAGTGATCCAGTTTCACCCACACCTGAATTCCCCTTTATCGTGTTTCTGTTTGCAGAACTCACACCCACCCTGGCCTTCCTGTGTTCCCACGGTCTCCGGGAGCACAGTGGGGCTTGTCACACCCACTTTAGGGTAGAGGAAACTGAGGCTTTGAGCCAGGGTAAAGCCTGCACCCTTTATTCATTATTTTGACTATCGATCAAGTGCCCACTCTATGCCAGATACCAGGGCTACAGTAGTGAACAAAACAGACAGAAGCCCCTGCCCTCCTGGAGCTGGTACCCTGTGGGGAGCCAGGCAGTAACCACATAAATAAACCATACGGTATGCTAGAAGGCGTTCAGTGCTATGAAAACAAACTAAAAAGAAGAGTTGGGTAGGAGGGTGTAACAATTTAAAGTGGTGAGGGTGTCACTGAGAAGGTGACATTTGAGCACACCTGAAGGAGGGGAGTAAGGGAGCCATGTGGATACCTGGGGGAAGAGTGTTCCACCAGGAAAGAACAGCCAGTGCAAAGGCCCTGAGGTGGGAGCGTGCTGCCCTGGGTTGTGTGGTGCCCCGTGGGTCACCATAAGGACTTTGTCCTTTTACCTGAGTGAGATGGAGCCATGGGGGGATTCTGAGCAGGGCGGGGACATGACCTGACTCACGTGTTCACAGGGTCCCTCTGGCTGCGTAAGGGGGAAGGGAGCCCAGGCAGGAGGCTGCTGGGTAGACAGGACCAGGATGGAGCCGTGGGGTGGAGTGGGGCGAGTTGGTGGGTTTTGGATCTGTCTGAAGGTTGAGACAACAGACAGAAACTGGGTGTGAGTGACAAGGGAGTCGAGGATGACACCAGGCTCTTGGCCTGAACAGCAGGAAGGGTGGAGGTGCCGTCGCTGGAGATGAGAGATTCTAGGAGAGGTGGGTTCGAGAGTGAAATTAGTCCTTGGCTTAGAGTGGCCACAGACCCCGGAGTGGATGCCGAGTGGGCAGAAGGATTTCCCCCTCACTCCCACAGGGTACGGGTACACGACGCCGCTGACCGACGGGGGCAAGGCCTTCTCCATCGCCTTTGCGCTCCTGGGCGTGCCGGCCACCATGCTGCTGCTGACCGCCTCGGCCCAGCGCCTGTCCCTGCTGCTCTCCCACGCGCCCCTGTCCTGGCTGAGCCGGCGCTGGGGCTGCCACCCCCCGCAGGCGGCCCGCTGGCACCTGGCGGTCCTGCTGGGGGTCGTGGTGACCATCTGCTTCCTGGTGCCGGCCGCCGTCTTTGCCCACCTTGAGGAGGCCTGGAGCTTCCTGGACGCCTTCTACTTCTGCTTCATCTCTCTGTCCACCATTGGCCTGGGTGACTATGTACCTGGAGAGGCCCCCGGCCAGCCTTACCGGGCCCTCTACAAGGTGCTGGTCACAGGTGAGTGGGGTGGCTGGCCGGGGACCGAGGGCCGGGTCTGAGGGGGACCTGGCCCCAACCCAGGGGGGAGTTGAAAGTCACTGCCCAATCTTTGGGGGTCCTGTAGCCCCACGGCCATGACCTGGAGGTCTGAGTCCACCCATCGCCCCTCTGCCGTCTCTGCAGTCTACCTCTTCCTGGGCCTGGTCGCCATGGTGCTCGTGCTGCAGACTTTCCGCCGCGTGTCTGACCTTCATGGCCTCACAGAGCTCATCCTGCTGCCCAATCCATGCCCTACCAGCTTCAACGAGGATGGGGACGATCGGGTGGACATTCTGGGCCGCCAGCCAGAGCCACACCAGCAATTCGCCGCCGACTTGCACCCTGACTACGCCTCCATCCCCAGGTAGCTGGGGCAGGCGCCGCGAGGCTGCGGACCTGGCCTGCGGCTGAGGGGCCCAAGGGACTGGACTGACAGACTAGCACGTCCACAAGCACATGCAAGTGTTCCTGAGGCCCTGCCTCCGCTATCCGTCTGTCCTTTGTCTTAACCTGCCTGAGCACCACACGGATCCAGGAACCAGCATTGCCTAAGTTTCCCCTGCCCCTCCTCTCACCTCCCTGCACACTCTGTGCTTCCCTGGCTTTCTTACCGTCTCTGTCTTTCCCTCTCACCATCTCTTTGTTTCTCATTCTTTTACGCCATCTGCCACTCACCACCTGCTGATTCTCCCAGGCTCTGGACTCACACCTCATTTCAGGAGCTAGATCAGTCACTCCACTTTGGCCAAGTGGCCGGCCCTCTCAGAGCCTTGATCTCCTCATCTGTCAAGTGGAAAGAGTATATTCACTCACTCAAAACTCCCTCCTCTGTGCCAACCCATGCTGGGCAGTGCTAGGGACATAGTAGTGTTCCAGATGGTCTGCCCCCTGCTCTCATGGGGCTTGCCATCCTGTAAGGTAGACAGACCTGTCCTCACACAGTGACAGTCCATAACAGGCAGGACTTCAGTGGGGGGGTGAGGGTGGCGGTGGGCAGAGTGGTCAGGGCTAGGGTGGAGGGAGCACAGGGAATGTACCCAATCCAGCCTGGAAGGTCAGGGAGGGCTTCCTGGAGGAAGGCGCAACTGAACTCAGACCTGAAATCTGAGGAGTAGTCCGGGGAAGAAGGTGTACCTGACTCATTTTCCTCAAGTGTATCCAGGGAGCAAGACACATTCGGAGACTCCTGGGGTAGGCTTGTGTGATAGAATCTTCTTCAGCAGCCTGGCAGGCAGGAAGCTAAGGCACTGCTCTTTGTAAGACACCATTGTAACAGCTGTTCCCGTTTACCAAGGACTAATTACATTAGGTGCACTGGGTTCTGAAGCCAGCCTGCTTGGGCCCAAATCCCAACTCAGTCCTGTCTGTGTCCTTGGGTGGTCACTTTGCCTCTGTGATTCTTGGTTTCCTCATCAGGAAAATGGCAATAACGAAAGATGATTTCACAGAGCCTGCCATGTTATTCTGTGATGCTTTCTTTGGCCAGGCCCTGTTCTGGGTACTTTACATATGAGGCAGATAATGATAATATTATCAGTGGACATGGGCATATCGTAAGCATCCTTAAAGGACCATCTTGGGAACTTGGCTTCTTTTTTGAGGGCACTAGAGAGCCATGGAAGGGTTTTGAGCAGGAGAGGGCCATGGTTAGGTTTGGGTTTTAGCTGCTGTGTGCAGGGGGACACTGAGGCTGGGTGCCCAGGGGAGGCTGGGGCAGGAACAAAGCAGGAGACAGTGGGACTGGGTAGGGCCAAGGGAAGAGGAGGAGGGGGCGAGTCGAGGGATGCTCAGAAGGCCAAGTGGACAGGCCATAAGCCTTACAGACTTGGGAGGGATAAGGCCAGAGAAAGGTCCAAGGTTGGTCAGCTGCCCCTGAGGTGGGAGCCTGGGAGAAAGAACAGATTTGAAGGGAGATGCTGAGGCTTGTTTGGAACATGGTGGCTGTGAAGGGCTAATGGGACACACAGGGGAAGGCATCAGGAGGTTACAGGACCCTCAGGGCAAGGGCTCAGTGGGTGGTTGAGGCTGGAGACAGACAAGGAAACCAAGGCCATGAAGGTGGGTTTGACAGCTCTGGGTGGGAATGAAGAGAGAAGACCAGCCTTGAGAAATCAGCCTTAGGATGTTTATATATTTATATCAGTAAGGAAAGATTTGGGTTGCAAGTAACCAAATCCTGACTGGCACTGGCTGAAACGATGAGATGGTTGTATATTGTACATCACCAGAGTTGGGGACAGCTCCAGGCATGATACAATCCACAGCTCCAAGAAAGTCTTGTGGTCCCAGGTTCCCTCTTTCTCTACTCTGTTACCCTCAGCTGAAGGCTTGGCTCCCACATGGGCTCTCCTCATGGCCCCAGAGTGGCTGCCACAGATCCAGGCATCACAATCAGACATGTTAATTTTTATTACAGGAAGTTGGCGGGGTGTGGTGGTGGGGGCATCTCTTCCCATGGTACCTTTTTGGAAACAAGGAAACCTTTTCCCAGTGTCTCCCAGCAGCCTTCCTCTTCCATCTCATTGGCCAAAATTGGCTCACATGCACATCCTGACCCAATCATTGGCCAGAGTGATGGCATCACCATGATTAGCTTGGATGCCTCAGGATTCCCCCTGCCACCCAGGTCTGAGGCTGGGGCTGAGGTTTTAGTTTGCAGGCTGGTGAATACTTGAACAAAACTGGGCTTCTATTAGAAAGGCAGAAAGTTGGGAGAATGGGCAGACATCAATAAACTAATCAGCCAAGGCAGTGATGTACAATTATGCAGGTTGAGACCTACATAAGGGATGCCTGGCTGGTAGGGTGGAAACAAATAGGGGCTGAAGTTCATGGCTGAATATGCCCAAAGGGGACTTCTTTTTCTAATTAACATAACAGCCCCATATGGTGAGCAGTGACCCTTCAACCAATGCCCTCCTACCCGAGAGAAGAGCTTACAAAGGAGACAGAAAAGGAGTTCTGGAGAGGAGTAGGAAAACCAGGAGGGTGGGGAGTATTGTAAGAGATGAGAGAATTTTAAGGAGGGAGGAGGCAACATTGTCAAATGATGCTAAGAAGTCACACAAAACTGTTTTAATAACAGTGATAGAAAACACTTATATAGGATTTACTATGTGCCAGGCATTGTTCCAAGCCCCTGATACACAAGAATTTATTTAACCCTCTCAGCAACTCTGTGAGTCAGGTACATTCTCCATATTGCAGATGAGGAAAGGAGGCCCAGAGAGGTTAAATAACTTATCCAAGGTCACACAGGAAATGCAAAACTGAGATTTGGACAAGGTTTTGGTTGGTCACCTTGTCCCACGGAGGCTCAGAAACACCCACTGTCTAGCTCTTTCTCAGTCTCCCAGCCTTCCTGGCTCCTCAGCATGGTCGTTGACCCTGCTGCTGAAGTCACTAGCTGGGTGGAAGGCAGGTGCTTGGGGGAGGTGCCTGTGTGATCTGGTTTCTGCTCCTCACCACTTCTCCTTCCAAATTCCCCCGGAAAAAGAAATCAGGCCCTGCTCAGTTCAAGATATTAAAAAAAAAAAAAAAAAAAGCACATGCTTAAAAATGGAAAAAGTAGAGAAGACTGTACAGTGAAAAGTAAGTCTTCCTCCTGTACTTGGGCTGTGTTGACAGATTTCTCAGGTCTCCTAGGCATGAACCAGCAATATACATGTGTGTGTATATGTGTGTTATTAATTTTTTTCTTTCACTCTACATAAGTGGTACCTAGTACAGTGAGGTGGTTACAATCACAGACTCTGGAGGCAAAGTCCCTGGGTATAAATCTGAACTCTGTCACTTCTAGGCTCTGTGGTTTTGGGCAAGTCATTTCACCTTCCTGTGCCTGAGTTTGCCAATCTGTGAAATGGTATGATAACAGCACCTACCTCATGGACTTGTTGGAGAATGAAGCAATTTAATACTGTAAAGCTCTTAGAACAGTGTCTGTTGCTCAGTAAAATGTCAGCTAATGGTTATTCTCATTTCTGCACCTTTTTCATATTATATGTTTCATATATACATGTATGCTTTTCTAATATTCTCTTTTCTGCACCTTGCTTTTTTCACCAACCCAGTGTCACTCGGAGATCATTCAAGAGGCACACAAGTAGGTCTCCTATCCTTTTTTACGTCTGTGGTGCCTCCTCTAGGACCCACATCCAATAAATTATTTCCACGTTTCATTAACGGACATGTGGGTGGCTGCCAGTCTTTTGCTGTCATAAGTGATGCTGTAGGGTGTACCCTGTGCATCAAGGTAACAGAGGCCCTCCCCTTGGTGGGGCTATATTCCTGAGTGTGGGGGGGTGCCATGAGGACACCCCAGTCTCTCTGCCTCTGTGAGTCTAGAAGGGCTCAGGTACACAGCTGCTGGATTTCTTCCCTCAGATGAAGTCACCCTCCATGGTCTGTGGGGATGGGCTGGGGGGTGGGGAGCACAGACCCCTGTCAGCTCTTCATTTACGTAGAACACCTATAATGTGCTGTGTTGCACAGAGTTGGGAACAAGTGACAGAGAAAGCCCTAGGCCCTACCCTCACGGAGCCTGTGATGCAGTGGGAAACAAAGACCCATTCCCAGATAGACATGGCCTAGCATGGTCAGGGGAAGGATAGGGGCTGCTCGCATATCATAGACAAGACCTGAAAGGAGCAAAGTGGTCAGCCGGTGACAAAGTAGGGAATTGCATTCCAGAGGGTGTTACAGCAAATGCACACTCTGGAGGAGAGCGAGCATGCTTGATCAAGGATATTCAAGTCGCTCCGTGTGACTAGGCTTTGGACTACAGAGGGAGAAAAGGTGCCTGGGCTAGGAAGGACTACAGGGATGAGATTATGCAGGGCTCTGGAAAACAATTGAGTTTGGATGTTTCCCTGGGGTCCTGGGGAGTCATGGAAGGTTCCCAGAGTGTTGTCCCCAGACCATTAGTATCAGCATCACCTGGAATCTTGCTGGAAATACAAATTCTCCAGCCCCATCTCAAAACTTACTGAATCAAAACCCCTGGGTGTGGAGCCCAACAACCTGTTTTAACAAGCTCTTTTGGTGAGTCTAATGCATGCTAAGGTTTGAAAACCACTGGGGTTTAGAGTAAAGTCAGCTTTGCAGTTCATCAAAAAATCATGGTCTGGGGAATTCCCTGGCGGTCCAGTGGTTAGGACTCCACACTTTCATTGCAGAGGGCCCAGGTTCAATCCCTGGTCGGGGAACTAGTATCCCCGAAAAAAAAAAAAAGTCATGGTCTGAGTCCTTAACTGTTAGGCATCAGAATAACAATGAAAACTGTTAACTTATTGAATATTTACTTGTGCCAGGCATTCTTCACGTGCTATCTTATTGGCTTCCCGAAACAGCTCTATGAGATGGCTGCCTTTGTCCCTGTTCTGTAGAGAAGGGTGTTAAGCCGCAGTCAGATTAATTCCCATATGGAGACCAAATTGTTTTTCACTAGAATTGTGATATCAATGTCTGATTGGGTAGAAAGACAAGTAGGCGAGAACCACCAATAGGAACTCCTTGAAGGGCTTCCCATCGCAAACTTCGTCCCCAGCACCCTCTGCCGGCCAGGCCCCGCGCTACTGGGTGTTGAGCACCGCCCTCCCTCCGCCCCGCAAGCCGTAGGCGCTGGTTGGGGTGCGCGTTACCATGGAGACAGGCGGGCGAGGCAGGCGTGCCTCGAGAAAGGCAGAAGTCGGTTGTGGAAGTGTAGGCGGCCATTTTGAGACCGGGCAAGAGGGGCGGGACTGGAGCGGCCGAGTGACGGTTGACCGGTTCAACTTAGAGACTGGTACCACGGGGCGGGGAGAAGAGGGAGGTGCCTGGGGTCATGCCTGGGAGGGAAGGGTGGGGGGGCGGGGTTAAGAAGGGGAGGGGAGGGGGGAGGCGAGGAGGGGAAAGGCTGGGGAAAAGGAGGACAGTCCAGGGACTGGGCACAGGAGGGGCGGGGCGGAGAAAGGGCGGGGCGAGGAGTCGGGAGAGGCTAAGAGAAGAAGCGGGGCGATGAATAGGGTCGGGGCTAGAAGAGGCGGAGCGTAGAGCCAGGCTGTCCAGGGAATGGAAAGGGGTGGTGAAAAGGGAGGGGGCGAAAAGGTGTCGGGGTTCAGGGGGAAGGTGAGGATCAAGAAAGTGCTGACTGACAAGGTAGCGCCGACAAGGAACGAGGAGAAGTTGCAGGACGAGGAGAGGGTGCGGAGCGAGGGGAAGACCAGTGGCTAGGAGAGTTCCCAAGGCAAAGAAAGCGTCTCTAAAGAGAAGGGGCGGGGCCATAGGAGGGGGCGGGGCAAGGAGCTGGCTTCGGAAGAACAGCTCCCCCAGGATGAGGGGGAAGGGTGGGTCTATAAGGGGCGGGACGAGGAGCAGAAGCCGAGCGAGGAGCAAGCTCCAGGCGAGAAACAGGAGCGGGGACAGGGGAAGCGCGGGGCGTGGGGAAGGGGCGGGGAAGGTCCGGAAACAGGATCCGGAGAGGGGCGGGTCTAGAGGCAGGACCCGGTACCTGGGCAGGGCCCGAGCACGGACAATGGGGCGGTGCGAAGAGAAGTGGGGGGCGGGGCAAGAAGTGGGGCCGGAGCCACGTGCAGGTTCGCGACCAGAGGAACTGGGGAAAATAGGTGGGGCGCAGCTAAATCGAGAAACAGAAACCGAGACCCAGTGAAGAGTAGCGGTGGGAGGCAGAGCAGGGGCAAGAGGAAAGAAGTGTGGGACAAGGTTTAGGGGAGAGGCCAGGAGGCCGGACGAAACCAGGAGTAGGGGCGTGGCCAGGAGCAACAGGAGGGGCGAGACCTGGAGTAGTAGCAGAGGCGGGGTCCAGAAGTGTAGTAGATGCAGGGTCTGGGGCAGGGCCGAGTTCTGGAGCAGAGGCGGAGCCAGGAACAAAAGCAAGGGTGGAGCCTGGAGCAAGAGCAGGAGAGGAGCGAGGAGCAAAAGTAGGAGTGGAGCGTCTGAGCAGAGGCGGGGCCAGGAGCAGGGACTGGACGAAGCACCGGAGCGAGGCGGGATCTCAGAAGGCGCCTACCAAGAACAGTCTTGCAGGCTGGTGACCTCCGCATTTTCCAGGTTGAAGCCACGTTATCCACTGCCCCGAGATGTCCCCTGCTGGCCCTGCGTGGCCGAGGCTCCGAGTCCTGCAGACGCTGTGGGCACTGCTGGTGGTGCTGTTGGCACCGTGGAGGTTGTGGGCGATAAAGAATACCCAGGAGTGCACCTGGCAAGTTGTCCTGAACAACTTTGAGACCGTAGGCAAGAAGGACGCGAGCGATCGTTTCGTCGATCAAGAGCCCTTGTACACAGTGGACAAAGTGTTCAGCCAGCTAGTGGACGCGCCCATCGACCCGGACGAGGTGAGGGGACTGGTGTCAGGCAAACGGGAGAGGTCCTGGACCTGCACCCCACTGGGCTCTGGACATTTGCCCACCCTCTCCTTGCAGACATACCTGGGCTTTCCTTACTACCTGAAGATCAACTACTCCTGCAAGGGAGAGGTGAGTGGGTGCAGAGGGGGTGGGTTCATTCTGTTGGGGCCTCAGTTTCTCCATCTCTAACATTTGAATAGCGGTGGCACCACCAGACCCTAGGGACCTTAAAGATTCAAGAAAATTCCCAGTATCCCACGAGGCACATAGTTGGTGCTCAAGTAAGCTTTCTATTTCCATGTTTTAAAATTGACGTATAGGGTCTTACCTGGCGGTCCAGTAGTTAAGACTCCGCGCTTTCACTGCAGGGGACACGGGTTCCATCCCTGGTCCGGGAACTAAGATCTCGCATGACCCACATCGCGGCCAAACAAAACAAAATAACAACAACAAAACACTTTCCTCAATAAAGTGAAGAAAATATTTTTCGAAAATTGAGATATAGGGCTTCCCTGGTGGCGCAGTGGTTGAGAGTCTGCCTGCCGATGCAGGGGACGCGGGTTTGTGCCCCGGTCCGGGAGGATCCCACATGCCGCGGAGCGGCTAGGCCCGTGAGCCATGGCCGCGGAGCCTGTGCTCCGCAACGGGAGAGGCCACAACAGTGAGAGGCCCGCGCACCGCAGAAAAAAAAAAAAAAAAATTGAGATATAATTCACATACCATAAATTCACTATTTTAAAATATACAGTTCGGGAATTCCTTGGCGGTTCAGTGGTTAGGACTCTGAGCTTCCACTGCAGGGGACACGGGTTCCATCCCTGGTTGGGGAAATGAGATCCTGCAAGCTGCGGGATACAGTTCAATAGTTTTTTGTATATTTACAAAGTTGTGCAACCATCACCATTATCTTGTTCCAGCACATTTTTTTAAAATTAATTAATTTATTTATTTATTCGGTTGCGCTGGGCCTTAGTTGCCGCATGTGGGCTCTAGTTCCCTGAGCAGGGATCAAACCCGGGCCCCCTGTATCGGGAGCGAGGAGTCTTAACCACTGCGCCACCAGGGAAGTCCCCCCAGCACATTTTTATCACCTCAAGAGGAAACCCTGTACCCCCATCCCTCCAGCTCCTGGAGACCACTAATCTACTTTTTTCCCCTATGAATTTGCTTATTCTGGACATTTCATATAAAGAATGGAATCAGGGGCTTCCCTGGTGGCGCAGTGGTTGGGAGTCCGCCTGCCGATGCAGGGGACGCGGGTTTGTGCCCCGATCCGGGAAGATCCCACATGCCACGGAGCGGCTGGGCCCGTGAGCCATGGCCGCTGAGCCTGCGCGTCCGGAGCCTGTGCTCCACAACGGGAGAGGCCACAACAGTGAGAGGCCCGCGTACCGCAAAAAAAAAAAAAAAAAAAAAAAGAATGGAATCATAAAATATGTGGCCTTTTGTATCTGACTTCTTCTCAAGGCTTATCCATGTTGTAGCATGCGTTAGTATTTCCTTTTTATGACTGAGTAATAATATTCAGTTGTATGGATGTGCTACATTTTGCTTATCCATTCATTAATTGATGGACATTTGGGTTACTTCCACTTTTGAGGGGGGATATTACGAATAATGCTGCTATGAACATGTCTGTACAAGTTTTTGTGTAAACATCTGTTTTCAGTTCTCTTCACTATATACCTAGGAAAGGAATTGCTGGGTCATATGTTAACTCTGTTTCTCTTCTGAGGAACTGCCAGCCTGTTCTCCAAAGCAGCTACACATCATTTTATATTCCCATCAACAATGTATGACGGGTCCAGTTTTTTCTATATCCTCACTTGCTCTTGTTCATCTTTTTGATTATAGCCATCTAGTATGTCTAGTATCTAGTATGTGTGAAATGGTATCTCAGCGTCGTTTTGACTTGCATTTGCCTCGTAACTAATGATGTTGAACATCTTTTCATATGCTCGTTGGCCATTTAACTTCTTTGGAGAAACGTCTATTCAGCTCCTTTGCCCATTTAAAAACTGGGTTATTTGTCTTTCTACTGTTGCATTGTAAAATTTCTTTTTATATACTGGATACTAGTTCCTTATCAGATATATAATTTGTAAATATTTTTCACATTCCATGTCTTTTCACTATCTTGATGATGTCCTTTAAAGCACAAAAGCTTTATGTTTATTGAGATATAATTCACATATCATACAATAGCACCAAAGTTTTTAATTTTGATAAAGTCCAATTTATCATTTTTTTCACTTGTTGCTGGTGCTTTTGGTGTTGTCTAAAAAGGCTTTACCTAACCAAAGTCATGAAAATTTACTTCCATGTTTTCTTCTAAGAGTTGTTTGTTTGTTTTAGCTCTTACGTGTAGGCCTACAATCCATTCTGAGTTAGTTTTTGTATATGGTGTGAGGTAGGGGTCCAACTTTTACATGTGAATATCCAGTTATGCCAGTACCATTTGTTGAAAAGATTATTCTTTCCTCATTGAATTGTCTTGGCACCCTTGTCAAAAATCAATTGACCATAAATATAAGGGTTTATTTCTGGGTATAATCCTATTCTGTTGCTCTACATGTCTATCCATATGCCAGTACGACACAGTCTTGATCACTGTAGTTTTGTATTAAGTTTTCAAATTGGGAAGTTTGAGTCCTCCAACTTTGTTCTTCTTTAAGACTGTTTTGGCTCAAGTAAGCTTTCTGAGGACAGTAGAATGTTGTGGTCTAGAACTGAAGTTCTGGAGGCTACAGACCTGGGTTTGAATCTGCCATTAGCTAACATTACTTGGAGGAAGTATAGCATGATAGTGAATCCTTTGGGCTGTGGAGCCAGGCTGCCTGGCTTCAAATCCCAGGTCTGCTACATAATAGCTGTGTGATCTCAGGCAAGTTACTTAACTTCTCTGTACCAAAGTTTCCTCATCCTTAACAAGGGTCCAATAATGATCATACCCACTTCATAAAATGCTTAAATAAGTGTGAAGCACCTAGCACAGTGCCTGGTTCATAGACAGGGCTCAGTGAATGCTAGCAACAAGTTTCTAGAGTGTGACCCTGGGCAGAGAGTTTACTCCATGAGCCTTCTCTCCTTATCTGTGAATTCCTTTTTCTGTTCATGCAACACCTGCTCTGAGTCAGATCCTCTTTTTTTTTCTCACAATGGGGTGGGGAAGGCAGTACAATGATAAACAACGTGGCCAGGTTTTTCTTCTGGATGCAGTCCACCAGGGAAACAGACAATTGGCAAGTAAATACATAAAATAATTTATTACAGTAATCAGTGCAAAGATGAAAATAAAATGAGGTGATATGTCAGAAAGGAGGGTGTTAGCTGGGGTGGTTGGGGAAGGTCTCTGAAAAGCTTGAGCAGGGACTGGAATGATGAAGAGGGACACACATGCGGAGAACTGGGGAAAACATCTGGGCTGAGGGAACAGCCAGGACGGAAGCCAGTGTGTATGGGGAACCGACCAGAGGCCTGTGTGGCTGGAGGAGAGTGAGCGAGGGGGAGAGTGGGAGGAGTTAGTGAGGACCTGGCTTTCCCCCTGAGTGAGGTAGAGCCATGAGAAGGTTCTGAGCAGAGGAGGGCTGTGATGGGACTCGGGTGTTCACAGGCTGAATGGGGGGCAGGGCAGCAGCAAGGAGACAGGGAGGGGGCTGATGCTCAGTCCGGGCAGGAGTTGAGGATGGACAGCACCAGTGTGGTCAAGGCCACTGTAGCCCTGACGGGGAGGAGGTCCCCGCCCACCAGCACCTGCTACCCTGTGATTGGAAACCCTGAGGCAGGACTGGGGCCGGTGTAGGGGACAGGATTGAAAGGGCCCCGGCCTAGGCATTCCTCAGGATGAAGGCCTGTGCAAAAGGGGTCAGACCCATTAAATCTCCCGCCTGCAACTCACAGCTGCCCCCACACCCCTGCCCACAGTGGCTTGAGCACAGCTGTCTCTTGGGGATGCCTCCAAGCCTTTGCTATTCTAGGGACTTCCCTGGTGGTCCAGTGGGCCCTCCCAGTGCGGGGGGCACGGGTTCAATCCCTGGTTGGGGAACTAAGATCCTGCATGCCGCACGGTGTGGCCAAAAAAAAAAAATTAGTGCTGTTCTATACCCTAAAACACCTATCTTCTCCTTCCATCACCGCTCAAGCCCTGCCCTCCCTTCTTAGCCCAGCCAGGATCCTGGCATCTCTGGGAGGTTGTCCCTGGCTGCCCCGTCACCCTCTTCCCGAGTTCCTTTCTGTCTAACTGCCCCATCCCACCCTCAGCCCAAGGCCCCAGCCCACAAACCTGGTGGCGATGGCAGAGACTCTAATTTCTCTGGGTAGGGGGTGGGGTAGAAGCCTCAAGAATGGGACTTGAAATCCCTGAAGTGAGAGAAGAGGCTGCTAGTATTTTGGGTGCCAGGCACTCCCACCTTTACGTTTTTGCTTATCCCATGCTGTTTTTCCCCATGCATTCCCTACATCCAAATTCTGTCTGAGGACCTTGCTCTGGACTCGCCTCCTCCAGGAAGACCTCCTGACTCCCTCCACAGCCCAAAGCACTTCTGCTCGTCCTGGCCCATCCCCTGCCCCAGCCCCAAACCTAAACCATGTTCTCTAACCTTCCCTCAGTGGAGAGTCTGCTCTCCTGACCCAGCCCCAGGGAGAAGACAGGCTAGTAAAGGTAGGGTCAAGGCAGCGGGACCCACAGGCTATCTTAAGGACACACTTGTGGGGCCATCTCGCCCTCAGTCCTCTGAGGCCCTGGTCCGCAAGGGCCACCTGACAGGGCTGAAGCCGGTGGTGCTGGTCACCTTCCAGTCCCCAGTCAACTTCCATCGCTGGAAGATAGAGCAGCTACAGATCCAGATGGAGGCAGCCCCCTTCCGCAGCAGAGGTGGGCCTGGAGGGCTCCTGGAGGGGTCACAGCATGGCGGGCATGTGGGGGCATTGCCAGGGACCTCAGCAGGGTTCATGACCTTGAGGGGAGGCTGGGACCATCAAAGGGGTCTCTGACCTGGTGGGCGTGGGGGTTTGTTGGGGGCCTCACAGAGGTGTCTGACCTGGAGGGGGGCCTGGGGAGGCGTCATCAGGCTCCTTGGCCTAGATGGGACCACACAGAGGCCCCAGTGGGGTCCATGGCTGAGGGGAGGCGTGGAGAGTTGCAGGGGGGTCCCAGTGGTCTGTGGCCTCGGGGGCTTGCTGCTGGAAGGCCCCAGCAGCCTCAGTACCCCCTGCCTGCCAGCAGAGAGGTGTAATGCAGAGGAAGTGTGTCTCATGAGCTGGTACACACCCATGCCCATCAAGAACGGCAGCGTGGTCATGCGCGTGGACGTTAGCAGCAACGGCCTGGGGCCCTTCATTCCCAATAAAAGGTGCCCTTTCCCAAACCTGGGGCGGGGGGTAGTCCCTGGGAAGGGCTTCCTAATCCCCGGATCCCCAAAGAAGACAGGAGGAGCCCAAAGGGAGGGAACTGGACAGGGAGGTGGCAGTGAGCTGTAGCAGGAGCTGGAATGCATGCCCCACACCCACCTCCAGGTTTCAGGTGAATATCAACGGCTTCCTGGAGAGACAGCGAGGCAACACACTCCAATTCACTGTGGGAAATGAGGTGAGGGGGGCCCGGATGGTGGGAAGGGTAGAAGAGGGGGTTAAAGACAGTAGGCTGGGGCCCTGATTACTTCCCAAACGAGCGGCAGATTCCATTTACAGAGCATTTACTGTGTGCTGGCCCCCTGGCGACGTGCCCTGCTAAATGCACAATCACATTAGGTCTTGACAGTGACCTGTGAGGGAAGGTACTCTCACATACCCATTTTAAAGAGGAGAAAACTGAGGCCCCAAAAGGGTGGAGCCATTTGCCCACAGGCTCTCGGCATGTACACATGGAACGAGACTTGAAACTGTGTCTGCCTGACTCCTGCACCCATATTCTTAACCACAGTGCATTCATTCATCCATTCATTCATTCAGCAGGCACTTCCTGAGCACACAGTGTGGCACCATGGGAACATAACAGTGAACACATAGACCCAAACCCCTGTCCTCTCTTAGAGCTGACATTCTAGTGGGAGAGACAGACAGCAAACCAGTACACATGAAATCAGGTAAATTCTGTAGCAGGTTAAAAGGTAGTTAGTGCTCTGGAGAGAATTCAGAGTGAGGGGAACTGGGTCTGTGCAGGAGGGGACGGCAGTGTTTAATGGAATGCTCAAGAAAGGCATAACTGGTGGGAATTCCCCAGCAGTCCAGTGGGTAGGACTCTGTGCCTTCACTTCAGAGGGCCCAGGTTCGATCCCTGGTCGGGGATATAAGATCCCACAAGACCCTACAAGCCGCGCAGCGTGGCCAAAAAAAAAAAAAAAAAGGCGTAATTGAGAAGCTTGGCATTTGGGTAAAGGGAATCACGTGGCTACCAGGGGATATAGAGGGAGCAGTCTGTGCAAAGGCTCTGAGGAGCGGGAGACCCATGTGGCCGGGAGAGAGTGGGTGAGAGGGAGAGTGCTGGGGGATGAGATCAGAGAGGCGATGGGGCAAATAGACGGAACCGTGGGAGAGGGAAGGGAGGGGCGTGTTGAGCAGCCCTCCTGCCCCTGCCCCGCAGCTCTTCAATCTGATACCCCGGTACTTTGTGAATGTCCCGTCGAGGCCCTTGTGGTACACTGTGGACCAGGCACCTGTGTTCATCCTGGGCGGCATCCCTGAGGAGAAGGCCATCCTGCTGACTGACACAAACTTCAAGGACTTCTTTCTCGTGGAGGTGAGTTGATGTAGGGCAGATGGTGGTCTGGGCCTCAGCTCCTAAAATGGTGGGGGGGCCTGGGACCAGAGAAAGGTCCCCAAAGACCTACCACCAATGAGAGGCAAATAGCATGAATGAAAGACAAGACTGCAACCAGACAGCCTGGGTTCAGGTCCTGGTTCTGCCACCTCCTGGCTGTGTGATGTTGGGCAAGTCACTTTACCTGGGCCTCAGATTCCCCATCTGTAAAATGGGAGCAATACTTATATTTACCTCACAGAACCATTGCGAGGATGGTATAAATTAATGTCAGCCGGACACAGAATGAGCACTACGTGAGTCAAAGCTATCATTACTTATAGGTCCACCATTTCTAATTCTGAAATCCAAAATCTTTGAAACGGCGTTTTCAGAAGTTTAGGGCTAAAATGTATTTGTTGAGAAACTCCGACCTGAGCTAACAAAGGCTACTTTTTTTAGTCTTTATGCATTCCATTTAGTGTTAATATTCAGATGCTGCCCTGCGGAAATATTAAGGAGTTTGATTATGGGGTGTTGCCCCAGACCCCACTGGGGTTTGGATGGTATATATGTGCCATCTTACCTTCTAAACTGGAAAATTCTGAATTTCGATACACGTCTGGCCCCTAGGGTTTCAAGTTCAGCATTGTGAGCCTATATTATTCCCAGAACAGGGAAGGAGTGTCTGAAGCAAGGTTCTTTTGGTGTGAATGACAAACACGTTTGAATTAATTGCAGCTGTAGGCAGAACTGCAAACCAGTTTGGTTTAAGCAGAGAAATGGATTTAGTAGGTGTGCCTAACTGCAAAGCCCAGACACAGCTCAGCCTGCAGGCCTGGCTTGATTCAGGGCTCACAGGAGGACTCCAGCTTTCGGTTCCACTTCTATCTGGATTAACTCCATCCTCAGTGTGATTCGTATCATCCCAACTCCCAGGCAGAGAGAAAGGGAGCGTCTGTTTCCCAAATAACTTTAAAAACAAACAAACAAACAAAAAACCCTGAAATTTGTTTGCTTTGTCCTGATTGGCCCAGCTTGAGTCATGTGTCCCAAAAGAATGGAATGTGACAGCTGGCTTAGCACAGGTCGTGAGATCCATCCTAGCGAGGACGGCAGCCGAGACAAGAGGCAGAGAAAGGATGGTTCCCCCAGAGTGAAATCAGGCTAGCTTTGCCACAGGTTGGGGGGATAAGATGCTGGTTGTTAATTGTGTCCAAGAAAACAGCTGTGCACACAACAACCCCGAAAGATTGCCTTAGCCTCCTCCCCTTAAGGCTGAAAGCCCCGCGCATGATTTCTGACAACCCCATGTGGATTAATGTTCTCTCAGGTCCCTCTGGCCATGAATTCCGGCTTCTACTGATCTCATTTCATTTACAGTCTCCCCGTCCTGGGTCAGCTCTCTCGGTTCTGGCCCAAGTCTTTCCAGACCTTGCTCAGTTTTCACGCTCCTGACCCAAACACACACACAGGAAATATATGGCCGATGTGGATTCTGCTGAAGAGATTTGGAGGACAGAGAAGGCGGTTTATGTCATGAGAATGAAAAGTGCAATTTGAACTTCAGTCATCCTTGTTCTTTTTTTTTTTTAATTTATCAAGATGAAACTCATAAAATTCACCACTTTTTTTTTTTAAGATTTTTTTGATGTGGACCATTTTTTTAAACTGTCTATTGAATTTGTTACAACACTGCCTCTGTTCCATGCCCTGGCCCTTTGGCCTCAAGGCACGTGGGATTCCAGCTCCCCGACCAGGGATCGAACCCACACCCCCTGCACTGGAAGGCGAAGTCCCAACCACTGGACCGCCAAGGAAGTCCCTAAAATTCACCACTTTAAAGTGAACCATTTAGTACCATTGAGTACATTGATACTGTGCAACCACCAACTCTTGTTTCCAAAAAGTTTCCATCACTCCAAAATCGAAGCCTACTTATTCTCATTCTTTAATCACAGGGATTTTCCCCATATTGTTGTCTCCTCTCTGTTTTCCTTCCTCTTGTTTCACCTCACCACTCCCTTCTAGACGGCCCCTAGGGTCCCATAGGAATCCTCCCCCTACGCGGCTCTCTTCGGCCCTGAGTTGGTCAGGTTTAGATGCTGTAACAGGAGTGCCCTGGTAGCCTTGTGGTTTGGATTCTGGGCTTTCAGTGCCATGGCCTGGGTTCAATCCCTGGTCAGGGAACATCCTGCAAGCTGCGTGGCCAAAAAAAAAAAAAAAACCCTGTAACAAAGAGACTCCTGAGAGAGAATAGCTTAAATAGTTGCTGTTGCTCATTCCCCGAACAGTTCAGAAGTGAGAAACCGCAGTCCCTTCTATTTTCCTGCTTCACCATCCTCTAGGCCCCAGGTGTTGATCTCATCAGTGTGATCAGAGCTGGGTCATGCCTACGTCCATATTCCAGCCAATTGGGAAGGAGAAGGAGCAGAAATGAAGGGCAAGCTATTTTCTCTTAAGCAAGTTTCACTTCCACTCACATTCCATTACTGAGGAATTAGTTGCTTGGCTACATCCAACTGCAAAGGAGGCTGGGAAGTATAATTTCTATCTGGGTGGCACATGCCCTGCTAAAACTCAATTACCAAAGAATATGGGAGAAAGGGATTTGGGAGCCCAACTAGCCACCTGCCAAAAATGGAAGAGGAAATTTGTAAGTTTGTGTAACCAAAATATTCAGGACTTCAGGTCCGGCTTGACCCAGGATTTCAAACAATGTCACCAAGACTGACTTGCTCTCTCTCCATCTCTCGGACCTGGTTCCTCTGTATTGACTTTATGCTCAAACATCTCTGTCCTTGGAATTGCAAAGGCTGCATCTCAGGCCCACATCCAGTGGGAAAGATCTTTCCCATTACCCTCTAACCCCCAAATCCCAAGATTTCTTCCAGTTGGTGTGGCTCACCATTTGCTCACCTTGACTCAATCACTGCGGCCAGAGACACCCACCATGCTGCTTTTTGAGTTAAATGAGTCAGAACTCTCAAGCTCTGCTCAAATAAGAAATCCAGCTGACTCACAGCTTTTCTTTTTCTCACGTATGTGGGAGAAGGGAGATGTGATGATCCTTTTCTGGTTTAACAAAGAAAATTTCCAAGTATTTCTTCCAGAAAACAGAGGCAGCACTTTAAATATTAACAGGGCAATAGATGAAGTATGACAACCAATCAAAATGACACATTGAGAGGGTAGAGGTTAGTTTCACCGGGCACAGCAACAATGTCTGTAGTCTGTAGAAATCTTTTATGTGCTGAATAGGGTAGGGGAGTGAGAATGTACTTGTTACCCTTAACTTGATGAAATTTCCCTCAGCATCAGAACTTAGAGTGTTACTTTGATATATGCTTTTTATTGGTAAAGTTAGTGAAAAATTCCACTTTTTAGTGGACAATTTCAATCAAACACAGAAGTAGAGAATTGTATAATGAACCCAGCTTCAATAATTAACATTTTGCCTTTTTTTTTTAATCCCACTATTTTTTTTTCCTGGAATATTTTAAAGAAAATTCCAGCCATCATACCATTCACCTGTAAATTCTGGAAATAACTGAGGAAGCATCCCTAACACATGAGAACTTTTTTTTGGGCTTCTCACTGTTGTGGCCTCTCCCATTGCAGAGCACAGGCTCCGGACGCTCACGGACCCAGCCGCTCCGCGGCATGTGGGATCTTCCCAGACCGGGGCACGAACCCGTGTCCCCTGCATCGCAGGCGGACTCTCAACCACTGCGCCACCAGGGAAGCCCCACATGAGAACTTTTAAGAAATAAAACTACGATGCCATTATAATGCCCAGCAAAATTAACAGTAACCCCTTAATAGCATCTAACCTGGTCATAGTCAATTTTCCCCAATGATCTAAAAATGTGTTTTACAGTTGCTTTGTTTGAATCAGGACCCACACGTTGCATTTGGTTGTTACGTCTTTTAATACCCTACATTTTTTCAGGCAATTTAAGAAACCAGGCCTTTTGTCCCATAGAATTTGGCTGTTTGCTTCTTCACAAAATCGATTACAACTTGTTCCTCTGACCCTATGTATTAGTCTGCTCAGGCCGCCATAATAAAATACCATAGACTGGGTGGCTTAAACAACAGAAATTTATATTCTCATAGTTCTGGAGGCTGGAAGTCCAAGATCAAGGTGTCAGCAGGGTTGGTTTCTCTCCTGGGCTTGCAGAAAGTACCTTCTCACTGTGTCCTCACATGGCCTTTTCTCTGTGGGCATGAGTGGAGAGAGAGATCTCAGGTGTCTCTTTCTCTTTTTATAAGGACACCAGTCCGATAGGATTAGGGCCCCACCCTTATGACCTTGTTGAACCTTAATTATCTCCTTAAAGGCCCAAATACAGTCATGATGGGGGCTAGGGCTTCAACATATAAATTCTGTCCATAACACCCTATATTGCCTATAAACTGGTAGTGAGCTCTAGAAGCTTGGTTAAACTTAGACTCAAAAAAAAAAAAAAAAAAAGAGGGCTTCCCTGGTGGCGCAGTGGTTGAGAGTCCGCCTGCTGATGCAGGGGACACGGGTTCGTGCCCCGGTCCGGGAAGATCCCACGTGCCGCGGAGCAGCTGGGCCCATGAGCCATGGCCGCTGAGCCTGTGCATCCGGAGCCTGTGCTCCGCAACGAGAGAGGCCACAACAGTGAGAGGCCCGCGTACAGCAAAAAAAAAAAAAAAAAACACCAGGGAATTCCCTGGCGGTCCAGTGGTTAGGACTCCATGCTTCCACTGCAGGGGGCCCAGTTCGATCCTGGGTAGACTCAATCTTTTAGGCCCTTCATTGGTGGTACTTTCCCACTGTTAGTGATATTGCCAGTGCTGGTGATTGGTCATAAGTTCAGACGGTGTCAGCCTGACAGCCAATTGTGTTCAAGATAGAATAGGATTATTAAAAGTGTGCCTCGGGCAAACTTAGAATCTTTTGGATCCACGTGAGTACAGCCCTGACTGTGGCCCGGAGAACCAGGACTGCTGAGCACTGTTGAGTATGCTGTGTACTGCCCAACTCTAGGGAGCACAGAAAGCCCCAAATGCCTCTGGCCCGGGTCACCTGCTTGCAGGGGAAGTTTGTTGGGGAAGTTTGGCCACCAAGATGCTGCTGCAGTGTGAGCAGGGAGGGGACCCTGGGGGCAGCCGCATGTGTTCATTCCAAGCAGTTGTCAGAGCTGGTGCCTCGAGGCAAGGGAGGACACAGGGGCTGAGACCAAGGCCACCTGCTTACCAGCGGCTCTACTCCCTTGCAGTTGAGCATTGACAGTTGCTGGGTAGGCTCCTTCTACTGCCCCCAGACCAGCTTCACTGCTACCATCTATGATGCCATCGCCACCGAGAGCACCCTCTTCATTCGGCAGAACCAGCTCATCTACTATTTCACGGGCACCTATACCACACTCCACGAAAGCAACCGTGGCAGCGGTGAGGGGGCCCTGGCCGGGTCACATACCCGTGTGTCCTTGGCATCTTAGGCAAGGGGACCTGCCTGTTGGAGCCCCAGGGAGGGCACCTCAGTGAATCCATCACTGGAGACACCTGGGAATGGAATTTCCATGAGTGGGGAGGGGGATGTTGGAGGGACTTTCCAAGCTCCTAAAGCATCGCTGCCGCCCTGCAGGGGCCTCCTCCTACCCTCTATATGCTGGGGTGAGGCTTTCATCCAGACCCCAGGAGTTGTGAACCGACTAAGGGCAGAGAGAAGTGTGAGAGTGAAGGGAGGGAGCAGAGAGCAAGACACACGGTGCACGTGCACTCACACACACGTGCAGAGAGAGAAAGACAAACCGGAGAGAGTTGCATACCAAGCGAGAAATGTGTGGGGTTGGGGAGTGGCAGAGAGTCAGATAAAAGACATACAAAGAGAGAAACAGAGATGGGCCGTTGGAGAGGCAGTGCCATGAGGGAGGTTGATCAGAGAGGAAAAAGAGAGACTTGATTCAGCCTCATCTGTTAAATGATACCAAAGCCCTAGTTCTTCTCACCTTCTGCCCCTGCCCTATCTAAATGAAAGATGTCAACTTATAGAGTCACAGAAACTTGTACTGTAACCCATATTTCATTAGTTAGTCAGCGTTCCCAACAGCTTTATTTTTGTCCCTTTCTTTCTTAGGGCACTTTGACAGTGGGAAGGACCAAGTTAAAAGAGATTTAAGTCAAAGACGGGTGTTTATTGGCTTAGATAGCTGGAAAACTCAGGGGCATGTTGTTTTCAGGCACAGCTGGATCTAGGGGCTCACTGCAGCTGTTAGGCCCATCTTTGTGGTACTGCCCCCACTCCATCCAGCAACTGCAGGCTTTTATGCCGGGGGTGGAGGTGGGGGGCAGGAAAGAATATCTCTCTGTTAGTGGTTGCAGGCTGAGAACTGTCTCTGATTTGCCCAGCTTGGTCACATGCCCAGCTCAGAATCCATCCTCTGGCCAGGGGAATAGAAGAGTGGGGTCAGCCCAATCTGAACCTTGTGGGCAGAGTGTGAACGGGGGTGGGGGGATTTTCGCAAAGGCAGCTGGGGCCCTATACCAAGGGCCCCTCAGACGCCACACTGAACAGTCACTCCAGTGGGAGAAGACAGATAACAGGCTCATTAAGGCCTGGAAAATGTGGATGGGGGCCCAGGTGCCAGGCTCAAATGTCTGTGCTGGCCCCCACAGGGAGATGGGTCCGTGTCCTGGCTAACGAGTGCATCAAGAAGTTGTGCCCTGTGCATTTCCATAGCAATGGCTCCGAGTATGTCATGGCCCTCACCACTGGCAAACACGAAGGTTACGTCCACTTTGGGACCATCACGGGTAAGGTTGGTACCTGGTACCTCTGTACCCTCTCACTTCTAAGAATTCTGACCCCAGGCCCTCACCCCTCACCATATTCCTTCAGGAGGGGTCCCAGGCTGGAGGTTCTCCCTGTGAGTCGATATGGGCTTACGCATTTGTAGGGGCAGGGCTTGGGGTGTGTTATGTATCTTTCACAATGTGTTTGGTTTCAAAGGGTAGAAGCCCAATTCAAAAATCACTTAAGCAGGGACTTCCTTGGCAGTCCAGTGGTTAAAACTCTGGGCTCCCACTGCAGGGGGTACAGGTTCGATCTCTGGTTGGGGAAATAAGATACTTACATACTGCACGGTATGGCCAAAAAATTTTTTTAAAATCGTCTAAGCATAAAAAATGTGTAGACATATAAGTGAAAAGACCAGGATCCAACGTCAGGCATAGCTGGATCCAGGGGCTTACAGGGTATATCCTCAGGACTCTGTCTCTTGGCAAGGTAGTATAGCATAGGGATTATAACATGGGTTCTGGAGAGAGACTGCTCTAACACACCAACTCAAGTCACTGGCGGCTCCGGATAGGTGACTTAACCTCTCTTTTTGGTCTCATATCCTCATTTGCAAAATGGGGCTGATAGTACTAACTAGTACCTGCCTCATCGTGTTGATATAAAGATTAAATAGACCTATATAGGGTCTTAGGAGAGTGCTAGGGACATGGTACTGTTCAAGGGTTTATCATTGTTAGCCCTGTGATTTGGCTTCATTTTCAGGTGGATATTCCCTTCACGAGGGTTAGAGATGGCCTCCAGGAACTTGGGGCTCACATCTCCCACCAGTCTGAGTCACCCCGAGAGAGTGACAGTGGACTCTTCCCCACTGGCTCTAGCACAGATCCCAGGGTGCATTCTGATTGGCCCATTCTGGGTCACATGCTCAGACCTGAGCCAAATACTGTGACCAGAGACAGACATACTCTCTTTTTTTAAACTTTTTTAAAGAATTTATTTATTTATTTATTTATTTATTTATTTATTTATTCTGGGCTGTGTTGGGTCTTCGTTCCTGCGTGTGGGTTTTCTCTAGTTGCAGCGAGCGGGGGCTACTCTTCGTTGCAGTGTGTGGGCTTCTCATTGCGGTGGCTTCTCTTGTTGTGGAGCATAGGCTCTAGGCGCGCGGGCTTCAGCAGTTGCAGCACGCAGGCTCAGTAGTTGCAGCTCGTGGGCTCTAGAGCACAGGCTCAGTAGTTGTGGCACATGGGCTTAGTTGCTCGGTGGCATGTGGGATCTTCCCTAACCAGGGCTCAAACCTGTGCCCCCTGCATTGGCAGGTGGATTCTTAACCACTGCGCCACCAGAGAAGTCCAGGCAGACATATTCTTTTTTTTTTTTTTTTTTTTTTTTTGCGGTATGCGGGCCTCTCACTGTTGTGGCCTCTCCCGTTGCGGAGCAGAGGCTCTGGACGCGCAGGCTCAGCGGCTGTGGCTCACGGGCCCAGCCGCGGACGCAGCATGTGAGATCTTCCCAGACCGGAGCACGAACCCGTGTCCCCTGCATTGGCAGGCGGACTCCCAACCACTGCGCCACCAGGGAAGCCCGGCAGACATATTCTGATAGGCCAGTTGTGAATGACTGAAAGGCCAGTTGGGTGAGAGCTGCCCCAGGGAATCCTGGGACTAAGAAGGAGGCACAGGCATAATTGGAGAGCCGGTGTGGTGGGGTGCCAGACAGGCTGGGAAGGGCCTGAGCTTTGACCTGCCCTGCTCTGCAGATGGCCGCGTGTCCTTCGAGTTGCTGCCCAGGCAGCGGTCCGTGTGCAATGGGATACTAGGTACCCAGCTCCCAGATGGGTCTGCAGTGGGCAGGGGGTGGGGTGGGTTTGGGGGGGTTGGGGGGAAATCGAAGGTGTGGGAGAGCAGCGAAGGGTGGGAGAGGTCATAGGACAGGATGGGCAATTTCTTGGGGATGGGTGGAGAGTCACTGGGATAGATGTGGCAGTCACAGAGACTATGGAGAAGGACGGGATCTGGGGGCTGCTCTGGACTTCTGCCTTCCCTACCAGTTGTCAACTGCTCCATAACCTGGGCCGTATTCATTGCTGGTGACTACAATCTACTGCTGCTGGTGGAGATCGAAGACCCCTCCACCAGGAAGTATTTCCAGGTGGTCAGCTATGACCTGGGTAAATGGGGCGCCACGGCGGGGGCAGGGGGCTGAGCGGGAAGGGGCAGGAGCTCGGAGTGTGAACTGCGGGCCCATCCTTTGGAATCTGTGCCCAGCAGACAGCTGGAGGGAAACGTTGCTCGTGCCACTGCTAGGTAAGGGGCAGTGGTGGAGAACAGGCCATCTGGGCTGAAGAGCCTGAGAGGAAGTCAATGAGACTAGAACAGAGGGGAAAGGGGAGGAGGGAGATTGGAGATGTGGGCAGACGCCAGAGCTGGAAGGGCCTTGCGGCTCACAGTGAGGAGATTTGATTTGATTTGATGAAGTGAGAATAGGGCTGCCGTGTACAGCTGTTGAGGCTGTGCCTGGTGTTCCCCAGCCAAGGAGTCAGAGGAGGGAGGCAGGTCCTCTGCCCTAACAGGACTGTATCCTCTCAGAGGAAGTGTCTTTTTATTATTCACATAAAGAAATTCTAAAGATTAATGGGCCCAAACGGGAAGCTGTTGGAGGGTTTGGGGAGGGGTTGGGGAGCTGGGGACCTGCTCAGTTTCAGGTCTTGAAAGCTCAGGGCCTCAGGAGATTTTTGCTGTGTTTTCCCCACCTGTAGTCAGTGATTACCTGGTTGTCCTCTACACCATCCCGGAATTCATCCCTGACGGTAGGAGGGGAGGGAAGAGGGGGCTGAAAAAGTGGGGGGGAGGTTAGGAGGGGCCCAAGTGACCCCACCTCACTGCTGTGTCCACTCTGCCTCTGCCCCTGCCAGCTCGAGGCCTGGAGTTCCTGATGGTCCTAGGGACAGAGTCTTACACCAACTTCCCGATGGTACCCAAGGGCATGTCCTACAACCCGTATAACAACCTGCTGTTCATCTGGGGCAACTTCCTCCTGCAGAGGTATGGGGCCGGGTACAATTTGGCCTCCCCAACCCCACTAGGGTGGGGGTCCTTTCTGAAGTCACCAAGTTTTCAGAGTATGCCCAAGTCCAGAAGTTACCAGGACTGTGATGGGGGGAAAATGGGCTGGGGTGGGCAGAGATGGGATGGGGGAAGCTGGTAGTTTAAAGCTGGGAGCCCTTTCTTAGATGAAACCTGATATGAGGACCTAACCTATGTGAGCAATAGAAGGGCATTGTCTGGGGAAAGGTAAGGATGCTTTTCACCCCTCAGGAATCCAGGGGTCCCGGAGCCAACTCCATGGGCTGTTGGCAAACTGCCAGTTCGGTTGAACCTTCCTGTTCACTGATAGGCAGGTCAGCCAGAGGGTTTGGAGTGTGGCGCAGAAACTAGAGTCCCAGGCCTCCTTTGCGTGTTCTCACGAGGCTGGTGGAGAACTGAGTAAATGGTTCCTGCATCGTGTCAGGCCTAGTTGGGGAAGCAGATATTCCCCAGGGCCTTGCCTGGTGCCCCTACCTCCCACCTCTGCCCCTGCAGCTATAACAGTAAAAACTTCATCTACCTGGCGGACTTCCCCAAGGAGCTGTCCATCAAGTACCTGGTTAACTCGTTCTATGGGGACACGGCTATTGTCACAGAGACTGAGGAGGTGGGCTGCCCTGCCCCTCTCCCCACTTCCTTTCTGCCCACCCCCAAATCCCAAGGGTTTCCCTTCTTCCCCTGTCCGGGTAAAGGGGCCCAGGAGAGGGAACGTCCTCAGGGACCCAGGGGAAGGGCAACGAAAGCTCCATTTATAGCTGAGAACCCTCAAACTCAAAAAGGATAAGTATCTTTCCAAAGTCACTCAGCAGAGTGAAAAACCTGTGCTCAGAGTCATGATGTCATTTCCAGAGGGGGTCCTCTTTCATTCCATCGTGCAGTTCAGTTCATAAATATTGATCCAGTGCTGGAGACACAGTGGCCAATGAATCAGTCCTGGGCCCTGCCCTCACAGGGTCCCAGTCCAGTTGGGAAGATGGACTCATTCCCAGACTGTGATGGTTCAGAGCAGCTAGGGCTGCAGTGCGGAAACAGCATCTATGGAAGTTCAGACCCGGTCTGGGGGTGTGTGTGTCAGTGAGGGCTTCACAGAGGAGGCCACCTGGAGGGGGGACATGCTGGAGGCTGGAGGGGATCCTCCAGGTCGAAGCTAAGGAGGAGGTGAGATCTAGAGCAAAATGTGTTGGGGGATGAGACGGTGGGCAATAGTGCAGAGATGGGAAACTGAGGCCAAGGGGAGGGTGCAAAGAGTGAGAAGGAAAAACGAGGGCTCATTCCTTGGATCCCAGGCCTCCAGGGAGTGTATATATTAGGAATGGTTACATTGCAAGTAATAGAAACTCAAGCAGACTAAAACACTGAAGAAATTTATCATGGCGAGTGAGGGCTGTAAGCACAGGTGTTTGGGTCTGGGAAGTAGAGAGATGGCTTACCCGATCCCAGCTGGAGGTGAACTCCCAGGCTTCACCCCTCAGGGAATGGGGCCCTCACACTCGGCAGAGCGAGAGGTGGGGGTCACAGGGCCCATGACCCTCACACACACACACCTGGCTGTCTCACCCCCAGATCTGGTACCTCCTGGAGGGTAGCTACCAGGTGTACAAGCTGTTCCCATCCAAGGGCTGGGAGGTGCACGTCAGCCTACAGGTGATGCAGCAGTCCTCTCTCTACGCCCCCAATGAGACCATGGTCACCCTCTTCTACGAAGACCACAGACTGTACCAGGTGCTAAGCGGGGGGCTATGGGGGAGACATGGGGAAGCTGCAGGACCGCTCATGTGGCCCTGCCTTCTCGCTGCAGCTGGTGTACCTTATAGACAACCAGCAGGGCAGGCTCGTCAAGAGGCTTGTGCCTGTGGAGCAGCTACTGATGTACCAGCAGATCAGCAACGACTACCTCTTGGAGCGGCAAGGGTGAGGAGATACTGGACCACAGCAGCAGTCAGAGCCTTAGGCGCTGCCTGTGGGAAGCTCCCATTCGGGGGGTGGGGGTGGGGTGGAGATCAAGCCATCCCCAGTGACAACCGCTGGGCTCAAAGGAGGGGTCTGACCCAGCCTGGGGACAGGGTGCATCAGGGAGGGCTTCAAGGAGGAAGAGGTGCATGAGCTGTGACCTGAAGGGTGAGGAAGAATTGACCAGGTGATAGCATGGGGCAGGGTGTTTCAGGCAGGGAGAACCACATGTGCCAAGGCCCCGGGGAGGAAAGGAGATTGCCTGATCAAAGAACTGAGAGAATGCGGTGCTGTTAGAGTGCAGTGGTGGCGGGGTGGACAAGGTGAGCCTGGTGGTCACAGGGAGGAACTTGGACTTCATCTTGAGGGGCCTGGGGAACCACCATGGGACTAAGGGGAGGGGCTCCACGGTCAGATTTTACTGTGTTCAGCAGTGATCCTTTTGCTCACCTGCAGAGGAGGCCAGGGAGGCAGCGGGGGGAGGGGGGAGGACACTTTGGAGGTGGAGTACCGTGGAGGGGGTGGGGGAGAGTCTAGGATGAGGTCCAGGACTCTGGCCTGTGCGGCCGAGGGCCGACCACGTGAACGTGTGCAGGGGCACCAGGGGCTGAGGCTGAGGGGGAAGGGCAGGGATGGATTATTCTTGAGTAGTCAGCAGCGCAGGGGTGGTAAGGGGGCCTGCGGAGGCTCCTGGTGCACGCACGGAAAAGTCAGCCGCCGTCCTCCACTACCGCCGCTCAGGAGCCACCTGACGCTCTCCTTCACCAACTTCTGCCCCTTCACGGTGATGCGTCTGCGGGACCTGCCCAACCCGCAGATCTACACGCGCCAGGAGCGCTACCGGGCGCAGCCGCCGCGTGTCTTGGAGCCCGGGGGCTTCCACAGCGACAACTCGCTCGCTGTCTATCAGGGACTCGTCTACTACCTGCTTTGGCTGCACTCGAAGTACGACAAGGTGGGCGCCTGGCGGCGGCCGGGGCCATCGGGGCCGGGTCTTGTGTGAGGCGGGACCGCAGAGCCGTAGAAGGCAAGGCCTGCGTGGCCGGGAGAACCGCCGCGGAGGGCGGAGCAGAGCAGAGCCGCCTCGGTGCGTCCGAGGCTAAGGCGGGCTGGAGAGGGGGTCGAGCACGGCTCACGGGGGATGGTTTTGGGGGTGTGGCGGTCGGGCTGAAAGCGGGGCTTGAGGCCGATTTCAGGGTCAGGGGCTGGGACTGAGGCTAGGAAGGGCTCGGAGGATACTGCCTGCCTGGGCACGCCCCTTGGCCCCCCTCAAGGTGCTGGCGGTCCCCGCAGCCATATGCGGACCCGGTGCACGACCCCACCTGGCGCTGGTGGAAGAACAAGAAGCAGGACCAGGTGCGTGGAGAGGGTGGCGAATCGGTGGGAGGGCCGAGCCCGGATCCCCCCTCACCGTCCCCCTGTCCGGGCACTGTCTTTGCCCCGCATCCCGTCCCTCAGGATTACTACTTCTACCTGGCCAGCAACTGGCGGAGCGCTGGCAGTGTGCACGTTGACATGGCCAGCTACGAAAAGATCTACGACCTTAAGGCTGAGAACGAGCTGCCCGAGCGCATCTTCCTGGACAAGGGCACCAGCTACCGCTTCTCGGTCTTCCTGACGGCCCGGGAGCCGGAGCCCCTGCACGGTCTGTGGGCGGGGCCGGGTGGAGCCTTAGGGGCGGGGCTTCTGTCGGGTGCGGCGCCCTGACCCCTCCCTCTGCTCCAAGTAGGCCCCTCCTTCCAGCTGCAGAGCAAGGTGGGCCTGGCTGTGGTGCTGGCCGACCCGGAATGCATCGAGGCGGTGGTGAAGGAGAAGGTCCTTGTTAATCGCAACTCGGTGCTTTTCTGGGTGAGACCAGGTGGAGGGGAGGAGCTGAGGTGACGGCGGAGCTACTGAGGCAGTGGACCTGTTAGAAGCCCGCGGTTATTTGAACTGTCCCTGGATCCTCCCGCTGGCCCGCTGACCCCTTCATTTCTGCCCCCACCCCCAGGTTACGCTCAGTGATAAAAGGTTTTGCTTTGATCAGGGCATTAGTGGACATCACCTCATGAAAACCTCCATGCTCCTCAAGGTGCGTTCCCAGCCTGGAGGGGAGGGATGCGGATGAGGGAAAAGACTGGGCCCGTGGGGTCCACCAGTCATCATCTCCTACTCACAGGTGGTGGGCTCGTCCGGGCACTGCTTCCAGAACACGAACCAGGGGCCCCGCATGCAAGTATTGGACTTGGGGTACTGGGCCCTGTGCTGGGAGGGAAGGGGTTGGGTTGAGTCTCAACAGGGCAGAACCTGAGGGCTCCTTCTGGGAATTCCTTGAATGCCTTCCTAATTTCTTCTTTCTCATTCATTTTCATCATTCACCTGCCCAGCCACCCACTCCCTCCTTTAATCCATTCGTGTTTTCAGAAAGGGCTGCTTAGTGTAGATTGCACACAAGCTTGTATGTTCCTTCTGATACTTTTCTGCAGGGAGAAGTAAAATATCTGCCACACAGGGCTTCTTTTTCCAATTGGCACAAAGGCGGCATGTGGGCCAGCTTGGCCCTTCCTTCATACCTCGCTCTTCCTTTGCCTGTTCACATGTGCCTTGTTCAAGCCTTTGGGTCCTTGGTTCTTCACTTGCTTACACATGCAGTATCCCCTTTGCATAGAGGCAAACACTGAGGCTCAGAGAGATGCAGACAAAATGCTCAGAGTAACCCTGGGAGCTAATAAGTGGTAGAGGAAGCCTTGTTCTCACCCACTTCCCTGCCCACTCTCCAGGAGACAGACCCTGGTGCTTCTTCCTCCTGGGTTGGTATGACCCAGGGCAGTTAAAAAAAGGGGCTTGTCGGGCTTCCCTGGTGGCGCAGTGGTTGAGAGTCCGCCTGCGGATGCACGGGACACGGGTTTGTGCCCCGGTCCGGGAAGATCCCACATGCCGCGGAGCGGCTGGGCCCGTGAGCCATGGCTGCTGAGCCTGCGCGTCCGGAGCCTGTGCTCTGCAACGGGAGAGGCCACAACAGTGAGAGGCCCGCGTACCACAAAAAAAAAAAAAGGGGGGGGGGCTTGTAACAGCTCCCAACTCCTTGGATCACATGGAATATTTGGGATCAAATTCAAGGAAGAGTGACTGACCTCGGCCCAATAACAATTTCCTTCTATCCTTAGTGATATGCATTATTTTTAAGGTCTTTACCTTAACCCTAGAAAGTCAAAGTTAACATCTCCATTTTTTTTTTTTTTTTTTTTTTTTTTTTGCGGTTCGCGGGCCTCTGCAGGTGCTGAGGGAGAATCTGTTCTGTACTCTCTCCTAGCTTCTGGTGGTCGTTGACGGCCCCTGACATTCATTGGCTTGTAGATGCATCGCTCCAATCTCTGTCTCCATCTTCACAAGGCCTCCTCCCTATGCGTCTGTGTCCAAATTTCCCTGTTCTTATAAGGACACTGGTCATTGGACTAGGGTCCACCCTAATCCAGTGTGACCTCATCTTAACTTGATTACATCTGTAAAGACCCTCTTCCAAATTAGGTCACATGGGCAGGTACCAGGGAATTAGGACTTCCCTGGTCCTAATATCTTTTTGGGACACACAATTCAACCCAGAACAGAGAGTCAGATAATAAGCAAGAGAAATAAAAGATATTGTATGTTAAGGGCAATGGGTGCTAGGAGAAAACAGTAGTGAGCAAGGGGCCTGGGGTAGGTTAGCATTTTCCATAGGATGGTTCAAGGAAGACCTGGCCGAGGAGGAAACACTTGAGCAAAGACTTGAAGGAGGGGAGGAAGTGAGCATGCAGTTATGTGCCGGAAAGCATGTCAGCGAGAGGGGACAGATGGCAGAGGCCTGGAGGCAGGAGTATGTTTCATGTGTTAGACTAAAGGAACAGCGGGGAGCAGGCATGGCTGGATCAGGGCTAGCAAGGAGGACCATGGAGAGAGATGAGATCAAAGCGGTGATGGGCAGGTTACATGGGAGGCATCTGAGCAGAGGAGCAACTCAGGTGTTCACAGAGTCCCTCTGGCTGCATGTGGGAGACAGCCTGGGTGGAGGGGCGGGAGCAGGGAGGAAATGGGCCAGCCAGGGTGGAGCAGAGGAGTTGGGGGTTTGGGGAAGGGAATAGCTCTATTTTGAAGTTTAGAGACAACGGTATTTCTGGATGGACTGCATGTGGGGGTGAGAGAAAGAGAGGTTTCCAGGATGAGGCCAAGGCTTTTTAGCCTGAATTTGCAGGGGTGAGGCGCCATAAACAGAGGTGGCCTGTGGATAGATTGAATCTGAGACGCCCATTAGACGCCCCAGTGATTCAGTGGCTGATAGGTGTAAAGTCTTTGGCTCAGGCGAGCATGGGAACTGCTTAATCTGTGGCCACGATGCCTCTCCGCGGTAGACATCAAGCCCAGCCCACAGTCTCCAGATGTCCATGTCCTTTTGACAATTGGGTGAAATCCTTGGGCCCTACCCCCAGAATGGGCCAGAAGCCTTTCATTCCCAATGACAATGTCACGGGAGTTCCCAGATCCCTAACCCCCATCCTGGGCTCTACTTCCCTCATATACCCCATGCTTCCCCCAGCTCTACTGTCTGAGAATTCAGTCTCAACCTCAGCCCTTTGTTTTATTTTATTTTTTTATCTTTTTTTTTTTTTTTTTTTTTGCGGCACGCAGGCCTCTCACTGTTGTGGCCCCTCCCGCTGCGGAGCACAGGCTCCGGATGCGCAGGCTCAGCGGCCACGGCTCACGGGCCCAGCCGCTCCGCGGCATGTGGGATCTTCCCGGATTGAGGCACGAACCCGTATCCCCTGCATCGGCAGGCGGGCTCTCAACCACTGCGCCACCAGGAAAGCCCTGCGCCACCAGGAAAGCCCTATTTTATTTTTTAAAAATTATTTTTTTTTGCCATGCTGCGAGGCTTGTGGGATCTTAGTTCCTCGACCAGGGAGTGAACCTGGAGTCATGGCAGTGAAAACCCGGAGTCCCAGCCACTGAACTGCCAGGGAATTCCCTCAACCTTGCAAGTCCTTGCTTCATAGGTGCAGGTGTTAGTGGTTTTGTATGTCTTATTCTGGAGGCAGTTGGAAGCAACCTGTCTCAGTTTGAATCCCAGCTCTACCACTTACCAGCTGTGTGGCTTTGGATAATTAATAAGTGACTTGACCTCTCTGTGCTTCCCTTTTGCCATCTCTAAAATGGAGATATTAATGGTCTGTATCATACAAGGTTGTTTTGAGGATTAAATAAATTTGAATATGTAAGGCACTGAGGCCGTTCCTCAGCGCCTTGTGCATAGCAAGAGCTACTTAAGTGTTTGCAGTTATTATTGTTTTAACGATCATAATAATAATCACCTTGCCCTCTGGTGAGGGTGAGCCTGGCAGGTAGGGGTGGTGTGTGTGGGAGGAGGGGCGTCTTCCCTGCCCCACCCCTAGAGCCAGGCTTTTCTCCTCCCATTCAGGGCAACCTGATGGTGCCAGTACTTATCGGCTGCCCCCCAGGCAAGCGCCTTGCCTTTGACATCACCTACACGCTGGAGTACAACCGCCTGCAGAACAAACACTACTTTGACTGTGTGCACGTCGACCCCGAGATGCCCTGTTTCCTCTTCCGCGACAGTGCGTGTCCAGCCCCCTCCTCTCAATGTTCAGTGTCCTCTGCCCCCACTACTTTGCCCTCCCAGGCCTTTCCTCCCTGCCCGCTCACTGCCCCAGCACCCTCTGCTCTTCCCCTTGGACCACTCGTCTCTCCTTCTTCCCCTCTCCATCCTCCACTTCCGAGCTAATTTCTCCTCCCCGCCTCAACTCCTCCGACCCCACAGTCTTCTACCCATTCTTCTTGATCCAAGATTTGGTGACGGGAGACTCTGGCAGTTTTCAGGGCAGGTAAAGTCGTGGCCAAGCCAGCGGCTGACAGGAGTGAGGTGGGGAGTCGGGGAGTGGGGAGAAGGGGGGAGGAAGTGGGGGTGGAGGTGGTAGAGGTGATGCAGGACTTTGGACAGTCCGTGCGCACCTCTGCTCCCGGCAGCTACGTGCTGAAGGTGGTGGGCGGCGGGCCCACCCTGGACACCATCAAGGAATACAGCGAGGAGGATATCTACCGCTTCAACAGCCCCCTGGACAAGTAATCCCTGTGGGCTGGGCCCATAATCGGCCTTTCTTCCCCTGCAGGCCCCTGCATCTTCCCAGCCACAGACCAACCCTGGGCTGCAAACCCCGCCCATCTTGGTGTCTCAGGCCCCACCCACAGCCCAGGCTCCTAGCATCCCACATACTCGGCCCCGCCCACGGCAGGAGGCTCCGCTCACCCAATCCCGCCCACTGCCCCCTCTCCCTTTGGGGCCTCTGCCCGCTGAGGCCCCGGCCCCACTGAGGTTACCCCTTCCTGCACAGGACTGGCAGCCTCATCTGGACCACAAGAAACACAACGACCACCGAGGACTCAGCCTTCAACATTTTGTCCCACAACAGTTTAGGCATTGAGTGAGTGCCGGCCGACTGCACGCCCCCTTCTCCCCCACAGTCTGTCGGGCCTGTCCATCCCTTCTGCCTCTGGGAGACCTCCTGGTCTTCAAGCTACACTGACTGCCTTTGCGGTCCTCAAATGAGACCGATCTCTACACAAGCTGGACCCTCTGTCTGCAGGACTGGTCCCTCTTAATCTTTCTTCAGGCCTTAGTTCAGATGCCACTTCATCCAGGAGGACTTTTCTGACTGTTCTAGATGGGACAGTTTTGCTCTCATGTCCTCTTGTACGTTCCCCATTCTCACCCTGACTGCTCTGCCTGTGCTTCCTCCTTCCCAGCCCTTACCCCTCTGAGCTGTCACTGTCTCCTGTGGGGTCTGTCTCCCTTATAGTCCAGGTCCAGAATAGACAAATAATATTTGTTGAATGAGACAATGAACAAGTTAATTCATCCATGGTAGACATTTATTGACATTTGAATGGAGGTATTAATGAATGAATAAAACAATGAAGGAATAAGTTAGTATAGGGGGAATTCTCTGGTGGTCCAGTGGTTAGGACTCAGTGCTTCCACTTCTGGGGGGGCCTGGGTTCAATCCCTGGTCGGGGAACTAAGATCCCGCAAGCTGTGAGGCACCGCCGAAAAAAAAAAAAAGCATGTAGGGCCTCAGTAACTGGCCCTATAATAATGAAAGGAATAATAATAATGAAAGGAAGAAAATGATGCCATGACCAAATGAAGGAAGTGAATGAATGAACAAAGTAGCCAACTTGCACCTATTCAGTATTCAACCTGTGTTTATTGAATGTATGAATGAAGATGTGACTTTGTACCTAGCAGCTGCTCCAGATTCACTTGTGGGATGAAGGAATAAAGGTAGCAAAGAATAAATGAGGGGGTGGCACCTAATAGGTATACCGTCCATAATCTAGATGAATGCATAGTAACGGAGGCATTGACAGCTGGAGATGTAAAGACGTGAGGAAATGAATGAGTAAACAAACAGCCTGTCACCTGGGAGGGGTTCAGTCAGCCTTACTGGCTAAAGTGGGTGAAGGAGTGAATCAGGGAGAAAGGGAGGAGATTGCGCCTAGTTAGTACTCACCCAGAGTCTGTGGGGTAGAGGGGAAGGTCAGGGATTGGCACGTGCTAGGCATGATTTGTACTACAAGTGCCTGAACTTGGGCCCCCAGGTGGCTCTGTATGGAGAACTCCCCATGCCATGACACCATTCCACACAGCATCTTTGCCTCCGAGTTCTTCTTCAAGGTGTTGGTGAGCAATAGGTGAGCCAGACACATGGCCCAGGTGGGCTCAGGGGCTTCCTGTGGGGTGACCGCCTCCTCCCCCGATCCTGAACCCCATCCCCCAACAGAGGTGTGGACAAGAGCACATACTGCGACTACCAGCTCACCTTCCAGCTGCACATCCACGGGCTCCCACTCAGTGCCAGGCGGGCCTTCCTCATCCTCATGGTGAGTGGCTGCCCTGGAGCTGCCCTGCTGCGTGGATGGGGGCCCCCAGGCTGCCCACCCATGCCTGTTGTGTGGTGTTTGCAGGTGTCTGCCAGCCTGTTTGTTGGTCTGGTGATCCTCTACGTCATCTCCTGCCTCCTGTCGCCCTATGTGGTGAAGGTCTGCAACGTCCTCTGCTGGAAGATCAACAACATCATCGCCTGGGAATCTTACATCTACAGTATTGCCTCCGACACCGGGGCCTTCAGCAACACCTCTGGGATCAAATCTGGGGAGAGCTCTGGGGGCATCTCCAGAGTTGTCTCCAAGGTGGCAGGGGAGAACAGGACTGACACTAAGGAAACCTTGAGGAAGAAGCCAATATCCTGAGCCTCTTACCTGCCCCAACTGCCACCCACCCTCATCCCTCGTTTCCTGGGCCACTTTGAACATGCAACCTGTCGCTCGCTCATCCCAGGCCTTTCTCCCGTTTTGCTTGAATTTTCACTTTGCATTTCAGCACCAGCTGTGGGACCTTGTAAGGACTCATGTTCAATTAGTTTGTACCACTCAGCCACATAAGTTATAAAATATCAAAATCCTTCTGTGCCAAACTGGTAAATACTGGCTTCTCTGTGTGCCTGCCTACTCAGCCCCTCCCCAGAGTGCCCCTGACCTCCCTACAGTCCAGCGGGGTCCTCCATGACCCAGGCCCGTTGCTATGACCTGCAGTCTGTTCTGATTGTTCAGTGCCCAGGTTTAACACTAGTTGTTAAATATTTTGAATGGCAACACGTATCTAGTGTCTATCTTAAGGAGGGGGCTCTGCAGAGGTTAGAATTTTTGTTTTGGTTGCAAGTAGCAAAAATTTCACTCAGTGGTCCATATGGAAATGGTAATTTGTGGACTTTGTTAATATAGGCTTCAGGTACAGTTTGATCCAGAAGTCCTCAGTGTCCATAGGATTCTGGCTCCATTTGTCTACCTTTCCCTGCTCCGCCCTTCTCTGATGGTGGTCTCTGACCTCAGACCAGCCCACTTCACCGTCTGAGGCTGCACATCCACATGTCTTACTGTCCAGAGAAAAAAGGAGCTGAAGTCCAACATTCCCAGGCAAAAGTCCTGTCAGTCACTCTGATTGGGTGGGGTTGGGTCATAAGCTCACTACTTTACCACTCACTCTGCCAGACAGATGGGACCTTGATTGGGTTAAGCCCTTCAGAGCCCACCCCTGGAGCTGAGGGTTGTCAATCCCTCCCTAATCTCTTGCTTATGTGTGGGGCAAGGCAGCTCTTGTAAGGAACATGTGTGTCAGGAAGGGGAAAAGGACAGACCGAAAGGCCAAAAGCAAATGTGCCTTTGTACTCCACTCCCTGTCCACACAATAGGCTCAACTCCAGCCCCTCCCCAGAGGTCTTGGGTGAAGGGACTATGCAGGTCCTCTGATCAACCCCTCCACTCCTTCACTGTAGAAGCAGAGGCCCAGGGGACACACCCTCTGAGGGGACACCAGGGCAGACAGTTGGACCAGCTTGTCCGTGAAGAGGCAGCATAGCTCCAGAGCAGGCAAGGCCACTGAGGTCACGTTATAGAGCTTAGGAATTATCAGGAGAGCATTCAAGCTGAGAAGCTGAAGGACATGCTCAGATGTAGAAAGATGCTCTGGCTGCCCTGTGGAGGATGGCTCGAGACTCGAGGCAGTAGGCCAGGGACCTGGGCAGGAGGGGATGGTGCTGGACCAAAGCCTGGTGTGGGAAGGAGAAGAAGGGACAGGTGGGAGGGATGCTTAGGAGGCCAAGTGAACAGGCTGTGAAGCTGACAGGCCATGGAAGGAGTGGGAGCAAGGGGGGCATTTAGGAAAAGGCCCAGGCCTCTGCCCTGGGGACTGGGGGACAAAGAGGCTGTCCCTGAGATGAGGACTGGGGAGAAGGAACAGATTTGGGGGAGACAGGCCATTTGGGGTCATGGTTGGTGTGGGAGGTCTGACAGACTTCTAGAGGAGCCTGTCCAGGAGGCTGCGGGAACCCCAGGTCTGGGGCTCAGGAGGGAGGTCAGCGATGGCCAAGCAATGCACACAACAGTCAGTGGTACAGATACATCTGTCAACAAACTTCACTGTACTGATGCGATTAAGGAGAATGTGATGAGATAACATCCTGGTGTTTTTTTGTTGTTTTTTGGTTTTTTTTTTGTGGTACGCAGGCCTCTCACTGTTGCGGCCTCTCCCATTGTGGAGCACAGGCTCCGGACGCGCAGGCTCAGTGGCCATGGCTCACGGGCCCAGCCGCTCCGCGGCATGTGGGATCCTCCCGGACCGGGGCACGAACCCGTGTCCCCTGCATCAGCAGGAGGACTCTCAACCACTGCACCACCAGGGAAGCCCAACATCCTGTTTTGACCTAAGTCCATTCAGGCTGCTGTAATGGAAGACCATAGACTGGGTGGCTTACAAACAACAGAAATTTCTCAGAGTTCTGGAGGCTGGGAAGTCCAAGACCAAGGCGCTGGCAGATTCGGTGTCTGGTGAGAACCTGCTTCCTGGTTCATAGATGACCATCTTTTTACTGTGTCCTCACATGATAGAAGGGATGAGGAAGGTCACTGAGGTCTCTTTTATAAGGACATTATTAATCTCAAATATGAGGGTTCTGCCCTCACAGACTAATTGCCTCCTGATACCATTACATTGGGAGTTAGGTTTCAACATAGGAGTTTGTGGGGAACACAAACTTTCAGTCCATAGCAGATCCCTTTTCTTAGATTATCAACTAATCTTCATGATGTTCTATCAGGAAAGTTCTATCATTGTCCCCATTTCATAGATGAAGAAACAGAGACTCAGGTGTGCAAACATGTATGATTACATGAATAGGTACCTGAAAAAGCTTTTTATAAAATTCGACATCCATTCCTTATATTAATTCTAAGTCAAATAGAAATAGAAGGAAACTGTTTGAGCAAGATTATCAAATTACCTGATTACCAAAGACACATGGGACTTCCCTGGTGGCCCAGCGGTTGGGAATCCGCCTGCCAATGCAGGGGACACCGGTTCGAGCCCTGGTCCGGGAAGATCCCACATGCCGTGGAGCAGCTAAGCTTGTGCGCCACAACTACTGAGCCTACACTGTAGAGCCTATGAGGCACAACTACTGAGCCCACACGCCTAGAGCCCGTGCTCCACAGCAAAGCCACCACAATGAGAAGCACGTGCACTGCAACAAAGAGTAGCCCCCGCTCACCGCAACTAGAGAAAGCCCACGCGCAGCAACGAAGACCCAACACAGCCAAAAATAAATAAATAAATAAATAAACAAACAAGAAACAAAGACAGATGGCGTATGGCATATGGCATATGGCAGTTAAATGCCAAAGCCATTTTCATTAAAATTTTATAGGTAGAGTCCACACGTATGAAAAACTAGAGCTAATAAATGCATTCAGCAAAGTTGCAGTACACAAAATCAACACACAAAAATCGGTCGCATTTCTATACACCAGCAATGAATACGCTGAAAAGGAAATTTTTTTAAAAAAAATCCTATTTACAACATCAACAACAAAAAGAATAAAAGTTTTAAGAATAAATTTATAGGGACATCCCTGGTGATCTAGCAGTTAAGACTCTGTGCTCCCAATGCAGGGGGCCCGGGTTTGATCCCTGGTCAGGGAGTTAGATCCCGCATGCTGCAACTAAAGATCCCGCGGGCCACAACTAAGACCCGGCGCAGCCAAATAAATAACTATTTAAAAAATAAATTTATGCAAGGAGGAAAAAGACTTGTATAGTGAAAGCTACAAAACATTGCTGAAAGAAATTAAAGAAGACTTAAATAAATGGAAAGATATCCCATGTTCATGAATTAATATTGTCGACAGTACTATCTGAATTAGTTTGCTAGGGCTGCCATAAGGAAATATCACAGATTGGATAGCTTAAACAACAGAAATTTATTTTCTCACAATTCTGGCCAGAAACTTAAGATCACAGTGTCAGCGGGTTTGGTTTCTGAGGCCTCTCTTCTTGGCTTGCTGATGGCTGCCCTCTTGCGGTGTCCCCACTGTCTTTCCTCTGTGTGGTCACATCACTGGTGTCTCTTCGTGTGTCCAAAGTGCTCCTCTTATAAAGACTCCTTTCAGGTTGGATTAGGGCCCATTGAGCCTCATTTTAAAGTAACCACATTTGGGGACTTCCCTGGAGGTCCAGAGGTTGACTCCGCGCTTCCACTGCAGGGGGCGCAGGTTTGATCCCTGGTTGGGGAACTAAGATCCCACATGGCATGCGTGGGGAGCGGCAGAAAGAAAGAAAGAGAAAGTAATCACCTTTTAAAAGGCCCTATCTCCAAATACAGTCCTGTTCTGAGGTACTGGGACTTTGGGCTTCAACATATACATTTTAGGGGAACACCATTTAGCCCATAACATGACCCAAAGTGAAATACAGATCCAGTGCAATCTCTATCAAAATCCCAATGGCAATTTTGCATACATATCCTAAAACTCATATGGAACTCCAAATAGCCAACACTATCTTGAAACAGAAGAACAAAGTTGGAGTACTCATACTTTCTAATCTCAAAACTGCAAAACTGCAGTAATCAAAACAGTGTCTTACTGGCATAAAGACAGACATACAGACCAATGTAATAGAATAGAGATCTCAGAATAAACCCTCACATATATAGTCAACTGATTTTTGACCAGGTGCCAAGACCATCCAAGGAGAAGAGACACTCTTAACAACAAATGGTACTGGGAAAACTGGATGTCCACATGTAAAAGAAAAAGTTGGACCCTTACCTTATACCGTGTACAAAAATTAACCAAAACCAGATCAGATTCCTAAATTTAAGGGTGAAAACTATACTGGGAATTCCCTGGTGGTCCAGTGGTTAAGACTCAGCACTTTCACTGCCATGGGCCCAGGTTCAATCCCTGTCAGGGAACTAAGATCCCACAAGCCACGCAGGGTGGCCAAAAACAAAAACAGTTAAAACTATAAAACATAGCGGAAAATCTTGACCTTTGATTTGTCAGTGATTTCTTAACTATGATACCAAAAGTACAGGCAAAAAAAGAAAAAAACAGATAAATTGAACCTCATCAAAATTAAAAACTTTTGTGAATCAAAGGATACCATCAAGAGAATGAAAAGCCAACCCACAGAGTGGGAGAAAATATTTGTAAATCATATATCTGATAAAGACTAGTATATAGAAAATGAAGAACTCCTATAACTCAACAACAAAAAACCACAGGCAACTCAATTTTAAATGGCAAAGGACTTGAACAGACATTTCTCCAAAATAGATATGTAAAATAACCAGTAAGCACATGAAAAGATTGTTCAACGTCATTAGTTATCAGGGAAATGCAAGTCAAAACCACAGTGAGATATCACTTCACATACATTAGGATAGCTATAATAATTAAAAAACAACAGCAAATACAAGTGTTGGCAAGGATGTAGAGAAATTGGAACCTTTGTATATTGCTGGTGGGAATGTAAAATTGTTCAGATGTCATGGAAAACAGTTTGGTCATTCCTCAAAAGGTTAAACATAGAATTACTGTAGGGGCTTCCCTGGTGGCGCAGTGGTTGAGAGTCCGCCTGCCAATGCAGGGGACACACGTTCGTGCCCCGGTCCGGGAAGATCCCACATGGCGCGGAGCGGTGGAGCCCGTGAGCCGTGGCCACTGAAAAAAAAAAAAAAGAATTACTGTATCATTCAGCAGTTCCACTCCAGGGTATATTACCCAGAAGAATTGAAAACATATTCTACAACAAGTACATGTACATGCATGTTCATATCAGCAGTATTCACAAAACCAAAAGGTGAAAACAGCCCAACTGTCCATCAGTGGATGAATAAACAAATGTATATCCATACAATAATACAATAGTATTCAGCCATAAAAAGGCATGAAGTACTGAAATACTCTGTAACATCTATGAACCTCAAAACCAATATGCTAAGTGAAAGGAGCCAGACGTCTAAGGTCACATATTTTATGATACCATTTATATGAAATACCCAGAATAGGTAAATGCACAGAGACAGAATGCAGATAGGTGGTTACGAGGGGCAGGGAAAAAGGAAGGAATGTAAGGCAACAGCTTAAGGGAAATGGGTTTTCTTCTGTGATGATGAAGATGTTTTGGAGGTTGATAGAGGTGGTATTTGCACAACAGTGTGGATGTAATAAATGCCACCGAATTGTTCACTTTAGGATGATTAATTTTATTTCCATTTCACCACAACATAAAAAAAAATATATATATGTATATAAAAAACAGTACGGTATTTATCAAGAATAAATATTTAAAAACAGTGTGGGGACTTCCCTGGTGGTCCAGTGGTTAAAAAATCTGCCTTCCAATGCAGGGGATGCAGGTTCGATCCCTGATCGGGTAACTAAGATCCCGCATGCTGTGGGGCAACTAAGCCCACACGCTGCAACTACTGAGCACGCGAACCACAACTAGAGAGACTGCGTGCCACAACTACAGAGCCAACATGCTCTGGAGTCCGCATGTGGCAACTAAGACCCAATGCAGCCAAAAATAAAAATTAAAAAAAAATAAATATTAAAAAAAAACAGTATGGTATTTACCAATAATAAATATAGACCAGTAGAATACAGTAGGTGACTTAAAATATGTGTGATTATTGAAGAGATTTAATATGATACAAATGTTTTTCACTTTGGTGAGAAAGTGATAGTTTAATAAATGTTTCTGAAAAAATTGACTGTGAGGATAAAATCGAATTTAGATCACTACTTCACACCATATGCAAAATTTAATTCAAGATTAATAATAAAAATCACATGTGGAAAAACACAAATATTTTACCAAAAAGTTTTGGAGACTATTTGTTTTACTTTGGCATGGGGAGAATTTCCTAAGCAAAAGGGAAAGAGAAAGTTACATAAATTTGACTATGTAATAATTAAAATTTTGGAGGCTTCCCTGGTGGCGCAGTGGTTGAGAATCTGCCTGCTAATGCAGGGGACACGGGTTCGAGTCCTGGTTTGGGAAGATCCCACAAGCCGCAGAGGAACTACGCCCGTGAGCCACAACTGCTGAGCCTGCGTATCTGGAGCCTGTGCTCCACATCAAGAGAGGCCGCGATAGTGAGAGGCCCGCGCACCGCGATGAAGAGTGGCCCCCGCTTGCCACAACTAGAGAAAGCCCTCGCACAGAAACGAAGACCCAACACAGCAAAAATAAATTAATTAATTAATAAACTCCTACCCCCAACATCTTCTAAAAAAAAAATTAAAATTTTGCATGGCAAAAGATGAATAAATTATAAATGTATATATGTATATATATTCAGAAAATAAACACTAGACCAAAGAAAATAGTTGCAACATATATGATAAAACGTTTTATCTCCAATATGCACAAGTACCTAAAAATTTATAGAAAAATGCAATAACCCCACAGAAAATTTCAGAGAAGAGGAAATCCAAATGTTCAATAAACACAGGAAAGGATGCTCAACCTCATTAGTACAGAAATCCAAACTAAAGCAACAAAAAATTAGTGCTCGTCCCCTATCAGACTGGTAAAAGGAAAAAGCAGAAGCTATATAGCCCAATAGCAGTGATGCTGTCAGCACTTTCATTGCTGGTGGAACTGTGAACTGCTACAACTTTGGAAAGCAATCTTATGATGTCTATTAAAATGAAAAGAATATGCTTATCTCAACTCAGTAATCTTAATTCCTATGATCTGTCCCTTAGAAATAAAAAACTGTATTCAAAGAAATGCATTTAAGGATTTTTTTACACCGCCCCCCCCAGTTTTACTGAGAAATAATTAACATATATCACTGTAAGTTTAAGCATGATGGTTTGATTTGCAGGTAATGTGAAGCGATTACTACAACAGGTCCAGCTTAAATCCATCTCTCATATAGATACAATAAAAAGAAAGAAAAAAGGCAAAAAATTTCTCCTTGTGATGAGAACCCATAAGGTGTACTCTTATCAACTTCCCTACATATCATACAGCAGGGTTAGCTGTAGTCATCAAGTTGTACATTACATCCCAATTATTTATCCTATAACTGGAAATTTGTACCTTTTGACCACCTTCCTCCCATTCCCCCTCCCCTCCCCTTAAGGATCTTTACTGCAGCATTGTTAGAAGTGGCAAACAAGTAAACAAAAATAACACAAACATCAATATGGGCACCATTACATGAATTGTATATTCATGCTGTGGGATATTATGCAGCCGTTTTTGTTAAAGTGTCAGAAATATGCCCACTGATCTCCAGAGATGTCTTTAGTGTATTGCTAAAAAGCACTGTGCTTTTTAGAAAATATGTATAGTACGATGCAGTTTTTCTTTAAAAACTTTTTTTAAAGACACAACTTCGGAATTCCCTGGCGGTCCAGTGGTTAGGACTCTGGGCTTTCACTGCTATGGCCCCAGGGTTCAATCCCTGGTGGGGGAATTAAGATCCCCGCAAGCCACCGGTGCAGCTTGGGGGGTGGGGCTGGGGAAGACACAACTTGTTTACACACCCACTCATTCAACAAATATTCATTGACTGTCTACCTCGTGCTGGGAATACAGCAGTAAAGAAAACCGATAAATATCCCTTCTCTCATGGAGCTGACATTCTAAATGATGGAGACAAGAGAATTGAGAAAAAGTGGAGATGTTAAATAGGCGGGTGTGATATAAATGGAAGAATCGGGGGTAGGGATAAAAAAAAAATTGGGAATCCTCCGCATATATGGTGGCATTTAAAGTCATTAAGACTGGATGATTTTTGTAAAGTTTGTGCGTATTCGTACAAGCTCGGAGAAAGTGTGGAAGGATGCACTGAGAGACTAGAGAGAAAGACCTAAGGTCAAATCTCAGCCGTTAGTCTCTTGGAGGTTTACCCAGCCTCTCAAAGCCTGTCTGTAACATGGGAAGAATAACACAGCTATCCAAATGGCTCCACCACCGCCACCTCTTGGTTTAGAAAAGCTGTCACGCAGGTGTAATCTCCAATACAGAAACGTAGCATCTCGAAAGCCCAGACTGTAGCTAGGCGGGGAGGCGTTGCCACCGCTGCCATTTTCAGTTAGGGCAGGTGGCGACTTCCGGTCGCCATCTTGAGTGACAGCAGAGGCGGAGCTCCGACTAACATGTTCCTTAAGAGCCGGGCTCCGAGGGCACCTCCCCGAGAGCGACTGAACGCTAACCCTGGCAGGCGGAGGCGGACAGTCGCAGCCCCGCCCCCGGCTTTGGGCTCCACCTCTCGGCCCCACTTCTGCCGGGCGAGGCGCAGTAGGCGTCGCTGCCGTAAATCGGGCGGGCGATTTGCCGCATCACGGAAGATGGCGGCCGCGGCGGTGAACGGGGTGGCGGGAGCCTCGAGCTCGGGGCCTGCGGCGGCCTCGGGCGCAGTCCTGCAGGCCGCGGCCGGCATGTACGAGCAACTCAAGGGCGAATGGAACCGTAAAAGCCCCAATCTTAGCAAGTGCGGGGAAGAGCTCGGCCGTCTCAAGGTAGGGATCGGCCGGGGGTGCTTCGAGGGGTCCAGACCCAGCCGAGTTCCGGGCGCGGGGGGAGGCCGCAGCGCCGACACTAGGACGGGCTGGGTGATCCAATAGGGTGAAGGATTCGGAACAGCCGAAGTGCGGGCTTGGAGGAATGAAGACGTGAGAGGGGCCTGGAATGGACCAAATGCGGCCCCACGGTGGGGGGAGACGGAAAGAGTGTTTCTGGCACAGACGAGTGAGAAGTTAAAATTTTGGTGCTTGGAGACCTAGCTGGCTGGAGTGGCAGGATGGGGCTGTCAGAGTTTTTCTGATGGAGGATTCTGGACGACACCAAGTGGGGAATGAGGACTGGACAGGGTGATGGAAGAAGGAGGCTGAGATGATGGGGTTCGTGGTTAGGGTCAGGTCAAGTTAGGGTCTGAGAAATCTGGGGCTTAGGGGTGCGTCTGTGGGGAGAGGGGCCCAGCCAAGTTGTGAGGGCAAGACTGAACTTAGGAAAAATATTCTCACAGTAGAGGACCAGAATGGGGTTCGGGTTGCTTCAGGCCAGGTGTGTTTGGGAGAGAGTACAAATACAGTGCGCTGGACCAAGTTGCTGAGGGGGGTGTATCTGATAAGGGAGAGTGTGTGGGCTGGACTATGGGAAGAGGTTAGCCCCCTTTCCTCCCTGGTGTAGATGGAGGGGGGTAGCTGGGCCCAACCCACCAAAGTGTGGGAAAAGATTGCAGAAGAATTGAAGGTGCTAGTGTCTCCCCACCCCTTGATTCCATTGGGTCAGGCGTGGAGTGGCTTTACTGTTTCTCGAGTGGATCAGTTAATACTTGTAATATGAGGTCATCTTAAGTGAGCCCTCATCATGTGCCCAGGCCCTGATCTGAGGGCTTTATGAGGACTGACTCCTTTAATACTCATAACAGCCTTATGAGTCGGGGATGATGATTAGCTCCATTTTCTAGGAGGGAAAAACCAAGACCTAGAAAAAGGTAAGTAATCTGTACTTGAAGTCCCATCTTCTTTCCTTCCTTCCCCTGCCCTCCTCGTCAGCTGGTTCTGTTGGAGCTCAACTTCCTGCCAACCACAGGGACCAAACTGACCAAACAGCAGCTCATTCTGGCCCGTGAGTGTCACTGGGGTTGGTGGGGTGGGGGTGGGGGTTATGGGCTGTGGTCATGGCAGGAATGGCGGCAGTGGTGGTCAGGGTCGGACCACAGTCACCTCCTGAGAGCTTCCCCTGTTACCCACAGGTGACATACTGGAGATAGGCGCCCAGTGGAGTATCCTACGCAAGGACATCCCCTCCTTCGAGCGGTACATGGCCCAGCTCAAATGCTATTACTTCGATTACAAGTGAGGATGGGCCCTGCTCCTAATTTGGTTTGCGTGTGTGTGTGTGTGTGTGTGTGTGTGTGTGCGCGTGTGTGCGTGTGCGCGCGCGCGCACGGGGTTGTTACTTGGCAGCTTTTTATCCTTGATGCTCTAGCCACTTGAGACATCTTCCTTCACTCTGGAATTACCCCTTTGCATAGCTGTACCTCCAGAAGCCTCAGGGTTAGGGGTTGGCCTGGAGGTCCTGAGTCTGGGATTATACCATCCAGTCTCTGTTGTGCTCCAGTCTGTCTCCCCCTTCACATTCCCACTCCCCAGTGTAGCCACTATCCCCTTTTACCTGCCTTGGCCCCAGCCTTGTCCCCTCAGATTCATCCCCCCATGGTAGCCAGTAGGTTCTTTGTGACACTAAAATTTGACCATGTTTATCATCAGCTTAGAACCTGTCCTGGCTCCCCATAGCCTTCAGGTTTCAGACTAAGCTCTTTCCTGTGGCCTCCAACGCTGTATCAGCCCTGACCCGTCTGTCTGTGTCTCCCCATCCCAGCCCTGTCTCTCCCACTGGACTGTGAGTCTTCTATAAGCAGAAGGGTCTTAGTCACTGCTGTGTCCCAGCACTGCCTAGCATGGAGCCGGGCCCAGAGCAGGGACTCACTGGCTGTGTGTTGAATATGAAACTGAATGGCTTCATAACTGAATGGGGCTTGCATGGACTAATGATTAAGAATTTGACATCAGAAGCCAGACGAACCTGAGTTTGAAACTAATTTTGCCGCTTCCTGATTATATCGTCTTGGGCAAATGACTTTACTTCCCTAATCCTCAGTTTCCCCCCAAAACTGAGGGTGATGATTCTTAATATCATAATCATAATTAACACTTATATAGTATTTATTTGGGCCAGATACTGTTCTAATCACTACCTGTATTAAATCATTTAATAACTTAACCCTTATTTATTTAACCCACCTCTATCAGATGGGTACTGTGGTGATACCCATTTTACAGTTGGGGAAACTGAGGCTAAGTCACTTTACTGGTGTGAGATCACTTTCTAGGGCCCATATAATTGTGACTTCTTCATGTCTCTTTGGGCCTTAGTTTCATCTGAAAACCCAGGACCCAATACCCCTCCAAGGAGAGAGCACTGGGCAGTCGTCAGGGTCCCTGAAGCCTGGAGTGGGGGGCTTGGTCGGTACCTAAGCCCTCCTTACCTTGGTGTCCCACCCTGGTCCACAGGGAGCAGCTCCCAGAGTCAGCCTACATGCACCAGCTCTTGGGCCTCAACCTTCTCTTCCTGCTGTCCCAGAACCGGGTGGCCGAGTTCCACACAGAGTTGGAGCGGCTGCCTGCCAAGGACATCCAGACCAATGTATACATCAAGCATCCGGTGTCCCTCGAGCAAGTGAGGCTGAGGAAGGGGGAGGGGAGGGCCTGGCTAAAGGGAGTGGTACAGGGACAGACATTCGGGAGGGTTTCCTCCCAAATGAGAGGGTTCACCCATCTTTCAGCCTATGGACTCCTTTGTCCAACCGCTATTGAGCCCCAGCCCTGTACCAGGCACTGTGGTTGGTTTTCAGACTCAACAGTGAACAAAACAGTTAGAATCTCGATTTTGTGAGGATGACATTCAGGTGAGGAAGTGGACAATAAACAAAAAGATTAAATAATCTGTATATGGTCTGTCAGATGTGAAATGCTGTGGAGAAAAATAAAGCAGGAAGGAGGGTGGAGGGGCAGGGGCAGGGTGGTCAGGCAATGCCTTGTTGAAAAGATGAAACTTGAGAAATACTTTAAAGGGGTGAAGAACCCAACCACGTGGTCATCTGGGGGGGAAATGGTCCAGGTAGAGGGAGCAGCCAGTCCAAGGGTCCCAAGGCAGAAACGTGCCTGGTGTGTTTGAGGGGCAGCGAAGAGGACGGTTTCTGGAACAAGGTGAGCAGAATCAAGGAAGAGCTGTAGTACCTAAGGTTAAGAAGTAGTTCTTAGAGCTGAGGTTTCATGGGAGGATTTCACTGTGGGGAGAGGATGGGAGAGAGGCATTTATGGCAGCGGCAGCACAGCTTGGGCAAAGATGTAGAGGAATGAGCTTGGGGTGGCTCCAGCCCTGTCTCCCTCCTGGAAAATAGATAATTAGATACTAACCAAGGGCAGGCTTGGGACAGAGAGAGACAGAGACAGAGAGACAGAGAGAGAAAAAACCAGGGAGGGCTTCCGGGAAGAGTAGGACCCAGTCTGCATGGGGAATGGGTGACTGTATTGCAGAGAGTGTTCTAGTAGAGTGTGGATTATGGAGGCACTGGGAGTATGGTGAGGCCTCAGCGGGTAGGCCCCTGTGCTGCCTCTTCCTCACCCTCTCTTCTTCCTCACCCCTGTCCTCTACAGTACCTGATGGAGGGCAGCTACAACAAAGTGTTCCTGGCCAAAGGCAACATCCCTGCTGAGAGCTATACCTTCTTCATCGATATCTTGCTTGACACTATCAGGTGTGTGGGGGGCCAGGGTCATGTGGAGTTTAGAAAGAGCCTGGACTCTGGAGTCAGACAGCTCTGTGTTTAAATCCCATTCTGGCCACTTGTGATCTGGGGAAGCTGGGCACATCAGTTCTCCTTTTCTCTGAACTGGAACTGGTTATGAGATGGGGGTAAGAGCCCACTATGGGCTGTGTATGTGTGTGCCCGTGGACATCAGACCCTGAGCATGGACTTGGCACCCAGACAGCACTCAGCAGACAGAGACCCTGCTGCCTCTCATGGAAGTGCTCCACGAGTCGTATGGCTTCACCTCAGAGTGTGGGCCCAGGAGTCCCAGAGATCTGAGTGTGGACCCTCCTGTGGCCCTAGCGTTGCAACTCTAGTCAAGCTACTCTCCCCTGAGCCTTGATTGGTTGAACAGGGCAGGTAACACATTCCAGCCATCAGTGCTGAACTGAAGGGTCTGGCCTGAGAGGACAGGGCCTAGAGAGTTGTCTGTGCTCAGTAATGAGAATCTCGTCTTCCCCCAGGGATGAGATTGCTGGGTGCATCGAGAAGGCCTATGAAAAAATCCTCTTCACTGAGGCCACCCGGATCCTCTTCTTCAACACACCCAAAAAGATGACAGACTACGCCAAGAAGGTGGCTGGGGTGGAGGGCAGGGGACCATGGGGCCAGCGAGCCAAGGGGTGCACTCACTAACAGCAGGGTGGGGTGGCCTGGAGGGACACTGGAGCAAGACTGCCCAGGTTTAAATCCAGCTGTGTGACCTCAGGCAAGTTGCCGAATTTCTCCGAACTTCAATTTCCCTACGTGTAGAAAGGGGCTAGAGTTTAATATGTGGGATGAGCTTAGCCCAGCACCTGGCTCCAGGTGCAGGTGGAGGCTTAGCATATGTTGGTTGCTGGGCTTATCAGAATTCCTTGGAGGTCGCAGCTTTTCCCCACAAGACTTTGCTTCATTTGGTCTGGGGTATTTGTGTGGGAGCAGTGCCCCTGGAGATGCTGATGCATGGGGTGCAATAGCCCTGGTGACTGAGGAGGGTCAAGATCAGACTGGAAGAGGTGAAACTGAACTTGAGTGATTGTGACAGCTGATACTTAGTGATCGTTTACTCTGGTCCAAACACTGTTGGAAGACAGTTTCTCCAAACATGGAGAAACTGAGGCACAGAGAGGTGAAGTTACTTGCCTAGGGTTGTGCAAGGTAGAGTAGGGTTGGTGAGGAAAGCGAGCCAGGGCCCACATGGGTAAGGGGAGGGTGCCTGTGTGATCACCCCACCCATCTCTCATCTCTCCCTTCTTGCAGCGAGGGTGGGTCCTGGGCCTCAACAACTACTACAGCTTTGCCAGCCAGCAGCAGAAGCCGGAAGATACCACCATCCCCTCCACGGAGCTGGCCAAGCAGGTCATCGAGTATGCCCGGCAGCTGGAGATGATCGTCTGAGCCCACCAGACACTGGGGTGGAGCAGAGCTTGCATTGTTTAAGGCAGTTGCAGTGCAGGGTTTCCCCCAATAAAGGTGGATTGACATTTTCTCTCTTAGGCCCTTGTCTCCCCGAGTGGAATGGTAGGGACGTAAGTTCTTATCTCTGAAGAACTTGGAGGTTTGGGGGCCCTAGGAGGTCTGAGGTAACCCTGGGCCAGCCTCTGTCCAGTGGCCATTGCTCAAGGTCTCAAACACAGATGTCCACTGTGGGGGCCCAGTGGCACAGCGGGGAGAGCACAGGCCCCGGGTAGAGGGACTGTTGCAGCCAGCTGTGGACACACAGAAAGGCCAGACCAACGTACCAGAGTGTTTCAGTGAAGGGGGCGAAGTGTCCTGATTCTGAAAAATGTTTGCAATGAATTAAACCAGTTTTTTAAAATGACATGCTGAATGGACCTCTGTGGAACAAAAGGCATGGGCCCTGGCATGGGCTTGCCTTGGTTCCCACTCTTCTGAGCCAGTGCTGTGACTTACGACCTCCTGCACCCCCCAGCCTATTTCCTGCCTTGAAGTCCTCAAGAAGGTGTTTAAGGCAGAGTCCAAATCTGGCTGAGCCATTTGTGGTTTGTGGGATTTTCAAGAAAGTCTTCTAGAGTCGGTTTCCCCAGCTTCAGAGAGGGAATGATCATTCCTGCTTTCCAGAATGATTTGCACTGAACCCCTGAGCTTGGCACCAGATCGGCTTGGAAATGGGGCTGATGGTATTAAGGGGAATGAGAACATCTCACCCCTGGGTGCATCAGTCCGCATGCTGGATGAATGGAACCTCCCTTATTGCTAGTCTGGGTCCAGCCTCGTGTTGCCAGGATGTGGTGCTTTCATGGAGACCTCTGCCCCGCCCCACCCCTTCAACCCTTAGCCAGTGACTGACAGGCATCTAGGCATCTGGATGGTTATTTTATTGTCAAGGAGGGGAAGGCAGAGGGCATTGAGCAGACTGCACTCAGTTGGAATGGGTAGCCTGCAAGTCGTAGTGCTCCAGCCCAGCTACCAGGGAGCCGGCCAGCTTGATGGTGGTGACCCAGGGTGGCTCACTCAGGTGGTTGGTGGGTGTGCTCAGCCTAGGGAGAAGGTGGAATCTTCAGGACCTGGCTATGTGGCCAGGCCCTTACCCCTTCTAGGCTCCACTTTCTCCATCTGTGTAAGGGACCATGTCTGCATATCCCAAAGGTAGTTTAGAGCCGGGCTGTATCCACTTAAACTTAGTAGGAAAGGGGGCTGAGGGTTGGTGATAGTAGTTCTCCCAACTCCCCCTTCAGGTCCCAGCTGAGCCCCAGAGGCACCAGGGAAGAGGGTCTCCCAGTTATTCAGGTTCCTCAGGAGCCAGGGTCAGACAGACCCTGATGACCAGATCCTGAGATTCAGGGGTGAAGGAGAGGTAATCGCAGGATGCAGTGTCTCCCCTGAATCAGGAGTAACCTCTGCAGCACAAGGACTGGGATATCAGTGCCCTCTGGCGGTCAAAGTCTTGGGTCCGTCGGGAGAAGGTGCCAAAGGCTGGAGGGGTAAGGAGTCTGGGGGGCTAGGCCTGGGGCTTCCTTTGGAGGCCTGCATTTATACCCGTTTGGTTCCAGAAGACCATCATCTCCCATCCCATCCCTGAAGAGCCTGGGATGTGGTCCTTGATGTCACCAGGGACAGGGTCAATGCAGTGAATAGGGTCAGGCCAGCTGGGACCAGTTTTCCCTCCCTGATGGCTCCAGAGAGTAATAAGAGGGCCAAGGGTCACGTTGGAGGTCTGGATACTAAGGAGCGGGGCCAAGGTGTTCTCTGTCAGGGATCAGCATGATATCAAGGCTCCTCTTGGTTCTGAAGGGTTGGAGCTCAGCTGGGTTTGAGATGCAGCCAAGGGGAGGGTCTAGGGTCAGCTGGGGTCAGGACGCCAAAGGGTTGAATGGGGCACTCCAGGAAAGTCGGGTTCAGGACTTGGAAGGGTATAACTCCCCTCCCAACTCCCCAACCTCCCCTCACCAGGCAGACACGTTGCGTGGCAGGCGGCGATGGCGTGGCTGGTGGCGGCAGTAACACTTGAAGGGACAAGACTTAAGCACCTGGAAGGGTGGCCAGTGGCGCGTGGCGCCCGAGTTAACCGTCCCCGCTGGAGGAGCCCCGCTGCCACCCCCCCCTCCACCACCGCTGTCAGTCACAGTAGTTGCAGTACATTCGCGAGGACCATCTCCAGGCGCGCCATCCTCACGCGGAGCGGCCCGGGCTGCGCGGGGACCCCTGTTCCGGCGCGTGCGGACCTTGACGGGCGCGGGCGCAGGTGGCGATGGCTCAGCCACGGTGGGAGCTGGAGCCGGGGGTGAGGCCGGGCCTGGGGCCCGGTCAGCGGCCAAGGCGAGGGGCAGAGCGGGAGCCGGGGCGGGAGCCACGGCCGACTCCAAGTGGCCAGGGCTTGGGGTGGGCGGGAGCGCCACGGGCAGCCGCGTTGGCTGGAGTACTGGCGGCTGCGGCGCGGGAGGCGGCGTGGGTGGTGGCGTGGGCGGCGGCGGCGGCGCTGGCGGCGGCGGCAGCAACTCCTGCGGGCTGGGAGGCCCGGGGCGCACAGTCTCGCCATTGGTGGGCGCCGGGAAGATGAACACAGGTGGCGCCAGCAAGGTGGGTGCGGGCCTCCGGGGCCTGGGAGCTGGATGCATCCGCCCTGGCGGAGGCGGCGGGGAGCCCCTGGGCCCTGAGAGCGCGACTGCGCGCCGTCGGGGCGCCCCGACGCCTCCGCCAGCTCCACTGAAGCGAAATTGGCGTTCAGGGCCATCAGGGAGGCTCACCCAGTCAAATTTGGGCTTCGAGCCTACAAAGGTGGTGTAGGATGGAGGAGTAAGGGTCCGGGCGTGGGACGCAGGCGCCGAGGGTGGTCCAGAACACCCCTCGCCGTCTCCATCACCGCCCTCTGCTTCATGAGTTCCCCGAGGGACCTCTCCCGAGGGGCGAGACGCCCCAGGAGCCAGGGGTCCCTGCTTCAGGACCTCAGCGTAGGAGATGGCGCCCGAGGCGGCGGCGAAGAGTCCTCCTCCGCCGCCGCCCCCGAGAGAGGCTTTGGCCGCTAAGGAACTCGACGCTGCCGCAGGGGACAGTTGGGGCCCCGACTTGAAGGTGACTTTACACAACAGGCTCAGGCCGGGCTCGGAGGCCACAGGCCGGGCCATTTCGCCCTCGCCTGCTTGGGGAGGTGCCCCTCTGCCGGTCGTCTGGCCCTCGCTACCGTGCCTGGCCTGGCTTTCTGTAGGGGTTGCGGCGGACGTGGCCAGAGCAGGAGTGCTTCTGCGTTCTGGGGGCTGCTGGTCGGAAGGTGTCGGTAGTGGCGGCTCCAAGGGCGGCGGAGTCGGGGATGGGGCCCTCGGGACAGGGTCGGGGTCCTCTCCGGTTAGTTGCCGGGGCGGCGGCGGCAGCGGGCGGAGGTTGGGAGGGTCGCCCTGGCTGCGATGGCTCGCCTCCAGCAGACCGCGGATCCGGGGCTCCGAAGTGCCTGTGGGTTTTCGCCACTTAGATGGCGCGGGCAGCAGGGTCCCCACGGGGGACGGGGGTGGTGTGGAGACCGCGGCCGCAGTCGCCTCCTCTGAAGGGGGCGTCACTGGCGAGGGCAGTTCTAAGGTCAGGGGCAGGGGTGAGGGTGAGGCCTGGGGCTCTGGGGGTACCAGGAGGCCCGGGGACGTGGAGCTGCCAGGGAACCAGACGCCCAGCCCGCGAGCCAGGCGCATGGCCGGGGAGGAGGGGGTCCCCTTGGGCTCCAACAGTGATGTCCGGCGGGAGTCGGAGGACGGGTCCAAGGCCTGCTCTTTTCGGGAGCCCCCGCCCGCGGACGACTCCGACTGCACGTTCCCCATTTCTGACGGAGGTCAGGGGCTGTGGTCAGAAAAACTTCCGCCAGTCAATCTGCCAGGGCTGTGGGAACCCCACGAGGCTGGCTGTACTTGGTCCTATCCGTCAGCGCCAACCCCGCCCTTGTCCTCCAAGGTCCACTCAGGCACTAGTCTCTCCCCGCATTCCTGTTCCGTGACTCTTGATGTTCACGTCTTCTTCCCCGTGGCCCCATACAGTTGCTGTTCAGATACTTAGTCCTCCATCCTCCTAGTGTACTAAGGTTGGGTCCCTGTCTCCCTGGCTGGTCCCTCATATCACATCCCTACACTTTGACCACGTCTGAGGTCTCTAAGCCCCAAGACACAGGTCTTGCCCGCTTTCCTGTCAGTCACTCAGGCCACATCACTCATGATGGTTGTGCTCTGTAGCCTATAAGGCCTACAAAGAGTTCAAGCTTTTCTCCCTGGACTCTAAATAGGCTCCAGAGGCCCAGGCCCCGCCCCCGCTCTGTGGTCCCGCCCCGATTGTCAGAGAATCTGGCCTTCACAACACCCCCCGCCCCAGGTCTGGCCCCGCCTCCGCTTAACAAATTCCCGGTATTCTTGTCAGGCTAACCGCTCAGTCACCACCTCTAACCCTCAGATCTCTCTCTCTGTGTTGATCATTTGGTCCTGCCCTCTTCCCAGGCTTTAGTCCTAAATTTCTTTTCCCGCTCCTGGTCTAGCTGCAGGCCTCACTCTCAGGCCCCACCCCTTTACCCAAGCTCCGTCCTGGCTACTCCTTCGCTCAGAGGATCCCACTCACCGACTCCTCCAGCTGACCAAAGTTCAGGCCGCGGCCCCCTGGGCCCAGGGCAGGGCAGGGAACGGCCGTAGCAGAAAATAACCGAAAAGAACGGGGTTGCGGGTGAAGGCAAGTGGGCGAGACTGCGAGGGCGGACCCCGAGATCTAGGCCACGCCCCCGGGCTCGAGGCCCCGCCCTCCTTGAGCCAGCTTGGGCACGGCCCCTTACGAACCCGGTTCTCCCTTTGAAATACTCGGGAGTCTTCTTCCCCGCCCCCAAGCCTTGTAGTCCTAGGCCCCACCCCTATAGAACGTTTTAAGCCCCTCCCCTTTATAATGCCCCGCCCCTCTCCGTTAGTCTCTCTCCCGAAGCCCCGCCCATTACAAACACTGCTACGTAGCTCCTCCCTTTTGGAGCTCTCCGTCGTCCAGCCCCTAAAGAAAATTTACTTATAAGCTCCGCCCCCTTAGGACTTGGAAACCTCTCTTCCCTAGACCCTCTCCTTGCTCGGGCCCGCCCAGAAGGTCCTTCCTCCGTGGACCCGCCCCTTTCTTGACGCACGCGCTTGTCCGCGCCTTCGGCGTCCTCACCCTCTCCTTCCCCCTCTCCTTCCCCCAGGTCCTCCGACCCCGCCTCCTTGCAAATGCTCCCTTCTTGCCCCACCCCTTTTCGAACCTAGCCGGGCACCCAGCCCCTCCCATTTAGAACCCAAAACGTAGACCCTCGCCTCTTTAGAACCTTGAGACCAGGCTCCGTCCCGGACCCCTTCCTCATATCCTCAGGGACCAATGGCGCGGATGGGTGGGAAAGTAGGGGATCCTCTCTGGATCCTGAGAAAATGCGGGCTGGGGGGCTGTTCGCTGGAGCCAGTGCCGGGCTCTAGGACCCAGCGGGCAAGTGCGCCTGCCTCGCGCTTACCCCTCCCCCAAGCCGCCCCCTCCCCCCCACCCATCTTTCAGGTTCCCCCTCCCTCCCCCCTCGCCCCGGCTCCCGGTGCCCGTCTCTAGCGCCGCCGGAGCCAGCGAGGGAGCCGGAGCGAACAGGAGGAGGAGGAGGAGGAGGAGGAGGCCACGTCGCCACCGCTCGGAGCCCGGCCGGAGCCTCCCAGGCAGGTGCAGAGGGGGCGAGGGGGCGGGGGCTGACAGACCGCCTGTCACGGTGAGGGGGCAGACAGCACCGCGCTGCGCCTCCTGCCCACCGGGGCGCCCCCCCGGACCCTGGCTGGGAGGACAAGGGGGTGGGGGCCCCCAAACTGCGCGGCAGCCATTTGGGGTACCAGTGTCCATTTGGGGGGCCTGGACTTCCTCGGAGGACGCCCCATTCATAAAATTCCGTACTGGACCCTCACCGTTGGGGAACTCAGGGGACCACTCCCCCCCGGGAAACAGATGTGTGGGGAGCGTAGGGCATCCAGAAAGCCCGGCGTCCCATCCCAGTAGGCCCTGGTGCGGGGGGGACCCCTGCCCTCTTTCTCTGCTTCACCTGTTGTCGGGGGAGGCGGGCGGACAAAGGAAGCAGCGTCACGTGACTGCTCATTCACAAAATCCCATCCCATTGAGAAAAGGGGGCTGGGGGCGCTGCGGCCGCCCCTTCCCCTCCCCAAGGGCTGGGGAAACCCGGCAGCCTGCAGGTGGGGGAAGGGGCTAGACCTCGATGCTGGGGTCCCTAAGGCTGGGGCGCCAAGGTCCCTGCGCTCGGCGGTAGTGAGGGGTTGGACGCTGATCCCAATTACTGGGCGGAGGGCTACGTCCCTTGAGCTGGGGGGCGGGGTAAGATGGTTCTGAAAGATGCTGGGGCGGGGAGGGAGAGGAGGAGGGATCAATTCCCCCCGCCCCCCACCCCCCGCAATCTCTGCCCCTTGCCTTTCCTCGGCAGGGGCCTGAGAGAGCAGGCTTGATTTTTGTGAATGAAATGCTCTCTGGATGTGTCTCGGTCGCCCGTTTCTGGCTTCCTCTGCCTCCATCTCCCTTTCGGCCTGTCTCTGGCCATTTCTGGTTCTCTCCCTGCTCCCTGCCCATCTCCCGTTGCTGGGTGACTCAGTGAGCTTTGCATCCGGTCTCATTCATAAATCCGGGAAGGGGTGGGGGGGAAGAGAGCCTGGGTTTCTCACCCAGCCAGTGGCCTGGGCGGCAGGGTGCGGAGGCAGTGTAGGGGGGACTGGAGCTGAGTTGATGGGCTCTAAGAAAATACATATGCGCAGGCACCCAGCTGTGAGGGGGACGATGGGTGGGGCCGTGGGTACGTGCTGAGGGAGGAGAAGGAGACAGGGTTGATAGGGGATGAGCAGGAGGAGGAAGGGAAGTGGAAGAGCAAAGCTATGGGGGTGAGGATGGGAAAGATGGGGAAAGGGAGGAAAGGTGGGTATGGAGAAAAAAGGTAGATATGGAGAAGAAGGTAGGCATGGGAGAAAAGAGATGGCAAGAGGAAGAAAGAAGCCATGCTGGAAGAAGGTGGGCATAAGAGAGGTGACGGGTATGGGGAGACAGTGGGCCTAGGGGAGGAGGTGGGTGTGGAAGGTAAGGTGAGTAGGGGTGGCTAAGGGTGCAGTAGATCCAGCTGTGAGGGATGAAGAGCAGAGATGAGGGTTGGGGGAACACTGAATTGGAGAGCAGGATTGACGCTCACTGACCCTGTTGTCCCTGTCCCCCCACCTCCTCCAGGTACATGGTTCGGGTCCGAGCCGTGGTGATGGCCCGAGATGACTCCAGTGGGGGCTGGCTGCCTGTGGGGGGCGGGGGCCTCAGCCAGGTGAGCGTATGTCGGGTCCGAGGGGCCAGGCCCGAGGGGGGGGCCCGCCAGGGGCACTACGTCATCCACGGGGAGCGCCTCCGGGACCAGAAAGTGAGCCACCCTGGGGCGTGGGGGTAGGGTGAGGGTGTGGGGAAGTAGGGGAATGGGACTGGGGATGTAGAGGTGAGGTCAGGTCATCTCGCAGCACCGGGGTGTGGGATGGAGTTGGAAGCATATCTGTCCTCTGAGAGTGGGGAGTTTGGGGACTATTGGGGGTATTAAGCAGGTCCTGTCCACTGCCGTTGCCTGCTGGACTGTCACAGCAGCCTCGCACTGGTCTCTTTGCCCTTCTGCTGCTCCCTCCCCCAACCTCAGTCTGTTCAAAAGGGGCTGGGCTAACACCTGACTCAGATCCTATCCCTCCTCGGCTCGGAACCCTCCCCGTGGCTCCATCTTGCTCAGAGATTCTCATCACGAGGATTTTACACCACTGGCCCCTGTCTGCCCTAAGTGTATGGAGGCATTTGGTGGGGGGACCATCTGGAAGTGTCCAGTAGGGTTTACAATCCTAATGTGGGTTCAGCAGGAATGTTCTGGGCTGTCTGGCCTGAAATGGAAAGAGAATGTTGACGTTGCAGCTGGGGGTGTAGTAGAAAGGTTTGGATCGTTTGAAAAGGCTTGGAGTAAGGGTTGAATTTCAGAGCAAGGATCGGAAGGAACAATGTAGGGGGGTTTGAAATGGTGTCAAAGAATATAGTGTTGTTGGGCAAAAAGATGAGGGAACTTCTAGGGTGTTGACCAGCATCAGGAGGGGAAATATGTGGGAGTTTGTTAAGAATTTGGGGATAATATTTGGGGAGCTTATTGGGGCATCAGAAGGGGATTAACAATAACATTTTGAGATGTTCAGTAAAATTTGGGGAGTATGATTGAGTCACATGGGGGATATTGGCTCTCAGAAAGAGGTTGACTCATTTTTTGAGGCATTCAATAAAATTTGGGATTCCTATTGAGATATGGGGCGGGGGGTGGTTAGGAAAATGTAGGGATCAAGGGGTTTGGGGGAAATATTGGAGTATCAGAGGTGTGCCCAGTAAAGTTGGGGAGTGGTATTGGGGTGTTGATCAGGGTTCAAGGGTACACCTAGGGTTGAGAAATGAAGTTTGTGGGATGCTCTGGTATAGAGTCTGGGGAAGTCACAGGCATGGCTGGAAGGGGGGATATCTGACCTGGCCCCTTCCTGCCCCCCTCAGACCACCTTGGAGTGTACCCTGCGGCCAGGCTTGGTTTACAACAAGGTGAACCCCATCTTCCATCACTGGAGCCTGGGTGACTGCAAGTTTGGGCTGACGTTTCAGAGTCCGGCAGAGGCTGATGAGTTCCAGAAGAGCCTGCTGGCAGCACTGGCTGCGCTGGGTCGAGGTGAGTGGTGCAGGTGGTGGGCATTGGTGGTGGTGGTGGGGGGCTGGGGTGGAGGGTGGGAGAAGCCGGGCCCAGGGAACTCACTCTCTGCCTTTCTCCCTGCCCCAGGCTCGCTCACCCCCTCCTCCTCCTCCTCCTCTTCCTCCTCCCCTTCCCAGGATACCGCAGACACTCCCTGCCCTCTGACGGTGAGTCTCCAGGAGGCAGCTCTGCTGGGAGGGCAGGGGTTTCTTACTATGCTACAAACATTCTTGAGCACCTACTGTGTATCCAGCACCATGCCATGTGCTGGGCACACGAATTGGGGCCCAAACAATAGTGTCAATTTTGATCCCAGTTTTTCTAGTTTTTCTGTTCTATCCTGATTTATATGTTCATTCAAGGGTATTTATTGAACACCTTGAATAAGAAGTGTTTTAAGCACTGGGGATACATCAGTGAACAAAACAAAGTCCCTTTCCTCGAGGAGCTTCTATTCTAGTGTGGAAAGGCAGAAAAAATATTAAGGTACACTATAAAAATGAATAAATATTAAAAGTAAATGGATGAACAAATTAATGGGAAATCCATCCTTCTTAGGGGTACAAACCTTGGAGTCATCCTTGCCTCCTCTCCTCTTTTATGCCCCTCATCTAATCTGTCAGCAAATATTGGCTCCACTTTCTTTCTTTTTTTTTTTTAATTTGGCCACACTGCATGGCTTGTGGGATCTTAGTTCCCAGACTGGGGATTGAACCCAGGCCCTGGCAGTGAAAGCGCTGAGTCCTAACCACTGGATTTCCAGGGAATTCCCTGGTTCCACTTTCAAAATGATCGGAATGTGCCTCCAACCTGGTTACTGTTCAACCTCATCTCCCCACTGGACCATCTCATCAACTGCCCCCTCCCCACCATCTCCTTTCCCCACACACAGAGAGGGACCCTATTGACATCTAAGTCAAATCATGGATATCTCCCACTTACAACCCTACCCAGGCTCCATCTCACTCGTGGTAAAGGACAAAGTCCTCACAGTGGCACATAAGATCCCACACGATCTGGCCTCCTATTACTCTCCCTCATGCTCACCTGGCTTTAGCCACACTGGCCTCCTACTGGTACTCCAAAAGGGCAGCACATTCCTGTCTCAGCGCCTTTGCACTCGCCGTTCCTCTGTCTTAGAACACTCTTCCCCAAATTTCCATATGGCTTATTCCCTTATTTCCTTCAGGGCTTTACACACACATCACCTTAGTGAGGCCCTCCCTGAGTAACCTGTTTAAAATCTCCCAGTGCTCCTTATCCTACTCTTTATCCCCATCTTCTAAGATATTTTTTGTATTTCCTCTCCCAATAGACAGTTTTCTTATCAATGACTTTACTGTCCATCTCTCATGCTAGCATGTCAGCTCCAGGAGGGCAAGGATCTTTTGTTGCTTTCTTGCTGCATCTTCAATGCTTAAAACAGTGCCTGGTAGACAGTAAGTGTTCAGTAAATATGTGTTGAATAAATTGATTGAATGAATAAATGCACATAATGTCGGATTCGATTTGGCATTTGCTGGGGTACAGTGGGAGTTGCTCGAGAACACTTGGAAGAACAAAACTGGTTCCCTGGGCAGAAAAGGGAGATTCCCAGGGTAATGGGAGATGCAGGTGGGTCTACAAAGTCACACAGACAGGTCCCACTTATTGAGCACTTACTCAGGAAAGATGCTGTGCTCTCCATGCTCCATCTCACACCCTCCCGATGGCCTTTGTGAGCCTGGCATGTCGTGGGTGCTCAATGAATGTTTATTGAAGATAGTAATCGGATGAGGTGGGAATTATTCCCAAGTTACAGAAAGGAAACCAAGGGTCTGAGAAGCTCGTAAAGGACAGAGCTTGGTTTGGATGGGAAGGAACACATTCCAGGTGGGTGGAACTGCCCCAGTAAAGGTGTGGTGGTGGGAAGGAGGCAGGAAGGCAGCTGACAGCCAAGGGAGAGGGCTTCTGAGAAGGGAGGTTGGTTTGATGTTCTGTAGGTTGGTGAGCTGAGCAGATAAGAAGAGAAAGTCAAATAATAATAACCATTTCCAGCCCTTCCTGTACTTCAGGCATGTTTATGCCCTTTACAGTGGGTCCTAACCACATCGTTACGAATAGACAATATTATGATCCCCATTTTACAGAAGAGGAAACTGAGGCTCAAAGAGCTGAGCTCACTTGCCGGAGGTCACACAACCAGTCAGTGGCAGAGCCGGGGCTTGAACCCAGGCCTGTCTGGCCGCAGAGCCCTCGCTCACAATGGGAGGGGGTCTATGTAAGGGCATCGGCTGTGCCAGGGGTCCCGGCTCTGAGGCCGCCAATCTCCCCCAGTCCCACGTGGACAGCGACTCCTCCTCCAGTCACAGCCACCAGGAGACGCCTCCCACCGCAGCGGCGGCCCCCATCGTCACCGTGGAGTCAGCTTCTGGCTTCGGGCCGGCCACGCCCCCCCAGCGCCGCCGCTCGTCAGCTCAGGTGCGACCTCCGACCCCCGGTGAAATAAGGCCGGGCGCTGGGGTCCCGAAAGTGGGCGGGAAGTGAGGCCGCAGAGGGGCAAGAAACCACAGATTCTAAGGGATGGCTGACCCGACTTATGGCGGGGGAGCTTAGGCCTGGGTTCCTCGGAAGGTTGGGTGAGGGCTTCCTGCGTCTCCTGCGCTCTTGGAGACTGGAAAGTTCTGAATTTCACAGAGGTTTAGGGGACGACTCGGACAATGACTACATTAGGAAGTTGGTGGTACTCGTGGAAGGAGTCCTTTAGTGCTTAATTCACGAGGGGTAGGGCTCAGTATCCAAGGGGTAAAAGGGACCTGGGGACCAGACTCCTGCGTCCTGAAGGAGGAGACGGCTGGGGTCCAGGAGTCTTGAATCTGGGAGTAGAGGGGGCTGGGTACTGGGACCCCGGATCTTGAGAGAGGGCAGGACTGAGAGCCTGGACCACTGGGTCCTTAAGGTGTGGGTTTGGTGCCCGGAGTCTTCTGCCGGTCCCTAGATGTCCTCTGTCCCTGGGAGGGGAGTGGGCTGAGGACTTACAAGTCTGAGTACCGGACCCAGGCAGTCAGGATACCAGGGCAGGATCCTAGGATGAATGACGCCTGTGGCTGGGTCTGTGGATTCTCGGGTCTTCTAAGGCCGGGATGGATTGTGGTGGGATGTGGGGCACCACAGACCCCGCTAACTTCTTCTCCTTTGTCTTCGTCCCGCAGAGCTACCCTCCGCTCCTACCGTTCACGGGGATTCCGGAGCCTTCAGAACCCCTGGCCGGGACAGGGGGACTGGGCTGGGGCGGCCGCGGCTATGAGGATTACCGGCGAGCTGGGCCACCCGCACCCCTCGCCCTATCCACCTGCGTCGTGCGCTTCGCCAAGACCGGCGCGTTGAGGGGCGCAGCCCTGGGGCCCCCCACAGCCCTGCCCGCCCCTCTCACCGAGGCTGCGCCTCCAGCACCCCCGGTTCGCCCACCCCCGGGCCCCGGCCCGGCCCCTGCACCTACCAAGGCCTCCCCGGAGGCGGAGGAGGCGGCGCGCTGCGTGCACTGCCGCGCGCTCTTCCGCCGTCGCGCCGACGGGCGCGGCGGCCGCTGCGCCGAGGCCCCGGACCCGGGTCGCCGGCTGGTGCGCCGTCTCAGCTGCCTGTGGTGCGCCGAGAGCTTGCTCTACCACTGCCTGTCGGATGCCGAGGGCGACTTCTCGGACCCGTGCGCCTGCGAGCCGGGCCACCCGCGCCCCGCCGCGCGCTGGGCCGCGCTGGCCGCACTCTCCCTCGCCGTGCCCTGCCTCTGCTGCTACGCGCCCCTGCGCGCATGCCACTGGGTCGCAGCGCGATGCGGCTGCGCAGGCTGCGGGGGTCGCCACGAGGAGGCGGCGCGGTGAGGACGGCCTGGTGGGTCCGGTAGCCGGACCGAGGACCCAAAATTGAGGGTCCAGGACCCCGGACTCCGTTCGGACCCCAAACCCAAACCTAGACACACCCGGAACTTGGAGCTTGAGTTTGGATCCGTTCGGACCCCAAACCCAAACCTAGACACACCCGGAACTTGGAGCTTGAGTTTGGATTGAGAGACCCCAGACCTGGAACCTGGACCCCAAATGTAGGACTGAGAGACCCCAGAACCAGCTTCATTGGGATGTCTGTCCAAGAGGTCCCAGACATCCTGAGTTCTGGCGTCCCCGTTCTCCATCCCCACTCCGCCCCGCTCTGGCCTAGACTGAGCAGATTCCAGGGATGCCCAGACTCTTCACCTCAGGCAGGCAGGGGAGCACACGGATCCCTGAGAATTGGGCTCTGAATCCTGACTCACTGTTCAAATTACCAATCTAGACCCAGTCATGCCTGGCACCATGAACCCTCAAATTACAACCCCAGAATTAGGAGTTGCCGGTACCTGACCCTGCCTGTATACAATTACTCCCAGATCTTGAGACCCTAAGACCCAGAATCACCCCCAAATCGTTCCTGAATGCTCACCTAAAACTCGGAGCACCTGTATCTGAGATGTTCTTGTAGCCCCAGGACTTCTTAGATACCGAATCCTCTTAAGATACTCTGAGTCCTTGGATGTGCTCAAACGGATGTTCTCTGACCCAAATGACTTGGGAGACCCATCTCAGAGCCCCCCTCCCCACATGCACACTGCCCAAGATCCAGAATTAAGACTCCAAGATGCTCTGTGAGCCAGGGATCAAAGAAGTCTGTAGACCACCAACACCAAGCTGTGTTCCCAGGAGCTTTCGACTTCATATGTAGGACTCTGAGATGCCTAGTCCCGCAGGTGTAAGACTGGAGGCAACCAACACCTCAGGGCCCAACACATTGGTCCCAACCCCTCAGATAGCCCTCTTCCAATCCTCCTTGGACTTGCATTTCAAGCCCCAGAATGTCCTGGAATCTTTGGCTTCTTCGTACCCACAAATTCCCCAATCCACTAAAGGCTGGGAGCCCAGCTCCCACAAGATGGGATGTTCATGGCAACTCAGACCTCTGACCCCTTGCCCCTGAGTGACCCCAAGGTGCTTTAGGAGCACTAGATCCAAGACCCCAAGGTGCCATTGACCCCCAAATTCAGCACTCAAGCCTACACAATATTGGGATCGTCCCTGACCCAAGACCTTGGTCCCTCCATACCAGAGACAAATCTGAGGCTCCCTGGGACCCTAGCACCTTCAGATCCCAGATTTCTTTGGACCCAAACCTCTCTAGCCTGATACTTCCCAGGCCCAGCTTGTGCATTCCCTGAGACCTGCTGCCCGTTGAATCCTGCCATCCATACGCCCCTGAAACCCCAAGTTCCCAGACACTGGAATTCTAGTCCCAAGGACTCCAGCCCAAGCTCTCAGTATCCCACAGAACTACCCCTTTACCCTAAGGGGAAAAAAACATTTTGAGGTAATGTTCCTGGATTCCAGGACCAACCAAGAGCACCCCTGCTCCCATCTCTAGGACCCAGCATTGCTGTAGATGATTGTGCAAGCTGTTCATGAAGCAGAGGCACACAGCCAAGGTGGTGAGTGGGGCTGGCCATGCTGTGCCCTCAGAGGAAGGTGGGCATTGCACAAAGGCAACTAGATATGGCTCTATTGGCACAAAGGCCACACACACACATGCCAACCTTGCAGACTCTCTTCCAAGCCCAACTTTGAGTCCTAGCCCTAGTCCAAGCCTTTTATGATCTGCCCCTCTGTTAACTCCTTCTCTTCCATTTCAGAGTTGGGGGTTGTTTCAGAAAGTTTGAAAGCGTGGTTCATGGCCCATTGAGAGTCCTCTTCTGGGGAAGGGGGATTCCAAGGTCACTTTCCCCTGAGTGGAATGGGACTTCTAGTGTACCACAGATCTGATGGCCTCCTGCGTGGGGGGGGGTATCACGGTCTTGGAGCAACACAATCTCAATGTTGTACGGGCTTGGGACCTGCATCTGGTCCCGAGCACCTTGAAATGTGCACTTACCTTTCCTCATTACCCAGACTTGGATAGCCTTGTGGGGGTTCAAGGGATAGGTCAAGGGGGCCAGAGGGGTGGATCCTCCTGTCACTTCCTTTAAATTATTAACTATTTATTATATCCGGAACCTGTGAGATTCAGCTCTCTCAAGCAGACCCTGGGATGGGTGAGAGAAAAGGGGGGTGTCCCTCCCATCCCCACTCTGCCCAGCTCTCATCACTGTCAGACCCACCAGAGCTGAGGGCGGAGGGACTGGAGGCTGGGGCAGCCTGGGTCCCCATCCCCCTCTCTGTGCCTCGGTCTCCTCCCTTCCGTGGTGGGCGGGGGGAAGCTCCATTCTTAACCTACCTCGTTTTGGGGAGGGGTGGGACGGGGGACCAGAGTGCTGTAAGGTGCTGCGGGATCTGCGGATGAAGTGGGGGGCTGGGGGACGGTTCCCTGGCTCCCACCTCCCAGCACCGCCTCTCCCAGGTCTCCCAGTCCTGCTCCCTGCTGATACCCACCTCTGATCCATGATTACTCTTCATCACCCCTAGATCAGGGGTGCATGGAGGGATGACCCTGGGAGCCAGGAAGACCTCAGACCCTGGAGCCCCCCGGCCCAATTTCCCAGCTGCTTGCCCCTCAGATTGGATGCTTGGCCCCCATACTCGGGAGAGGCACCCCGACATTTATCTTCCTGATCTTGATTCTAAGCCAGTCTGTGACCTCAGTGTTGTTATCAGGGCAGGCTGAAGTAGCGGGGGATGATGCGGGCCGAAGACCCAGCCTTGTCATCGGGGGAGGGGGCATGAGATATCGGCTCCAAGAAATGTCTGTGACAAAGTCTCAGCCTGTGTTCTTTATTTGCATTGATGCACCCCATCCATTCACCTTCCTGAACCACCAGACCAGTCCCCTACCCAAATCCTCCTTTCCCCTTCCCATCCTTTAGTCCCAAGCAGATCCTCCAGCTGAATCTTATACCTCCAGTCACTCTACATTTATTGGACACCCTTTTTATTGGCGCTGGGGATAAGGCAGTGAACAGAACAGACAAAAATTGGGGAATTCCCTGGCGGTCCAGTGGTTAGGACTCCACATCACTTTCACTGCCAAGGGTGCAGTTTCAATCCCTGGTTGGGAAACTAAGATCCCTCAAGCCACGAGGCCAGAACAGACAAAATCCTTTCCCACAAGGAACTTATGAGCCTTACAGTGAAGGAGACAACATGTTAGAAATGATACATACTATAAAGAAAAAATAAAGTGGAGATGGGGGATACAGGCAGTTGTAGCTGGCGTGGTCAGGGAGTCCCCACTAAGGAGCTGGCGTTTGAATAAAGCCCTGAAGGAGGTGAGGGAGTCTTGTGGATGTCTGCAGGAAGAGCACTCCAGGTAAAGGGGACAGTTGTGCGAGGCCCTGAGGGAGAAGCATGCCTGGTAAGTCTAAGGGACATCAAGGGAGCTGGACGGGGGAAAGCAAGGAGGAGGGTGCTTAGGAGATGAAGGCTGAAAGGTGACAGGGAGGATCTGTGGGGCCTTGCAAGCTACTGCATGGACTTTTCTGCTCACACGGAGTGAGGTGGAACTACAGGAAGGCTCCAAGCATGGGAGGGATGTAACCTGACTCAGGTATTCATAGGTTCCCATCTGCTGCCTGTGGGGGACAGATACTGGGGAGGAGGGGCCGTGGAGACACGGTGAAGGCTGCTGGGATGGTCCAGGGGGGACAGTGGTGCACAGGACGAGGGTGAGAGCAGTGGAGGCGGGGAGAAGTGGGCAAGATACTGGATCTGTTTTGAAGGTCCAGTTCACCAATTTAGATATGGAGTACACTATAAAGAGTAGAGTCAAGGTTATGACTCCAAGGCTTTGGCCTGATCAATTTTTAGTATTTTATTAAGGTCGACAAATGCCCCCTGAGTACCCAGCCTTGGGCTACGCAGGACTATGGAGGAAACAGATTAAGGGTAGGCTCTGCCCTGGAGAAACAGGTTCTGGCCCTTTTCTTCCCTGAGGCTCTACTCCCAGTTCACTCCCACTCCCAGTAGAACTACAGAAACTACAGGAGACCAGAAAAGAGTCCGGAAGAGAGTAAACCTGGAACAATAATTTTAACAACAGCTACAAAAACAAGAGCAGTAATAACAATAGTAATAGGTTAAGTGGTAAAAAGCACGGACTTTGGAATCAGATCTGAATTTGGAGTCCTGGCACCACCATGCATTCACTCTGTGATTCATCCTCTCTGCATCACAGTTTTCTCTTCCATAAAATAGAGATAAGATACTTAGCCCAGTAGCACACACGAAATGCTCAATATATGTTAGTCATTTTTAATAGAGTACCCCGTAGATGTCTGCTAAGCACTAATCCTCACAAACAACTGTAAAATGTAGGCGTTATTACCCTCATTACACAGATGTGAAGAAATTTGGCAGGAACACAATGGTGGTGAATGGTGGAGTCAAATCCTAACCTTTGCCTGCAGACAAGATTGCACTCCTAGGGTGCAATCTCTTAATCACCATAATATATTGCACCTGCTCCCTCTCTCCAAGGCTCAGGGGGGCAGAGGGGTGAAGGTCCAACGGACTAACTCGGTTTGGTGTGTGTGTGTGTGTGTAGCTGGGATTCCTGGGTCCCTGACAGAATTCCAACTCTAAGTAGGAAAGGAGGGAAAGAGTTTCTGGACTTGGAGAGGAGTTGGGAGAACAACACTTGGTCAAAGTTGCTTTAAAAGCAGAGGGCATTTGAGGGAGGCTGAGGAAAAGGAAGCCGAAGTTGCTTCTATGTCGCAGCAGTAGCGACATCGCTGGTCTGTCGCGACAGCCGGGATTCAGAACGCCCGCTGGGGGTTTCCAGTGTCCTGACTGCTTACCCGAAGGGCGGTGCTCTACTGCTCGGCTCTGGAGGCGAGCCCGGGGGCGGGTTCTGCCTCCTTCTGCACCAATTGAAATGACGAAGGCCCTTAGCAAGAAGAGGCTGATTGGTCAGTTACGGGGGGTGGGGGCGCACGCCACTCCTGGGGCGGAGCTTCCCACCGACCGGCAGGGGGAGCGCGCGCCGGGCGAAGGGGCTACAGTTTCATGGAGGGGGTGGAGGCGGAGGAGCGGGAGTGGGCCGCGGTGGCCCGGGACCTGCTGGCGCTGGGGTAAGGGGAGCGGGCTGTGGGTGCAGGAAGGGGCAGGTTTGCCCTCAGAAATTCCTACTAACCTCCCCCACCCCCTCCCGCTGCCTCGGCCGCGCCGCAGGTATGAGGGTTTTTCAGGGGCGGCGTCGCTGGGAACCTCGTGCCCAGACTTCAGGGCTCTGTGCGCGCGGCTGGCGGCGGAGCTGGCGACTCTGGGTGCCCTGGAGCGGCAGCGAGAGGAGGGCACGGAGGCGCTGAGCGCCGGCGACGGTACGCATGGAGCGGGAGGCTGGGAATGTCGGAGCCATGGGTGGCGCCGCCACGCCCTGATATCTCCCGCCTCCCGCAGGTTCTGTTCCCGAGGAGGAATTCCTGCGACAGTTGGCCGGCCTGTTGCGGGAGTTGCACTGCCCAGACCGCAAGCTCTGCGGCGGGAACTGCGGGGCCTCGCTGCGGGAGCCCGGCGTGCGCCTGCGCCTGCTGCGTGAGCAGGGGGCTGGCCGGGATGCGGAAGTGGGCGAGGCTACAGCCTCGAGGGGGGCGGGCTCTGCGCGTTGAGGGGGAGCCGGGATCCCGAAGGGGCGTGGTCAGAATTTTGAGACCAGCAAAAGGGCCGGACGGAGGTGGGTGGGGTCCGAACGCTGGGCTAGGCTAAGAGCTCTGCGATGGGCGGGGTTAGTATTTTGATGGTGGGTTTTGAAGCTCACGTGGGTTGGGTTAGACGGAGCGGGACAGGAGGTTCCGAAGTGGGCAGGGTTTGAAAATCTGCAGAGGGAGCTGGGTCTCGAAGTGAGTGGGGCTTATTCTGGAGGTAGAAGCAGGATTCTAGGTGGGCGGAACTAGGAGGCGGGAGGTTTTGAAGCCGCTTGAACTTTTTGACCCCGGTAGGTGGGGTGGCAGCCCTCCTTGATTGCACTGCTCCTTTCCCCTACTTTTAGGCTTTCTCTGCTCGGAGGTCCAGGCTGCTCGCCTCCTCCGCCTGCAGTCCCGTCTGGATCCCAGCCCTGAGCAGTCCGGTGTGGAGGGAGCAGAGGAGGGATCTGGCTTGGTCCAGGAAATGGTCCTTACTCTCCAAGCGCTGGGGCTGCCTAGACCCATGCCGGGGACCCCAGCCAGCCAGCTGCTTCGAGACTTGCATGCCAAGGTAGAGGGCTGGAGCCCCCTCCGCACCCGGCTCACCTCACTCTCCTCGTAGGGGGGACAGCCCCCTCTTCAAAAGTGGCTCTGGGAGGAGTGCACAGCCACGGATGTTTCCTAGAACTGTGACTGCCATTCTTGGTTCTGTGGCCGGGGTCCTCAGGGTCGTGGGGAACTGGGGTCCACGGAGGAGTCTATCCGATTTCTGCCCAGTCAACCCCAGCCTCCTTCTTCTCTCATCAGATCGCAGAGCTGCTGCCTTCCCTGCCCGCAGGGTCCCTAAAGCCTCTCCTCAGCTACCCGCTGGATGCACCTAGATGGGTAAGGCCGTGTATGGCTGTATGTATGTGAACAGAGATGGGAGTGAGGGGGGCCCCTGGCATGACTGAGACCTTTTCCCCCAGGAAGCATTGGAGTCTCTGCACCAAAGCCTGCGAGATCAGTACTGCTGCCGCCGCTGCCTCCTCCTCAAGCGCCTGGACCTCACAACATCTGCTTTCCACTGGAGTGATCGGGCAGAGGTGTGGGCAGAAGACCAAGGCAGGAGCAGTTGTGAAGGCTGCAGCTGCAGGGAGGAGACATGAGGGCCAGGGACATTTTAGAATCTTGTGAGGTTTGGGGGTCTTGCTGGTTCTGAGGCCCAGGACATTTTAGAATCTTGTGAGGTTTGGGGGTCTGGAATCTCAGGGAATTCCCTGGTCTGATCTGGGAGTGTATTTAGAGCAATACTCCTTACTAAAAGATGTGGGAAGTGCACAACATTGTAAATCAACTATACTTCGATAAAGCAACCAAACAAGAAACATAATGAAATATTAAAAAAGAAAAAAAGATGTGGGAAGTGAGGCCCCGAGACAGGAAGAGATGCTTTCAAGATTACAGATCCCATCTGGGGAGGTCTCGTGGGCACGTTCTCCATGTCTACCCCTACTCACTAGGCCCAAGGAGAGGCCATGAAGGCAGTGCTGATCCCAATTCGAGAGGCTCTGACCCCAGAATCGGATGTCTCCATTGCACACGTCCTGGCTGCTCGAGCTGACCTGTCACGCCTTGTCCCAGCCACCAGCAAGACTGCCCGCCGAGGGACCTGCTGTGCTATCCACAAGGTGAACACCTGGGGATGGGGAAGGGCCCCAGCATCCTTGGCCTTCAAACTGGCCTTTTAGCCTTTGCTTGTACAAACCTTGTCCTCTTCTGCCTGGGCTCCTGCTCTCGCCTTCTCCTTGGGTTCCTGGCCTCTGGACTCACAACCTCTAATCTGCCCCCTCCACATGGCAGTTAGAAGGATGTTTCTAACTCAAACATCTGACCATGTCCCTCCCTAGCTCAAAACACTTCTATGGCTCCCCAGTGCCTTCAGAACAAAGTCTACCTATTTACTGAGGCCCTGCCCACCTCTCCTGCTTTGGCTTAGAATCCTCTCCCACCACTCACCCTGTCCGCTGCATTGGGTTTTAACCATTTTTAAAGCAAAACTACCCTCTGTTCAAATGATTACGTATTTAGCCTGCATTGGGAGTAAGGAGTGTTAACCACTGGACCACCAAGGAAGTCCCAGCATCTGCCCTTCCTTTTTCAACCTCATGCTGTTCTCTTGGCTCTCTAGCCCCCTTGTCCAAGATATTTTTCTTCTCTGCAACTCAAGTCTAATCACCTCTCAGGTGCTTATGGGCAGCGTTCCAGACCGGGGGGGCCGCCCAAATGAGCTGGAGGCTCCCATGCCCAGCTGGCAGAGCAGAAGAGAGGACAGAGGCGGGCGGAAGGCAGGCCACCAGTGCTGGGGCCGCAAGAAGAAGAAGTAAAGGGGGACTGGTGGTTGGAGGAGGGGTCCTTCATGAGGTGCTGACATTGATAATCTCTGAGGAGTCACTGTGAGGGTTTCTCTTGGCACCTGGCACCCCAGCCCCATATCCCCTGTTCCTCAGGTCCCAAATGTCCTCCCCACATCTACCATTCAACACCAAGGACCATGTTCTCTGGAAAATAAATTCAATTAATTAATTTTTTAAAATTTATTTATTTATTTTTGTCTGTGTTAGGTCTCCGTTGCTGCGCGTGGCCTTCTCACTGCGGTGGCTTCTCTTATTGCAGAGCATGGGCTCTAGGTGCACGGGCTTCAGTAGTTGTGGCACTCGGGCCCAGTAGTTGTGGCTCGTGGGCTCTAGAGTGCAGGCTCAGTAGTTGTGGCACACAGGCTTAGTTGCTCCCGCGGCCTGTGGGATCTTCCCAGACCAGGGATCGAACCTGTGTCCCCTGCATTGGCAGGCGGATTCTTAACCAATGCGCCACCAGGGAAGTCCTAAATTTAATTTATGACAGCCCTAGGACCTATCTCTGTGGGGGCCAGGTCAGGGGTGCTCAGGTTTGAGGAAAGGTAGGGGGTCTCTGTCCCCTGGGTCTGAACAGGCCCCTGCTGCTCTGACCTTTAAAGCCCTTTGCTCTTCAGCAACATCTTTCCCTCCCAGTGGGCATGGGGGAGGAGACATGCAGGCATCGGGCAAACATCTGTCAGGTGCCCACCATGTGCCAGCCATGTGCTAGGCATTGGGGTTACAGATAATAATAACCGCTGGTCTCCCGGAGCTGACCTTTCTGGTGAGGAAGGGCAGACGAGAAAGTTTAGTTTGTCAGATGGGGAAAGGGCTTTGGAGAGAAATAAAGCAAGAAGGCAGGATTGGGACCATGGCGGGATTGCAACTTTATGCATGATCAGGGGAGGCCTCTCTGAGAAGGTGGGTACTTGAGCTAAGTCCCAAAGAGGGAGCCATGTGGACCTCTGGGGAAGAGCCTTCCCTTCCTGACAGAGGGAGTGTCCAGTGCAAAGGCCCTGAGGTAGGAGTATTTTGGGGCATGATCAGGGACCATCGGAGGCCAGTGTAGCTGAAGCAGGATGAGTGAGGGGGTGAGTGGTGAGAGGGGAGGTGGGAGAGGTGATGGGGGCAGACCATGAGGGGTGGGCCACAGTGAGAACGCTGGCTTTTCCCCTGAGTGAGATGAAGCCATGGGAGGGCTCTGAGCAGAGGAGGGATGTGATTGGACTCAGGTGTTCACAGGCTACCTCCCTGTTCCACCCTTTCTCTGGCCTTCTCTCCCATCTCTGGAACTCCAGAGTTTGGAACTTTACCCACCCTGTACCATCCCCCTCCTGATCCATGCTGACATCAGTGTAGCATATTGGTCAGTATCTTCCATTTTAGAGGCAGGCAAGCCTGGGTGTGAGTCCTGTCTCCAGCACTTAGGAGTTCTGCCACCTTGGGTGAGCAGTTTAACTTCACTGAGCCTGTTTCCTCATCTGTAAAATGGAGATTTAAGGAGGTGGCGAGATGATGCCTAGGTCTAAATGTATCCAACACAGAGCTGCACAGATATTAAATGCAAGAAAAGGGAGTACGATTAATAGCCACTCTGATGCAAAAGAAGAAAGTAACTTTCTTTCGGAGTAAAAGATGACGGATGCTTCAACAAAGGCAGTGTGGATGGGAAGGAGGCGATGCCTTTGGGGGGTTCTGCTGGAGGCCTGGAGGCCGAATAATAGGACTCCAGACTGACTCTGGTGGAGGGAGTGGGGAGAGAGCAGACCAAGGCAACGTCTAGGAACTCAGCTTGGAGGACCGGGTGGGTGATGGGGCCGTCGCTGGCAGAGGGACCTGGAAGGAGGAAGACACTGGGTGATGTGGGAAGTGTACGATGTCCAGGAGACGGTTCACTGCAGGGGGAGAGCCTCACCCAGACTTGTTAAAGTGGATGGATGAATGTCCCCTCTGGATTTTCTTTTAGCTCAATCTGAGAGTCCCCACTTTTGAATCGTGGTATTTATTCCACCATTAGTGTCTGATATATTTGGCCTTATTCTAGCCATCTTATAGTTGTCTTTCTTTTTTTCTTCCTAAACTCCCTTTTCTTTTCTACTAGTGGCTACCCCTTCCCCTCCCCACAACATACTGTAATTCCTATTTTTCTATCAACATTAAAAATTAACCACTATCTATGCCCTCCTACCCAAGCAATTGAGGACTTTTGCATATTTTAACTTTCCTATGCTTCCCCAAATCTGTCTGGGCTCCCCCAGGCAAATAGGCTGGTCTCCCTGTATCCAGTTGTGGGTAGGGGCAGCTCCTCCTCACCGTCTCTGGTTCCCAGGAGGGATGTGAGGGTTCTGTCTGGGTCCAAGCATGGCAAACGTGCCACCCAGTCTCAGGTCCCAGGGATAGCGTGTAGGAGAGATTGTCCTCGGAGCCTGTTCGTGGGGTTGTGGACGGGAGGGGTGTGGGTGCGGTAGGAAAGACCTCAGGACCTTGGAGTTAATCCCCATCCATCCACCAGGCCCCCTTCCCAGGACTGCTACACCCTGGGTCTTACCACAGCCGGCATGGGGAACTGGTGTGGGTGGGACAGGGGCTTCTGGGGGGCTCACGTCGCCCTTGGCCCCTGGCCTCTTCTTACACTCCACCTTCACTTGGTCTCTGCAGTGTTTGTGGCAACACAGCCCACAGTCTGGGGGAAATTCAGAGGTTAGTGCCAGAGGCCCAGTCTGTGTCCTCTATTCTTCCAGCCCGCGGGTCCTGGATTCCCTCCCCCTACCCATGCCCTGCTCACCCCGACAGCGGTAGCCTTGCTTGGTGACACCCCAAAGCTGGGAAGAGAAAGCAGAATAGGTTACCTAGGCTAGGGGAAGGAGGGCTGTGATTGGGGTGGGGCTGGGGTCTGTCTGGAGGAAACAATTCAGGTTTTGGAAGTTTTCAAGGCTAGAGGCTTATGTGGGATCTGGGAGACTAAAGGAATTAGGAGGTTATCTCAGGTTTGGAAAGTCATCTGTGATATGAGAATTGGACAAAATTTGGAATTAATAAAGCATAAATTCTATGGGCAGGGATTGTGTCTGTTCTGTTTCCTCCTGTGCTCCCACCCACCCAGAGCCTATAACTGTGCCGGGCACACAGCTGGTGCCCAGTATATATTTATGAATGAAAAAATGAATGAAAAAGTAAATTCGGAAAGTAATCCAAGGTTTGTGAATTGGTCTTGGTTTGAGATTGAGAGATTTGTCCCTTATACAGAGTTTGAGGATACCCTGAATTTGGAAATTATCCAGGGTTTGAATTATCTGGGGTCTAGAGACTTGGAGATTGATTCTGCTTGGAGATAATCTACTCGTGTTTGTAGATTCTCCAGGGTTTGGCAGTTATCCAGGATGGAGATTGTCTGGGAATCGAGCAGTATCTAGACTTCAGAATTATCCAAGATGTAGGGAATATCCATTGTTTAGGGTTGCTGTGAAATACAGGGATTATTTGAGGCTAGAGGCTTTTCTGGAATTTGGGGATTATCCGGGGCTTGGTGACCATGCGTGCTCCAGGGCAGGCCTGGCTTTTCCAGCCCAGGCTGTGAGGAGTTAGGGCGCTCCAGGGGTCCCTCAGGGTGACAGCAGGCGGAGTGCTCACGAAGCCGCTGCAGATGCCACAGAAGGTGGGCTTGCGGAAGGTGACCTCCTGGAAGGTGTGCAGGAAGGTCAGGCCCAGCTTGGAGCAGATGGCGCTGGCCTGGAGCAGGTACCCTGTCAGCTCCTCTCGGCTGAAGGAGCCACTCCTGGGGGAGAGACTGCGCTTCAGCAGGACTGGCCCATTTCTCCCAGACCCAGGAGTCCTGGATACCCCAGGTCCTCGTCTTAAGGGAACCCAGGAGTCGGGAGCACCTACCCCTGGCGGGGGGGTGGGTGAAGCCCGTGGCAGGCGAAGGGGAAGTTGCCTGAGAGTCGCTCAAAGTCCTCCTGAGAGATGGTGCCTCGGCCTTCGGGGTCATAGTTCTTGAACACAGACTTCGGAGGAGCGTGGGAAGGGGAGAGTCAGGCCGAGTCAGAGGCCCCAGGGCCTTAGATCCCTCCTCCCGCCCAGGGCTCCTCCTCACCTCCACCAGCTGCTCCACGTGCCGACCCAGCGTGACCCTGTCGGGCTTGGGCGTCACGCCAGGGGCCCACTGCACCACCAGGGGCACCTGGAAGGGGGAGGGTGGCTGGGGCAGGGACAGAGGGTCACAGTTAGTCATTGCAGAGGCTTGGGCTGGAGGTCAGAGGTCAGGGCTGGGGTCTCACCAGACTCTTGGGACAGCGGGGCTCCCGGGCATAAGAAAGCTCATAGATCTCGTCCTCCGTGTAGAAGAGATCCAGGGAAAGCTGGAGGATGGGCAGGGCGTTACGGACCCTCCTTGTCTCTGTCCTCCTACCTACAGCCCATGCCTGCCTGGACCCCCAATCTCCTCCTCTTTCCAAAGCCCCTCTTCCCTGGGACCCCCATGGTCCTCTCTCCCACTGAGCCCCACTTCGTGCTGCACACCGCTGGTCCCCTAGACCAGAAACACCATCTTGTCACCGAGGCTCTTTTGATCCTATTTAAAATTGCAAACCCCTGTCACTTTCCATGCCTGTTTCTGCTTTAATTTTCTCTATAGCACTTTTTATCTAAAAGACCATATGATTTACTTATTTACTTTTTTCACTGGCTATCTCCCCCACTAGGAAGTCAGCCCCACAAGACAGCAATTTTTCTCTGATGTTGCACCACACTGCTGTGAGCCTAAGTGCCTAAAGTAGTGCCTGGCTCACAGCAGGTGCTCAATAAATATTTGGGCTGATGGCCTCTTAGGGTCAGCATAGCATAGCAGCTTAGGCACCAATCATTCTGGGGCAGGACCAGCTTCACAGGCAGGCCTCACACTTAGAGGGGCCTCCACTTCATTTAATGCCCTGCTGTCACCATCTTGAAATTCTTAATAATTTCAAACAAGGAGCTCCACATTTTCAATTTGCTGGTGGTCCTGTCTTAGGATCTGAAAGTCAGCTTTTCAGTCTTAGACTACCTGGTCCTCAGAATCCCAGTCTCTCTCAATTTATAGCTCTTTAGAATGAAATATATATATCTCTACCTCTCTATCTCTATTATCTATCTATCATCTATCTACCTATCTATCTGTCTATGTAAAATAAAATATAGCCAGAATCTCACACTTGCAGTCTTAGGACATAGTGTGATAGTTAATACATGTTCTGAAGCTGGCCTGCTGTGGGACAGGGGGCAAGTGACCTCACCTCTGTGGGTCTCAGTTTCTCAGTCTGTAGAATGGACACAATAAGGGTCCCCTCCTCGTAGGGTTGTGAGGATGGAATGAAGTGCTCTCTGGGGACTGTTAAACATGGTGCCTGGCACATAATAAGTGGTCAGTAACTGTTATTAGCTTTTTGCTTAGATTCCTGGATATGTTAAAGCTTGGAATTTTGGACTAGTGGCATGAGAAGCTCAGAACCTTGGAGTTCAGGAGCGCAAAAGCCCGAAGCAATTCTGGAGCTCAGATCGATGGATACTTGAGTTGCTGGGGGAACTGGGGGAAAAACGCATCACTTATATAGAGCTCACTGTGTTCCAGATACTATTTTAAGTACTTTATGTGAATTATATGAATGATATTTATATGAATGATATTACTGATTCTTTTCAACCACTCTCTGAAGTAGGTCCTATTTGTATTCCCATTTTGTAGTTAAGGAAACTGAGGCTGAGGGGTTAAGTGACTTGCCCAAGACCACACAGAAAAAAAACAAAAACAAAAAAACCCCTAGAAGCTCTGGCTCCAAAGCCCATGCATTCCAGTGCTATTCTACTATTCTATCCTGACCCTCACCCACCCAGGACCCTAAATCTCAGTACCCCGCAGGTGCAGCCTCTGGGAGCTCAGCCTGGGCAGCTCAGGGCAGCTCACCGTGAGCAGATGCAGTAGGTCCTCCTTGGCACTGCAGGGGGGGTGTTGCCTCTGGAGGGCTGCCAGCTCCTGCAGCCGCAGGTAGAGGCTGTTGAGCTTGGGTAGGTGCAGGCGGCCGTCAGGCAACCTGTCAGGCTGTGCCTCGTGCAGGGACACCAGATCCTTGAGATGCACACCCAGTACAGGCAGCCGGAAGCCGGTGCAGCCAGCCCAGGTGCGGCGGTAACAGGCGTAGTTGTTGTGGGCAGCAAGGAGCTCAGTCAGCTCCAGCAGGGCCTGTGTGGGAGGGGCATGTTTCTTTTGGGGGGGAGCAGCATGTAATCGGGGAGGCCAGTTCTGTTCCCCTAGCTCCTTGAAGGGGAGTATCTAGCAGCGTCCTGTGTGGCTCTGGACCCCCCAGGGGCCCAATGGCATTTTGGACCTCTCCCCAAGCCCCTCCATGTCCCACATTGGCTTCAGCATCTCCCCAGACTGCTCTTCCACTTGGGCCCCCATCTCAGAAAGGCCCCACTGTCTCCCATTCCCCAGGCTAGAGTGGTTTTTCAAAAACCCAAATCTGATCATGGGTGCTCTCAGCATTCCCAGACGCTTCCTAGCTCCCCACTGCCCTCTAGATAAAGCCCAGACACCTTAGCTGAGCTTGCAAAAGGCTCAACAGGATCTCCCCCCGCCCCCTGCCCCGGCATCTCCAGCCCAATATCCTGCCACATCCTGACCTCAGGCACACACCAGACTCATGAATGACTCACTCTCCTTAGACACTTTCAGGACACCCCCAACCCATGCTCCTCCCATGGGTGGCCCAAATGTTGGCATCCCTGGGGGCATCATTTCACTCCCCACCTGGACTGCAAGTTCTCTGCTAGCGTCTCTTATCTGCCTCCCTCCAGTCCTGCTCAGGACCAGACACACAGTAGAGAGAGGTCAGCACCACGGATGAGGAGGGAGGAAGAATGACAGAGGAGGACAAAGCCTGGGGGTCTGTCGGATTTGGAGGAGCAAAAGGTCTCTGGGTGGCTCCAGGGCCCCTGGGAAGGGACAGAGGGGGCTGGGGAAAAGTGTGTGGGTTCAGGATAATTGACCACTGGAACTTTGGGGAGGGCAGTGGGACTTCACCTTGGTGCTGTCAGGGCTCAGGTGGGTGTGGGAGTCCTTGAGTCTGGAGATGGCGCTATGACACAGGCCCCCAGTGACTGCCATCAGCGTGTTGAAATTCTGCAGCTGGAGGAGCCTCTAGGAAGGGAGGGTGATGCAGAAGTGGTGGGCACCACATGGAGGACAGGCAAATTGGGGGTTCAAATGACAGCATCCCCATTGAGTTGGGGTCTCAGGCATGTGTGGGGATGGGCCAGTGCAGGCATCAGACAGGTGAGATGTGTCAGGCAGGAGTGGGCCACAAGCAGGTATGTGGGCATCACACGGAGGTCAGGCAGATGATAGACTAATGTTAGGTCAGAGAGAAGTGGGGGGAGTCAGGGACTTCCCTGGCGGTCCAGTGGTTAGGACTCAGCGTGTACTTCCACTGCCGGGGCATGAGCTGGAGCTCTGGTGGGAGAACTATTATCCCGCATGCCACGTGGTATGGCCAAAAAAAAAAGTGGGGGGAGTCAGGCAAGTATGGGGTGTTGGACGGGTTTGGGGACTCAACAGGTCTGTGTCAGGCAGGTGTGGAGGATGCAGACAGACGTTAGGGTGTCAGACAACTAGGCGGCCTCTGCACTGGGAGCCAGCCAGGTGAGGGGAGACCAGAAGGCCTGGGTTCTGGGCAGGAGTTGGGAGCTAGGCAGAGGTGAAATCGTCCAGAGTGATACGGAGGGGTCAGGTAGATATAAGAGACAGGTGTGGGGTCAGCCCTCCCCTTTCTCAGGTTTGAAGAGCGGAGGTTGCTGGGGGAGAAGGTTGTTGGGTGCCAGGAAGGAATGGAAGACGCTCAGACCGGGGAGACCCCGTGTAGATGCCAGGACACCCTGGTCTGTCGTGCGGGACAGGGGAAGCAAGGAGATGGAAGACGCCAGAGGCAGGGCGTGGTCTGCGAGGAAGTACGCAAAGGGGCGTGGCCACGCTGGGGGAAAGCGGGCTTCCCTTTTCTCCAGAAGGGAGGGAACATAGCTGGAAAGGAGGGGGAAGGGGAGGGGGGAAGGGAAAGGGGGGAAGGTGAAGAGAAAGGGCGGGCCAAGGGAGACCTGAAGTGATGGGGTCGGATGCTGTCACTGTCCTAAAGGGACAGCTGGGGCCTAGGGACGGGGTAGAGTTTGACGCAAAGGTGCGGGCAAGAAAGAGTCTCCTCTTTCATTGCCCTGCGGATAGAATATTCGGGCACTGGGCTTGTGAGACGGGGTCAGGAGGAACGTCGTCAACTGCCACGTCTGGGACCAAGGAGTGGGGCCAGGGCGGGTTGGACGTGGTGAAATCAAGGCCAGGGAAGAAGTGCCGTCACAGTCCCGGGTTAAAACGACAGGACGGGGGCCGCGGGGCCGCGGGCAGGGTGGGGCGTGATGCGTTCGGGAGGGGCCACGATATGGTGACGTCACCGCCCGGGAGCCCCGCGGGGCAGGTGCTCAGAAAGTGGGCAGAGCGGCGGGGCGGACCTCACCTGTGCCACGTGGATGAACTTGTCCAGCACCTGCCCGCGCTGTGCAGGCCCGGGGCGGCTCAGCACCATGACCTGCACCCAGCGGGACACGCTGTTGCTGAGACCTACGGATCCCTCCAGGGCCGGGCAGCCCCGCACGGAGCCCTGCAAAACGTAGCCCCGCAGGTCCTGGGGCTGGGGGTGAGGTAGGTGTCAGGGTGGGCCCTCGCTCTCAGGCTCTGCCCCTCACACGCCATCCCCCAAGCAGTCACGACCTCTGACGTCCTAGCCCGGCCATCACATGTCCCTGAGGTCACCATGGCCCTCTCCCATCTGAGGAGAAATGTTTAAAGAAAGTTGGGTACTATTCTGAGCCCTTCCTCATAGCCTCACAAGTCTATGAAGTGAATACTATATTATTCCCATTTTAGAGATGAGGTCATTGAGGCACAGAGAGGCTAAGTAATTTGCCCAGGGTCACACAGGCCCGAGTCAGGGAGGGAAGCCAGTCTATTGCTCTTAACTGTATACCTGACTGGTATATAGTCAGCAAAGGGAAGGGTGGTGAAGAGGACACGAAACTAACTTCCATTTATTCTGCTCAAGGAGTCAACATTACATACCCACATCCACTGCACTGTGTGTGTGTGTGTGTGTGTGTGTGTACAATCAGGAAATTTTCCCATTAAGGAACCAGATCCCCAACTACCCTCAAAACGATGATGGCAAGATGGCAATAGCTAAACGCTTATATATAGGTTGAAGCATTTGAAATTACAATTTGGGTAGGTTAAATATGTCAAAACATGGCAATTTCAAATGGTTCAACTATAGAGCATTTACTCTGGACCAGGCGCTGATCCTATGAGGCAGGAGCTAAGTCCCCCTTTTACAGATAACGGGCTGAGGCACAGTGAATTTAAATGCTTCTCAAATAAATGAACAATTAATAAAATATTTTGAGCACTTACTATGTGCCAGGCACTGTGACGAGCATTTTTAAATGGACATATTAATTTCCCCAACCTGCCAATGAAATAGTATGACCTCCTTTTTACACATGAGAAAACTGAGTCCCAGAGAGGTTGAGAAACTAGTTCAAAATTACACAGGTAGGAAGGGGCTGATGGGATTTGAACCCGGGGCTCTGTGCTCAGCCAGCTTAACTCCTTTTCCTGGACCCTCTAGCACCCAAGTTTGACAGTTTGGGTCCTCTCAGTCCTGCCTGGCCCCAGCCAGGCCTCAGCCCACCCCAAGCCCTCCCCAGGTGGGCGTCCTTACCGTGATAGCCTGGAAGGACCGGAACTCCAGGTAAGTGAGGTGCTCTGCCAGCTCCTCGGTCTCCAGGTGGTCGAAAAGCAAGGACACTTTGCGCTTTTTGCCCAGGCCTGGGCTGCTTAGGGGGGGAGGGGGGCCAGGGCCACCAGGGCTCAGCCTGGGGGCAAAGAGAGGCAGGGGGAGGAGCTGGGGTGGACGGTGTGGGAGTGTGGAGGCAGAAGGCAGAGTGGGGGTGGGAGGGAAGGGGAAGGGACTGACTCACAGGTTCGCGGAGTCTCCCAGCCTCCGCTGGGTTGCGTTACCCTCCTGTTCCACAGTGGCCCAGAAGCGACCTATAACCTCTTCTAACTGGGGCTCCTGATGCACTGTCTCAGGGTGTTGGGTCAGCCAGTACCTGAGGGTGGTTTAGAGATGGTGGAATGAGGCTGGGGGTGAGGCAGGTCTCTGAAAGGGGTCTCTTGGGCTGGGGGATCTCTAGGTGCTGGGCTTGGGGGCGTCTCTAAATGTGTGCAGGGGGTGTCTGGAAGGCCAGGGTTCAGAGAGGCACCAGGCTGGGAGGATCTCTGGGAGTAGGACTGGGGGCCTCTTAACACAGGCTGAGGGATCTATGGCAGATGGACTGGGCAATCTCTTGGAAGTGGGATGGCTAGGAAGCAGGGTAGTGGGCATGGGTCTCAGGAACTAGGTTGGGGGCCTCTAGGGGTGAGATTTTGGGGGAACAGGGTGAGGGGGGTCTTAGAAACTAGGCTGGGGTATATGGGAGGTTGGGGTTTTAGGAATCTGAGCTGGACGTCTTGGGGTACCAGCTGGGAGAGGGTCCATAGGATCTGGTCAGGGGTCTCTAAAAGGTGAGGGTTCTAAGGAAGAGAACTGGGAGGTTTTAGGGACCAAGCCAGGGGATTCTCAGAGTTGGATTTGCAGGAGCAGGACTGGGTAGTCTCTGGGAAGTGGTTTATTTTGGGGGGGGGCAGTAGGGTGAGGATCTTGGGTCATGGGAGTGTAGGTCTTGGCCCAGGCCTACCTGACCAGGTGACAGATCTGCAGCCTCCTCAGCTCCTGTGTGCTCCCTGTGGCCTCCTGGTACTTAAGTTCCAGTCAAGGTTCTGTTATCCAGCATCTCAGACCTGCCTGCTCACCCCGTCCCCACCAGGCTCTCTCATCTCCACCCTCCGTCCTCCACCCACTGCTCATGGCCCCCGGAGGATATAAGGTCAGCAGACGGGCAGCAAGGTGGGCAGAAGGCAGCACCCAGTTGTGCATGGCAAGTACCATGTTGAGAATGTGGTCCCCACGGCGCAGGCTGCCAGCCGAGTCTGAAGACAGGAGAAGGGGACACTGTGTCAGAATGGCCCCTGGGCAATGGACTGTACAGCTTCCAGAGCCTGTTGGACAGCCTGGTTCAAACCCCAGCTCTACCAGTGACTCCATGTATGAACTTGGGCAGACAAGCCGGCCTCCTTGTGCTCCAGTTTCCTTGTCTGTACCGTGCATGGACCAGCACCGTCCCTGGCAAGTCATACTGAAGATGGAAATAGTATCAGACCCCTCCCCCCGCGGCTCAGGAAAAAGAAGCGCAGGTAGGTGTCTCTCTTACTTCTGCTGTAGTGATTGAGAGTCATTCCACATACGCCTGCCTCTATTTTATGCCCCTCAAGTTGAGCCCAGAGAGAGGTGGGTGCTTGGCCCAGCCTCAGGACTGGGGAGGCTGGCCAGGGAGGGGACACTCACCGAAAGACTGAATGCATTTCTCCAGCAGGTCATCTTCACTGCAGCCGCCCTCATTCAGCATACCCAGAGCCATGGAAGCCATGACCTTGCTGATTTCCCGGGGGCTGGGGCACGTCTTGCGGCGGCGGGCCTGTCGGGGCCGGCCCCGGCCCCCTGTCTTCCCCGGGCATTCCTGGTAGGACTTCCTGTGGACACATTCCCTGGGGAATCATGGGAGCCCCTTCCTTGAGGCAGACCCCCCAGAATTCTTCTTGACCCCAAAGCCCCAAGGCATCCTAAAGGCAAGGTCCTAGCATTAGTCCTGACCTACCGTGGTTCCATAGGAGAAAACCCCAGGAGTAGTCCAGATCATGGGAGGCTTCTCCTACAAGAAAACCCCAAGGGTCACGCCTGTCCTCTTCAGGGAATCAGGGGGGAAAACCCTAGGACTACCCTGAACCACTGCCCCCGGCGAATCATGGGAGAAGAGCCCCAGGACTACTAAAGACCCTCCAGGAATCATAAGAACTCTCCCCTCCAGGCATTGTCCCCCAATTCCCCTTGACTGTATGGCCCCAAGACATCATGGGAGAGACTTCCTGTTGGCAGATGGGTTACTCCTGACCTCCCAGGGAATCATAGGAGAACACCCCCAGAATTATTCTTATCCTCCCCAGGGGGAATCATGGGAGGTTCTGCCTTCAGGGATACGCCTCAGAATTCCCCTTTGCTTTCCAACACCTCCCCCTCCTCCCTCCAGCCCTCATGAGAGAAGCAGACCCCTGAGATTCCATCTCTCCCTCCTCCCCCACCTTGACCGCTACTAAGGTGACAGACCCCTCCCCCAAGCCAGCCTTTCGGTGGGACTGGAGTCTTAGCTGCAAGCCTGGGTCCCTAGATTTGGAGCCTGGAGAGAAGATACAGGTGCAAAGTAGCCTCACCAGAGCCCTTCAGAGCTGGGTGCGGTCCCTGGGGCTGAGGCAGCTTCAAGGAAAGTTTAAAAATAACCCTCGCTCTGCCCTGTGCCTCCCCAAGGCTCCTGTTCCAGTTGGGGAAAGAGGGTAATGGAGAGACAGGGATGGTGGAGGAAGGAGGGAGCAGAATCCAGGCAGAAGGCCTTGGCTTCCACAAGAGTCAGACAGAACTGGGCTGGAGAAATTTATGCTGGCTGGTGAGACTTTGTGTTAATCACATAATTTCTTTGGACCTCAGTTTCCTCATGTGAAAAATGAGGGTCGTCTTCAGACCTTCCCCAAGAATTTATTATGAACATTCAATGCCTTGCTCTTCAAAAGTGCTAACTAAGGGATTTAGTTTGCTTAGGCCCTTAAGTGGCCAGAGGTGAGAAAGTTAAATTTGAGATGCAGAGAAAGAATGTGATGGAGCAAACTAGAAGCAAGGCCTGGGGAATGGGGGTGAAACCAGAAATCGGGAGACCCCCATAACAAGGGCACTGCCATGTCCCTGGTGCATCCTAAAAGCTCGGTAATCATTTTGAATGTTGTTGAGTAACAGCTGGCATTACTGAGCACTGGATGTGTACCGGGCAGAGGGTTGAGCATCTATCTAGTTTAGGGGTTCCCAAAACATGGTCCCCAACCAATCCCAACAGCATCACCTGGGAACTTGAGAGAAATACAAATTCTTAGGCCCCGCCCCAGACCTACAGAATCAGACACCTTGAAGGTGGGCCAGCAGCCTGTGTTTTAGAAGCCCTCCAGGTGGTCCTGATGTGTGCCCAAGCTTGAGAACCACAGGTCTAGACTGTACCATCGAGGACTCATGCGTCCCTCTGAGAAGGGACTGATTATTCTATTGACAGAAGAAGAAACTGAGGCACAGAGCGGGTAAGTGACTTACCTAAGGTCACACAGCCAGAAAATGAGGCAGCCAGGTCTCCACCAGTAAACTCCTGGAGATTATAGGGAGGGGACACTTTGCCTATCAAAGACATGCTGGGGGAGGCAGAAGGAGCTGCCTAGGCTATGGACCCAGCCACCATGGCCCCTGTGAGGACAGGAAGGCAGAACCTGCTGGTATAGCCAGCTGCTAAGCCCTTACCTTCGGACTCTCTGCCCCCTGCAGCGTCTGGAGCAGCCAGGAGTTGCTTAAGACGCTGCCGGGGGAGCCGCCTTGCCCTGCGTCACACTCCCCTCCCCTGGGGCAGGGCCCTGCAGGAGTCTGGAGTTTCCAGTTCTGGGGGCAGCCAAGAAGACCCCAGGGAGGACAGAGACACCCAGCCTACAGAATTAGGATGGGGGCGTGAAGGGCACGGGGAGAATGGGATCAGAGCAGCTCAAATTCCAAAAGAGCAAGGATAAGACACAGACACCCAAGCAAACAGCCCCAGCCTGAGCTGGCTCTGGACTCCCTGAAGCATCTTTCCACCTGGCGCCCCCTGCTCCGGCTGCTGCCCCGAGAGTAGCCCGATACCCTATGCCCCTGGTTAGAACCTCCCCAAACTTCCCATGCAGCCCAAGCGAGACCCAGGGGCGTAGGGCGCTCCTGGTCTCTTGGAGAAGGGTCCCCTCACCTCTTGCTGTCTTTCCTGTTCATGCCTCCTTGAGGGGAAGGGGTCTTTTAAGAGTGTGGCTCAGCTCCTCCCCCCCTCACCAATGCTCCAGCTTCTTAGCCCCTTGGGAGCTGGGGCCTCCTCGGTGCTTGGGAAGGAAAGAGGAACTGCCCCTCCCCACCCAGCCCCAGGCCAGGGGGAAGGAAGAGGCTGGGGAGAGACCAAAGGTCCCTCCTCCCCCCACACGGGGATCCCTTCAGGCTGAGGTTTCCGGTGCTGCGGGCCCCCACCCCCAATCACCCAGCGGACTCTCTCTCTATCTCCCCCATCTTTCGGTCTCCAGACCCGTGATTCTCTGTTCTGTCACTGTCAAGCTTCAATAAGAGCAATTTTTTTAAAAAAAGTATGCCTAATATGACACATTTATGTAAACACACTCAAAAGAAAAGTCTATATTTCTATGAGGACATATTCATGTATAATAATGCACAGCAGTTTGATTGGAAAGTCACAAGACATAATATTTTGTATATTTCTTATGTTTCTTTTATTTCTAGCTTAGTTTTAATAATACCATTTATACCCCAGAAAACATTTTCACTTTATTCCTTTTATTGTAAGAAAACCTTATGTAGCACCTACTGTATACCACACACTGTTCTAAGGGCTCTTAACATATTAACTCATTTAATTCTCACACAAACTTTTTTTTTTTTGGCTGTGTTGGGGTCTTCATTGCTGCGCATGGGCCGTCTCTAGTTGGCGGCAAGAGGGGGCTACTCTTCGTTGCGGGGCTCTAGAGTGCAGGCTCAGTAGTTGTGGCGCACGGGCTTATTTGCTCCGTGGCATGTGGGATCGTCCTGGACCAGGAATCGAACCTGTGTCCCCTGCATTGGCAGGCGGATTCTTAACCACTGTGCCACCAGGGAAGTCCTCACATAATCTTAAAGACTGTTATCTTAGTATAAAAATATTGCAGGTGGAAGTTAACCCTTGGGGAGTCCCCTCCCCATCCCGCTGTCCCTGTTAGGCAGGGGTGACCAATATCATACATGGTTGGGTTTCATCTGATCTGTTGGCTCTGCTTTTAAGTACATGGCCACATGCTCATAGAAACACAGACTTTTCTTTTGAGTGTGCACGCTTGTTTTCGCTTACCTAAATGTGTCATGCTTGACATATTTTTTTGACACTTTTAAATTGAAGTACAAAAAAGAGTCAAATCATAAGTGTTTAGGTTGTTGAATGGTGACAAACAGAATATGCCCCTGTGACATTCACAGAAATCAAGAAATAGAACATTTCCATTCCCCATAAGCCCCCTTGTGTTCCTTCCCAGTGCTATCTCCCAAAAGTTACCAGTAACCTGATTTCTAACAGAGTAGTTTTGCCTGGTTTTGAGCTGTATATAAATGGAAACAACTATCTGGCTTCATTTTTTTTAAAAAAATTATTTATTTATTTAGGCTGCTCCAGGTCTCAGTTGCGGTGTGCGGGATCTTTAGCGGTGGCATGCAGGATCGTTTATTGCAGTATGCGAACTCTTAGTTTGCGACACGCATGTGGGATCTAGTTCCCTGACCAGGGATCGAACCCAGGCCCCCTGCACTGGAAGTGTGGAGTCTTAGCCACTGGACCACCAGGGAAGTCCCTGGCTTCTTTCATTCAACATCATGTCTTTGTGATGCTTCCATGTTACATTTAGCTGTAGCTCATTCCTTTGGTTGTTGTATAGTCTTCCATCATGTGATTGGTCCATGATTTATTGATTGATTTTCCTGTGATGGACATTTGAGTTGTTTCCAGTTTGGGGCTGTGTGAATAATGCTGCTGCTGTTATTCTAGCCCCTGACTTGCGGTGAACACTGTGGTGTGCATTTCTGTAGGGTAGATACCCGAGAGTGGATTAACGATCACAGTATTTAGTATGATTCTGCCGAACCTAGTACGTGAGTCCATTCAACCAAAGCTCTTTTAGAAGTCTATTTTTGCACAGAAAGAAGTCACCGTGGATTTTTTTTTCAGGCCAGAACATTTAGACAAGCACAGAGCCCATTCTCTTTAGCTTTTCCATTCCATGCCATGCTGTATGGTTGCAGACCCTCTCCATGTTTTCCTCCACCTGCCTTTTCTCTTCTCTCTCCTTTGATCTCAAGAGTACTCTCTGTGATGTGCTGTCTGTCTGACTCTCAGCCTATCTCCTCGGCACCTGCCTTACAAGAGGTGATGTAACAGCCATGGCTGAGACCAGCTTATAGTGGGAGAGTGTCTCCAGGCCCCCAGGACTCAGAGAAGCCTCAGAGAGGGAGACGGGCAAAGGTCCCTGGCACTGGTATAAATGTGTGCCGCCCTCATGGCCCTCGGGGATGGTTAATACCAACAATAACACCAACAACCGCAAAGGAAAAGACTGCTGAAGCAAACCACAAAAACTCATGAGGCAGAAACAGGATGCATTTGATAACATCCAAGTAAAGATTTCTTTTAATGAGGACACCATGGAACAAATATCAGATGACAGAGAGGAAAAACAGTATTTAAAGTGTGTAAAATCGGGACTTCCCTGGTGGTCCAGTGGTTAAGACTCCGAGCTTCCACTGCAGGGGGCGCGGGTTTGAGCCCTGGTCGGGGAACTAAGATCCTGCCTGACTCGTGGTGTGGCCAAAAAAAACAAAAAAAGAGAAAGTTTAAAATCAAGGCGAGATTAATATCTAGAATGGAAAAGGGACAGCTGCAAGTCAGCAAGAGAAAAAGACAGCCGCTCTGATAGAAAAATGGGCAAAGAGGATGAGTGTGAGGAAGAGACTCCAAAACTCTCTAGACAGGCACCTGAGAAGGTGCTAGAAATTATTGGTAGGAGATCAGGGAAGTGCAAATTGAAACGACAGTGAGTCATCCTATTTGTCTGGCAAAAATTAGAAGCTGGAAAAATGCCAAGTGGAGGTTGGGGCCTTGGGGACGGAGGAGCCCTTATGTACTGATAGGGGACAGCCCTTCCTGAGGACCGCTTGGCGCTGCAGTCAAATTAAATGTGTGCGTGGAGCTGTGACCCCACGGTTAGCTCCTGGGTGTTCATACCGAGACCTTCTCCCTCAGTTCCACGTGGGGACATATACAAGGAAGTTCACTGCAATGTTATTTTGGGGGAGGTGGGGGCAGCCTGGGTGTCACCTCCGCAGGCGGGAGGGGGAATAAACAGAAGGGGACAGTCACCAGGGAGGCCTGCAAACCCCCCACGGCCACAGACCAGGTGTCCACAGAGCAACATGGGTAGGTCCTAAAACACATAATGATGACTGACAGAAAAAGGAAACGCTATTAATATCTTATGATGTAATGCACAATGACACAGAATAATTTTCTGTTATATGTACAACTCTGAGGGAAAACTTCATATTTAACTGCAAGTGTGCATTATACAGTGTATGACAGATACACATATAGTTGTGTTACTTAATTATATTAGCCTAAATATCTAATTATATAATTACACATTATATAATCTAATAATATGGTACAAACATATGTGCCATTACAGTTGTATCAATAAATCAATATTTAACTATGTGACACATAGCAATCTATTATACCTTAACATTTTATGTATAATTTTATTGAACTGCAAGATATTGTTTTGTATAACTTATTAGATACCATTACATGTTAATAATTTTTCTTTTGGCCACACCGCGCGGCATGTGGGAATTTAGCTCCCCAACCAGGGATCGAACCCGTGCCCCCTGCAGTGGAAGCGTGGAATTCTAACCACTGGAGCACCAGGGAGGTCCCAATAATAATTTTAATAGATCCCTGTATCAATCCGTTACCATGTGGTAGGCGCTAATTGGTTTCCTCATGGAATCTTCTCCACAACCCCAAGAGGTGGGGAATATCCTAAATTAGTCTAGTTGACAGATGAGGAAACTGAGGCCTAGAGGCATGAAGCTACCTGCCTGGCAGGAGGTCCAGGTGTGTGTGGCATCCTGTGTTGGGCCTCTAGTCCCCAGAGCTGCCAGTTTTAGGGAACTGCAGAGGCCCTTTGCCCCAGATCCCCAGATTCCAAGCCTCTTCCAGCACCCCCTCCCCCCAGGTGCCCAGGAACAGGAAGGAGCTGGTTGCCCCTCTCAGTGCTCCCTTACTTACAAAGCCCAGGGTGCTCATCTGCATAAGGGTGGCCCAGCTAGTGGCCCTCATTGGCTCAGGCAGTCCCTGGGGAGACAGAGGATTAGAATTCTGAGGGGGTGTAGCCTGGCCCTGGTGAAGTGGCTTTTTGTTGTAACTGGGAGATTTTATGCAAATATAGAGACAATATAGTCGAATGGTTAAGAACCTTGGCTCTGGGTTCAAATCCCTGGCTCAGCCTCTGTGTGACCTTGGGCAAGTTACTTCACCTCTCTGTGCTCAGCTTTCCTCATCTGGAAAATGGGCACCATACAAGTACTGACTTCACAAGATTACTGTGAGAACTACAGTCATCCCTCAGCATCCACAGGGGTTTGGTTCCAGGACCCCCTTGGATACCAAAATCTGTGGATGTTCAAGTCCCTTATATAAAATGGTGTAGTATTTGCATTAACCTACGCACATCCTCTGGTAATATTTACATCATCTTTAGATTACTTATAATACCTATTACAATGTAAATGCTATGGGAATAGTTGTCCATACAATGTAAATGCTATGGAAATAGTTGTACACACAATGCAAATGCTATGGAAATAGTTGCGGGCCTGTGGCAAATTCAAGTTTTGCTTTTTGGAAATTTCTGGAATTAAAAAAAATTTGTTTTTGATCTGCAGTTGGTTGAATCTGCAAATGGAAAACCCACAGATATCGGTGGGGGGGGCGGCTGTACCTCATTTATTCAGGTCGTGTCCTTAAAACCATGCGTGGCAAGGACCATACATTTTTATTTTCTCCTCTAAACAATGTAAATAAGAGCAGGATTGTTGTGAGAACTAATGAGATGCAGTGAAAAGGTCGTAGCCCAGAGCCTGAAATGTGACAGGCACGCAAAAGACTGTAGATATTAGATACTATGCCTATTATTCCTGCCTCATAAGTTTTTTGTTTTTTTTTTTTAATAAACTTATTTATTTATTTATTTTTGGCTGTGTTGAGCCTTCGTTGCTGCATGCGGGCTTTCTCTAGTTGCAGTGAGCAGGGGCCACTCTTCGTTGTGGTGCGCGGGCTTCTTATTGCGGTGGCTTCTCTTGTTGCAGAGCACAGGCTCTAGGCACGTGAGCTTAAGTAGTTGTGGAACGCGGGCCCAGTTACTCCTCACCATGTGGGATCTTGCCGGACCAGGGCTCGAACCCGTGTCCCCTGCGTTGGCAGGCAGATTCTCAACCACTGCGCCACCAGGGAAGCCCATAAGTTTTTATAATAATGATGATGATGACGAAGACCATGATGATGCTAGCAACACTTACTTAACATTTTCTATGTGTAGGTAATTTTTTAAATTATTATTAATTAATTTATTTATTTTGGGCTGCGTTGGGCCTTTGTTGCTCCACGCAGGCTTTCTCTAGTTGCGGTGAGCGGGGTCTACTCTTCGTTGCGGTGCACGGGCTTCTCATTGCGGTGGCTTCTCTTGTTGCGGAGCACGGGTTCTAGAGCGCAGGCTCAGTTGTTATGGCTCTCGGGCTTAGTTGCTCCGTGGCATATGGAATCTTCCTGGACCAGGGATCGAACCCGTGTCCCGTGCATTGGCAGGCGGATTCTTAACCACTGCGCCACCAGGGAAGTCCTGTATAGGTAGTTTTTAAATACAATTTTTAAAGGTTACTTTTCAGTTATTACAAAATATTGGCTATATTCCCCGTGTTGTACAGCATGTCCTTGAGCCTATCTTACTCCCAGTAGTTTGTACCTCCCACTCCCCCTCCCCTTTATGGCTCCTTCCCCACCCCCCCACCCCCACTGGTAACTACTAATTTGTTCTCTATTTCTGTGAATCTGCTTCTTTTCTGTTATATTCTCTAATATGTTGTATTTTTTAGATTCCACATGTAAGTGATATCATACAGTATTTGTCTTTCTCTGTCTGACTTATTTCACTCAGCATAATGCCCTGCAAGTCCATCCATGTTGCTGCAAAGGGCAAAATTTCATTCTTTTTTTATGAGTAGTATTCCATTGTATATATGTACCACATCTTCTTTATACATTCATCTGCTGATGGATATTTAGGATACTTCCATCTCTTGGCAATTGTAAATAATGCTGCTATGAATATTGGGTGCATGTATCTATTTGAATTAGTGTTTTTTTTTTTTTTTTTCGGATACATACCCAGGAGTGGAATTGCTGGGTCATATGGTAGTTCTATTTTTAGTTTTTTTGAGAAACTTCCATACTGTTTTCCACAGTGGCTGCATCTGTATTGGTACAGTTTTAAGTGCTGCAAATAATCTAATTTAATCCTTGCAGCAGCCCTGTGAGGTAGGTACTATTAATATCCTCCTTACCAGTTGAGGAAACTGAGGCACAGAGAGGCGAAGTGACTTGTTCAAGGTCACACAAAGGAGTGGCAAGACAAGGATTTGGATCCAGTCTGTCTCAGAGTCCATATTTTTAATCACTGTGTATGGTGCTTTTTAAAGCCAGGAGACCTAGTGCGCATCCCCTCTCTGCTGTATGACATCAAGCAGGGGCTTCCTCATTCAGAGCCTCAGTTTGCTGTCTGTGAAATAGGAGAATGATGGCACCTTCCTTATCGCGAAGGGGGAGAGAGGGTAGATGCCTTAAAGACACCCCCCTAAGCCCGCCCACCCCAAGCGCACCTTTGGCCAAGGTTTGGGGTTTGTGGGCGGGGCTCCGTCAAAGGGGCGTGGCCTTGGCCGTCCTGCTCCAATGGGGACCCGGGGGCGGGGACCTCCTCCCAGCTCTGTCCAGCACACGAGTCCTCCACGCAGTTCCATCTACGCCGCGGGTGCCTCTGTCGTCCCCAGAGGTCTCCGACCCCAACTCGCCCCCAGCCCACCCATCCAGCCTTCGGCCTCCTCCTCTTAGCCACCGACCTCAGCCCCAGCACCTCTGGCCTCGACATCATGGGTGACGGAGGAGAGGGCGAGGATGAGGTCCAGTTTCTGCGGACGGTGCGTATCTCTGTGTTGGAGTCTCTGGGACTATCGCTCTGGTCTGAGTGTCTCTCTGTCTCCGATGTCTTTGTCCTGATTGCTGGTGGTCTCTGAGACTCTGGGGTCTCTCCTCTGTCCCTTTGGGTGACTGTCACTCCGTCTTTCTCCGTTTCTGTCTCTCTTAGTCTCCCCCATCTTTCTCGTCAGAGAATTAGCAGAATCTGGGACTACAGAATGGGGAGGAGGATCCTCCCTCCTCCACCCTCTCTTCTGACGCTAGCGATTTGTCCCAGAGAAGGGGGCCGCTGAGAGAGCACCCCCTCCCACCACTCTGGAAGCAGGCACTTGGGGAAGGTGGTTCTAATTCCTGAGCTTAATTTAGCTGTCCCCTCCCCCACCCCCCACTTAGCCCTAATTCTCTTTTTGCTCCAGACTCTGACCTATTTAAATTCTTGGGAAGAGGGCTGTGGTGGGCTGAAGCACACAACTCCTTTGAACTCCCAGCCCTTGAGGGTCTCCTGAGGGTCCCCCTGTTTCTGGGTCTTCTTTCTTTCCCCACTTGATTTTGGAGAGGAGGGTCAGATATGGCTGCTATCTATCTCTATCTGTCTCTATCTGTCTCTCCCTATCTGTCTCTTTGGGTTGTCTGTGTCTCCGTCTCTTTCCATCTCTGTCTCCCTGTCTCTGTCTCTGGCTTTGTTCTTCGGCTTCAGGCCCTCTGTGTTTCTCACTGTGTCTTCAACTCTGTCTCTCTCTGCATCTCTGACCCTCGGCAGGCGGGGGGGCAGGGATGGGAATTGGAACAACAGGTGTCCCTCCCAGAATAGTCCACTTTTCTGGGGCCTGGGCAGGGGACAGGGAGAGGATGGGGGGAGGGGCTGCTCATCTCGAAGTCCTTCTCACTTTCCCCTCCCAGTGGTTCTACTGGGTGTGGGGCTGTGAATATGGGAGGGGATAGTCTCTCTTCTGGGCCAGGTCCGCTGATCCTGCACTAGCCCCTCCCCACCCCCTCCAGGCCCTGGGAAATGCTGACACAGCATTCCGGCCCCAGAATAGGACCCTGGTGAGCCAGCTCTGGTTTCCTGGGAGGGAGGAATGGACAGCTGGGGCTGGTAGTGAAGGATAGGGACAGCTGGACATTCGGCCATGGGAGGAGGCCTAGCTTCACCCTAGACTCTTGCACTGGCTCCAGTCCCTTAGCAGACACCATGGGTTGGGCTCTCCCCTCCTCCCAAGCCCTAATAAGACCGTGGCCATGGCCTTGAGCCCCTGAGCAGCCACTCTACGTCAGACCCCATGCCCAGGGCCTCAGCCTCCTGAGGCATCTAATTATATCCTTGCTGCCCTGAGGTAGGGCCCTATCTTTATCTCCCTGGGAGTTTTGAGGGAAACCGAGGCCTGAGTGGGAGTCACTGACCAAGGTTAAGGCCAGGAAGTGTCATCTCTGGATGCCCCTGGGGGCCAGCCCTCCTGCTTTCATAAGAGGAAAACTGGGCTCAGACTTGCCTGGCTAGCCAGTGTTGGATTCTAGAGGCCTGGCCTTGACATCTCTTGGCCCCAGACTGGGTCCATTTTCCTGAACTTTACTGAGGTTATGTGGTGGTTTTCTCAAACTTTTTGGATCTCATCCCACTGGTAAGAAATATATTTTATATTGCAACCCAGTACATGCATATATTCACATACGTTATAAAAAGTCAACTTTACTAATAGAGCTATAATTGACATGCAATAAATTGTACCCCTTTTAGGCGTTACAGTTGACAAGCTGTACACACCCATGTAACCACTATCATAATCAATAGAACATTTCCCAGAAAGTTCCCTTTGGCTCTTTGCAGGAATCACCCTGCCCTTCTGCTTTATGTCACCATAGATCCCATAAGTCACTAACTAGTGTTTCATATAAAATATATGCTCATTTGTCCTGCTTCTTTTGCACACTGTAACATTTTTGACATGAATCCATGTAGTGTGTATCAAGAATTCATTTCTTTTTGTTGCTTAGTATTCCATTGTGTGAATACGCTACAATTTGTTTATCAGTTCACCTGCTGATGGACATTTGGGTTGCCTCCAATTCATGCTATTATGCTCAAATTAGGTGCATTCACACAATTTTTTTTTTTTTTGCGGTACACGGGCCTCTCACTGTTGTGGCCTCTCCCGTTGCGGAGCAACAGGCTCCGGACACGCAGGCTCAGTGGCCATGGCTCATGGGCCCAGCCGCTCCGCGGCATGTGGGATCTTCCCGGACCGGGGCACGAACCCGTGTCTCCTGCATCGGCAGGCGGACTCTCAACCACTGCACCACCAGGGAAGCCCCACACACAACTATTTTTAACTGAAACAAGTTTCATGAAATGCAGGTAGCCCTTAGAACACAGGGGGCATGCTGCTATTTTCTGTTCTTGCTCTACTTTTGTTTCACTTTTTAAGCATGATGGGCATGGTCCCCAAGTTCATTTCATTTTCTTTTGATGGGTGGCAACATCCAGCCCTGCCCAGGCTGGGGTTCCTCAAAGCATGGCCCATGTCAAAACCTCCTGGTTAATGGTCCAGATTCCCTGCTGACCCCAGATCTACTGAATCAGGCTCTTGGTGTTGAGGGGGAGACTGGGGCAGCAAGGAAGTTGCATTTTTAACCAGGCTACCCCCCTTCATTCTGATGCAGGAGAAAGTTAGAGAATCATTGTTGTAGAGATTAGGCTCCCTGTCCCTGGTTTATATCTTGGTTTTGCCATTTGCCTGCTTCCTAACTTTGGGCAAGTGATTTTTAGTTTTCTCTCTGAGCCTCAGTTTCCCAATCTGGAAAATGGGGACAAAAATATGTACCATAAGGATTCAAGGGGTCCATGCAAATATCTCTCTGGGCTCGTCTCCTCCCACTTTCTCCCTTGCTCCTGATGGCAGCAGCGCCAGGCTGTCTCCCTTGCTTTTTCTGAATACCCACGGCCCCAGGTCTTTGCACAGGCAGACTCCTCTTCCAGGAACTTTCTTCCTCCAGAGATGATCGGGCCTGATTCCTTCTTGTTATTCAGACAAGGCTCAGCTCAAATGTCACCTCCTTGGAGAGGCTGTCACTTCACCCCCCTCACTGATGTCATCTCTACCCCAAACTCTTACATCACCCTGGGTTATTTTTTCCATAACACTTATCACTGAAATTAACATTATAAATTGATTCACCTGTTCACTGCATTTCCCCCCACAAGGATGTCAGCTCCACAAGGACAGGGAATTCGTCTGCTTTATTCGCTGCTCTATATCCAGTGCCTAGATCAGTGCCTGGCACATAGCAGATGCTTAATCAGTGTCTATTAGATGAATGTAAAGCCCTGAGCGTGAGGTGTAGCAGAGAGTATGTACTTAATAAATGCAAGCTGTATGATCCCTGTGAATACACGGCATATGCCAAGATGTCGGGGATGGGGGTAATAGGACAGAGCAGTCCTGGGGACTCCGGCCGACAGGATGAATCTCTCTCCCTCCTTCCAGTATGACAGAAAGAATGAGGGCTGCCTGTGTGGGGTGAAGCCCAGGATTTTCTGGAAGGGCTGGAGTCTGTGTGACTTCAGGCAGAACGCCTAGCCTCCTTGAACCTGTTTCCTTTGCTGTAAAATGGAATAATCACTGTCTTAACTGTGGTTAATCACTGCGGTCTCCATCTGTTTTTTTTTTCCCATCAATTTTGATTGAAACCTCTATCAGTAAAAATGTGGAGCAAACCCCCACATACATTTATATTAGTTATGAATGTAATATGGGCTATTCTACTAACATATCAAGAGGTGGTCTAACGTTCTAAAAGTGGCATATTGGGACTTCCCTGGTGGTCCAGTGTTTAAGACTCCACACTTCCACTGCAGGGGGTGTGGGCTCGATCCCTGGTCGGGAAACTAAGACCCTGCAAGGGAAACTAAGATCCCACAAGCTGCGCCGGCTGTGTGACCTCAGGCAAATCACTTCACCTCTCTAGGCCTCTGTTTCCACAGGTTCACATACTAGGACTTACCTCAGAAGGGTGTTTATTTTACTTAAAATTTTAATTTATACCCTCGAGATTATTTCAAACTTAGAGAAAAGTTGCAAGGTTATCTCAGAGAACTCCCATGTGGCCTTCAGTCATTTCCCCCAAATGTTAGGATGTAGCATGTCTGCTTTATCATTCCCTCCATCTCTCCCTCCCTCTCTCTCCCTATTTTTTTCCTAAGCTGTTTGAGAGTTAGCTGTGGACATGATACCCTTAACCCCTAAATCCTTCAGTGTCTGTTTCCTAAAAAAACAAGGGATGTCTCTCAGAAAACCACAGCACAGTTATCAAAATCGGGAGATTTCGTACGGCTATGATACCATCATCTAATTCACAGTCTGTTTCACCTTTCACCACTTGTCTCTATACCATCTTTTATGGCATTTCCCCTCCATCCAGGATCCAGTCCAGACGCTGGCACTGCATTCAGGAGTCATTAGCCAGCACTCCTTAAATGAGAGCTACTATTAAAATAACACACAAAAGAATAATTAGATAAGGCTGAACTTAAAAGCCATTTAACTTGAGGCACTCATATCTTCCACCCTCCAGTGACTCACCTTGTGGACCCCCACCTGGGAGTCCTCTGGAGTCAGTTGGACTGGGGTTCAGATCCCAGCTGCTTCTCTTATCAGCCGTGTGGCCTTGGACAAGCCATGTCCCCTCATTGAGCCTCAGTTTCCCCATTTTAACGTGGGGATGCCACTGGCTTGGATCTCATGGGGATGTTAGAAGCATGTACAGTGCTCAACACGGGCCCCTACTTGATAAATGGCGAGGGTGGCTATTATTAGTCACATCTTTTTCATGAGGAGAAAGGGCCAGGTGGGTGGCCCATGGTACAGTGTCTGCGGGATGTGGGTGGGATGCGGGCGCCCACCCTGACCCTCTGCCCGTCCCCAGGACGACGAGATGGTCCTGCAGTGCAGCGCCATGGTGCTCAAGGAGCAGCTCAAGCTCTGCCTGGCCGCCGAGGGCTTCGGCAACCGCCTCTGCTTCCTGGAGCCCACCAGCAATGCCCAGGTCTGTGCAGGACGGAAGGAAGAGGGGGCCTGAGGGGCAGAGAGCCTGGGGCCCAAAGAAGAGGGGTCTGGGAGTCTGGAGAGGGGATGCTGACAGGAAGGGGAATAGGGAGGGGGGCTAAGAGGGAAAGGGGGCTGGAGGTCTGAGGAGGGGAGCTGGGGTCCTGGGGGAAGAAGGAGGGGGTCTAAGGAGATAGAAGGTCTTGAGTTCAAAGAAGAGGGGATCTGAACGGGGTGCTGATAGGAGAGAAAATGGGAGGGGGCTTACGGGGGAAAGGGACAGAGGTCTGAGGTGGGTGGAGGTCTGAGGAGGGAGGGGCAGGGGGTCTTAGGGGGCAGGTGTCTGAGGGGGCAGAGGGTCTTCAATCCAAAGCAGAACAGCCTGGAGGGTCAGGGGGTGCCCGCAGGGGGCTGACTGGGGAGGGGGTTGGAGGCTGAGAGGTGGGGGGATCCTGGGGTCTGAGGCTGAGGTGAACTCAGGCTCTGAGGGAGGAGGTGACCTGGGGGGATGGGGCGGGGGCTGGGAGAGGGAGGAGACCTGGAGTTTGACGGGGGAGGAGGCCAGGGGCCTGAGGTGGGCAGAGAGTCTTGGGTCCAAGGGGGAGGGTGTCTAAGTGCTTGAGGTGCCTGGGTGGGAGCCTGAGGCGGGAGGTGTGAGGTGGGGCCTTGCTCCTGGGACTTTGAAGCAGTGTTCACAGGTGTCTGAGGGAGAGGGCAGGAGCTGGGACTGTCTGCTCGTTACAGCGGGAGCTGGGGCTTCCTTTGGGGTTGGAGAGATTTGCGTTTTCTGCCGGGAGGGCAAGGAGGGGGCTCCCGGGGGAGGGCAAGGAGGGGGCTCCCGGAGTCGGATGGGCGGAATGCGTCTGACAGGGGCTGAGGCTTCCTATGGGATTAGGTGTGCTGTGGAAACTTCTGTGAGGTTCGGGTGGGGTACAGGGGTGTGAGGGAGGAGGCAGAGCAGAGGTGTCTTCTGGGATGTTGGTGCGAATTCAGGGTGTTTGAAGCGGGAGGCAGAGGGCAGGACTTCTTGGAGGGCTGGGTCGGGTCTGGGTCTCTAAGGGGTGTAGGTATTTAGACTAGGGGCAGGGCGTGCACCAGCACTCTGGAGCCTTCAAGTCCCCCGTTCACATCTCCCCACCCCCCAGAATGTGCCCCCCGACCTGGCCATCTGTTGCTTCGTCCTGGAGCAGTCCCTGTCCGTCCGAGCCCTGCAGGAGATGCTGGCCAACACCGTGGAGGCCGGCGTGGAGGTGAGGCTCCCACCCAGGTGGGACGGGTGGCAGGGACGGGTGGGAGGACCTGGGGGTCATTTACTGTCTGTTCTTCTTCCTCTCTCTGCCCTGCCCCCCACAGGCCCTCAATTTGGATAAGTGGGTAGGTCTGGCCTTGGGTGTCATCTGTCCTTGCCACCTCTCCTGACCCCAGGTGGGCCTCTTGGGTCCACACCCTGCACACAGGGGCTGGGGGTTCTTCCCCACCCCGGTTGTCAGGGTCTGTGGAACCCAGAACAGGCCAGGCAGGAAGGAAGGAAGGGGGTGGGGGCTTTTGAGCCCCTGTTCTCCCACCTGCTCCTTTCTCCTCTTTTCCATCCTTTCCTCCGACCCTCCTAGCTCTTCTCTGCATGGGACCTCTCCCCTCATCACCTCCCTCCATCCCAAGTGTGAGTCCCCTCTGGACCCACATGGTGGGTCCACCATGTGATCACGTGGCCCCATCACATGGCCCCCTCAGAGCATGGGCATGTGAGAGCTGGGATGGGGGGGCATGATGCCATCGAGTGCTGGGTGTACCCACCCACTCCCAAGAGGCGCAGAGTCTTCTTGGGCCCGAGGGTGTGTGGCAGCACAGGGCAGGTCCCTGTGGGTGATGCTCCAATGTTTAACAGCTGGTAGGACAGTACCGGTGCACAGCTGTGTTATGACAGGTGAGAGTAGAGGGAGCTAAAGTCTGTGGAACACGAGATCCGGGGGCTTCCCTGAGTGACCCCAGGTATCTGAACCTCTGGAAGAGGGGTTCAGCCCCCTGAGTGACTCTGGGGCCTGGTTAACAGGTTGAAGGACAGAGTGGGCTTTGGGGAATAGAAAACACCCCACCCACAGGCTTCTCAGAGACACAGACCTTGCTTCCGCTGGAAGCAGGGAACCTGAGGCAGAGACTCTGTTGTGGGTCTGAGCTGAGGCTTCTTTGCATCCAGGCCCGAGCATGGTGTCTTCTGGGAAGTGTATTCCCACCTGAGATAGGCCAGATGTTTCAGGGGGGTCTATTCTCACTCTGTGTCCTCCCCTGCCCCCTGCAGTCGTCCCAGGGTGGGGGACACAGGACACTCCTGTATGGCCATGCCATCCTGCTCCGGCACTCGCACAGCGGCATGGTAAGTGCGTCCGGGAGGGGCCGGGGCGGTGGCAGGGGCCAGGGAGCGCAACGCCCGCCGGGTGGCTGACTCCCCTCTACAACCCTAGTACCTGAGCTGCCTCACCACCTCCCGCTCCATGACTGACAAGCTGGCCTTCGACGTGGGACTGCAGGAGGACGCAACAGGTGCAGGGGCTAGAGGGAGGGGCTACGATGGGGATGCCGCAGGCAGGGAGTTGGGATGCAGAAGGTCTGCAGAACCCCGGGAGCGGGCATGGGGATGTTCCAGGGGCAAAGATGGGGGGCTTTGGGGCTGAGAGTCTGGGGGTGTGGATGAATACATTCTGGACAGAGAGACTCAAGCAAGCAGGCAGAGAGTCTGAGGACAGGAACGGGGGACTGTGAGGCAGAGAGTTGGGGGCAGTAAGAGGAGAGCTTGGGACGGAGGGCTTGGGAGGCTCCGTGGCTGGGAATGCCTTGGGGAAGAGCGTTCTGGGCAGCCCTCACCCCGCCCCCACCCATAGGAGAGGCCTGTTGGTGGACGACACACCCGGCCTCCAAGCAGAGGTCGGAAGGAGAGAAGGTCCGAGTTGGGGATGACCTCATCCTCGTCAGCGTCTCATCTGAGCGCTACCTGGTGAGTAGCACCTCCCTCACCACAGCTCCTACTGCTCCCGGGGCTGGGGGCACACGGGATCCACCCCATTTCCTCCTCATTGGTTTGCCTGGTCTCTGGCCCCAACGTCCTGACTCCCAATTTCCAGTTTCCATCCAATTTCTGGTTTCTGACGCCCCATTTCCTGACTTGATCTCAGTTTCTTTTCTTTTCTTTTTTTTTTGTGGTATGCGGGCCTCTCGCTGTTGTGGCATCTCCCGTTGTGGAGCACAGGCTCAGTGGCCATGGCTCACGGGCCCAGCCGCTCCGCAGCATGTGGGATCTTCCCGGACCGGGGCACGAACCCGTGTCCCCTGCATCGGCGGGCGGACTCTCAACCACTGCGCCACCAGGGAAGCCCGATCTCTGTTTCTTGATCTGTGACCTGTAATTTTTGGTCTCCTGTCTTCTGGTTTCCTGGCTTCCACCCTTGGTTTCTGACTCACTCTGGAACTACTGCTCACCCCCCATTATCTCTGACCACCACATCCTGGTTGCCCACAGCACCTGTCGACGGCCAGTGGGGAGCTCCAGGTTGACGCCTCCTTCATGCAGACACTGTGGAACATGAACCCCATCTGCTCTGGCTGCGAAGAGGGTGAGGACCCCAGACCTCTGACCCCTAACCTAAGACCCCCAAAACAGACCTTCAACATTGCCCCTCAGACCCCAAACCAAGATCTCCAAATTATGACCCTCATACTTAGATCTCCAGCTGACCACCAATCTGGAACCCTAGAGCTCAGACCTCAAAACCTAAAACTCAGTATCAGATTCCTAATTCAGACCCCAAAGCTCGCATGCCAAACTCAGGTCCTGGAGGTCAGACCCCTAAACTCAGACCCAAAGCTTAGAACATCGAATGTGTAGCTTATCCCTCAGACCCCAAGCCTCAGATGACAAGCACATGGGACCTCAGCCCCCCAAATTCAAACTCAGATCCCAAACTAAGAGCCCTACTTCAGACCCCGAACCTCAGCCAATTGACTTCACACCTCCAACTCTAACCTCAAATCTCCAAAATCATCTCCCAGTTTGCAGACCCCCATGCTGAGTCCCTAAAGCATGAACCCAAAACTTTGAACCCAATTCTCACACCCCAAACCTCAGAGCCCTAAGCCGGACCCAAGCTGAGATGCAAGCCACAAATCTCGAAACTCAGGCCTTAATCTCAGACCCCGAAACTCAGACCCGCCAACTTCTAACTACGACAAAGCTCACATCTCCCCAGACTCAGACCCCAGAGCTAAGCCTTCCAAACCTCAGACCTCAAACCTCAGACACCAGCCTCAGACCTGCAAACTAACACTCGAAATTCAGACCCTGACTTCAGACTCAACCGTCATACCTCTAAACCCAGACCCCCATCTCAAGCCCTGGAACTCAAACCTCAGAATCAGGGAACATTAGACCCAAATCTCTAATGACATTCTCTGAAACCAACCTCGAAAATCCAAACTGAGACCTTTAAACCCCAGACCCACAAACCTCCCAGCCTCAGCCCTGCACACCCAGACCCCCAACATTCGATCCCCAACCTCAGACCCCAAATCTCATGCCCCTACTTCAGGCCTCAATCTAAGCCCAAATCTCAGACTATAGCTTTGTACCTTGAAATTCAGATCTCCATCTGCAGACCCCCAAACCCAGCCCCCAGCTTCCCACAGGCAGAAGCAGGGCCTGCAAACTCCACTATGGCTCCCAGGCCTTTCCGGGGCTCCAGCTTCCCAATGACCACTTTCCTTTGCTCCTGTCCAGGCTATGTGACCGGGGGCCACGTCCTCCGCCTCTTTCATGGACACATGGATGAATGTCTGACCATTTCCCCTGCTGACAGTGATGACCAGCGCAGGTCTGGGCTTGGGGACAAGAGGGTCTGGCGTCTTTGGGCCAGAAGGGGGATGGCAAAGGTTGGCTAGGGGGGCCTGGAACCCTAGGATTAGGGATCAGATTCTGGGGGGCTGGAGCCTGAACTCTTGACCTCACTCTCTTCCATGTACCCAGACTTGTCTACTATGAGGGGGGATCTGTGTGCACCCACGCCCGCTCCCTCTGGAGACTGGAGCCGCTGAGAATCAGGTAGGGGTCAGGGGCAGAGGAGGCAGGCTGGGGGAGGGGCTAGGGGTTCCTGGGGGCCCTGGGAGGAGAAGAGTGTCTTGAAGGAAGAACTGAGGAAGAGACTGGAGGGTTTTGAGGGAAAATCTGGGGAGCCTAAGAGAGCAATAAAGGTCCCCAGGGTCCTAGAATCCTGGAGGAAAAAGAGGTCTTGGGGGTAGTGGAGGTTCCTGAGGGAGAGATCAGGGTCTCGAGTGAAATCGTGGGGAAAGGAGGGGAGAAAATGACAGATCTGAGAAAACTGGAGACACTGAAATCATCTGGGCAGCCCTGAGGAAGTGGTGAGGGCCTGAGAGAAGATTGGGGCTCTTAAAGGAAGGCTGGGGGTCCTAAGAAGGATTTGAGGGCTCCAAGGAAGATTTGGGCACCCTGGAACAGGGCTGAGGGCTTGAGGAGGTTTCAACCAAGACTATGGTGTCCATGGGAGAACTGGGGGGCCTCTGACCTCTCCCTCGTCCTCACCCTCTGCAGCTGGAGTGGGAGCCACCTGCGCTGGGGCCAGCCACTCCGCATCCGGCATGTCACCACCGGGCGGTACTTGGCACTCATTGAGGACCAGGGCCTAGTGGTGGTTGACGCCAGCAAGGCCCACACCAAGGCCACTTCCTTCTGCTTCCGAATCTCCAAGGTCGGTGGGGTCAGGATACCCTCCCTCAGCTGGAGCCCCAAATCCCGCCCCAGCCCCCCACCACTCTGCAGTCTCTTGGGGGGGGAATCCCCCATTAAATGCACAAGCAGAGGAGGCTGACCTCTGTCCCCTGCCCCTGTAGGAGAAGCTGGATACGGCCCCCAAGCGGGATGTGGAGGGCATGGGCCCCCCTGAAATCAAATATGGGGAGTCCCTGTGCTTTGTGCAGCACGTGGCCTCAGGCCTGTGGCTCACCTATGCTGCCCCGGACCCCAAGGCCCTGAGGCTCGGCGTGCTCAAGAAGAAGGTGGGCACCTGGCAGAGGGAAGGGGTGGGGTACAGGCTGGGGCAGGAAGGGGACCGGGGGTGATGATGCTTGAGCCTTTAGGAGTTTGAGGTTGGGATTGAGAGAAAGACAAAGACTGAGAGAGAAACTGAGATTGAGAGAGACAGGAAAAAAGAAAGAATACATATATGAAGAGAAAGAGAGAAGTATAGACAGACATGGGGACAGACAAATAGAGAAAGACAGAGACGGAGAGACAGAAATAAGAAAGACAGAGGTGGAGAGAAAAAGATGAATAATAACAGACGGAGAATAACATTCAGCCAATTATTGAGTACCCCAGGTGTTGTGGATGTATGTGTGGACAAATAGCTGAGCTACACAGACCTGTTCCCTGCCATTCCTGTGCTCAGACACTGTGACTAAACCCTCTCTAATGAAGTACACAGTTTTACAACCAAACAGTGGGAAAGCGACTTTTGACAGAGGGCACACCAGGTGCAAAGGCCCTGAAGTTGGGATGAGGTTGGTCTGTTGCAATCACTGAAAGGAGATCTAGTTCGGCTGGAGGAGAGTGAGCGAGGGGTGAGTCGTGGGAGATGAGGACAGAGAGGGGACGGGAAGAGATCAGGTAGAGCCTTGTGGGCCACCGGGGAGGGTCCTGGCTTTTACTCTGGGTGAGAGGGAGCCGCAAGATAGCCTTGAGCAGGCCAGGGCACGGCGGGTGGTGCCCTGATTCAGGTTCACAGGGTTCTTGAGCTGCTTATGGGAACAGACTACGGGGGTGGGCAGAGCTGGAGAAGGAAGACCGGGGCAGGTCTGCACTGGTACAGGTGGAGGATGACAGTGGACAGCACCAGGGTGGGGACTGTGGAGTGAGGAAAGGGGCAGAGTCTGGTTGTATTCTGAGGGCAGAGCCAACAGGATTTTCTGACAGATTGGATATCAGGGTGAGAGGGAGAGGGACTGAGGATGAGACCATGATTTTTGTCCTTTTTTGCCCTGAGCAGCTGGAAAGAGGGAAGTGCCGTTAACTGAGTCAGGGACAGCCAAGTATCAGCTCAGGAGGATGGGCCCCAATGCTTAGAACAGAGCCACTCAATAGACTTGCTGAGTGAATCAGTGAGAAGACTAGGGAGGCACCTGTTTGTGAAAACTGAGGCTGAAGTTGGATACAACAGCAGAGGATGTAGAGATGGGCCTGGGCCAGAGAGGGCAATGTGGGAGTCGTCAGCAGGTGGACGGTATTTACAGCTGCTGGACTGGATGGGGTCCTGGGGAGGTCAGCTCAGGGGAAAGCCGGCAGCCATGATGGTCTCACCTCCCAGAAAGGTGTTCAGGCATTCTGTCTGGGACATGTTAAATTTGGGGTGCCATTAGAGCTTTCTGGTGGGGGGATGTTAAGTCAGTAGTAGATACAAATGGAGAGGGGTCTGGCCTGGAGAAAGACAAGATAGAGAGAGACAGAGAGGGAGAGAGAGGGAGAATCAAAGAGGGACAGAGAAAGAGAGAAAGAAAGACAGAGAATAGATAGCTAGTGGGAAGCAGCCGCATAGCACAGGGAGATCAGCTCGGTGGTTTGTGACCACTTAGAGGGGTGGGATAGGGAGGGTGGGAGGGAGGGAGACGCAAGAGGGAAGAGATATGGGAACATGTTTATGTATAACTGATTCACTTTGTTATAAAGCAGAAACTAACACACCATTGTAAAGCAATTATACTCCAATAAAGATGTTAAAAAAAAAAGGAAAGACAAAGGTAGAGAGAGATATGGACATAGCGACAGAGAGGGAGAGACAGAGCATGGGATAGGCATGAGAGAGACAGAGAGACAGAGAGACAAAGACAGACAGACAGAAACAAAGAGGACAGAGACAGAGAGTGAGAGGAGAGACCTAGAGGGGGGAAAAAGAGAGAGGGGTTGAGAATGAAAAACACAGGGACAGATGAAGAGGGACTGGGGGCGGAGCTGGCAGAGAGATTCCGTAGAAGATGCGGGCAATTTGGGGGATAGAGTCTGGGTGGAGGTCTGGGGAGCATGGCCCTGGCTGGCTGAGCCCCTCCTGACGTCTCTCTCCCACCACTGTCAGGCCATTCTGCACCAGGAAGGCCACATGGACGACGCACTGTCACTGACCCGCTGTCAGCAGGAGGAGTCCCAGGCCGCCCGCATGATCTACAGCACTGGCGGCCTCTACAACCACTTCATCAAGTGAGCCACCCGGCCCGCTCTGCCCTGGGGGCCAGGCCACTCCTTGACCCCACGCTCCTGGTGTTCATGCGCCAGACCATTTAATCTCTACCTCTGACATTCACACCTCTCACATACACAGACTCCTGACCTCTACATACTTGACCCCTAATCTGACCTCGACAGCTATGACTTTGACTTCACACCCCTGACACCTTCGACCCTGGACCTCCCTAGCCCTGACCTCTGCTTTCATGACCTGTCCCTACACAGGCGGGGGTCCCAGGCCCAGCTCTGCCCTTGGCCACTGGGTCACCTCGGGCCAATCAATGCCCTTCTCTCTCTGCGTCTCACTCTCTCTCTCTGTTAAATAGGTGTGTCTGTGGGAGTCTGGCGGGGACCGGGGGTGGGTGGGGGCGGGACCCTCACAGTGTTCACGGACCCTCACTGATACGTGCGCGGTCTCCGCAGGGGCCTGGACAGCTTCAGCGGAAAGCCGAGGGGCTCGGGGTCTCCGGCTGGCACAGCACTGCCTCTCGAGGGCGTCATCCTGAGCCTGCAGGACCTCATCGGCTACTTCGAGCCACCCTCCGAGGAGCTGCAGCACGAGGAGAAGCAGGGCAAGCTGCGCAGCCTGCGCAACCGCCAGAGCCTCTTCCAGGAGGAGGTGAGGGCTTGGCCCAGGGGGGCGGGGTCTGTGGGCGCGGGGTCGGAGCCTTCAGAGGGGCGGAGCCTGCCGGACCCGGGGAAGCAGTGGTCTGAGAGGGGGCGGGGCAGGTGGAGGGGCAGGAGGAAGTTCCTGGCCTGGGTGAACAGGGCGGGGAGGCGGGTCGTAGGGGACACGCGAAGGGGCGGAGCCTTGAAGCGGGTCCGGAGTGGGTTGGTGGGCGAGGCTTTGGTGAGGGGCGGGGCCTGTGAGAGCAAAGTGGAACCGGAGCCTGAAGGCGGGGGCAGGACTTGTTCCCTCTCCTGGGAGGACGGGGCGGGGTGAAGGTAAGCTCTGGGCCAAGGCAAGTCAGTGGAGGAAAGGCCTGGGAAGAAGCTCGAGGCTGAGCTACTAGACTCAGGAGGCGGTACTGTAGGGGTAGGGCCTGCGGAGTGGGAGGATAGAACCAGAGTGAGGCATGGTGGGAGGCAGGGCCAGAGAGGTGGGCTTTTGGGTGGGAGGATAGTGTAGGGCGCGACCTCAGCTTGGGTCAGAGGCTGGGGGTCTGTGTGTTATGAGAGGAGACGTGGTGGGCTCCGCTCAGCACGGAGTCTGAGTGCGAGGGGCCGAGAGGGGTGGAAAACTGGGGCTGTACAAAGGTCCGGGGTCTGCTGTCTCCTCAGGATGATTGGGGAGCATGTTCATTTAAAGTCTTCCAAGTTGGCCCTGCTCCTCTCCAGGGGCTCCCATTGTGATGGGGGTGGCAGACCTAGAAATGCTGATAGTAACAACAACAAAACTTACTAATGGAGTGGGATTAGTATATGCAAAGTGTTTAGAACAGTAGCAGCACAGAGTCAGTGGTTATTGTTACTTTGAATTTAGCCCTTACTGTGTGTTATGGGTGTTATATACCTGACATCCTCCCCATAACCCCATGGGGGGTTGTAATTCCCATATTACAGATGGGTCACTGAGGTGCAGAGAGATTAGATAACAGCCATTGCTGAACAAATATACCAGGGGGGATATAGCTGTCAAGAAAACAGACAAAAATCCCTGTCCTTGTGGAGTTGACGTGGGGCGGGAGGATAAATGAGCAATAAAATAGGACGATTATGTGGTATATTAGATGATGATAAGGAGAAAAACAAAGCAGGGCAGGGACTTCCCTGGTGGTCCAGTGGTTAAGAATCCACCTTCCAAAGCAGGGGACGCGGGTTCGATCCCTGGTGGGGGAACTGAGATCCCACATGCCGCGGGGCAACTGAGCCTGTGCGCTCTGGAGCCCACGTGCCACAACTAGAGAGAAGCCCACGTGCCACAACGAAAGATCCTGCATGCTGCAACAAAGATCCTGCAGCTAGGTCCCGCAACTAAGACCCTACGCAGCCAAATAAATAAATATTAAAAAAAAAAAAAAGGGCAGCGGTAGGGAGTGCTGGGGTTGTTGCAGTTTAAAATACAGTAGTCAGGGAGGGTCACGTGAATGAAGAGAGGCAGCCATGTGTACACCTGAGGGAGGGACAGAGAGGAGACAGAGCAAGTACACGGACCATGAAGTGGGGGAGTGTGCCTGGCAGCTTCCAGAATAGTGAGGAGGCCGGGAATGACTGGAACTGGGTGAGCTAGGGGAGGAGTGGGAGGAGATGAGCACAGAGAGGTGACAAAGGCCAGGCCATGGTGAGGACTTGCGGTTTGGGAGCCACAGAAGGGTTAGGTCTTTGAAAGTCACAACGAGTTAGGGGCAGAGCCACTGTGTGTGACTCCACCTGGCTGTGCTCTCTACCACGATGCACTGCATCTCTGACTACGGGCCCAGGATATAGATACAACAATTATCATAGCAGCCCAGTTGTCCACCACCACTGGAATGAATCCACAAATGTGGCATATCCATATGATGGCTATGGACACTACTCAGCAATGAAAATGAGCAAATGACAACCCCATGAAACAATGCCCTTAACCTTAAAGCGTAATATTGAGAGAATTCCCTGGTGGTCAAGTGGTTGGGACTCGGCGCTTTCGCTGCCAAGGCCTCGGTTTGATCCCTAGTCGGGGAACTGAGATCCTGCAAGCCGCTCAGTGCGGCCAAATAAATAAATAGAAAAAAAAAATTTTTTTTAAAGTAATGTTGAGCAAAAGAATCCACGTGCAAAAGAATACTTACTGTACATCTCAAGTTCAAAAACAGGCAGAATTTTACTAGACAGTTTATGAATGCATGCATAGGTAGTAAAAATAGAAAAACAAGGAAAGGATTTCCATAAAAGTCAGGATAACGGCTATCCCTAGCAGAGAGGGTTGTGTAACAGGAGGGGCATCGAGGTGACTTCTGGGAGGCTAGCAATGCTCTCTTTCTTGACCTGGGTCATGGTTACACAAGTGTTCTTTCATATTTATTTGTTAAGCCATATACATTTGATCTTTATTATTTCCAGATTCTGTATTTGCAAATATGCCTACTTGCTAAAATTTATTTGTAACCTCCAAATCGATGCTTGCAGAATATTTGTAGTCATTTGTGGACATGTGCAGAGAGGCAAAACATTTAAGTCATTTGATGTTGTGTTTCCAGTTGAGGTTGAACAAGGCGACGATTTGCCTTGTTATTTCAACTCTCACCTGTAAGCAAGTGTCCTTTTTGTGGTGTATTTAGTGCCACGCTTTTCACATTTTTGTGCTTTTTGTTAATTTCACTGATTAAAATGGCCCCTAAGCACGTGGCGAAGCGCTGTCTACTGTTCCTAAGTGCAAGAAGGCTGTGATGTGCCTTACTGAGAAAATATGTGTTAAAGAAAAGCTTCACTGAAGCGTGAGTTACGGTGCTGTTGGTTGTGAGTTTAATGTTAACGAATCAACAACATCTATTAAATTAGTGTCTTTAAACAGAAACGCACATAAAACGAGAGTGTGTATTGATTGATTGATGAAAATGTTGTGCTCAGAGACTCAGAGAAAGCCCCTGTGTTTCCCCTGGGAGCCTTGGTTCTCAGGATTCACTCAGTGCTCACGGCGACTTTACAGAACCTAACTACTACGAAAAGCAAGAATAGACTGTATATATTTTATTGTTTTTTGTTTTTTGTTTTGCGGTACGCACGCCTCTCACTGCTGTGGCCTCTCCTGTTGCGGAGCACAGGCTCCGGACTCGCAGGCTCAGCGGCCGTGGCTCACGGGCCCAGCTGCTCCGCAACATGTGGGATCTTCCCGGACCGGGGCACGAACCCGTGTCCCCTCCATCGGCAGGCAGACTCTAAACCACTGTGCCACCAGGGAAGCCCTAGACCGTATATGTTTTATGTGCTTTTCTGTATGTCTGTTATAATTCAAAATAAAAGAAGACAAAAGGTTAAAATGTTTTTTAAAAGAAGAAAGAGACAGAAGGCAAAACTCTCTGATGGTTGGTGTGGAAAGTGAGCTGGGCCAATGGGACCAGCAGTAGGGTCCTTGGAGGTGGAAAGGAAGGAAAGAAAATACTGGAAGGAGAAACACAGATTCAGTCCGGATGTTAATAGGGATGTATTATGTTGGGGACAGAGGCAGAGTGCGACAAGGCCAGGTCTGGAGAGCCGAGGAGGAAAGAAGGGAGTTGGGAGTGCAGGTACACACAGATGGCTCTGGTTTCGATCTGGGGACACCCAGTCACTAGGTGTTGAAGGAATATGAATTAGCAAGTCCAAGAAAGGCAAGGAAGGGAGGGCCTGGGATTCCTGTGATGAAACCCCCTCTTTTCTCTACCCCAGGGGATGCTCTCCCTGGTCCTGAACTGTATCGACCGCCTAAATGTTTACACCACTGCTGCCCACTTTGCCGAATTTGCCGGGGAGGAGGCAGCCGAGTCCTGGAAAGAGATTGTGAACCTGCTCTATGAAATCCTGGGTGAGGGGCCTCGAACTTGACTCCCCCTAGAGCACCCGAGGTTCCCAGTCCTACTGGGTCTGACCCCTCTCTCCACCCTCAGCCTCTCTGATCCGTGGCAATCGTGCCAACTGTGCCCTCTTCTCCAACAACCTGGATTGGCTGGTCAGCAAGCTGGATCGGCTGGAGGCCTCCTCAGGTAGGAGAACCCAGGCGGAGGGGACGGGGACTTGCGGGGACGGGAGGGCCGCAGCCACTTCACCTCTCTCTGATCCCTGTGCAGGGATCCTGGAGGTGCTGTACTGTGTCCTGATTGAGAGTCCCGAGGTCCTGAACATCATCCAGGAGAACCACATCAAGTCCATCATCTCCCTCCTGGACAAGCATGGGAGGAACCACAAGGTTGGCCTCTCATCCCCGACCTCTTATCCCCTGAATGCTGAACCCTGACCTTTCCCCATGGCCCTTGAATTGCCCCCATTTCCCCATCTTATCTCTTACCTGGACTCCTCTACCACAAGCTTCCATCTCAACACAAAGGTCTCAGACTCATGGTTCTTAAATGGCTTCTGGGCCACAGATGTGCTTCATTAGCTCTTTGAAGCATTTTTTCAATTTCTAATTTTGTAGCCTTTAGGGGGGCTGCATAGACACTCTCCAGTTTGCCCCAAGTGCTACTGCTTCCCACTGAATTGTTTCTAACCACTTCACATATTTACATTATCTACCTGGCCCCTGAAGACGCAAGTTTGCAACCTCCACTGATCTAAACCTCATCTTTATCCCTGTGCTCTCTCCCTGACCGACCCTTGCACTCTTCCCACTGACTTCTGACCTCTTACCCCGTCTTTTTTCTTTTTTTTTGGCCAAGCCACGTGGCTTGCGGGGTCTTAGTTCCCCAACCAACGATCGAACCCAGGGAAGCTCAGAGTCCTTACCACTGGTCCGCCAGGGAATTCCTCAGTCTCTCTTTTCTTACACTGCTGATGTCTTATCCCAACTCATACGGCCCCCGCCTCTTGCCTGATGTTTCTCTTTGACTCCGATCTCTCTCTGTGACCCCTGACCTCCCACTTTCACCACCTCTTCTCAGTCAAAAGCTCTGTCTCCCATCCTGGCATATCATCCTTCTGGTTTCCCACTCTGGGTCTTCCATGGACAACCCCCACCCCACCCCACCCCCCGCCCAGGTACCCTCACACCCTGACCTCTGACCTTGACCTCCAGGTGCTGGACGTGCTGTGTTCCCTGTGTGTGTGCAATGGCGTGGCCGTGCGCTCCAACCAAGATCTCATTACTGAGAACTTGCTCCCTGGCCGCGAGCTTCTGCTGCAGACAAACCTCATCAACTTTGTCACCAGGTCTGGCCCCTAACCCCTGACCCCAGAACTCAGAACCTCGCAATCCCCCCCCGACTCAGCCTCCACACCCAGGTAGATGGGCCTTCCTCCATCTCCCACCCCGGTCCCCACAGCTGTCCCCAGCTCATCCCTGGCTTCTCATTCCTCTTGTCCTCTCTCCCTGCTCCATTTCTGCCTCTGTCTCTTCCTCCCTCTTTCTTTCTGTGTTTGCTCTTTTTGTCTTCATCTGTCTGTCTCTATTTCTCATCCATCTCTTTTTCCTGGTCTCTCTCCCATCTCTCTCTTCTCTGTCCTTTGATGCCTCTCTGTCCGTCTCTGTCTCTGCTTTCTCTCTCTGTTTCTGTGTCTCTGCTTTTCTGTTTTTCTTCTGTATGTATATCTTTGTCTTTCTCCCTTCCTCTCCCACCCCCCCACTAGCCTGGATCTCCTCTCCATCTCTCCTTCATCCTCCTCTCCTGTCCTGTCTCTCCTACAGCATCCGCCCCAACATTTTTGTGGGCCGAGCAGAGGGCTCCACGCAGTACCTCAAATGGTACTTTGAGGTGATGGTGGACGAGGTGGCTCCATTCCTGACAGCTCAGGCCACCCACCTGCGGGTGGGCTGGGCCCTCACTGAGGGCTACAGCCCGTACCCTGGGGGTGGCGAGGGCTGGGGCGGCAACGGGGTCGGCGATGACCTCTATTCCTACGGCTTTGATGGGCTACATCTCTGGACAGGTACCTGGACCCTTCTAGGGGACCCTCAACCCTGACCATTGACCCAGGGTTTCTAGGCTCTCACCACATGCCTTGGGATCCTGACCCCCAAACAGGCTAACTTTGACTCCTCATTTCCCAAGACCCTAACCCTAGAGCTTTCAGAATCTGGGCTCGAACCTGTTTCTTCATAGCCTCCGGAGCTCTGACCCCAGAGGATGTCAGATCTCTGACCCTAGAGAGCCCAGAGAACTGCCCCGATTATTATGATCTCTGATCTTTGACTTACGCCCCCAAAGGTTTTACAGAATCCTAACTCCAAGACGACTTTAATCTTTGACCCCCACACTCTCAGGAACCTAACCTCAGGGGAAACTTGACTTCTGCCTCTAATCTCTCAGGAACACTTGACCTTAGAGTTGCTAGGGTCCAGACCCTATAGGATCCTCTAATACCTGCCCTTGTCTCTTGAGACCATTGGTTCCATTGGACCTCTGACTTCTCCCTGGTGATCCTGGTGCAGGACACGTGCCACGCCTGGTGACTTCCCCAGGGCAGCACCTCCTGGCCCCCGAGGACGTGGTCAGCTGCTGCCTGGACCTCAGCGTGCCGTCCATCTCCTTCCGTATCAATGGCTGTCCTGTGCAGGGTGTCTTCGAGGCCTTCAACCTTGATGGGCTCTTCTTCCCCGTTGTCAGCTTCTCAGCTGGTGTCAAGTAAGGACTTGCCCCAGCCCCCTGGCCAGTCCCCAGACCTGGGACTGTCCTGAGACAGCTTCTGCAAGCACGCCATGGCCTTCTATGGGGCCAGGACCCAGCAGCCTTCTCTCAGGACTGACGGGCCAGACCCCTACACAAAGGTCCCGGTGACCTCTACATGATCCCAGACATTCTCAGTGTCCTCCCAATGACCCAGACCCTCCCAATGACGTCAGCTTCACCCCAATCTCCAAGTGTCCCCCAAATTTCACAATGACCTTCTAATGATTAATAAGTTTCTTCCAGTGACCTCCCAGATGACCTCTGACTCTCCCAATGATTCTGTGCCATTCCAGTGACCTCTAGATGATTCCAGAATCTGACAGTGATCTTCCAATGACCACAAAGCCTCCCAATGACTCCATGCTCTTAACTTCCCAATGACCCCAGCATCTCCCAACGATATTCTAATAGCTCTATAATTTCCCAGTGACCTCTCAACGACCACAGTTATTTCAAAGACCTCTCAGTAGCCCAGTCTTTTCCCAGTGACCCCAATCTCTATGTGAATGACTTACTCACCATTTCAGTGGCGATTATGATTTTCTCAAGGTTACACCGGACTCTCAGTGACTTCCAAGTGACCTTCTTCTTGGTCTCCCCCAAACCTTCTGGTATCTCTAGATGTTCTGTTGATCCAGGACCTCCTCCAGAGGACTTCCCCATGACCTTGGATTAACTCCCCAGTGACCTGACCCCCACTTTCCTTTTTTGGTTTTCCAAAGATTCCTATTGACCTCCAGCATTTTCTTTGACCTTAGAGTTTCCTGACTCCTAAATGACCTCCATGATGCTATGACTGTCCAGTGACCTCAGGTCTCCCCAGAACCGTCCACTGATCCCAAGATTGCTCCCTTCCCCCCACTGAGTACAGACTCTCCTCTGTACACTGCCCTCACTAGTGACCCCCACTCTCCCACCTAGGGTGCGGTTCCTCCTTGGTGGCCGCCATGGCGAATTCAAGTTCCTCCCTCCGCCTGGCTATGCCCCTTGTCATGAGGCTGTGCTCCCGCGAGAGCGACTCCATCTGGAGCCCATCAAGGAGTATCGGCGGGAAGGGCCCCGGGGGCCCCACCTGGTGGGCCCCAGCCGCTGCCTCTCACACACCGACTTTGTGCCCTGCCCTGTGGACACTGTCCAGGTACTGCCTGCTCTGCAAGGGTTTCCTGGAGAGACAGACTCCCTTAGGAGCCAGAGAGATGGGGAGCTGAGCTGGAAGCTGGGGACCCTGTTGTTTAACAGGTGGGGAAGCTGAGGCAGAGAGGAGGCAAAGGATTCTCTCAAGGCAGAATCTCGGTTTCAGAGAGTCCTCAGTATAGTCCCCTAAAAAAAGACTATTATTTATTTATTTAATTTTTAAAAAGTATTTATTTATTTGCTGCTCCAAGTGGCTTGTGGGATCTTAGCTCCCCAACCAGGGATTGAACCTGGGCCCTCAGCAGTGAAAGCACGGAGTCCTAGTCACTGGACCGCCAGGGAATTCCCTAAAAAGGACTATTATTGCCCCCAATATACAGCTGAGGAAAGTGAGGCCCAGAGAGGTTAAGCAGCCTGTGCACGTCACACAGCATTTGAGCCCAGGAAGTCTGATCCCAAAGCCTGTGATCTTATCCACCAGAATTTGTTGGGCATCTTTTCTATTCCACACCTCTCTCACTCCGCCTATCCCAATCTGAGCTCCCCACCTTTCCTCCAGGCATGTCCCTATAGGAGGGAATATAAGTCCTGTTTCAGAGGCTGATCACAAGGGTTTGACTTTCAGCATGTCACCGTGGGCATGCGGCTTCACTTCTCTGTGCCTCAGTTCCCTCACCTGTGAGGAAAACAGGGGAACGAGAGAACCTCCCTCTAGCATTGCTGTGAAGGTTAGATGAATTAATATATGTGAAGTGCTTAGCATGGTCCTGAGGAAATAGTAAGTACTCAGTAGAGTTACTGTCATTATTGGTAGTAGTAATGTTATTGCAGGGGTGAACTTGCCATCCCCCTGTAGCCAGGCCAGAGCCCTGGGCCTCCTCCTAGATGGCTCCCTTCCCCTCCCCCACCCACCCGGCAGCCTCAGGGGTTGTCCACTCCACCTCTCCCAATCCCTTCTCCCCCCACATCCCACCCTGGTCCAACCATCATTATCTCTGCCTGCAGAACACCAACAATCTAAATATGACTAGGCACCTACCATGTGCCACGCATTTATAGAAACTATGTGGGAGGGTTAGGGGCACAGTCGCAAGTCCCAGCACTGCTCTCTCTGTCTTAAAAACAAAGGAATTGGTAAATGACACACCCTAGGGCAGGAAGCTAAAATAGTTTGGATAGAATCAGGACTCAAGCCCTAGTTCTTCTGATTCCGCATCTTGTGATCTCTAATCAAACACAAGCTTTTCCCCACACTTAGTTAATTGAAAGATCTGTAAAATGAAAATACAGGTACTATTTATGTTTACTGGAAAAAAATCCGCGCAGTTCAAGCTCGCATTGTTTGAGGGTCCACTGTATATAGCATTTAGTAGTTTATGTAAATGATTTCACTGAACCCTTATAAAGTAAGTGTCATGAGTTAATATTGTTCTGATTCTCATCGTACAGAGAAGGAAAGAGACTCATCCATTCATTCAGCAAACATTTCACGAGCATCCCCTTCTGGGCTGGACAGGGCTGGGAAAATGCTGGAGATAGAGACAGCCCCAGCCCTGCCTTCACGGAGCTCCCAGTCCACAGGGGGAGACAGACCCATTCCCAGATAGTTCCTTAATTCTGAGGATGCTAAGTCCTTACGCAGCTGGACGTCAACCCTGGAGGCAGGGTGAGGTGATGGGGAGCAAGGCTCGGCAGTAGGAAAGGTCAAAGCTCTTTGGGGAACTGCTCAGGGCTCGCACGTGTTCTCGGGAAGAGGGGTCACGACGCAGACTGGAGGGGATGCAGGGACCTCACAAATGTCACCTGCCCCCAGATTGTCCTGCCTCCCCATCTGGAGGGTATTCGGGAGAAACTGGCGGAGAACATCCATGAACTCTGGGCGCTGACTCGCATTGAGCAGGGCTGGACCTACGGCCCGGTGAGGGGGCTGCCTGCAGCGCGGCGGGGGGTGGGGAGAGGCTAGGCTGGTTGTGGTGGAGTGACAACTGCTCACTAACTGGGAGGGGCTGGGGGCTGGGGGAAGCGACTTTGGGACACCAGGGGCTCCTTGGGTGGCAGAACGGGTCAGGGAGGCCAGGGGTCACAGTCTGGGAGTCCTGGGGAGGGAAGGGGAACCGAGGAGTTGACTCTGGAGTTTCTCCAGGTTCGGGATGACAATAAGAGGCTGCACCCGTGTCTCGTGGACTTCCACAGCCTGCCGGAGCCCGAGAGGAATTACAACCTGCAGATGTCGGGGGAGACGCTCAAGTGAGGGGCGGACCAGGGAGTAGGGGCCCGGGCCTGACCGCTGGGCGGGGGGCAAGGAGAGACAGGGGGAGCGAGACCGAGACTGAGAGAGACAGAGAGAGAGAGACAAAAGGGAGGCAGAGAGAGAGAGGGAGACTGGGATTGTGAGGCTGAAACTGACAGGGGGCAAGTAAGAGACAGAGGCATAAAGAGAGATGCTCAGGGCTTTCCTGGTGGCGCAGTGGTTGGGAGTCTGCCTGCCGATGCAGGGGACGCGGGTTCGTGCCCCGGTCCGGGAGGATCCCACATGCCGCGGGGCAGCTGGGCCCGTGAGCCATAGCCGCTGAGCCTGCGCGTCCGGAGCCTGTGCTCCACAACGGGAGAGGCCACAGCAGTGAGAGGCCCGTGTACCGCAAAAAAAAAAAAAAAAAAAAAAAAAAAGAGAGATGTTCAGCAAGTGAAAGAGAAAGAGACAAGGAAAGAAGCAGACAGGAAAAGACAAGCACAGTCAAAGAGATACAGCGACAGAGAAACAGGGAGAGTCAGGAGCCAGAGAGACACAGACACCAAGACCAAGAGAGACGGGACAGATGCCCAGAAAACCAGAACAAGAGAGGTGGAGAGAGCTAGTGACCCAGAGACAGAGCTGACAGGGGCTGGGGGATGAGGGGAGCTGGGCTGGGGGGAGAGGACACCAGCGGCAGGGGAGCCACGTGGGGTGACCCTGTCCCCCTGCCCCCACCCCCCGCCCCAGGACCCTGCTGGCGCTGGGCTGCCACGTGGGCATGGCGGACGAGAAGGCGGAAGACAACCTGAAGAAGACAAAACTCCCCAAGACGTGAGTGTGGGCGGCCCGGGCCCTACCTGGGGAAGAGAGTATGGGGCCAAGGATGCCGTGGTGAGGGCTGGAGCAATTGAGGGCCGGTGAGAGGAGGCTGAGGTCAGAAACCAAGGGGCTGTGGGTTAGGGTGGAGGTCATAGGACCAGGGGTCGGGGCTCTGGAGTCAGTGGTGAGTGCCCTGGGGAGGTGTCAGGAATGCAGAGTTAGGCATTCCAGAGTGAGAGTGGGAGTGAGTCGGACCCAGGGTCAGGGTCTGCCGTGGAGTCCGGGAAAATGAGAGAACAGAGGTAATATCTCTGAGTTAGAGGTCAGGGGTCAATGGAAAGAGGTGAGAAATTGTTAGAGTTGTAAGTAAGGGATCTTAAAATTATAGATGAGAGATCAGAGGTCCTGGGGATAGATGCCAAGGTTCAAAGGTCAAGGACTCCAAAGCCAGGATTTTGGAATGATAGGGTCCTGGGATCAGAGGTAAGAAGGCTCAAAGTTAGAAGTGAGGGGTCAGAGAGTTCCAGCGTGAGAAATGAGGCTCCCAAAATCAAGATGAAGGGGTCACAGAGGCCAGAGGTCAGTGAAGTCAAAGCCCTTGCTACGGTCACAGGATCCTGGGGTCAGAAGTCAAGTATATCAAAGCTTATTTAAGGGAGTCATAGAACCCTGATGTCAGAGACCAAAGGTCAGAAATTTCAAAGCTCAAGGCTAAAGATCATGGAATCCGAAGGACAAGGGTCAGAAGTCAGGGAGCCCATAGCACAGAGCCTAGAAGTGGAGGTGAGGGTCTTGTCCCACCGAACCCCGCCACACCCGCAGGTACATGATGAGCAATGGGTACAAGCCGGCGCCTCTGGACCTGAGCCACGTGAGACTGACGCCCGCACAGACGATGCTGGTGGACAGGCTGGCGGAGAATGGACACAATGTGTGGGCACGAGACCGAGTGGCCCAGGGCTGGACCTACAGCTCTGTGCAGGACATCCCTGCACGCCGGAACCCTCGCCTTGTGCCCTACCGCCTGCTGGACGAGGCCACCAAGCGCAGCAACCGGGACAGCCTCTGCCAGGCCGTGCGCACCCTGCTGGGCTACGGCTACAACATTGAGCCGCCCGACCAGGAGCCCAGTGAGTGCTGACCACAGCCCCTGACCCTGACTCCTACCCTGACCCTAACCCCGGCCCTTGACTCCTGATCTCTGACCCAACTTGCCTCTCAATGGGCTACATCTACAGCACTGACCCTCTCCCCCCAGCCCTGACACTCTGTCCCTGACCCTGAACCTGATCTTGACCACTGACCTTGACCTGACTCAAGCCCTGCCTGGGCTACGGCTACAACACTGAACAGCCAGACCAGGAACCAGTGAGCGCTAACCCTGACCCTGACTCCAATTCCTGACCCCCAGCTACGACCCCTAACTCCTAACCTCTGGACTATAGCTATAACATGGAGCCTCTCATCCCTACTCCTGACTTGACTCCTGACCTATCGCTGAGCCCCCAATCCCAGCCTCAACCCCCAACCCTGACTGTGGTCCTCAACTTTCAATTTCTTAACCCCTGACCCCAGCCGCAATTTCTATCCTCTCTCTGACCCTGACTCTCTCTTCCTGATCTTACTCTCAACCCTTGATTCTTACCATTGACCTTAATTTTGACCCTTCACCCCAGACCATGACCGTGACTGACCCGACTTTCTTCCTCCATGCCTCTGTCACTAGTTCCTCTGTGAAGCTCTGACTGCAAAGGGATGGAGGAGAAGTCTCAGTAGGTCCCTCCTGCCTCTCTGTGACTGCTCTGAGATTCCCCAGTTCTTCCCTAACACCAAGAATTGTCCCTTTCCTCCCAGCCCCCCAAAGGCGCTTACCTTTCCTGGTCTCTGCCACCAACCCAGCCTCTCTGACTCTGCCTGGCCCCATTTGTAGGTCTGGTGGAGAGCCAGTCTCGCTGGGACCGGGTGCGCATCTTCAGGGCAGAGAAATCCTATGTGGTGCAGAGCGGCCGCTGGTACTTCGAGTTTGAGGCAGTCACCACCGGCGAGATGCGAGTGGGCTGGGCGAGGCCTGAGCTGCGGCCTGACGTGGAGCTGGGAGCTGATGAGCTGGCCTATGTCTTCAATGGGCACCGCGTGGGTAGCTCCCTGGGCTCCACTCTGCCAGACTCTGTGGTCCTTCCCACAGCTCACACACTCCAGCCCTTCCCACAGCTCATACACTCCAGCCCATACACCTGTGCCTCACTCTGTCCGCCCATCTCTGACTCTACCTTCCCACTCATCTACCCATTCTTCCATGTATCCTTCCCTCTCTCTGCCCACGCATATGTCCATCCATCATCCATCTCTCTATCCAACCGTCTGTCTGTCCATTCATCCATCCTTCTCATCTGTCCAAAGAATCATTTAGTCATCCACGTTGCCATCGATTCATGTAGTTGTTAGTTCCGCAATTCACCTGTTTAGTCAATTTGTGATTTCATTTATCCATTCATCTATCCAATAATTTAATGCATAAGTACATCATCTATTTATCCATCCACCCATCCATCTACCTATGTGTCTGTCTACACTTTCTTCCCTCCCTGCATCAACCCAGGTAGACTCTCAGCTTTCCTTTCGTTCTTCCATCCAGCCATATACCCTGCTTCCTATCCATCCATCTCATTATCCATTTATCTATTCTGGGGGCATATGTGTATATTTGGGTCCGTATGGGGGACATTGACAGGTTAGTTTTTCCTTTCCAGCCCTCTACTTGCTGCTGTCCCCAACCCTCCACTAGCCCTTTGGTGGTCTGTATAACCCCAGCCCCAGTCATGGAAACAATAGAGAACCCAGGCAGAAGGGATGAGATACAGAGATTAGTGGGAGGGGAAAGCATGAAAGCTTATCCTTTGAGGATCATGGATGCAAACGTGGGGTAAGATGGGGGCCACCGTGGGGGTGAGCCCTCTTCTGTCCCACATGCCCTGGACCTGACACTTGTATCTTTGCGTCTCCCCTTGCTTCTGTATCTCCCTGTCCCTCTGTGTGTCTCTCCTGCACCACGTCTCCCGTTGCTTCTGTATCTCCCCGTCCCTCTGTGTGTCTCTCCTGCACCACGTCTCCCATTGCTTCTGTATCTCCCCGTCCCTCTGTGTGTCTCTCCTGCACCACGTCTCCCATTGCTTCTGTATCTCTCCGTCCCTCTGTGTGTCTCTCCTGCACCACGTCTCCCATTGCTTCTGTATCTCCCCGTCCCTCTGTGTGTCTCTCCTTCACCACGTCTCCCATTGCTTCTGTATCTCTCCGTCCCTCTGTGTGTCTCTCCTTCACCACGTCTCCCATTGCTTCTGTATCTCTCCGTCCCTCTGTATGTCTCTCCTGCACCACGTCTCCCGTTGCCCCCTCACAGGGTCAGCGCTGGCACTTGGGCAGTGAACCGTTTGGGCGTCCCTGGCAGTCAGGTGATGTCGTGGGCTGCATGATCGACCTCACAGAGAACACCATTATCTTCACCCTCAACGGCGAGGTCCTCATGTCCGATTCAGGCTCTGAAACAGCCTTCCGGGATATTGAGATTGGGGATGGTGAGGGCTGGCCTTGTGGCCCCTTTCTGGTTTTCTTCCATCTCACCTGACCCTACGCTGTCCCCTCCAGCCCCCCGCTCTTCCATCCCTTCTTTCCACAGTACCTCCTTCCCCATGGCTGCCCCTGCCCTGCCCATCTATCCTCACCCCTGCCCATCTATCCCCTCCCACTAGGCTTCCTGCCCGTCTGCAGCTTGGGACCTGGCCAGGTGGGTCACCTGAACCTGGGCCAGGATGTGAGCTCCCTGCGGTTCTTTACCATCTGTGGCCTCCAGGAAGGTTTTGAGCCATTTGCCATCAACATGCAGCGCCCGGTCACTACCTGGTTCAGCAAAAGCCTTCCCCAGTTTCAGGCCACGCCCCCTGAGCATCCCCACTATGAGGTGAGGACCGACCCCACTCAGCACGCTCTGATCTGCTTCCAAACCTCACTCTCCCCACAGTTCTCTTCCCCAAGCTTCTCTTTGGCTTCTTTGTTTGCCCACAAACCGTGTAGAAGTGGGTGTCAGGATCATGGGCTCCCAGGGCTGCCTTGTAGGGTGTAACCTTGGCAAACTACACCTTTCTGGGCTCCAGGTACCGTGCCTACAAAATGGGGGAAGGGAGAAAAGAGAAGCTGGATTAAGTGACCCCAGTGGACATTTCCAGCCCTTATAACTATCTAATCCTACAACAAGGTTTAAAAAAATATAAATCACTGGGTACATTTCGGCACCTTCCTTACTAACTGTTATCTGTGGTGGTATATTGGGGGTTTGTTTGTTTATCTATTTATTGCCGCACACAAAGCACGGCAGTAAGCTTGTGGGATCTTAGTTCCCCAACCAGGCATTGAACCCGGGTCCTTGGCAGTGAGAGCAAGGAGTGCTAACCACTGGACTGCCAGGGAATTCCCATGGGTTTATTTATTTTTAGTAACTCTTCATTAATCTGGTATCCTAATTTTTAGACCCTAGTGCCTTTCTTTCCCAAGGTTAAACTCAGGGTCAGATTGTGACAATAAAGTGATATAGTCTTTTTCTCAACCTGGGAAGAACTTGAATTCCACGTGGCTAAGCTTCAGCTGGTACTTTAGAATCAGACCTGGAGTTGGCCTTTTACCTGCTGTATGACCTGGGCCTGTGACTGTCTCCTCCTGAGCCTCAGTTTTCCCATCCTAGGCATCGTTCAGATCTCCCTCTTTCGCACATTCTCTTTCTCTTTCTCTTTTCTGAATTATTTAGGGAAGTTGGAGACATCATGCCTCTTTATCCCTAAATATTTCAATGTGCATTTCTTCAGAACAGGCTGTGCTCTTACAGAGCTGCAGTTATGAAAATCAGGGAATTTTACATTGATACGTACTGTTACCTAATTTATAACCCATATTCAAATTTTGTTAATCGTGGCAATGATGTCTCTTTTTATTTTTCTGGTCCAAAATCCAATCCGCAGTTACACGTTGCAGTTAGTTGTTATGTCTCTTTAGTCTTCAATGTAGAATATTTCTGAGTGTTTGTCTGTCATGATGCTGACATTTTTGAAGAGTACAGACCAGTTATTTTGCAGAATATTCCTCATGTATTTGGCACGAATACCATAGCAAAGAGGTTGTGTTCTTCTTGATGCAGAATATCAGGGCAGCACATCATGTCATTATGTCTTATTACTGATTACATTAACTTTGACTGTTTGGTTATGGTGGAGTCCGCCAAGTTTCTCCACCATCAAGTTACTATTTTTCTCTTTATAATTAATAAATAATTTGTGGGAAGGCATTTTAAGGCTAGGTAAAAATGGAAGGGTTTTAAACAGGGGAATGTCCAGTCTAGATCTGAGTTTTGGAAAGGTCTCTATTGACAGTGGATTGGAGGAGGCGAGAGTGGGAGCACTAAGACCAGAGAGGTGCCTGGGGTGGGAGAGGATGGTGGGGAAGACGTGAACCTCCCAATCCCTGCTACTGCCAGATGGTGTTCTCAACCCAAAGAACAGCGTGCTAGACAGCAGTGAGAATGAATAAACTAACCTACCCACAACCACATGGACGAGTCTCTCAGGCGTGATGTTGGATGAAAGAAGCCGGACGCAAAAGAGCACATACTGTGGGATCCCATTCACAGAAAGTTCAAGGGTGGGCAAAGCTAACCTGTGATGTGCTAAGTCAGAAGGGCGTTAACTGTGAACGAATAATCAGACATTCAGTTACTTTGCATACTTATCACAGGAAGGAGATGGTCAAGGCTTGCCAAGGAGCAGAGGCAGAACAGGATTTAGAAGAGAGACGGGAGAGAGGGGAGAAAGAGACCCTGCAGACAGTCTTGGTTGCACAGTTTTGGGCTGAATTCACTGGCTGGTGAGGAGCACAGAGGTCTCTCTTGGCAATTGGTCCTTGAGGAGGTCAACTTGAGGTGGGGCATCAAAGAAAGGGAACTGCTCCAGTTGTTAATGGAGTCTCCAGAAAACTTGAGAGTCTGCCTTTGGAGCGCACAGGCCGGGCACCTGTCCCTCTCTCAGCTCCTGCCCTTTATTTAGGCCAGGTCGGTGCATTTCCCTCATCAGAATCCCTCGCTATCTTTGAGAGTGTAGTGACTAAATGGGCACTGAGGGGACTCCCAGGGGGACTGGTGGTGTTCCATTTCTCCATCTGAGTGCTGGGTACATAGGCGTGGTCCCTCCAAAACCTCATTGTGCTGTGCACTTACGACGTGTGCGTTCTTCTGAGTGTTATATTCCCACAACCAACAAGTCTAACAGAAATTCCTCTGGGGAGCCTTTAAAAAATTCTGACCCTTCTGGGCTGCTCTCCCCAAGAGAGCAGGAGGGCAGAGCCCTTGTTCTGTTCACTGATGTGTTCCCAGCACTTGGAACAGTGCCTGGCACACAGTAGGTGCTCAGTAAATATTTGTGTAGTGTTAGATGGAGGGATGGGTGAATGGATGGATGGATGGATTGGTGGGTGGAAGGATGGAAGAATGAATGGGTGGATGGGTGGATGACCGGGTCTGGAGTGAGCCCTGTGCGCAGGAAGGTTTTGAAAGCTCCCCAGGTGATTCCAGTGTCTGACCAGGGCTGCCCACTGTACAAAGGTGTCCAGACAAAGGTAGACAGAAGGCTGAATGCACCCCACGGCCAAGCTGTGTGTCCCGTGGGCGTTCGTACGCTCGGAGGAGTGAGTCTTTGGCTAATTCTCACACGGTGCTCTAAGGCCTAGTGGTGACTCTGTGTGTAATAAGGTTTAGGGCCAACGGCCTAGCTCACCCTCCTGGCTCAGTGCTTCCTGCCTCACCCCCACAGGTGACTCGTGTGGACGGCACCGTGGACACACCCCCCTGCCTGCGCCTGACCCACCGCACGTGGGGCTCCCAGAACAGTCTGGTGGAGATGCTCTTTCTCCGGCTGAGCCTTCCCGTCCAGTTCCACCAGCACTTCCGCTGCACCGCAGGGACCACCCCTCTGGCACCCCCCGGCCTGCAGCCTCCTGCTGAGGATGAGGCCCGGGCAGCGGAGCCTGATCCCGACTATGAGAACCTGCGCCGCTCAGCTGGGCACTGGGGCGAGGCTGAGGGGGGCAAAGAAGGAACTGCCAAGGAAGGGTCACCCGGGGGCACCGCCCAGGCTGGGGTAGAGGCCCAGCCTCCCAGGGCAGAGAATGAGAAGGATGCTACCACGGAGAAGAACAAGAAGAGAGGGTGAGTCGAGGGTGGGGCAGGGTGGGGTTTGGGGGTCTGTCCTGGGACCCCCAATTAGGCAACCTCAGTAACTTGAGAAACCCCCTGTACCCCAAAGTGGGCCCATATATGCTAAGTGGGGTCAGATTACTGAGGGATCCTGTTATGTCTCGAGTGAACGTTATTATTTCCCTGGGATGCTCTAATTTCCCTGAGAATGTGAAATCGGGATGCCCCACTATATCTATGGAGAACTCCACGGTCCCTGGGGTACCAAAGCTTTTCATCCAATGGACTTCATTATCTGTGAGCACTAAAGGGGACCTCAGAATCTTGGGAAAGTTGAGTGTACCCCAAGGTACCCAGTGAATATCATTGGTCTTCTAAATTGGGGTCACTCCTGTGTCTCAAATGTACCCCCCCAAAAACTAACTTCAAGGGAGACCCTCAAAGGGCATTCAATTTGAAATGAAACGAAATCTGCTTTTCCCCTGCTGTGGCAGTAGTTTTCAGTGGGATTTAGTTCTGTGTCTCTTGAGGGGATGTTTGGAAATGATGGGAGGTTTTTAGTTATCACAGTTTTGGGGGGAGGTACTGCTGGCTGGGGGCCCCAGGGATTCTACATGTCTTCAGTGCACAAGGCAGTGCCCAATGAAGAATTGTCCTTTCCCAAATGCCTTTAGCACCCATATGAGACATGGTGACTTAGGGGACCATTGTGTGCTCCCCAAGGGAACCTCCATGTTCCCAGAGGCACCTTTAAATCTGGATAACCCGGAATCCGAAAGCACAGAGCTCCTCCACGGTGGACTATGCTGGTGCAGTTGGGAATTTCATCCCTCTAGAGGCGAGGCCTTGGGTATTAGAAACGAGGCTTATTTAGGATGGATGTGGAGGCACGAACGTTGCGATGGAGAGGGCTGGGGAGCTGGGCTTGAGAGTGAGTCTCGTGACAGCCTCTCCTCTCCACCACCAGGTTCTTGTTCAAGGCCAAGAAGGCCGCCATGATGACCCAGCCACCAGCCACCCCCACTCTGCCCCGACTCCCTCGCGAGGTGATGCCTGCTGACGACCGTGATGACCCTGAGATCATCCTCAATACCACCACGGTGGGAACCGGGGACCCTCAACTTCAGGCCCCCCCCTCCAGATTTCCAAATTTCATGCTGTAATCCCCAGTAATTGCCCTTATCTGGGGACACCGCAATATATACAGGAGACCACAAAATACAGCACACATCAATTTAACCCTTTGAACCCCTAAATCCATATAGCTAAGGGGCCTAAAAATTGCAGGGAACACAATGAAGCCATGGGGCACACTGATAGAACTCCCAGGGCCCCCCAAATCCCAGGGATAAACCAACATAGACTCGGCACCCCAATATTTGGGTTCACCCATATAAACTCAACACCCCAAACTTAGTAGCTATTCTAGCATATTCCTGGGAACCAAAATTCACAAGTATTCCAATACAGTTTGGGGATTCACCAAATCTGGAATATTTTCTGAGACAAGCAGCCTAGTGGTTAGGATCACGGGCTACCTGGGTGTCACTTCACGGCTCTATGTCTTCTCTGCTGTGGAAGCGCTATGGTTTCCCCATCAGTAAAATGGAGATAAAAAGTGTATCCGCTTGGTGTAAGGATTGAAGTGAGTTCATTTGTGAGCTATTATTTATTTATAACTTTGCTGTATAACCTGGGGAGGGACCCAAATTTGGGTGTATCACGAAACAGTCCCAAAGGATTCCCGAATCTAGGAATACATCAGTAAATACAGAGACAGAGGGACACAGACCCGGGGGGTCTCAAATCCAGCAACTTCTTGTTAAACTCCCAGAGGACACTGAGAATCCAGAGAAGTCAATTCAGAGTCTCAGGGAAGCCCACTGACCACCGGTCCCCCCTTTGCCTCTGCAGTACTATTACTCCGTGAGGGTCTTCGCCGGCCAGGAGCCCAGCTGCGTGTGGGTGGGCTGGGTCACCCCGGACTACCATCAGCACGACATGAACTTCGACCTCAGCAAGGTCCGGGTGGTGACGGTGACCATGGGGGATGAGCAAGGCAACATCCACAGCAGGTGCGGGCAGGGGCGGGGGCCGTGGGAGACCGGAGGTCAGCGCCGGGCACCTCCTCCTCCTTTCCTCCTTTTTTTTTTTTTTGCGGTACGCGGGCCTCTCACTGTTGTGGCCTCTCCCGTTGCGGAGCACAGGCTCCGGACGCGCAGGCTCAGCGGCCATGGCTCACGGGCCCAGCCGCTCCGCGGCATGTGGGATCTTCCCGGACCGGGGCACGAACCCGCGTCCCCTGCACCTGCAGGCGGACTCTCAGCCACTGCGCCACCAGGGAAGCCCCTCCTCTCTTCCTGCTTGTCTTCCTCCCATGGCTCCTGCTCTGTGTTTTCCCTCCTCTTCTTCGTCCATTTCTTTTCCATTTTCTCCTCCTCTTCCATCTTGCCGTCCTCTTTCTAGTTTACCTCCTTTTTCTATCCTCTCGTCCTGCTCCCCTTCTCCTTCTCCTCGTTCTGGAACCACCCCTTCCCCCCACCAGCTTCTAAGAATTCTAGCTCCGAGGGGCTCAGGGTCTGGGGTGAGGGGTTTCAGCACTCAGGTCTGCAGGTGGCGGGCGTTTGGGGGTGGGGCTCTGAGTCATGGTATTCCGGGAGCTCAGGGAAGGGGGCGTCCAGGGTCCAGAGCGCCTCGGCTGGCGATCGGGGCACTGATCACTCCTGTGTCCTCTAGCCTCAAGTGCAGCAACTGCTACATGGTGTGGGGTGGAGACTTCGTGAGCCCCGGGCAGCAGGGCCGGATCAGCCACACGGACCTTGTCATTGGCTGCCTGGTGGACTTGGCCACTGGCCTGATGACCTTTACTGCCAACGGCAAAGAGAGCAACACCTTTTTCCAGGTAAGCCCAGCCCTCATTCAGCAACTTAGCAATAGCATCCTCGTGTCTCAGCATCCCGGGACATCCCTCCCAGACACCCTCTGAGGGCAGACCCCAGAGAGACAGGATAAAACAGCCTCAGGACAGGCCAGAGCTGGGAGGTTCCTGGGAGACCACCTAGGTGAACCATTCCTCGAACTGACATCCAGAAAGGGGGAGACAGAGCAGAGCCTTGACCTTGGAGAGAGGTCCATATCCCTCTTGGGCTGGGTGATACCAGTCGCCACCTTTTCACCAATCAGGGCACATCCTGGGATGGGCCAAAATTCTAAGGTGGGATTTTCCTTTTCATCACTTTATTATGAAAGATTTCAAGCATACAGCAAAATTGAAGGAATTGTATCATGAATGCCCATATACCTACTACCACGAATCTGCTATCCATCCATTAATCCATCTAACTTTATTTATTTTATAAAACTTTATTTTGAATGGAGAATTTTAAAAATGCGCAAAAATAGAACAGCGTAATGAACCTCCATGTCCCCATTACACAGCTCCAACTAGTACCCACTCACGGCTAACCTTGATTCATCTTTATCCACACCCACTGGAGGATTTTGAAGGAAATCCCAGATATCGTATGGTTTGTCTCAGATATATGATACAGTTTGTCTCTTTTCAGTATGTATCTCTAAAAGATAAGGATTCTTTTAAAAAACATAGCTACAATACCACTGTTGTCTTAAAAAAAACCCCAAGAATTCTTAGATATCACCAAATATCCAGCCCATGGTCAAACTTCTCTGGTTGTCTCCAAAATGTCTTTTTACTGTTTGTTTGAATCAGAATCTAAATAAGGTGATATGTTTTGGTTGGTTGCTAAGTCCCTTCAGTCTCTTTTCATATGTAGATTTCCCTTCCATTTTTTTCTTTTTTTCCCCTTTGAAATGTATTCACTGAAGAAATCAGCTGTCTGTCTGGTAGAACTTTGCTCCTCAAAGTGTGGTCCCGGGACCAGCAGGCTCTGCATCACCTGGGAGCCTGTTAGAAATGCAGAATCTCAGGCTCTTACCCAGACCTGCCCAATCAGAATCTGATTTTTTTTTTAAGAGGGCTTGAATTTTAGCTCAGTTATTTATTTATTTATTTATTTATTTATTTATTTATTTATTTATTTATTTATGGCTGTGTTGGGTCTCCGTTTCTGTGCGAGGGCTTTCTCCAGTTGCGGCGAGCGGGGGCCACTCTTCATCGCGGTGCGCAGGCCTCTCACTGTCGCGGCCTCTCTTGCTGCGGAGCACAGGCTCCAGACGCGCAGGCTCAGCAGTTGTGGCTCACGGGCCTAGTTGCTCCGCGGCATCTGGGATCCTCCCAGACCAGGGCTCGAACCCGTGTCCCCTGCATTAGCAAGCAGATTCTCAACCACTGCGCCACCAGGGAAGCCCCAGAATCTGATTTTCAAAATAAATCTCAGGGCATTCGTGTGCATGCTACCATCTGAAGAGTGCTGGCCTAGTTTCCCACAGGCTGAATCTGGCTGATGCACAGCTGAGGTGTCATTTAAACATTTTCCTGTGTCCCCTGTATTTTCTTGTAAACTGGGAGATGGGTCCAGATTAGATTGGATTAGATTCAGGTTTGACAAGACTGCTTCACAGATAGTGGTGTTTGTTGTGCTAGAGCCTGGGTGGGTTTCTCTTCAAAGATCAGAGGGGCTGCAGGGAAAGGCAGTCAGAGGATGCTTTCTGAACTTTGAAGAATAAATAAGTGCTTGGGAGAGAAACAGGAATGGCATTCGTGGGTGGGGGTGGGCACGATGTGCGCAAAGACCCAGACGACAGGTTGCCCTGGGGGAGGGGGAGGAGGTTGGCCTCGTTGGATCAGAGGAGGTGCAGCCCGTGAGCCACTTCAGGGCTCTTGCGGAGCCTCCAGCGCCTGAGTTCGGATCTGTAGACGCCAGCAGCATCAGGCTGGGGCGACTGGCTCCCGAGTCGGGGATCCAGAGGCAGTACCACCTCCAGTTCATCTCCTTCCTCACCCTGCCCTCTTCTCCCTTTCCAGGTGGAACCCAATACAAAGCTGTTTCCTGCTGTGTTTGTCCTGCCGACACACCAGAACGTCATCCAGTTTGAGCTGGGGAAGCAGAAGGTCAGGTTGCAGTGATGGGGGCGCTAATGGGGGCAAGCTGAGGACAGAGGTGTGGGAGGTCAGGCTGGCAGAGCGGCTGAAGTGGGGGGAGAAATCCGGGAGGTCTTCCTGGAAGCAGAGTGGCGGGAGGGAAAGGGTGGGGAATCCTGACACGTGCATCCCCTGTGTCCCCAGAACATCATGCCGCTGTCGGCCGCCATGTTTCTGAGCGAGCGCAAGAACCCCACCCCACAGTGCCCGCCGCGGCTCGAGGTGCAGATGCTGATGCCCGTGTCGTGGAGCCGCATGCCCAACCACTTCCTGCAGGTGGACACGCGGCGTGCGGGCGAGCGGCTGGGCTGGGCTGTGCAGTGCCAGGAGCCGCTGACCATGATGGCGCTGCACATCCCCGAGGAGAACCGGTCAGGCACAGCCCCGGCGCCCAGGGGTGGGGCGGATACTGCAAGCGCTCTGGGGTCTGGATCCCACCCGGTGCCCCTCCCCACTACCCCGGAAGCCCCGGACCTACCTTACCATCCCCAGATAACACTCCAGGGGGCTCTAAATCCCTTTCAGCAGGCTCAGACCCACCTCAGGGGACTCAGACTCAGCCCAGGCATCCCCAGCTAACACCCCAGTGGACTCCAGACTCACCTACGGGGCTCCAGACCCATCGCAGGGAGTCCAGATCCACAGCAAGGAGACCACACAGCATCCCAGGGGCCTCAAGTGCACCTCAGAGGGTCTTGCACGTTATTCAGAGAGGCCTGGAGGCGCCCCAGGTTCTCTTGGACATACCCAGGAGACTTGAGAGGTATCCCTTGGAGATATCTAACCCGCTCCAGGGGACCCATGCACACCGGGCTAAAGAGTATTCACATGGATGACAGGAAAGCTTTTAAGGACTCTAAATGCGGCCAGGACCCCAGACTCACCCGAGGAAGATGCTTCATCTTTCCTTTATTCACTGATTCGACAGATAGCTCTGAGCTCCTCCTGTGTGACAGCAGAATTCTAGCCTGGAGACACCAAACTCTTGTGAACGGACATTCTAGTAATGCTCTTGTATAACTCAGGGGACTCAGACCTGCTCAGGAGGACTCAGACCCATCCCCAGGGGCCTCAGACGCACCCATTTATTCATTTGTTCCTACAACAAATATTTATTGAGCACATACTATTTGCTAAGTCCTTTATTTATTTATTTATTTATTTTTGGCTGTGTTGGGTCTTCGTTGCTGCACGTGGGCTTTCTCTAGTTGCAGCGAGCGGGGGCGACTCTTCGTTGCACTGCGCAGGCTTCTCATTGCGGTGGCTTCTCTTGTTGCGGAGCACAGGTTCTAGACGCACGGGCTTCAGTAGTTGCGGCACGCGGGCTCAGTAGTTGTGGCTCGCGGGCTCTAGAGCACAGTCTGGGTAGTTGTGGCGCACTCACTTAGTTGCTCTGTGGCATGTGGGATCTTCCCGGACCAGGGCTCCAACCCATGTCCCCTGCACTGGCAGGTGGATTCTTAACCACCGCGCCACCAGGGAAGCCTGCTAAGTCCTTTTTAGGTGCTGGGAATATAGCAAACAAACAAACAAAAGAGGCAGAAATGTCCTGTACTGGCAGAGTTTACATTCTGGTGGTGCTCAAATATAACCAGGGTACTCAGACGTTGCAGAGGGGGATTCAGACCCAACCTGGGATCCTAGATACATCTCAGGGTCACCAGATATTTCCCATGGACTCTTAGATCCCCAGAGTACCAGACCATCCCATGGAACCCAGATATATGTCAGGGAGCCCTCAGACCACTGAGGGACTCCCAGAACCATTAAAAGACTCCTAGACTCAGCTCCACAGACCTCACAGAAACTTGACCCAGCAGAACACTGGGATTCGCTGCTGGGGCCACCAGCACTCCCCTGAGCACCTCTTTGCCTCTCTGTGGTCTGTGTCTCTGTCTCCCACCTCCTCTGCCTGCTGAGTCCCTGAATGTGGCCCATCTCCACTGCAGATGCATGGACATCCTGGAGCTGTCGGAGCGCTTGGACCTGCAGCGCTTCCACTCGCACACCCTCCGCCTCTACTGCGCCGTGTGCGCCCTGGGCAACAACCGCGTGGCACATGCTCTGTGCAGCCACGTGGACCAGGCACAGCTGCTGCACGCCCTGGAAGACGCGCACCTGCCCGGCCCCCTGCGTGCAGGCTACTACGACCTCCTCATCAGCATCCATCTCGAGAGTGCCTGCCGCAGCCGCCGCTCCATGCTCTCTGAGTACATTGTGCCCCTCACTCCTGAGACCCGTGCCATCACCCTCTTCCCGCCTGGAAAAAGGGCAGATAACGGTCCCCGCCGCTACAGCCTTCCTGGCGTCGGCGTCACCACCTCGCTGCGGCCTCCACACCATTTCTTAGCTCCCTGTTTTGTGGCTGCCCTGCCAGCTGCTGGGGCGGCAGAAGCTCCATCCCGTCTCAGCCCCAGCATCCCCCTGGAGGCTCTTCGGGACAAAGCACTAAGAATGCTGGGGGAGGCAGTGCGAGACGGTGGGCAGCACGCACGCGACCCTGTCGGGGGCTCCGTGGAGTTCCAGTTTGTGCCCGTGCTCAAGCTTGTGTCCACCCTGCTGGTAATGGCTTCCTCCTGCTTCCCTCTGGCCTGTTCTTTCACATTCCAAATCATCCATCCATCTGTACATACATACCTCCATATGTTCCCCTCCCATTTATACATCCAGCTACCCATTCATCTCTCTGTCCATATACCCTTCACCTTCCAACTTATCCTTCTGTCATCTGCTCATTCACTTTTCCTTCCATCCATTCGTCTGCCATCTATTCATCTGTTTAGTAATCACTTCCTTCTTTCCATTCATCCATCCAACCAACCGTCATTCATCCATCCTCCACCAACCTTTCCATCCATCCACCTAGTCATTCAAACATACCCCCATCTTTCCATCCAAATGTTCCTCATCTATTTATCCTTCCAGTCTCCACCCAATTATCCATCCATCCATCCATGTATCCATCTAACTTTCGATCTAGTTGTCCATTCATTCACACATCATCACATCCACCATTTCATCTATTCATCCGTCCCCCTACCCATTTATTTATTAATCTATCTTTCCCTTCATGCATTCAACCATCAGCCTCCTTCCACCTGTGCATCCGTTCATCCACCCATCCACAGATTCACCCATTTCTCCATCTTCCACCTATCTGTCCATCAATCCATGCATCTCTCTATCCATATATATTAAGACCCATCCACGTACCCACAAATCCATCCAACCATCTACACCCTTTAATTCACCCATTCTCCATCCTTCTACCCCTTCTTCATTTCATGTACCCTTTCATTCACATACCCGTCTAATGACTCATCCATATATCCATCCATCCATCCAATTTTTCATATGCAAACCTATCCAACCATCCACATATCCATCCTACCCCGGTGCCTGGTTAGTTACCCATTTATCTATTTGCCCATCCACTCATTTACTTGCTTATGCATCTGTCAAACCATCTATCCACCCACCTATCTATACATCATTTATCCTGTCATCCATCTACCCACCATCTCTTCTTCCACCTTTACTTTCATCTCTCAGTTCATTATCCACCCATCCATCCATCTCCCCATCAAACCTCTACTATTCCATTTATTAATTCATCCACCCAGTCACCCAGTCCTCCCCCCGTTCATTCATCTCTCTCTCTTTCCCCACTATTTTCCCCTTTTATCTACCTACTCTCCTTCCATCTGATAGCATCTTCATTATGTTGACTGAGAGCTAGCATATGCTGGGAGCTATGAGGGCCTCAGTTGTAGGGTGTGTCCTGTTACAGAGTAACAAATGCTCAAGCTTGGGAAAAAGGACACTTCCTTGTGAAGGGAGAGGTGCGCATGTTTGGCTATGTAGTCTGGGCCATGTACGTGGGACACAGGGTGTGGATCTGGGGGGATCTTAAGGAGGATGGATGGCAGGGCGGGGGGGGTGTGCCATTCCTGCTTGTAAGAGGAGCCGTATACAGCCAATGCAGGAATGAATCTGGCCTGTGCAGGAGAAACAGATCTGGGGAGTGAGGCTGGGTCTTGATTATGGAAGCCTTGCAGGCCACAGTGACAGACCCGGGCTTTGTCCCGTAGGTGATGGGTATCTTTGGCGATGAAGATGTGAAACAGATCTTGAAGATGATTGAGCCTGAAGTATTCACCGAGGACGAGGAGGACGAGGAGGACGAGGAGGACGAGGAGGACGAGGAGGAGAAGGAGGAGGACGAGGAGGAAGAGGCACAGGAGAAGGAAGATGCAGAACAAGAGGAAGAGGAGGCGGCAGAAGGGGACAAAGAAGAAGACTTGGAGGAGGGGCTGCTGCAGATGAAGCTGCCGGAGTCTGTTAAGTTACAGGTGGGCTGATTTTCCTGTTTTCCAGCCTCCATCCCTCTGGGCTAGGACACACAGGGTCTGGTGGGGCTTGAGTGCGGACTTTGTCCCAAGGCACTGGGGAGCTGTGGAAGGGCATAAAGCGGTGGAGTGCTGCTGGCTTTGAATGAGCTATCTGGTTTCCATGTGGGAGGTGAATTAGAGGGATGAGACCGTGGAGATGGCCGGCTTGAGGATCCAGGCAGGAGACAGTGGTGGCTCGACCAGAGCAGGGCTATGGAGTGGGGAGAGAAAGCAAGAAAAGTTTCAAGGAAGTCCTGACGGTCTCACCACCATCCCTCCTACTGCATGGCTGTCATCCCACAGATGTGTCACCTGCTGGAGTATTTCTGTGACCAAGAGCTGCAGCACCGTGTAGAGTCTCTTGCAGCCTTTGCAGAGCGCTACGTGGACAAGCTCCAGGCCAACCAGAGGGACCGCTACAGCATCCTTGTGAAAGCCTTCACCATGACTGCAGCTGAGACTGCCCGACGTACTCGCGAGTTCCGCTCCCCACCCCAGGAGCAGGTCCTCTGACCCCTGACCCCAGCTGGCCTTACTGTCTAAACCCAACCTCAACCTCTCCCCTTACTCTGATCACTGACGATACTCACTTAACCTCTAAATCTGAGCTTGACCTCTGACCCTATCCATATACTTATCTGTTACTCTTCTACCTCTCTCTGAACCAGACTTCTGAGTCACCGCAGACTGATCCTGACTCCTTTCGAACCTTTAGTCGCCCAGATATTCTTCGCTAATGACCTTAGACAGGAACTCACGATAGGGTCTTTGATCCTTGACTTCAGAGTTCCCGCTCTGGGGTCTCTGACCCTCATTCTAATCTTTGACATTCCCCTAGATCAACATGCTATTGCACTTCAAAGATGCTGACGACGAGGAAGATTGTCCTGTCCCTGAAGAGATCCGACAGGATTTGCTCGAATTTCATCAAGACCTGCTGACACACTGTGGTAAGAGAGGAGATCAGAGAATCCTCCTCCCAAACTTGCTCTTGAGACCTGTCTTGAAGTTTTCCTGATCTTAAATATCTACAGTATTCGTGCAGTACCTGTTGGTAAAATGAATGAGTGACTGAATGAATGAACATGTCAGTGAACAGGTGGATGATGAGTGGAAGGATATGTTTATGTGGGTATTTGGGTGGATGTATATGTGGACACATGGCTGTCGCTATAGCTGGATGGAAGAGTGTGTGAACTGATGGAGAGAAGGATGGCCAAATAAAGAAATGCGTGAAGAGACGGCTGACTGGTTGGATGCATGGAAAGAAGGATGGCTGGAGGGGTGGATGGCTGACCTCTATTTTTTCTCATGTCAGCTGATAATCTTACTAAGATTTTCTTATATGTGATGAGTCATTTTCCCCTGGCTGGCTTTCAAGATTTCTCTTTACCTTTGCCTTTAGGCAGTTTGAGTATGATCTATCCAGGTGTGGAGCTCAATGAATTTATCCTACTTGAGCTGTTTTTAGTTTTTGCCGCACCATGAGGTTTGTGGGATCTCAGTTCCCCAGCAAGGGATCGAACCCAGGCCACGGCAGTGAAAGCCAGGAACCCTAACCCCTAGGCCACCTAGTTTCTGGGATGTGTAGATTAATATTTTTCATCAAATTTGGGACTTTGAGGCCATTATTTTTCCAAATATTTTTCTGCTCCTTCCTCATCTCTCCTTCTAGGACTCCCACTATGCATCTGTTGGTACACTAGATGGTGTCCCACAGGTCTCTGAGGCTCTGTTAGTTTTTCTTCAGACTGGATAACCTCTGTTGTTCTACCTTCAAGTTCATTGATTCTTTCTCCTACCAGCTCAAGTATGCTGTTGTACCCCTCTAGTGTTTTTTAAATGTCAGTTTTTGTACTTTTCAACTCTGTATGGTTGTTTTGTATATTATCTACCTCTATTAATATTCTCTGTTTGATGAGTCATTGCCATCATAATTCTCTTTAATACTTTAGACTTGGTTTCCTTTAGCTCTTTGAAGATACTTGCAATAGTTGATTTAAAAGACAAATGATCCAAGGAATGAATAAATGAACAAACATGAGCATATAAAGAAACAAATGGAAACCCCCCATGAATGCACACATGAATGAGAAATGAGTGAGTGAACACATGAATGAATAAAGAAGTAAATGATAGAGCAGATGAATAAGCAAACGGATGAATGACACGCTCTCTCTTCTTGACCACCTCCAGGAATTCAGCTGGCGGGGGAGGAGGAGGAACCAGAGGAAGAAGCCACCCTGGGCAGCCGCCTGATGAGCCTGTTGGAGAAGGTACGGCTGCTGAAGAAGAAGGAGGAGAAACCGGAGGAGGAGCCGCCTGCTGAGGAGCACAAACCCCGTGAGGACTGGGGCCACCGGGGATGGCACAGGGGTGGGCCAAGCAGCCCTGCGCTGGGGGAGTTTCTGGGTCCAAGACAGGCCACCAGGAGTAGCCCAAGGGACGGGTGGATGGGTATTAATGAGAGAGGAGGAGTGGAGAGAGGGGTGAGAGGGGAGGCATGCTGGAGGCGTGGCCCCGAAGTTGGGGCTGCACAGTGTGTGTGTTGGAACAGTGTGGTGCATGGCTGCCAGAGCAGAGGCATACATCCAACCTTGGGATGGGGCATCTCCTGCACCACCATGGCTTCCACGTACTTGTGGCTTTTCTTTGTTTTTCCCTTATTTCTTGGTGAAACGATTCTTATGCTGAGGGCTTAGGAAAGCAGTCATGATAAATGTTGGGCCCATGGGTCATTAGGCAAACTAGATATTAACACCATATAACAAGGAGAGAGTCCCTAACATTGGTGGAGAGTTTATTCTGTAACGTTCAAGAAACTTTATTGGGCCAACTCCGGGCCAGGCACTGTTGGTAGGGCCAGGGAACGTAATAGGGGGAAGAGTCAAAGTCCCTGCCTTCAAGGAGTTTAGAATATTACAAAAGATACCAATATACATATACCATAATGTCAGATGGCCACACATATTAAGAAGAAAACTAAAGCTGAGTGAGAGGAGAGAGAGGGACAAAGATGGAGAGATTGGAGTGGGGGAGTGAGGTATGCAAAGATCTGGGGAAAGATGACTGGTACAGATGGAACAGCCAGTGCAAAGGCCCTGAGGCAGGAAGATGCTTGGTGCGTTTAGAGCCCAGTGTGGCTGGAGCAGAGTGAGCCGGAGGAGAGGTACAGAATATGAAGTCAGAAGTGATGGGTCCAGATCGTGTAGAGCAGATGGAAGGAAGGTAGGACATGTCACAGGTCATGAATTGACACCGTCATTCAGTGCCAGTGCAGGAAGGTTTCTCCTGACCCTGAGACACAGGAGACATCTGTCTTCTCTCCCAGAAATCCTGGGAAGAAAAAGGGTTGGGAGAGAAAGAGAGACAGGGAGAGAAATGGATGCTGGATATAGAAGAGGAGAGTCCTGGGGACATCGCCAGGGAAAATAAAAAGAGTTCATTTTTGACATAATTTTCAGATGACACCAAAGTCTTCACAGTTTTTCTTTGTGTCTGTTGTCTCCCATGATGAAAAATCAGCAGTGTTTTTACAGAACAAATGGAATTACCACTTGCACTTTCAAAGGCGCTCAGAATAACGCTCTGGTACTTTGCAGTGATACAAATGCTTTTTCCTCTTAAAGCTTTTAGGGGGGCATTTACGGTCTGGGTATAGGGTGAAGAGGATAGGGAGACTCCTAGAGCCACAGAACAAAATCTGCCAGAATCCGCCCCCTCCTGGCAGGGGGAGGGCGGGGGGGTGGGTGGTTAGTAACTGAGAAGCCCTCTGGAAAGAGGGGCGCCCTCTGTACCGTTTTCGCTCAAGGCCCTGGCCAGGAAGAGTGTTCCTACCCTTGTGTCCCCTTCCCAGAGTCGCTGCAGGAGCTGGTGTCCCACACAGTGGTGCGTTGGGCCCAAGAGGACTTCGTGCAGAGCCCCGAGCTGGTACGGGCCATGTTCAGCCTCCTGCACCGGCAGTACGATGGGCTCGGGGAGCTGCTGCGTGCCCTGCCCCGGGCCTATACTATCTCACCCTCCTCCGTGGAGGACACCATGAGCCTGCTTGAGTGCCTTGGCCAGATCCGGTCCCTGCTCATCGTGCAGATGGGCCTCCAGGAGGAAAACCTCATGATCCAGAGCATTGGGTGAGGCCCCGCCCCTCCCCTGACGCTGCACGTCCCGGGGGGAAGGGAGGGGAGACCTTCCGGCTCAAGCTTGTCCACCGGCTCATGTCCTCTGGACGCAGTAATGTGTCCTTCCCCACTTCTGCCCCATCCTCAGGGGGGTGTGCTCCTCCCAGCAGCTAGCCCATCTCCCTAGGTAATGTCCACCCCCCCCACCCCGTTACCTCTCCACCCACCCCTGGGTAACAGCTCCTACTCACCTGTGACTCTTGGCTCAAGATTTACCCTCTTTGAACTTCGGTTTCTTCATCTCTAAACTGGGGAAGAGCCGCGCTTATCTTGAAGAGTTGTGGTGCGGCTTCAGTGAGCTCATGTAGCGGTAATAACAGTAATAATAATAATGATAACAATAGTCTTGAGCACTCAGTGCCATGAGCCTCATTCATTCACTCAGCAAACATCTATTGAGCACCTACTGTGTGCCAGGCCCTTTCTAGGCACTTGGGGTTACAACATGCAACATGATAGAGATCTCCGCCCCAGGGGAGCCCACCTTGGACCCTCTGGTTTCCTTGTCTGTGAAAGAGGGATAATTCTAGTTCCCGCCTCCCAGAGTGGACATAAGGATTGAATGAGTTGAGATCTGTAAAGGGAGTGGTGCCGGGCACAGACTAGGAGTTCAGGAAATGTTAACTTTTACCACAGTGGTGGTGATGGCTCCTGCAAGGGTCTGGAGGCTCTCCCTGGACTTGCCTCCATGCACTCTACCTGTCCACAGGAACATCATGAACAACAAAGTCTTCTACCAACACCCGAACCTGATGCGGGCGCTGGGCATGCACGAGACAGTCATGGAGGTCATGGTGAATGTCCTTGGGGGTGGCGAATCCAAGGTAAGGGGGCTGCGTGGGCCGGCGAGCTCAGGGGAGGGGGCCCCGGAGGGCAGGCACTGACCACCAGCCCACCCTGCTTGCCCAGGAGATCCGCTTCCCCAAGATGGTGACCAGCTGCTGCCGCTTCCTCTGCTACTTCTGCCGCATCAGCCGGCAGAACCAGCGCTCCATGTTTGACCACCTGAGCTACCTGCTGGAGAACAGCGGCATTGGCCTGGGTGAGGAACCCCGAGCCCACTCCTGGCGGTCCACCCAGGCTGGCCCCACTCTCCGCTGGCTCACTTAGTCATTTAACAAATACTCACTCTTAACTCACCCTGGATCTGGACCTGTAATGAGAAGTGCTGGGGATACCCAGACAGCCCTGGCCCTGGCCCTAATGGGGTTCACAGTGGAGTGGGGTAGACAAACCCATCCCAGACAGTGTCAGCCTGGACTGGTCAGGCCTGGGATGGAGAAGCACAGTCAGAGGAGGCACCTGACCCAGGCTGGAAAAGGGGTGGTCAAGGAGGGCTTCCTGGAGGAGGTGAGGCAAGCAAAAGTGAGACAGTCAGCTAGGCACCTCCGAAGAGCATTCTCACTGCCTCTCACCCCGACAGGCATGCAGGGCTCCACGCCCCTGGATGTGGCAGCTGCCTCCGTCATCGACAACAACGAGCTGGCCTTGGCGTTGCAGGAGCAGGATCTGGAGAAGGTGTGGAGGGAGAAGGACTGGCCCATACCTGGCCGCTTGGGGCACCTGCTGATTTGGGTCCCACTCTATGAGTGCCATTGTGCATGGTCCAGAACTGAATCAGAAGGGGAATAATTTGCAGCAAAGGGACAGGACCCAGTCACTCGCTCACAGGGCTGAGTGAAAATCCACACCCACCCTCCCCAGCCACGTGGGCTTGGCACGTTTCTTGGCCCTCTGTGCTCCCTGCTTCTGTGTGTGGCAGTGAAAGGCATGGGCTCTGGAGCTCAGCAACTTAGATTCAACTCCCCGCCCCTACTCCCAGCCCCACTCTCTTGCTCTGTGGCCTTGGACAAGTGGCTTAAATTCTCCAGGCCTCCCATCTCCTCATCTGTAGAATGAATATAATAGAAACAATTTCGTACAGTTGTTCTGAGGATTAAATAAGTTAACTCACGAAAGCATTTACAAAGCAGTAAGCACTCTCTGACAGTTATCTACTATTATAGTATTATTTATTTAACAAATGTTTTTGAGCATCTACTATGTGTCAGGACCCATCCAAGGCAGCAGGCGTATGACAGTGATTGAGAGTCAAAAATCCTTGTCCTTGTGAAGCTGACATTCTAGTTCGGAGGATGGACAATAAACAAGATGAAGAAGTAAAATATGTGGTGTATTAGCTAGTGACGAGTGTTAAGGAAGAGAAAACGTGAGCAAGGGAGAGAAATGTCAAGTGTCGGGAGGGTGTCTGAGTCTAGACACAAGTGGTCAGAGAAAGCTTCACTGAGAAAGTGACCTTCAGGTAAAGCTCTGAAGGAGATGGGGGCCATATGGACATGAGGGGGAAGAGCATTCCAAGCTGGGAAGCAGCCAGTGCAAAGGCCCTGAGGCAGGAGTGAACCTGATGAGTCTGAGGAACGGCAGAGAGAGCAGTGTGCTTGGAGCAGAGGGAGACAGGGTGAGTGCTAGGATGTGAGGGCAGGGAGTTGACAAGGGCAGATTGTGTGGAGGGTCTGTGGGCCACAGCGAGGGCTCTGGCTTTAGCCCTAAGTGAGACTGTGTGGGGGACAGACTAGGGGTTGAAGGGAACAGTGAGCCCAGGGAGGAGGTGGCTGCGATGGTCCAGGTGGGAGATGATGGTGGAGGATGAGGGTTATTGTTTGCTGAGGGATCCAAATTGGATTGCGGAGCTCCAGGGATGGGCAAGGACTTGAGCCTCGGGGAGGAAGGTGGTGTGGGTATAGTCTCTGGCTGAGCCTCCCGTGCCCCCAGGTGGTGTCCTACCTGGCAGGCTGTGGCCTCCAAAGCTGCCCCATCCTCCTGGCCAAAGGGTACCCTGACATCGGCTGGAACCCCTGCGGCGGCGAGCGCTACCTGGACTTCCTGCGCTTTGCCGTCTTCGTCAACGGTGAGGCAAGGGGTGGCGGTAACAGGGCGGGAGGCTGGGGGTCACTGGCCAAAGCCTCCCTCGGGTGTGGCCCACATCCTGGGCCACAGGCCTGGCCTGGGCAGGGATGCCTCCAAGTGGGCGCGGGGCAGGGTCTGGAGGTCAACGGGGGCCTGACGTTCACCCCTGAGGTGCCAGGTCAGGGGCTGTCCAGGGAGGGACCCTGGGCAGTGGCTCATGAGGCCTCCTGACCCCGCGAGCCGCCAGGTGAGAGCGTGGAGGAGAATGCCAATGTGGTGGTGCGTCTGCTGATCCGCAAGCCTGAGTGCTTTGGGCCTGCCCTGCGGGGCGAGGGCAGCTCGGGGCTGCTGGCCACCATCGAAGAGGCCATCCGCATCTCCGAGGACCCCGCGAGGGATGGCCCAGGAGTCCGCAGGGACCGGCGGCGTGAGCTGTGAGTCTCCTGCCCCTTCCTCAACAGAACCACCACCCTCCCCGAGCCCCTCGCTGCCTCCTCACACCACCCGCCTTCCCCTGCAGCTTTGGGGAGGAGCCCCCCGAGGAAAACCGGGTGCACCTTGGACATGCCATCATGTCCTTCTACGCTGCCTTGATCGACCTGCTGGGACGCTGTGCACCAGAGATGCATGTGAGACCTGAAGGCTGGGCTGGGGGGCGGGCACAGCCAACCTTGAACCTCTTCATTCAGACATTCAGCAACATTGATTTAGCTCTTGCTGTGCGTGTGGTCCTGGGCTAGGCAATGCCGGGGACACACCAGTGGCTGAGAGAGCCCCTGGCCCCGCTCTCACAGAGCTCTCAGTCCAGTGCGCGAGATCAGGCAATGAAAGCCAGTGGTAGTCAGGGCTGCAGGGAGAAGCACAGGCAGAGGGGTCAGGGCTGGGAATTCTAGAGTTAGCCCCACGAGACGGAGTCTTTACCTGCCAGTGGGTTGGGAAGGGGTGGAATGGGGGAATGACCATATGGGGCAGGGGGTGCCTGATGACATGCCCACCTCCCCTCTCCAGCTAATCGAAGCCGGCAAAGGCGAGGCCCTGCGGATCCGCGCCATCCTGCGCTCCCTCGTGCCCCTGGACGACCTCGTGGGCATCATCAGCCTCCCACTGCAGATCCCCACCCTGGGCAAAGGTGCGGAGGGGCGGGACTCAGCAAGGGAGTGATGCTGGGGAGGAAGCAGAGGGGCCCCAAGGGCAGCCCTGACCCCGCTCTCTTGCCCACAGATGGGGCACTGGTACAGCCAAAGATGTCGGCATCCTTTGTGCCGGACCACAAGGCGTCGATGGTGCTCTTCCTGGACCGCGTGTACGGCATCGAGAACCAGGAGTTCTTGCTGCATGTGCTAGATGTGGGTTTCCTGCCCGACATGCGGGCGGCCGCCTCGCTGGACACGGTGAGCAGTCTGGCCATTCTCCCGGCCTCCAGAGTGGGATGTGTCATGGGAATAGCGGCAGCACTTTTGTTTGTTCTGAACTTGTGTACATATCATAATCCTCCCTCCCCCACCATCAAGATAGAAAACAAAAACCAAGAAAAACTCTTGAGTTCTGGGAAAGGGTGGGTGGAAATCTCCAACACCTCAGGTTATAAAAAAGGATTCTCAGTGATGGCTCAGCACCGTGGAGATACAAAGACCCAGGCACAACAACAAGAACAATAATAATAGAAGGTGACGATGCCAAGTTAAGATGAAGACTGATAACTCACCATTGGTTTGGCCAAATGGGGGAAGCAGTTTCAGTGAGGTGGTGGGGCTAAAGCCTTATGGGAAAGGGTTTAGGAGAGTCTGGGAGGACTTCCCTGGCGGTCCAGTGGTTAAGACTCCACGCTTCCACTGCAGGGGGCGCAGTGGAAGTTTGCCCCCTGGTCAGGGAACTAAGAGCCCATATGCCATGCGGTGCAGCCAAAAAAAAAATAGAGAGAGAGAGAGCCCCTCTCAGAGAGAGGCTGAGAGGTGAGGTATTGGAGACAGCGAGTGTTGACAGTCTACACAAGCTGGTGACAGAAGAGGCAGGGAAATGGCGGATGTGCTGGCTGGGTGAACTTGGTCAAGAGAAGGCTCTTCTTAAGATGGGAGAAATGACTGTTCCCTATTGGGAAAGGGAACCCCGGAACTTGAATCTATAACTACCAGTTTATCAGAAATACAGGGGGCAGAGGAACAAGTTAACTGACACCACTGGGAAGCGACCAACCAAGGCCAAAATGTAGGAAATTCCATTGGACCCATGACTCAGTTTCTTCAGCAAATAAATAGCCTTAAACGTGGGGGAGGAAAAGGAACAGTTGCTGATGGAGAGACCTGTCAGCCAAGTACAGTATGGGGGTCTTCCTGGGGCCCTGATCCAAACAATCGCAGCTAAATGCAAAGCCATTTTTGAGACAATTAGAGAAAGCTGATCATGATTATTAAGGGATTTCGTTAATTCTGTGAGGTGTGATAATGGCAGCATGGAATGTTAAATAGAAAAAAAAGTATTGAAGTATTGATACTTGTCTGAATGGAGATACATATTGAATTATCTTTGGATAAAATGATATATGGCTGGGGGTTGCATGAAATATTACAGGAAAAAAGGCGAGGGCAGAGAGGAAAAGCATGCAGAAGGTGGGTGTCTGCAGAACAGCCTAATCTGGGTAATGAGGGTTCATTCATTGGCTCCTGGACTTTTGCGTGTATTTGAAATTTGGCATAGTCCAAAGTACTAAGGGTAGTGGAGTCTGGGAGAAGAAGGTTTCAGGGGAAGATCAGAAGCCCGGGTCGTTTGCCCAGAGTTATCCTGGGCGGGTGTCAGGGCTTGATGTCCCCACCCTGCGCCCCAGGCCACTTTCAGCACCACGGAGATGGCGCTAGCGCTGAACCGTTACCTGTGCCTGGCGGTGCTGCCGCTCATCACCAAGTGTGCGCCACTCTTTGCGGGAACCGAGCATCGCGCCATCATGGTGGACTCCATGCTTCACACGGTGTACCGCCTGTCCCGCGGCCGATCGCTCACCAAGGCGCAGCGCGACGTCATCGAGGAATGCCTGATGGCGCTCTGCAGGTGGGGCGGGACACTGGTGGGCGGGGCTACGGGTGGGGCGGGCCTCAGGGTGAGATAACCCCGCCCCGTGCATGTCCCCGCAGGTACATCCGCCCGTCCATGCTGCAGCACCTGCTGCGGCGCCTGGTGTTCGACGTGCCCATCCTTAACGAGTTCGCCAAGATGCCGCTCAAGGTGAGGGCAAGCCCTCTTCAGCTTGCGCATTTCCATGCTCCACCCACCAGCTTGCTCCACCCACCGGCTTGCTCCGCCCTCGGACTATGGGGCTCATTCGTATCACACCGCCTAGGCCAGTTAACCTGAAAACGCGCGGGCAGCTGGCCCCATAGAAACCTCTTTAACATTCACTTTGCGTCATTGGTGCCTCTAACACTCCCTAATTGGCGTTTAAGTCGCATAACAGTGAGCCAACCCCCACCTTAATTAGCATATATTTGCGTGGGGCACACTTTTTCTAATTAGCATGCTTATTTGCATGCTTAGACCACCCGCCTTCCACTATTCAAATGACTGCATTTATATGAGTAAATAGTACCACAGCTATCCTGAATATTTGCACACTGTCTCTCCTATTATATTTTCATTTGCATGCTAGTTTGCATAAGGAGATACCCCCAACTCAGATATTTTAACTATTTTGCATAATACATCTAAATCAGCCCCCATTTCAAATTTGCATATTGGCTGGTGGAGGCTCTCTTCCCAGCTACCACGTGTTTGCATGGGGTGCTGCCTATGTTTCTATTTGCCATGTTAATTCACATAAGCACAGATCACTTCATCCGTATGCCCATTTGCACATAACCCTATCCATGGATTAATATCTGCATGCTTATTTGTATAAAGAACACCAGACAAATCCAGCTCTGATTTAATGCCCATCCTGACTCTGAATTAGAGTGCCAAATTTACATAATAAACTGTCCAGGACCACTTCCCAATACACATGCCTTTCCCCCTTTATTAGCATATCATTTGCATAATCCACACCTCCTGCATAATTTAAAAGCACTGGCACCTCCCACCCCCACCCCGGGGCCTCCCTGGGCCTTCATTCGTCTGCCACCTGTTTATGTCCCCCTCATTTGTGTGTCCCCCTCTTGTTCCCACCCAGCTCCTCACCAACCACTATGAGCGTTGTTGGAAGTACTACTGCCTCCCCACAGGCTGGGCCAACTATGGGGTCACCTCGGAGGAAGAGCTGCACCTCACCCGTAAACTCTTCTGGGGCATCTTTGACTCTCTGGCCCATAAGGTCTGGGCACCCAAGGGCCCTAAAAGAAGCCGGTTTGGAGGGTCTGGGGCCTGAAGTCAGGGATCCAGAATGAAATCCTCAAAGTTGGGGGTTCAGGGAGGGAGGCAGTTCCGCAGGTTTGGATCTAGGAGAATCTATGAGTTGGGTCTCTGGTTTGAACATTATGGAAGAGGGAATGGGCCTCTAGTTTGGGGGCTTGGAGGGGGTAGCATAGGGGTGGTTTGAGAGTCCAGGTGGGTCTGAGGTTTGGGTTTCAGGGAGAGAGACCATACTTCATGTTTGAGGGCTCAAGAAAGAGGGGTGATGATTGGAGGGGTGAGTTTGAAGTCCTGGTGCTCTAGGAGTTGAAGGCTCCGTCAGGCCTGCAGTGACCCCTCCCGCCCTGACCTCCCCAGAAATATGACCCAGAGCTGTACCGCATGGCTATGCCCTGCCTGTGTGCCATCGCAGGGGCCCTGCCCCCCGACTACGTGGATGCCTCATATTCATCCAAGGCTGAGAAAAAGGCCACAGTGGACGCCGAAGGCAACTTTGATCCTCGGCCTGTGGAGACCCTCAAGTGAGGCCTGGGGGCAGGAGGGGGGCCTGGGGGCTGGGAGAAGGAGAGGTTTCAGAGGTGGAAGGAGGGGCCACAGCCCTAACATCTGCTGACCCCACCCTACTAATAGTGTGATCATCCCAGAGAAGCTGGACTCCTTCATTAACAAGTTTGCGGAGTACACACACGAGAAGTGGGCCTTCGACAAGGTTGGCGTCATGGTCCTCCCCTCCCCAGGAGCCCCCACCCCTGCCAGCCTTCCTCAAGACCCCAGCTTTCCCCCAGACCCAGATCCTCCCGGAGGGCCCCAGATTTCCCTGAGACCCATAACTCTTCCTGGGATTCACAGCCTCCTCTGGAACCCTCAGCCCCTCTAGGGTTCCCTCTCAGTGTGTGTCCACACCTCATCCTGCTCCCACGCCCAGCTCCATAGTGACACTGCCCCCACCTGTCCCCTCTCCACCTCCAGATCCAGAACAACTGGTCCTATGGGGAGAACATAGATGAGGAACTGAAGACCCATCCCATGCTGAGGCCCTACAAGACGTTTTCGGAGAAGGTGACCAAGCCTTGGCACCCAAGTTGGGGGTCCAAAATTTGGGGGATCAGGAAGGGGTGAGGCAGCTTCGTGGGCTTGGATCTAGCTGGATCTGCGGGTTAAGGCTTCCCATCCATGGACTTTGTCTTCCCTCAAACTTGGCTGCCTCCCCTAGACCCCAGACTCCTAGTGTCCCTTCTCTTAGAAAGAGTTGGAGAGACTGGGTTTGATTCCTTGACCATACAACTTAACTTCTCTGAGTCTCATGTATAAAAGGGGATAATGAGAGTTTGGGAAGCTCTGTTACAGAACAGGTGAGCCACCTGGATTGAATTCAGACTGGACCACTTCCTAGCCACATGGTCAGGGCTTTCCCCTTTTGGGACACTGGAGGCCAGTGAGGCTGAGCCAGGGGCTCCTACCTCCACCTCCCTCTCACCCCATTCCACCAACTCCACTCCTTCCTGTCTACCCCAGGACAAAGAGATTTACCGCTGGCCCATCAAGGAGTCCTTGAAGGCCATGATTGCCTGGGAATGGACGATAGAGAAAGCCAGGGAGGGTGAGGAGGAGAAGACGGAGAAGAAAAAAACCCGGAAGATATCCCAAAGTGCCCAGGTGGAGGCGGGGCTGGGACAGGGGGCGGGGTCATGAGGGGGTGGTGAGCGGCTGGAATAAGGGGCAGGGCCAGGAGAGGGTGGGGCCAGGCAGGAGGTGGGGTCGAGAGGGGGATAAGGGCCACGGGGAAAAAGGTGGGGTCAGCAGAAGGGGGAAGGCCAGGAGGGGGTGCAGGAGAAGGCTGAGAGATCTGGGAAGGGAGAGGGCATGGGTCTGAAGAACTGCAAAGGGCAGAAGAGAGGAGGGTGGCTTAGAGACAGGGACTTAAGGAGAGGGCACAGAGGAGGGGTGTAGGGCCAGGTAGGGGGGATAAATTGGCTTGGGGGCTGGGCTTCCTGCTAGTCCGTCCATCTTTCCCTTGTCTCCCCAGACCTATGATCCACGGGAAGGCTACAACCCCCAGCCCCCCGACCTCACCGGAGTTACCCTGTCCCGGGAGCTGCAGGTGATACTTCTGATCCTTTATTTGGGGACTGGAGGTGTCTGTAGGGAGAGGAAGACATCCTCTGAATGTGCGCTTTGACCCTTTGCATCCTCTCCCAGGCCATGGCAGAGCAACTGGCGGAAAATTACCACAACACATGGGGACGGAAGAAGAAACAGGAGCTGGAAGCCAAGGGTGAGGCACCCATCCCACGCCGCACAGACTCCCCTTCGCCGTAGTCCCCTAGTCACAGGCTCCGGAGTCATAAGGGCCTGGGTTAGAGTTGTGTGACTTTGAACAGTTGCTTTCACCCCACTGAACCTTCGTTTCTGTGTCTCTACCACGGGGATAATCACAGCATTTACTCCTGTAGGGCTGTGGTGAGGATGTGAGGAGACTCTGAAAGCAATGTTTGGTTATTCTTCTCTCTGTCTTTATTACTATAATTATGCACACCCTCAACTTCAGGAACCACTTCAATGAGCAGCCTGGGTCAACCCCCACGCCCCTGATTTCTGGTCTTTGCTGCCCCAGGTGGTGGGACGCACCCCCTGCTGGTTCCCTACGACACGCTCACGGCCAAGGAGAAGGCACGAGATAGAGAGAAGGCCCAGGAGCTGCTGAAATTCCTGCAGATGAACGGCTACGCGGTCACCAGGCAAGCGGGCTGGAAGGCTGGCCCGGGAAGGGTAGGGAAAGTGGGCGGAACCCCGGCAAAAGCTGGGATAGGTGAGTCCTAGGTAGCGGAGGCGGAGACAGAGAGAGGAAGATGATGGGGGAGGGGCCTGGGAGCAGAGGCGGGGCCAGAGAGGGGAGGAGCCTAAGAAGGGTGGGGCCTGGAAAGCGGAGGCAGGGCCTGGGGGAGTCCAGGCCGAACTGGAAAGAGGCGGGACACACGGCGGCTCTGCGTCTGGGCTGACCTCTCGTTCTGCCTGCACGCAGGGGCCTTAAGGACATGGAACTGGACACGTCTTCCATTGAGAAACGGTTCGCCTTCGGCTTCCTGCAGCAGTTGCTCCGCTGGATGGACATTTCTCAGGAGTTTATCGCCCATCTGGGTACGGAGAATTCCCTCCCCGTCCCCGCCCTAGCTGCAGTTTCACAAAGGCACCCAGTTCATTCATTTCTCCTTCCTCCCCTCATCTAATCATTGTGCCAGACATTGTTCTAGGGGTTGACAATAAGACAGTGAACAAGAAGACAAAGATCCCTGTCCTCCTGCAACTTACATTCCCGTGGTGGATTCAGCCATTTAAAGTCGGAAATAAGGAGATCACTGAGTGTGTCAGAAAGTGATTAGTGTTATGGGAAGAGGAATACACTAGAGCTAGCTAAAGAAGGTTGGGAGTGTGGGCCGGTTGTAATTTTAAACGGAGTGTTCCAGGACTTCTTGGCGGTCCAGTGGTTCAGATGCTGGACTTCCACTGCAGGGGTCATGGGTTTGATCCCTGGTCGGGGAACTAAGATCCCACGTGCCCTGCTGTGCGGTCAAATAAATAACTAGAGTATTCCAGGAAGCTGGGGAGAGAGCTATGTGGTCTTGTGGGGAGAGTATTTTAGGGAGAGGAACAACCAGTGCAGAGGTCGCTGATGTGCGTATTAGGAGGCCCATGTGGCTGAAGCAGAGTGACAGAGGGGAAGAGTGGGAGGAAATGGGGTCAGTGACAGGCAGATCGTGACGGGCTTTGCAGGCCATGGTGAGGACCGTGGCTTTTTGCTGTGAGTGAGATGGTGCCACGGGAGCATTCTAAGCAGGAGAGGGCCCTGATCTGCCTTGGGTGTTCACAGGCTCCCTCTGGCTGCCTGTGGGAGCAGACTGAGGGGGGCAGGAGCAGAAGAGAGTGAGAACTGGGCAGATTCTGGATCTATTCTGAAGGCTGAGGCTGTTGGGATGCCCCACAGATGCCTCTTATATACCACTAAGAATCACAGCTGGGCCCCCTATGATCCCTTCCTGCTTCCCCTAGAGAGCCCCAGCATTCCCCTTAAGAGCCACCCAGGAACCCCCAAATTCCCTTCAGGTGAGTGAGTGGCCCAGCAGGATTCACTCATACATCTCACCCCAAATCCCACGTGAGCCAGACCTCCATGCCGCACAGCCTCCTGGCAATTCCCTCTCCTCCCTGAACCTCAGTTTGCTCATCTGTGAAAGGGAGATTCTGTTCACCATAACCAGCTACAGTTCTGTCACTTATTTGCTGAGTGACCTGGAGTGAGCTATTTCACCTCCATTTCCTCATCTGTAAAATGGGAATGAAGGACCAAGTATACAGGCCTCCAGGTTGGGAGGAGATTGTGCAAGAACATTTCTCACAGCGCCAGGGGACATAGCGAGTGTTTAGTAATTGGAGCCTTATTTTTTATTATTATTATTATTTTAATAGTACTATTAGTTTAATAATATGAATTATTACCGTCACTACGATGATGATGATGACGACTGAAACAGATTTCCACTTTAAAGTTGAATCTAATCTGTCTACATTGACTTCTTGTTTCATTCATTCATTCCACATCTACTCAGTGCCAGATACTGAAGTTCAGAAAGAAAAGGACTTGTGATTGGTGAGGAGGGCGATGTTCCGTGGCCTTACCCCATCCCAGTTTGTCCTCCTCCCCATTTTCAGTCTCAGGAAGGGTTTGATCAAGGAGTTAGGGGGATCAGATGAAAGATAGGGGAGAGAGGTTTACCTCAAAGCCAATACAAGTGACTTCATACCAGGAGGCAATCTCCTATCATATCCCAACCCTGCCCCCTCAGAAAACCCTGAGTTCCCTAGCCTTGAAGCCACCATGACCCCTATTTGCCTTCCCCCACCAGAGGCTGTGGTCAGCAGTGGACGAGTGGAAAAGTCCCCTCACGAACAGGAGATTAAATTCTTTGCCAAGGTGAGAGGCGGGCTCAGAAGCTGGAGGAGGCTGGGGACTGGTGGGCTCTCCTCTCTCTTCACCCAGTCCCCTTTGTCTCTTCCCCACGCCCCCAGATCCTGCTGCCTTTGATCAACCAGTACTTCACCAACCACTGTCTCTATTTCCTGTCCACACCAGCCAAAGTGCTGGGCAGTGGTGGCCACGCCTCCAACAAGGAGAAGGAAATGATCACCAGGTGCGCCCCCTGGGACCTGTGACTCACACCCCTGACCTCACCGCATTGTAATCCTGGATCTTTTCCTCCCACCCTTGGACCTTAGAGGCTCTGTCCTAGGTGCTGGGCACTGATCAGTCTACCTGCAGAGGTGATGGAAGGGCTATAGGGTGACCAACCGTCCTGGTGTGCCCCAGGACATGGGACTTTCAGGCAACCTGGGACTAATTGGTCACCCTGTCAGAAAGGCAGACCGGACTCCCCACCCCCAGCATACCAGTTACTGCTTGTGACTTTCAAGCCGGTTCATCTCTCTGCCCCTCTGCACCCCCTCTGTCTCCTTCGTTTTCTCCCCCATCATCCTTTCTCCTCCTGGCTCTGTCTTCTGTCCCTCTCCCCCTGTCTTCCCTGTCCCTCCTCCTCTCATTGTGTCCCCTTGGTGTCCTCGCTCCCTGTTTCTCCTGTCCTGTTTCTTTCTCTTTCTTCAGCCTCTTCTGCAAGCTTGCCGCTCTTGTCCGTCACCGAGTCTCTCTCTTTGGTAAGTAGCTCTGCTCCCGAGCCCTTCTCTCCAATCTTCCCTCTCTTCCCCTCTTCACAACCCCTCGCCCTGAAGAAATATGGCCCCGGTTCATGCCTTAATCTGAACAACTTTCACTGTGTTCTTCCTCTGGACTTGCACATGGAGTGGGCGGTCCTGGGGACAGAGCAGTGATGGGATAGTCCTGGGCCCTGCCGTCATGGAACTCTCAGACTCATCACCAGACGGTGACGGCCCAGAGGTCAGGGCCAGGATGGGGGAGGGACAGGCAGGGGAATCACAGCCAGGATGAGGGAAGGACAGGGGCCTATGGGAGTCTAGGTGGGGTGGGGATGGATGAAGAGAGATCAGCTGAGTTGGCTGTAGAGGGAGGTACTGTCCCCATAACCCTTTCTTCACCCAAGCCCAACTTCCTCCCCAAGGGACGGATGCCCCAGCTGTGGTCAACTGTCTTCATATCCTGGCACGCTCCCTGGATGCCAGGTGGGGCTAAGGGTCGTGGTGCCCACTCCCATTCTAACCGTGCTCCCACCCCCAACCCCTGTGCTCCTAGACTCCCCTCAATCTTGAATCTCAGATTCTGAAGCTGGTTTTCCCCCACTTCCCTGTTAGGACCGTGATGAAGTCTGGCCCCGAGATCGTGAAGGCTGGCCTCCGTTCCTTCTTTGAGAGTGCCTCGGAGGACATCGAGAAGATGGTGGAGAACCTGCGGCTAGGCAAGGTGTCGCAGACACGCACGCAGGTGAAGGGTGTGGGCCAGAACCTCACCTACACCACCGTGGCCCTGCTGCCTGTGCTCACCACCCTCTTCCAGCACATCGCCCAGCACCAGTTTGGAGACGATGTTATCCGTAAGGGCTCCTGATCCCAAGGGCAGTTGTTGGCGGGGGGGGTGTCAGTTCAACCAACACCACCCATCCCAGTGTGCCTGATAGAATCTGCAGGTGTTTCAGTGTTATATTTATTGAGAGGATTCATTGCCATAAGCAAAGTGTGCATTCAGTTCAGAAAATTGATAGGTAAGAGAATGAGTTAATCAGAGCATTAATTCCACAGCTCTAACAAAAGAACCTAAATCACCGTAGCTTAAACAAGTGACAGATATATTTCTTTTTCATGTAACAGTCTACTGGTAGGTTGATCATGATGTCAGAAGCCCAGATTCCTTCCATCTTGTTGCTCTGCCATCCTTGAAATATTGCCTTTATCCATATGGTCCAAGAGGGTGCACCACCACCTTCTCATTCTAGCCAGTAGGAGACAAGAGAAGACAGAGGAGGGCACCTCAGTTCTTTTAAAGGAACAACGTAGAAATGGCTCACATCACTTCTGCTCACATTTATCCTATTGGCCGGAACTTACCATATGGCCACATGTCACTGTAAGGAAGGCTAGGATGGTAGACTTCATTCATGTGTTGAGCTAAGTATGGAGGTCTCTTACCAGGAAGAAGAGAAGAGCAGGAAGAAGGTAAGAGCAGATATTGGGAGTCAATTGGCAGTGTCTGCTGTATTTATCCTACCAAATGGCACCTACAGTGTGTGACCCAGCCTGGGATCTTGTAACATAATGCATACAGTGTGTAACATAATGTTGCTAATGAGACACGGGCAAGATAAAACACCCAATAGGGGGTGATGACATTGTATGTTCAGGTACTCAAAAAGCCCTACAAGAGGTAGAGCATGGCAGAGGCAGGAAACGACAGGAAGAGCTGGTGGGAGAGATGTCTTGGAGGCCGAGGAGATAGGCTGTAGAGGGGAGGCATCCAGATTGAGGCCCTGGCCTGGGACCTGGAGACAGTGGGGCCTCCATGAGACAAGTTGGAAGAAATAACAAGTTTGAGGGAGGTGCCCAGGTCAGTTTGGGGTTCGGTGGTTGTGAGGGGCCCAGGGGATCGGAGGCATCCAGGATGGGCTGTGGGGACCGAGGGGTAGGGGAAGCCTGCCTCAGCTCCCTGCTGATTTGACATTGACAAAAATTTTAAAGAAGTAGCTCTTGGATGGGGTTCTTTCCCGGCTCCATATTTTTTTTTCGGCCGCACCATGGGGCACGCGGGATCTTAGTTGCCCAACCAGGGATCGAACCCGAGCCCTTGGCAGTGAGAGCAAGGAGTCCTAACCACTGGACGGCCAGGGAATCCCTCCAACATTTTATTCTGAAATTTTAAAAACATACAGAAAAGTAGAAAGAAGAGAATTGTTAACAATCTGCCCCCTTTGTTTTACCTTTCACTTTATGAGTGAAAGTATTTCCAAACTTTTTGTTGAACTTTTTGTTTTTAAATTTATTTTAATTTATTTTTGGCTGCATTGGGTCTTTGCTACTGCACGCGGGCTTTCTCTAGTTGCGGCGAGCGGGGGCTACTCTTCGTTGCTGTGTGCCGGCTTCTCATTGCGGTGGCTTGTTGCGGAGCACAGGCTCTAGGCACGCGGGCTTCAGTAGTTGTGGCACACGGGCTCAGTAATTGTGGCTTGTGGGCTCTAGAGTGCAGGTTCAGTAGTTCTGGTGCGTGGGCTTAGTTGCTCCGCGGCATGTGGGATCTTCCCAGACCAGGGTTCGAACCTGTGTCCCCTGCATTGGCAGGCAGATTCTTAACCACTGTGCCACGAGGGAAGCCCTTGTTGAACTTTTGAATGTGAGTTGCACACACACAGTGACACCTCATCCCTAAATACTCAGCCTGCAACACCTGAATGTTACAGAACGTTCTCTCGTGTACCCACAATATCAGTATCACACCTAACCTGACTATAGTTAAATTTCCCTATTACCCTCAAAATGTCTTTGATTTTTTTTAAAATTCAGAATTCAGTGAAGTTTCTCCTATTGCATTTAGTTTTTATGTCTCTGTTGTCTCTTTTCAATCTAGAACAGTCCCCCTGCCCTCTTTTTGCCCCATGACATTTAGGAAGTGGATGAGGTTCTTAACCTGGCCTTCTGGGGTGGGGGGTATGTGGATAACCAATATTGAAGTCACAATTGGATGTCTGTTTGCATTTGCTGGAGAGAATGTCCATCACATCATCAAGAGATCCGTGACTCCTCTCCAAGAACAGCTAGCCTTCACTGAGTGCCTCCTGTGTGCCCTGTTCCAATTGCTTTCTGAGTATTAACTCATTTAATCATCACAACAACCCCATGAGGAAGATACTATAATTATCTACATTTTACAGAGAGGGAAACTAAGGCCGCGAGAGAGTTGGTACTTGCTCAAGTAACAAAACTTGTAAATAGCAGGCTGGCTCTACAGCCCCTGCTCTTACCCGTCATTTGGAGACAAGGGAGGGGGTTAGAGAAGAACCGGTACGGACCCTCACCCTCCCTCTTTCCCTCAGTGGATGATGTCCAGGTCTCTTGCTACCGAACGCTGTGCAGTATCTACTCTCTGGGAACCACCAAGAACCCTTACGTGGAAAAGTAAGGAGAGACAGCCATAGTTTGGGGCTGGGGTGGATACTTTGGGGCCCCAGGGCGGGGAGGGCACAGGAGAATATGGGGGTGAATGAAAAGCCGGGAAATGGTCAAAGTCTTCAAAAGACGTCCGCATCGTGGCCACTGCAGTTCCCAAAGATGACCACGTGAGGGCGCTCGGAGGAAGGCCGGTGAAGAAAGTGGAGGCCACTGGTTGGGGGCCAGGTGGGCACAGGCGCTTGGCGGCCAGGATGCCAGGTTATTCTGGGCTGGCAGGGGGTACGCAGAAACCCTGGCGGCCCACAGGAGCCAGGCATGCTGGGGGCACTGGGGAGGGCCGCTGGCAGTGCCAGAATCACCGGTAGAGCAAAAGGGCACTCAGGAGACCCAGGGAACCGGCCGCATTGGTGACCACCAGTGAGTGGCATCTCTGCCCCAAAGTGTCCTGGGGAGAGGCACTTCTGTGAGGAAGGGACTGGGATCCAGGACAGGGCAGCGGGGGCGTGGGAGCTGAGCACAGCCTCGTCTTCCAGGCTTCGGCCAGCCCTGGGCGAGTGCCTCGCCTGCCTGGCAGCGGCCATGCCAGTGGCGTTCCTGGAACCGCAGCTGAACGAGTATAACGCCTGCTCAGTGTACACCACCAAGTCTCCCCGGGAGCGGGCCAGTAAGTCGGGCGGGGCTGGGGCAGCTGTCCACGGTTATATTCCACCTGCACAGGTTCCAGGGAGACCCACTGTGGGTGGTGTGGCCCAGTCGGGGCTCTGAGGGGCTGAGGATTCCTCAGGTTGGGGGCGCTCCAGATTGGGGAACCCCAGAGTTTGTGGGTGCTCTGGGCTATGGTGTGGACACTGAGGTCTGGGCATGATGGGTTGGCATGCCCTGACCCCCTCCCCGCACCCCAGTCTTGGGGCTCCCCAATAGCGTGGAGGAGATGTGTCCTGACATCCCGGTGCTGGAGCGGCTCATGGCAGACATCGGGGGGCTGGCTGAGTCGGGGGCCCGCTACACAGAGATGCCGCACGTCATCGAGATCACGCTGCCCATGCTGTGCAGCTACCTGCCCCGCTGGTGGGAGCGCGGACCCGAGGCACCCCCGCCTGCCCTGCCTGCAGGGGCCCCTCCCCCCTGCACAGCCATCACTTCCGACCATCTCAACTCCCTGCTGGGGAACATCCTGCGGATCATCGTCAACAACCTGGGCATTGACGAGGCCTCATGGATGAAGCGGCTGGCTGGTGGGTCTGGCGGGCCTGGGGCTCCGGTCCCTGGGCCTGATGGCCTCAGAGGGAGGTCCCGGGGTCCATGGTTTTCTGGGAGTGGGGAGGAGTCAGAGCTCAGTTTTCTCGGGGTCACAAGGCCAGAGGTCATCCTAAGGGGTCAGAATCTCAGGCTGAGGTGGAAGCATGGGTCCTGGGAGTCCTCCAGGCTGGAGTCTGAATTTCTGGAGCCTTGAAGAGGGTTAGGTCATGGGTTAGAAACTGGGTCAGAAGGCTGAGTTCCTTATACAAAGGGTCAGAGGACCAGGTCAAATATCAGGGTCCCCGATATGGACAGTTAGGGTTCTGGGTTAGAGGTCAAGAAATGAATCTTTAAAAGATTGGGGCTCCTGGTTCAGAAGTTCCATGTCAGGGGAATTCTCTGGCAGTCCAGTGGTTGGGACTCTGGGCTTTCTTACTGCAGGGACCTGGGTTCAATCCCTAGTCGGGGAACTAGGATCCCACAAGCCACACAGTGTGGCCAAAAAAAAAAAAAAAAAAAAAAAATCATGACTTGTAAGTTCCTTGTCAGGAGTTAAGTTTTGGATCAGGGCCAAGCTAGAGATCAGGGCTGAGGTCAGAGGGCAGGGTCAGAGGTCAGAGGCTGTGGTAAGAAACCAGGGTCATAGTCAGAAATCATGTGGTGAGGTGTGTCGGGGTATAGACCAGGTCAGAGGTTAAAGACTGGGGTGAGATGTCATAGGCTAGGGTAAGATATCAGGTTAGGATTCAGTTGTTGGAGTCAGAAGTCAAGGACTTGTGTCGGGCTGAGGGGTCACAGTTTCAGGTCAAGGGTTAGGGTTGGGATCCAGGATCAGGGGCTATGTCAGAGGTCACAGCCCGAGGTCAGGAGTGGGATCAGAGGTAGAGGCTGGGGTCAGAAGCCAGGGTCAGGCTGGGGTTGATGACAGCTGCTGGGTCAGAGGTACGGGTCGGAAGTTGTGGGATGGGAACAGAGGTCAGGGGTGGGATCAGAGGTCTTAGGTCAGGTGCTGGAGTCAGTGGCCGGCCAGCAGCACCTGCGCCCCCTCTGGTTCTGCAGTGTTTGCCCAGCCCATCGTGAGCCGGGCCCGTCCTGAGCTCCTGCACTCACACTTCATCCCCACCATCGGGCGGCTGCGCAAGCGGGCAGGGAAGGTGGTGTCCGAGGAGGAGCAGCTGCGCCTAGAGGCCAAGGCGGAAGCCGAGGAGGGCGAGCTCCTGGTGCGGGATGAGTTCTCTGTACTCTGCCGGGACCTGTACGCCCTCTACCCGCTGCTCATCCGCTACGTGGACAACAACAGGTCAGCATGTCCCCAGCCGTCCCCCCACACACCCCAGCCTGGCCCCTGGCTTCCTTGGACCCCATCTGACCTCTCGCCTCTGACTTGCTATAAACTTGTTGCAATTCTCACTCAGTCCTACCCAACCTTCTGACCCCCAGCCCCTGTTGCTTATGGACCAACAAAAGCCAGCCTGTGTTTTCTCCCCTTCTGCTCCTTTAAACCTCCTGAATCTGAGGCCCTGTGGGGGCTGCACTATCGGCCATAAGGAGCCGTACTTCTCTCCCCCAGCACTGTGTCTTCAGGCTTGGGTAGACAGGATGCCTGATTTGTGCAGTGAAGTCCAATGGTCAGGCCCTCCTCCATCACTGAGAGAAGAAAGGAAGATAGTCCAGATCCAGCCAGACTAATTTCCCCCAGAAACATAGGTCTTTATAAAAGGGCAAGCGCAGGTATCAACCAATTGCTAACATCTCCCTAAAATCAGAAGCAACGTTTAAAGAATTATTGAGTCTTAGGTGCAGCCAAATCCAGGGATAGTGAACAAGATTCAACTCCAAGTTCCCTCTGGGTTGAAAAAGATTTTAAGGTTGCATCAGGGCTTTGTGAGAAAGGGTGCTTGGATTGATTAGCTATGTCTGTCATGGGAGCTGAAGCAGGAAGCAGTGGTATGCATGCTGTATACATCCTTGTACACCCATCTTTGTGCTCATGAGTGGGTATCGCTATAGGGTAGATTCCTAGGAGTAGGAGTGTTGGGTCAAAAAGTTTGGGCAAGTAAAGTGAGGTATACTCACACAGTGGAATATTACACGGCAATGTTGCAACACCCAGCAACGTGGATGAATCTCTCAAACATCAGGTTGAATGAAAGAAACCAGAAAATTTTAAATAGAGTACATATTGTATCATCTATTGGCGTAACATTCAAGAACAGACCAAACTAATTCATCGGCTAGGGGACTTCCCCGGTGTTCCAGTGCTTAAGACTTCGCCTTCCAATGCAGGGGGTGCAGGTTCGATCCCCGGTCAGGGAGCTAATCCCACATGACTCGCAGCCAAAAAAACCAAAACATAAAACAGAAGTGATATTGTAACAAATTCAATAAAGACTTTAAAAATGGTCCACATCAAAAAAATCTTTAGGGGCTTCCCTGGTCGCCAGTGGCTAAGAATCCGCCTGCCAATGCGGTGGACATGGGTTCGAGCCCTGGTCTGGGAAGATCCCACATGCTGCGGAGCAACTAAGCGCATGTGCCACAACTATGGAGCCTGCGCTCTAGAGCCCGCGAGCCACAGCTACTGAGCCCGCGCGCCTAGAGCCCATGCTCTGCAACAAGAGAAACCACGGCAATGAAAAGCCCGCGCACCGCAACTAGAGTAGCTCCCGCTCACCGCAACTAGAGAAAGCACGCGTGCAGCAGCGAAGACCCAATGCAGCCAAAAATAAATAAATAAAATTATTTTTAAATCTTAAAAAAAAATTTTTTTAATCTTAGAAACAAATTTTTTTTAAATGTTAAAAAAGAAATTCATGGTCTAGAAGTCTGGATAAGGGCATCTTTCAGACCGGGGACTGGAAATGTTCTAGTTCTTGATTTGGGTGGCAGTTACACAAGTGTGTTCACTTGGTGATAATTCATCAAGTTGAAACTTTGTACGTAATACTTCAATAAGAAGGTTAGAGAAAGAAAAAACAATTTTTAAGGAAAGGTCATTGATAATTTTTAAATCATCTGAATGGCCAGATTACCCTAGAAAGCTCTATCCCTCCCATTGGAGTCTCCGATCCCCTCCCCTGAGGTCTCTCCATGTGGCCCCCTTCTGTGGGCGTCCCTGCCCTCATCCCTCACCAGCCCCTTCCCCTGCCTGCCCAGGGCACACTGGCTGACCGAGCCCAATCCCAATGCGGAGGAGCTGTTCAGGATGGTGGGCGAGATCTTCATCTACTGGTCCAAGTCCCACGTGAGTCCCCACCCACCCTGCCCCTCCTCTCTATAAGCCGAGAAGCTGCTGCCCAAAGATGCCCTCCCCCACCCTGTCTGATCCCCAACACTGCCTCCCCGCACCCCCAGAACTTTAAGCGCGAAGAGCAGAACTTTGTGGTCCAGAATGAGATCAACAACATGTCATTTCTGACTGCAGACAGCAAGAGCAAAATGGCCAAGGTGGGTGCTTTGCTCTGGGAAGAGGACTTCGCAGGGAGGGAGGGAACAGCTTCCTGGGCTTCCTACCTGAGCCCTCCTCACCCCGCCGGCCTGCCCTGTCCTAGTCACATTCCCTGCAGCCCTCATAGCAGCCCCATCTCCCTCCTCCTTCCTCCCCACCTCCCCCTTCTCTCATCCCCACCTCCTCCCTCCCGTCCTTTTCCTTCCCCCCATTTCCCTCCTCTTTCCCATCTCCTCCCTCCTCCCTACATGCTTTCTCCTCCCCGTCACCCTCCTCCCCATCTTCCTCCCCATGTCCCTCCACCATCCCAATTTCCTCCTCTCCTTTCACCCACTTCTTTCCTTCTATCCCATTATCCCACACCTCCCCCTTTCCTGTCCTCTTATCCTTCCCAGAACTGCCCCCTAAAGGACAGGGTCTAGAGAACAAACCCACCACCCTGAGTGAGGTCTGGAAATGCCCAGCTGGGGGATTTGCATCGGGGGGGGGCAGAGGAGCTGCGCTTAGGGCTGACTTGGAGGGGGCCTGGGGTTCTCGGAGGGACTGGGGTAACACTTCTTGTCTCTGTCTGCAACCTAATGAAGCAGGTGGGAGATGTACAGGTCAGCCCCACGTCTGGGACCTTCCGCATGGCTCTTGGCTAATACCCTCTACCCCGCTCCCAACCCCAGCCTCTGCTCTGCCTCCAGAAAGCCCCTGCCCCTGTTCCCCAGCCCCCATCCTCTTTCTCTTCCTCCACCCCACCTCCCACCAACCATTCCCTTCCCGGCCCTCAACTTTTGGCTGTTGAATTTTTTTTAACTTTTGTTTAAAAAAAAAAAACCAACTCCCCTCTCAGCTTTCCCCAAAGCTTCAAAGCATTTTGGGCTGAGGTCCCAGGGAATGGGAATGGGGGTGGGAAAGGCACGTGCACGGTTGGGTTTAAGGCCTGGGCTCTGGAATCAGATGGACCTGGGTTAGAATCCTAACTCTTGGCAGTTAGCTGTGTGACCTTGGACAAGTGTATTAACCTTGTGAGCCTTGGAGGGCATCCAGGCAGTGGCCCCCCAGCCCCAGGGCTCTGTGAGGACCCAGCGAGACGCTACATGTGCCGGCACATGGGTCACGCTCCACGTCACAAGCTGGCATGGATGTGGCTCCGGCCGAAGCTTGTCACCGGGGCTTCTCATTGGCATGACTGGGGTGGCCCAGGCCATGGGTCTGCACCCAAGGCTCCAGAACATGGCTGTGGGACTCTGTGCTCTGTGCTTCTGCTTCCAGATCTTTCTGGATCTTTCTTGCATCTTCTGTCTCCTTGTTTGTCTCAGTCTCTCAGTGTCTCTCTCTCTCTCTCACTTTTTCTTCCAACTTCTCTCGTCTCTTGGGACTCTTTACGGTTCTACATCTTCATTTCACCCTTGGGAACTCTGTCTTGGGCTCTGAAGGGGGGGTTGTAAGTGTTATGTAGGGGCAGGAGGGGTGTCCTACTGAAAGTTCTGGGGGGATTCTGAGAGAAGACTGCCAGAAGTTGAGAAAGCCTGGAATGGAGGGAAATCTGGAAGGATTTGGGATAGAAGTTGGAATTTGGGATAGAGGCTTGGATCTGGGAGGGTCTAGGGTCAGGGCTGGGGGTCTGAAGTGAAAGATTAGCAAGGTCTGGGGTGGAAACTGGCATGGGTGGGGGCTGCCTAGTATTCAGGCGGGGGCTGGAGTGTGGACAATGGTAGCTGGTTGGGGCTGGAGCAGGGGCCAGGCTGAGACTCAGGCTGGCGCTGAGCCCCCGTGTCCCCACAGTCAGGTGGCTCAGACCAGGAACGCACCAAGAAGAAGCGCCGGGGGGACCGGTACTCCGTGCAGACGTCGCTGATTGTGGCCACGCTCAAGAAGATGCTGCCCATCGGCCTGAACATGTGTGCACCCACGGACCAGGAGCTCATTACACTGGCCAAGACCCGCTATGCCCTGGTGCCTGCTCAGCCCCTTTCTGAGAACCTACCAGGATCCCACTCAGCACCCCCACTGAGCCCCTGGGACCCTACTGAACCCCCAGGATCCCACTAAGGCCCTCCCTTAGGACCCTACTGCATCCTTCTCCAGGAGCCTGAGGATCCACTGGGCCTCCTAGGATGCCCTGAGCCTCCCCACAGGATACTTGGGATGCTGTCAGAACTCTGGGACCAAAGGACCCTAACTGGGACCCCACTGGAAGCTGGAAAGGCCACTGAGAGCACCACACCCCTGCCATGTCAGACCTGCTAGGAACCTGGGGACCCCAGCTGAGACCCCATGAGCCCCCCGAAACTCCTCCAAGCCCTCTACCAGGACCTCCCCAAGTCCCTCGGGACCCACTGATCCCCTCATGACCCCATTGCCCCCCCCCCGAACCTCTGGGTTCCCACTGACCTCTCCAGCTCACCACATCTTTCCTCAGGACCCACTGAGCCCCTCGTGACCCACTGGCCACCCCCCCCCGAACCTCTGGGATCCCACTGACCTCTCCAGCTCACCACATCTTTCCTCAGGACCCTGCTGACCCCTCCCCCGGGACTCTGTTGACACCCACCTGAGCCCCCAAAGACTCTCGGGCCCAGTGAGCACCCTGTGACCCTAAGTAGCCCCCAGGATCCTAATGGCTTCTTCCCCAGGACACACTGAAACCTTTGAGGTCTCAATTGACCCTGCCCCTGAATCCTTCTAAGCCCTCTGGGGTTCCAAAGAGGCCTCCCGGGACCCCTCTTATCCATTGTATGGGATAACAACCCCCCTCCCTGATCCTTTGTGGCCTCAGGGACCCAAGAAGCCCTCCCAGGACTCTGCCCCAAGACCCCTAGAACCCCAGGACCCTGCTAAGCACCCTGACAATCTAACCCGAGGGCCCTGAAGACCACTGACTCTCCCCTGATATCACAAGCACCCCCTTTCTCCTCCTAGGACCTGTTGAGTACTGCTGAGATCCCTACGAGCCCTCCTGGGCCCCTCTGCCCACTTACTTCGTCATGAGGGCCCCCTCTCCTGGGACCCTAAGGAAACCCCACCCTACTGATCCCTCCCTTAGCCTCCGTGTAAACCCCACCAGTGACTTGGGTGATCTGCCTGACCCCCTATGACCTCTGCTGACCTTATCGTCTCCTTCTAATCCCCCTCGCCCACCTCTAATCTTCAGAAACTCCCTGCCCATCTCCCACTTACTCCCAGCCCCACTCTGACCCTCTTCTGACCTTTTTTGACCTTTGGGGATAGCCTCATGTCACCCCCTACCTCCTCTCACACCCCCAACGAGGCCCCTCTAATCCTGTCTCTTCAAGGTTCCTCTGTGGCCTCTGATGCCCTCTAGGACTCCTCTCTGACCACTCCTGACCTGTGGATCCTTTCAGTTTCTCTCAGATCTTCCCCACACAAGCCTCTCACCAGTTGCTGGGGTGATGGGGCTGGAAGGGAAAGGGTTGTAGGTCAAGGAGGACGCTTGGCCCTCCAGAGTGACCCAGCCTGTCATGTCTCCCCAGAAAGACACAGATGAGGAGGTCCGGGAATTTCTGCAAAACAACCTTCACCTTCAGGGAAAGGTACGCCTCCTCCTCCTCGTGCAACCGAAACGGGCATGTCAGGTTAACAGCAAGAGTAACAGCCGACGTTTGAGCACTTACTATGTATCAGGCATCGAAAGAGGAACCTTGTATTCAGCACCCCAGTGAATCATCACAGCATTGAATGGGGGGTGGAGCGGCCGGAGAAGCACACTCTGAGCAGAGGGGCGCTTCGAGAAGCCCGGCTGAGAGAGGAGGGAGCGGGCAGGGGAGGGGTCTCATACGGACCGTCCTTCCTCCTCTCAGGTCGAAGGCTCCCCTTCTCTACGCTGGCAGATGGCCTTGTACCGGGGCCTCCCGGGCCGCGAGGAGGACGCTGACGACCCGGAGAAAATCGTGCGCAGAGTCCAGGAAGTGTCTGCAGTGCTCTATCATCTGGAGCAGGTGTCTTACTACTGAGTTGCCGAAGCTTGCGTCTCTGGGCGGGGCCTGGGGCGGTCCTTGAGCCTGTGGGCGGGGTCTGCGGGTGAACCTTGGGACTCTGAGCGCGGCAAGGGGCGGGCCTTTAATCTGTTGGGTGTGGTGACAGTTGAGTTTAAAGCGAGACTTAGGATGGAAACTTTGATCTGGGGGGTAGGACCTGGCGCTAAATCTTGGGCCTGGGAACGGCGACAGGGGCAGAACTTTGGGTCTGCGAGTCAGGCCCAGTGAAGACGCCTTGACTCTCCGGGCAGTGCCTTGGGCGGGTCTTGAGATGGGGGCGGGGTCTGGGTCGTGGCCCCGGGTCTGCGGGCGGGGCGTAGGAGGGAAATTCCAGTCTGATAGCAGAGTAGTACAGGTCAGAACCTTGACTCTGTGGGTGGAGCCAGGGTGTTTCTTCGGCCCTGTGAGTCGGGCCTGAATTTGAACGTGGGCACTGATGGGCAGTTTCACTCGGGGCTGGAAGTGAGAATCAGACCAGGGGCAGAGTCTGGAGACGTGACAGATAATCCCGCCTCCAGATCGAGCACCCTTGTAAGTCCAAGAAGGCCGTGTGGCACAAGCTCTTGTCCAAGCAGCGCCGGAGGGCGGTCGTCGCCTGTTTCCGCATGACCCCCCTGTACAACCTGCCCACGTAAGACATCCCCCCTCACCCATGGAGGAGGGAACCTCTAGGGGCCTTGGAGAAAGAGTGGCTGAAGAGGCAAGAGGATGGAGTGTCAACCCCAGTGGGGTTTTGGGGAGTGGTTAGGGGAGGAGATATGTGGGAGGACAGAGAGGCGTGGACGGGGAGGTCTCGGCGACACCGCACATCTTTCCCCCAAAGGCAACGGGCCTGTAACATGTTTGTGGAGAGCTACAAGGCGGCGTGGATCCTGACTGAAGACCACAGTTTCGAGGGCCGCATGATAGATGACCTTTCAGTGAGCTGGGGCCTGCCTGGGAGTGTCGGGGCACAGTGGGATAGGACTGGGGCCCAGCCGTCCATTGTACACCTCCAGGGGTGGGTCGCCCTTCGCACTGGGGGGGTATGGGGACCAGGGCCGGATGAAGGATGTGGGGGGAGAGGAAAAAAAAAAACAGCCCAGGGCTTCCCTGGTGGCACAGTGGTTGGGAGTCCGCCTGCCAATGCAAGGGACACGGGTTCATGCCCCGGTCCGGGAGTATCCCACATGCCGCGGAGCGGCTGGGCCCGTGAGCCATGGCCGCTGAGCCTGCGCGTCCGGAGCCTGTGCTCCGCAACAGGAGAGGCCACAGCAGTGAGAGGCCCGCGTACCGCAAAAAAACAAACAAACAAAAACAGCCCAGCAGGGCTAGGGGGAAGACAGGTGGGGACCCTAGAAGCCCCTCCCCCGAGCCCCACACCTCCCTCCAGAAAGCTGGTGAGCAGGAAGAGGAGGAGGAAGAGGTGGAGGAGAAGAAGCCAGACCCCCTGCACCAGCTCGTCCTGCACTTCAGCCGTACGGCCCTGACTGAGAAGAGGTGAGGGCCCTTCCTAGGTCCCAGAGAGAAAGCCGCGACCTCTGCCCACTCCCGCAACCTCCCTGTCACTCAAGAGAGACCCTCTGTGTGGGAGCCCCATAGCGGATCTTCTAATATCATTTTACTAGGACAGGCAGAGCTCCCACGTACCACTGTACAGACTGAGCACTTCACAAGGGCATCTCCTCTGAAGTGTTCACGTCACAGGCAATATTGATTTAGGCTTTTTCTAGAAGAAAATGTCTTGCTCAAACAAAATCAATGTACTACAGTATATTATAGGGAGAAAATCAGAATATTATGACAAATTTCCAACAGATGGCAGTGAGGAAGGGGGGCCTTTGTCTATTTCACACAAAAGCTTCGTGTGGGCTAGTGGCAGTCATGGGAATAAATAGCAGTGTTTATTAAATGTTTTTTTATGTGTCAAGCATCATGCTAAACACTTGACGTATAGATCCTCTCCCTTAAGCGTCACACTATGAGATAGATATTATTATCAATGTTTTTTTTTTTTTTGTGGATGAGGAAATAGAGGCACAGAGATTTGTTTTTCTTATGTAATATCAAGTCAGGAGGTGGAGAGTCCAGGGCTGGGCAGTGGCACAATGACACTGACAGGGACCCAGACTCGTTCAGGATTTCTGCCCTGCCATTCTGAGCTGTTGCCTGGTGGTTACAAGATGGATGCTGACATCCAGGCATCATGACCACATGTCAGGCAGAAAGAAGGGGAAAGGCTTTCCCTTAAGCAAGACCAAAACCTTTTTGTCCTAGGAAGGTTCTCCCTGGTGGGCTTCTGCACATGTTTCATTGGCCAGAATTCTGACATCAGGCCACCATCAGTTGCAAGGGAGACTGGGAAACTGAGTATTCTGTTTTCTGTCCTCTGGGATGGCAATGACCCTGGGGTTAGACTGTCCAGGTTTGAATCCCAGTACAAGGTTTGAATCCCAGTACAAGCTCCATGGTTTGAATCCCAGTACAAGCTCTATGACCCTGGCGAAGAAGGATCTTTGTGCCTCAGTTTCCCTCGTCTGTAAAATGGGGCTAGTAATCCAATTGACCCTTGAACAATGCAGGGGTTAGGGATACTGACCCTCCATGTGGTCAAAAGTCCAGGTATAACTCTATAGTTGGCCCTCCATATCTGTGGTTCTGCAGCCATGGATTCAACCGGCCATGGATTGCATAATACTGTAGCAGTGTTTCTTCTTAAAATGCACATGTAAGTGGACCTGTGCAGTTCAAAACTACATTGTTCAAGGGTTAACTATATATTTACCTCATTGAATTACTGTGAGAATCAATTTGTTATTATATACCAAGCGCTTAGAACAGAAACCACCCTAGAGTAAACTCAGTGGGTGTTGGCCATTACCTCTGCTGTTATTAGTATTATTATTACAGAGGAGACCTAAGGAGGTGGTTGGTCATAGTTGTCAGGTGAGCCAACCAGTTGTCAGGTGGCAAGATGGCCCCGGAAGCTCCAGGCTTCCATCACACCATCACAGCAACCCCAGTGGAAAGGGAGCAGCTCTATCAGTAGCTTCAGCAAAACTCCCAGAATGAATTCCAGTGGACCAGAGTGGATCACATGACCATCTCTTACCTACTATTGTAGCCAAGCAGATAGAAAGTACTGATTGGCTCAGCCTTGATCACACGCCCAGTCTGGCAATGGAGAGTCCTACCCCATCTAAACCACCCAGCCTGAGCATGGGGAGGGGTGGCTCTCCAAAGGAAAACTGGAAGCTGTTATAAGATGGGGTTCCTCTCTCCTGGGTCCTGACTGTCTCCCCACTTACTTCCTCAGCAAACTGGAAGAAGATTACTTGTATATAGCGTATGCCGATATCATGGCAAAGGTGAGGCCCTGCCCCCATTTAGGGCGGGTTCCCTTCCCCCTCAGCTGCAATGCCTGTCCACTGAAAGGGCTGGAACTGGCCTGGGGTATCTCTTCTGTTCACCATCATCTCTAACTGATGCCCTATCCCCAGAGCTGCCACCTGGAGGAGGGAGGGGAGAACGGCGAAGCTGAAGAAGAGGAGATTGAGCTTTCCTTTGAGGTAGGTGGGATCAAGCAGTCCCTGAAGAAGGGGATGGGGGATCCTGACTTCATTATCCCCCATTCAGTCAGCAATGCTCTGGGCCCGGCCCTAGGCGGCACGGGCAGAGGGGTCAGGGCGGGGGGAAGCCAGGGAAGCTCAGGGGGGTCATGCGGGCCCAGGCAAGACGCCTGATCCAGCCCGGGGGGAAGGGTTTCAGGGAGGGTTTCTCAGAGGAAGGGATGTCTGAGCAGAAGGATAAAAGGAATGTGCCAGTTGAAGAAAAAGGGAAAGGTGTTCCAGGTAGGGCACAGCATGCGCTAAGGCCAGGCAGGGAGAGAGAGCTCGTAAATGCAGTTAACCCGTCCTTTCACTCATTACGGTGATCGGCAAGCATTTCCCCAAGTTTCTCAACATATTTTGTGTCAGGGTCCCCTTTGGCATCGGATGAACCCTTTCTCAGAATCCTGTACTTAAATGTGTAAAACGAATCCAGAGCAGAGGAAACAAGCATATTGAAATAATTATCAAAATATTGCTTTAAAAATTTGTGACACAGTAATAGTCGTACTTCTCTATTAATCTACCAAATAACAAGAACTAACAGTGGATCCAGGAGCTACTGTAATTGATAAGTAGTGATGAACGTAAGTGATATTTCGAGGGAATTCCCTGGTGGTCCAGTGGTTAGGACTCGGTGCTTTCAATGCCGGGGGCCCGGGTTCAACCCCGCAAGCTGCGCAGTGCGGCCAAAACTAAAAAGGTGATGTTTCGAGATGTCTTTAAAAATGATGTGATACGGAAACGTCTGTGATGTGTACGGATGACACAACCACGGATTCTGCTAATGTTGTTGTGATTTATGGCCTCATCCATGATGGAAGGAAATGCTACATTTCAGAGGGAGGATGGGAAATATAAAAGTATAACTTTTTTCCCCATCCATGTTCACAGACCCCCTGGGATTCTATCCATTAACCCCTTGGAGGTGCATGGGGCCAGGTTACGATTGCTCCATGCCCAGCCCTGTGTAGGTGCAGGAGGCAAATCGCAGACTTAAGTCCCAGGGGATAGAAGGAGCTTACAGTTGAAGGGATGAGCCAGGGGATGTGGCTGGAGCAGGAAGGCAGCGGTGAGGGCAAGGCTGTGAGGGGGAAAGGCTGGGCTGGTGAGCCTGGACTCACCCAGCTCCGTGGGCCGGGCTCTGCTGCAGGAGAAAGAGATGGAGAAGCAGAGGCTCCTGTACCAGCAGGCGCGGCTGCACAACCGGGGCACCGCGGAGATGGTGCTTCAGATGATCAGTGCCTGCAAAGGTGCCCTGCGCGTGCATTCAGCTCCTCCTGAGTGAACCCCCCCTGTCCCCAGCCCACTCATCCCCTGTGGGCCCAGCGGGCACACTCTCCCACCCCTCATGCATGTGGATTGCACTCACGCACTTGCCTTGCAATTTCTCACCAATTCCTTCAGTCCTGATCACCCCTGCATACACGCCCTTGCACTCTCCTCTGCCCCATTCTCTGACATCCCCCGGGATGGCTGTTTTCTGGTGAGTGAAGAACACTGCTCCCAAACTGAGTGGACCATCGTTGCCTGCCCCGCCCCCCAACCCATCCCCTCCAGGAGAGACGGGCGCCATGGTGTCCTCCACCCTGAAGCTGGGCATCTCCATCCTGAATGGAGGCAATGCCGATGTGCAGCAGGTAATGGGCGAAGGCACTTGGGAGGGGAGCTGGGAGGGGCGGGAGGTTCCTGTGCGACCCCCAGTTCCCCCTCCACTCCCACCCCCTCTGCAGAAAATGCTGGATTACCTGAAGGACAAGAAGGAAGTTGGCTTCTTCCAGAGTATCCAGGCGCTGATGCAAACCTGCAGGTGGGCTCTAGTTCACATCTTTAGTGAAGCTGCTTGGTGTAGCCGAGCCCCCAGTCCTCGTACCACCTCTGGTTCCAGGTCTGTTCCCTTGGTTCCAGGAACAGAGACACACTCAGACCAGCTCAAATAATAGGGAGTTTATTATAAGGATTCACATGGAACGATAAGGGAGGCAAAATGCCACAGACTTTAAGAACGAGTTGTATTAAGGATCTAGACAGCTGGAACCGGAAGGTTGTTGAGTCTTCAAGGGACACTCAGGCAGCAGGGACTTGGGGCTCTTTCCGATGACCCCTATTCGTGTGGCTGCACTGCCGTCTGCCTTTGTTCGCCTCTTGCGGTTGACTGACTTTCGCTGCCTCTCTGAAGCTTTTGCTAATTGATGGTTTCTGTTTCCTTCTGATTTCAACTTTTATACATTTCATCCTTGCCCCACCTGACCTCACAGCTGCCACTGCATAGCTTCTATCAGCTCTTGGTTTCTGCTTCCTCTTTTTTTTTTTTTTTTTGTTTAAGATGTTGGGGGTAGGAGTTTATTAATTAATTTATTTATTTATGGCTGTGTTGGGTCTTCGTTTCTGTGCGAGGGCTTTCTCTAGTTGTGGCAAGCGGGGGCCACTCATCATCGCGGTGCGCGGGCCTCTCGCTATCGCGGCCTCTCTTGTTGTGGAGCACAGGCTCCAGACGCGCAGGCTCAGCAGTTGTGGCTCACGGGCCTAGTTGTTCCGCGGCATGTGGGATCCTCCCAGACCAGGGCTCAAACCCGTGTCCCCTGCATTAGCAGGCAGATCCTCAACCACTGCGCCACCAGGGAAGCCCTCTGCTTCCTCTTGATTTCAGCTTACTCATGGTTTACGACGGCTCACCACCCTCCACCGTGGGGAAGCTACCAGGCTCTGGAAGAGAGGAGGGCAGAGGCCTCAGCACGTCTTCACCATCTTTTCTTTCTTTCCCTCAGTGTCCTGGATCTCAATGCCTTCGAGAGACAGAACAAGGCAGAGGGGCTGGGCATGGTGAACGAGGATGGAACCGGTGAGGCCTTCTTGGGCTTCCCTCTCCCTGGGGCATCCCGTTCTTTCAGGATCCACCCCCTCCCCCCCCAATTGCCCAGAGCTCCCTTCCACCAAGACACCTTCCCTCCCCAAGAGCATGCCCAGGTTTCCCCCCTGCAGTGGTCCCCAGTCCTGCCTCCCCCCCCATTCCTCCAGAGTCTCCCTCGCCATGGTCCCACCCCTGGGTGTCCTTCTGTGTTCTCTCACCCATCACCACATGGACCCCACCCTCCACTTGCCCCAAGTCTCCAGCCCTGGTTGCTGTTCTCTCATTAATGTCCCTAATCCGAGTTAATCAAGTCTCCTCTTTGCCGTGTTGTGACGTGCCTAACCTTTCTGCCCTGATCCTCGCCTCCTGCCTCTTCACCTGTACCTACCCGTCTCTCTCTCTCTCTCTCTCCCCTCTTCTTTCTTCCTCTCTGCTTTTACCCTCTTCTTGTTCTCTTCTTTGCTTCCTTGCTCCTTGTCGCTCTTCCTCTCTGTGGGTTGTTCCTCTCTCTGTGTCTGTGCCTTCATGCCTGACCATGTCACTGTGTGTGTGTTTCTGTCCGTCTCTCTGTCCCCTTCTGCCTCCTTTTCCCCTCTTTTCTTCTGCTTCTTCCTCTCATCCTGTCGGCTGCCCCAGTCATCAACCGCCAGAACGGTAATTCCCCTAGTCCGTTTCCCGCGCTATGCTACTGCCACCCCTTCCTTCTAACCCCGACCCATCCCCTCCACCTGGGGGCTGAGGATCTGGGTCATCCAGGGGAGGGAGGGTCCATGCCCGAGGAAAGTCTCGAGATCAGGGGTCCAGAGACCAAGATTCGGATCCCAGATTAGCCACTAACAACACATGGGACGCTTACCTTCCGTAAGCCTCAGTTTCCCCATGTGTAAAACAGAAGCTAGAGAAGATGGCAAAGATCCCTTTCCAGATGGATGTTCTCGGACTTCCAGACCCAGATTCGCAGTCCCGAGGTGGGATGAACCCCTCTCCCACCTACCCTGCTGTCCGCGCCTGCGACCCCATGTTGATCGAGTCTGGGGCTCCCATCCACCAACCAGATTGGTTGCCCCCAAGCAGCCACTCTGATTGGTGTGCGTGCCTCCTCTACGCCTGCTCTGGTTGGCCCGAACCTTTGCTATCTAGCCTTCCCTGCCCTACAGCCCACAGTGATTGGCTTCTTTCATAGGCCCGTTCTGATTGGTGCATGTTTACATGCCTCCCCCTCTGCTTCTCCTGGATTGGCTGCTTTCAAGGCATCTGAGCCAATTGGCTGGCTTTGGATTCCCATCCCCCTGCTCAATCCCCTCCTGCTCAGAGCCTTTGCGTGGAAGTGACTCTGACCCCCCGTAATCCATTAACCGCCCCACACTGCCCTGGAGGGGGGGCTGAGGGAGGTAACAGCAGCCCGAACCTCTGCTAGGTCGACAGACACTCCCAGCTGTCACACAGGTGGTGACATCAAAGGGACAGTGATATTGTAGACAGATACTTGAGGCCCCAGCTTCGTGACTCAGGGCACCTCAGTTTCCATCTGCTGATGTCCTAGACTCTGGTGTCATGGATGCCCGTGGCCCTCATGCTGTCTTTAAAGGGGTGGCTGCTCCTCCCTGCACACCCCATGCTTTCTGCATGCGTGTGCAGTGTGCATGGGCCACGTGCATGCGTGCTGTGTCCTGGCGCATCTGATCCCTCTGGCCCCTTCCCCCCTCTTCCACCCAGGAGAGAAGGTCATGGCAGATGATGAATTCACCCAAGACCTGTTCCGATTCCTGCAACTGCTCTGCGAGGGGCACAATAACGGTGAGGAGGAGGGGTGGCTGACATAGAGAGAAGGCCAAGGTTTGGGGTCGGTCTGGAAGGGTTGCCTGAGTTGATCTCCAGTCTCCTCTTCCCCTTATCAGTGATGGCCTCAATGCTCCCATCCAGGCCTTGTCCTCAATCCCATTGTCGTTCATTCTTTACTTCCGGCCAGTGTCTAGTGCTGCCTGCCCACCTTCCTAAATCTCTCTTGCATGTCTGGAGCCTAGCCGCTTTGCTTCACTTTCACCTCCTCTAGCCAGTCCAATTCCCCAAAAGCAATCTGCCAAAACCCGATTTGGCCCCAAATCAATTTTCACAAAGGAGCCATTTGCCACATGCCACTTTTCCACAGGCATTTCGCAGCAGCCTCCAAAGTTCAGTAAATGTGGCCGATGGTCATAGTCTGGGTCTGTAGAGGGAAAAACTGCCGGGCATTTTTAAACGCATCTATTAGAACCACCTATTCATTTTGCTTATAAAATACTTGGCCACGAGGAAGGCCTATAGACTCTTGGCTAACTTAAACAAGTTTGAGTTTTCACAACTTCTGTTCTGGTTCTGGCAATATAACCAGATCAAGGATGACACAGCAAGTTAATTAAATACATCATTGGTGAGAAAATACAACCTCGTGTGGCACACAGCTTACAACGTTAAAGGAATAGTTGAAATTCTGAACAGTAAACATTGTACCCAACGCAGTTTCCTATGACAAATGTGTACAGTCTCAAGGTTGTGGTTATAACACTTAGTGGGTGATAAGAAACCACAGACTGCCCAGAAGTTAACCTTCACGATAAGAAAGGGAGTAATTATAAATCTAACCTCCATAGAAACCGCACCCCACTGGGCTAGTGTTCTTTAAGGTAAACGTCTTTAATCTTCACTTTTTTCTTTTCAACAGAGGATAAAGCATGATCCATTGTTTTGTATTATCATAAGCTCTTATGTCCACAGCTAGTTTTTCTTCAAGGTTTATTAAATACCTTTGTGCCATGTGACTGGGGTTTTCTTTCTTTAACAAAGGTGGCATCAGTCTTTGGGGCTTAGAATGAATTTTATTCCCTGGGTCTATGACTTTTCGGAAATGAGAATGTTCTTATGGTGGGATTTCTCTCTCCCACCAAATTTGCAATCTGGTCCTCTGCCCAAATTTGTGGATTCATTAACCAGCCCAGTCGAATAAATATTTGAAATATCTTTCAAATCTCAGATGCCTTGCAGGTCTTGAGTATTCAGTGCCATTCAGAGCAGACAAAAGCCGGGGAGCCGTATTAACCATTTAGGCATACAGTCTGATTTAAATGAACACAGAAAAAGGAATTAGAAAACAGGGTTGATGGGAAAGCCTGTCCATTTGCTTATAAAATCTTGAATATTTGAGTATACTTTTCGTCTGTAATGTGAAACCAGGCAAAATGGACATTCAGCCTGATATAGTGATTGTGAAGTGGCTATAGGGAAATCAGGTGGAAGTAAAACTTCGGGAGAAAAAAGCTTTCAAGGGCTGTTGAAGCCATCCTGGGCAACGTGACATTGCTATAACATCAGAAGGATTTCACTGAAGCTTGTTTTCATTGCCTTGATAATTTGATGAATTGGTCATTTGGCAAATGGGCCTACAGAGGTTGTTCTCAAACTCAAGCGTACCTAAGAATCACCAGGAGGCCTGGTTAAACTAGGCTTCTGGACCCCATCCCAGATTTTCTGATTTAGTAATTCTGGGGCGGAGCCCAGGAATTTGCATTTCTAACAGGTTTCCTTCCGGAAGATGCTGATGCTGCTGGTCTGGACCCATGTTTTGAGAGTCACTGCTCCAAAGTGCAGCTCTTAACCTCAGCACTCTCTTTAAGGCCCTTTAAGAACAGCTATTGTTTATTGAGCGCTTATGTACCAGGTTCTGTCCTCAGTTCATTATATATGCTAAAGCATTAAAACCTCACCAAAGCTCTTTAAAGTAGGGCCTATTGTGACCACCGTGTTACATATGGGGGAACCAAGGCACAGTCTGCCACACAGAGAGGTTCAATAACTTGCCTGAGGTCACACAGCGAGGAATTTGCGCAGCCAACTCCTACTCATCTTTCAGGTCATAGCTCAGAGGTCCCCTCCTCCAAGAAGCCCTCCCTGACCACCTTGTCTGGGTCAAGCATCTCCTCTGGGCTCCTCCAACCCCCTGAGCTTCCCCCATCACAATCTTTATCATCATCATCATTATTATTCCAGAACTTCTCAACCACACCCTGCAGTAGAGAGAATGGTATAATAAGCCCCCAAGAAGCCATCACTCAGCTCTAACAGTTATCAGCTTTCTGCCATAGAGCAATGTTTTTCAAATAGTGGAACCAACTCACCAGAGGGTCGTGAATCAAGTTTATCGCAGAGGTTGTCATTCCTAATTGCGCATTGGTATGCCTGGGGAGCTTTACAAGACACTAAAGCTCAGGTTTCACTCAGGCATTCTAATTTAATTGGTCTGGGATGGGGTCTGAGCACTGGGATATTTAAAATCCTCCAGGTAGTTCTAATGTGCAGCCAGGGTTGGGAGGTTGAGAACTACACATTTAATGGGTTGAGTTCAGAATTCATTTGTAGTTAACTAGACTAGTACAGGGCAGAAAATAGCAGAACGTATGGCACATAGTAAGGGTATGTGAAACTTCTGTTTCGGGTATATGTGGATGTAATTTCAGATTAGACACGCGTACTGGGTCTCAGTGTAAATATGTACTTACTGGATTTCCTACTGTAGGTTGCAGTTAGAAAAGACTGAAAACTTACTACATGATAATATAAACTTCACAAGGGCAGGGACTTTGTCTTCTCCTACTGCTGTATCTCCAGGGCACATAATAAATGCTCAGGAAATTTGTAGTATCAAAGTATGTGACCAGTCTTCATCTCCCGTTAGCATATAGTATATGCTCAATAAATATATATTAAATAAATGAACAAATAAATAACAAATGCTTATCTCCTCTGGTTCTTGGTAGGTGCTCAATAAATATTTTTTGGATAAATGAATGAATAAATAACCAATCTCCGATCTCCCCAGCACATAGTAGGCATTCAGTAAAAAACTTTTGTGAACAAACGAAGGCTGAATCTCCATTTCCCCCTGCTACATTGTAGGTGCTCAATAAATACTTTGGGGAAAAAAATGAGTAAATGACTGGCCCTCCACCACATCTGGCACATAGTAGGCCCTCAATACATATTTATTAGACAAATGGATAAATGATCCTCCATCTTCCCCTAACACATAGTAGGTACTGATAAAGAGCTTTTAAGTAAATTAATGATTATATGCCTTCCGGCATACCATAGGCCCTCAATAAACATTTATTGCATAAAAGAATAAAGGACTCACTGTCCACCTCCCCTAGCACATGGTAGATGCTCAATAAATGAGTGACTTTTCACCTCTCTAGATTTCCAAAACTACCTACGGACACAGACAGGGAATACAACCACTATTAACATCATCATCTGTACTGTGGACTACCTCCTGCGGCTTCAGGTGAGGCTGTGAGGCCGTCCAGGTGTGACCCAGGTCGGGGTCTGTTGGGCCATGGTTGGCACCAGCAGCCCCTCACACTGTGTCTGCCCCCCAGGAATCCATCAGCGACTTCTACTGGTACTACTCGGGCAAGGATGTCATTGAGGAGCAGGGCAAGAGGAACTTTTCCAAGGCCATGTCTGTGGCTAAACAGGTGTTCAACAGCCTCACCGAATACATTCAGGTAGGGCTCGCCCGCTGCGGCGGGGCGGGGCAGTTCCGCATCCCGCGCCCTGCCTCGCGCTCACGTAGAACCTCTCTCTGCCCCACAGGGGCCCTGCACCGGGAACCAGCAGAGTCTAGCGCACAGCCGCCTCTGGGACGCCGTGGTGGGATTCCTGCACGTGTTTGCCCACATGATGATGAAGCTCGCTCAGGTTCGGGCCTCTCTGTTTTTCATCCAACTGCTTCCAGGCATCCCCCAACTGGCACGTTTCCAAGTTTTGCCCCGTCGGTCCGTGTCGCACCCCAGTGCTCCCGGCAGGTTGCAGACCGGTCCCTCTCCGTGGCCAAATCCATCTTTCTTCTGGATTGGCTCTCTCCATGACCCCGCCTCCTCCTCTGCCACCGCCAATCGGCCGGTTATCCATCTACAGTTCCCTTGGACTGACGTTTGGGGCCCGCCCGCTCTGGTCCAGAGCTCCTCTATGATTGGTTGGTGTTCTTTCCCCTCTGATGAGGTCACCCAGATTCGGACAGGACTAGGGATAGGATGAGGGTAGGCTTCTAGATCTGGGCCTGGGGCTGAAGGGGTGTTTTGCTTCTTTATTCTGCTTGCGGCAGATGACATCTATCCAGGGCATCCATGATGTAAGGTCCCTGTCGAGCCCCGTCTCCCATCTCTAGCATCTTCGTGCTCCCCTTTTCCCCACCACCCCCGCCCCTTTGCAGCCTTGTCAATGCCTCACAAACACCGTATCCATTTGTTCTGCTTCTGTCTGGTAAACATATTCAAGGCTGCCATATGCGCTGCAGCAGGGCCCAGCGTCTGAAACGGCACCATCCACATCCTAGACGTCATACATATATCGGTGTATTTATTGCAATAGTTTTCCAGCAGATGGCAATATTCTGTATATTATAATTTCCCAACAGGAAAGAGTCTTGAAGAAGGGAAGCCTTTTTCTAATTTATTCAAAGGCACCACAGGGGCTGGCAGAAACCCTGTCTGGTGTCATCTGACCTTTTGAAAGGAGTTGAACTTAAGAATGCAATTTCTTAGTGTCAGTGAGTTCAAGTGGGGCTGTTGATGTAATCTTAAAATTCTAGAGGATATTGGTATCTTAGTGTAGTGTTCCAAATCCTGCAGAATGAGTTCCTCAGCCGTAGTCTAGGTTAAATTGCAAGGGCTAGAAATCCAATGCAAAGTGGTAGCTTCCAAAAAAAGAATTTATCAGTTCACATCACAGATCAGATCCGGGGCCTATAGTGCTGTTAGTAGAAATGTCCCTCTCCTCTCTAGCTTCATTCTCAAGCAGGTGCTCCCCATGGGCTGGGAAAATGATGCCCTGGGCTTTCATGAGCTCCACTAACAGCTCCAGAGGGAAGAGAACACCTCTTTAGATCCAGAAAAAGATCTGCCGTATTCTCTTATTCGACTACTAGGTCACATGCTCATTCCTGAACCAATCACCCTGGCCAGGGGAAAGAAAGCTCTGATTGGCCAGTCCTGGTTATATACCCACCCCTACAACCCGGAAGATGGGGTTAGTCCCATATGCTCTGAGAGCGGGATTGTTGAGAGAATCAAGGGGCTACATCATGGACAGGCACACACCACAGGACTCACCCATCTTAGGATCTTGAGATCCTGGAATGTTGGAATCTTAGAGTCAGAATGCAGAGCTTTGGAACTGTGGAAATGTGTTAGGATTAGAATCAGCAACTCTAGAAGCAGCATGGGGTAGAAGGAGCCTTACATCCCATTTATCTGGTACCCTTCCCCTTCCTCCATTTCATTAGGTAGAACCATATGAAATTACCACTTTGTTGGTGAGAAATGACTGAAGGCTAGCAATTTTATGTAGCTCAACCTAATACAAATAGGGACCAGGGGGCAGAACTTTGACCATGTTGGAGACTTCTGTGGACCCTACATGAGACACTGTGACAGGAGAGCCATTCTTCCCAAATGGCTTACCAGAAAGCACATAGCTGTGTCCCACAGCCTTCTTCCTGAACCCAGAGTCCCACTTTTTCGATCACACATTCATTCAACAAACATGTGTCAAGCACCCACCGCAGGCCAGGTGCAGTGCTGAACTCTCATCTCTTCCCAGATCTGTGTCACTGTCCCCAGTATTTGCCCCTGTCCGTCTCTGTCTCTCTTGGCTCCAAGCACCTGCTCTCAGGTCCCCATACACCTCCCAGTTCTCCTTGTCTGCCAGCCCTTGTCCTTACACGTCATCTGTTGGGCCCACTTCCCCCAAAGTGCCAATCCCACCCCACAGTCTTGTCTCTCTGCCTTTTCCCCTGCTTCCGAGGAACATGTCGGGACTCGGGTCCCCTCGGAGGTAAGAGGGGGAAAGAAAAGGGGTCTTAGGCCCTGCTGGGTGGGTGGAAGCAGCTGGAGGTGGGGGAGGCGTCTCTGCTGAGAAGAGCCCTCACGAAGCTGGGATGTGGGGTCTCTAGGACTCGAGCCAGATCGAGCTGTTGAAGGAGCTGCTGGATCTACAGAAGGACATGGTGGTGATGTTGCTGTCACTACTAGAAGGTAAACTCCTAGTGGGTGGGGGCAAGGGGAGGGTACCAATGTTCAGATGATTCTAAAAATGGTCCTCTGAGACCCAGGAGAGCCTAACCTTCAACCCCATCTGATATCATGTGAGGGTCATTGCATTTAAGTTGCTATAAGAAGCTCAGCAAACACTTACTGGGCACTTATTATGTGCCAGGTCCTGACTGTAGATATAGTAATTTATCGGATCGCCAAAGAAATCTTAATTAGGTGGGTGGCCTGGACACTTTTTGAAATTTATGCACTGAATATTTATTTGCTGAATATGTCATTTAGCTCTTGCTGCCTAACAAATATACCCAAAACGTAGTGATTTAAAACAACCATAATTTATTACTAATTAATAAAATTATTTAACTTGTAGACAAAGACTTTTTCCTATAGAGGTTCATAACAGCATCCTCATTCTTTTATATGGCTGCATAGTACTAATTGATGGGGATACAGTGATTCATTTAACCACACCCCATCAATGGACATTCAAGGTTCTTAATTAAAAAATATTTTGCTATTACAAACCATGTTGCAATGAATAATCCTCCTACAATGTTTTAAATTTTTGGTAACTAGTCATCAGCTTTTAAAAATCAGATGTAAAGGGACTTCCCTGGTGGCACAGTGGTTAAGAATCCACCTGCCAATGCAGGGGACACGGGTTCGAGCCCTGGTCCGGGAAGATCCCACATGCCGCGGAGCAACTGAGCCTGTGCACCACAACTACCGAGCCTTGTGCTCTAGAGCCCGCGAGCCACAACTCCTGAGCCCGTGCACCTAGAGCCCGTGCTCCGCAACAGAAGAAGCCACTGCAAGGAAGAGTAGCCCCTGCTCACTGCAACTAGAGAAAGCCCGCCCACAGCAACAAAGACCCAAAGCAGCCAAAAATAATCAATTAATTAAAAAAAAATCAGATTTAACAATCAAAAATCCCTTTAAACATTTTTCTTGAACAATTGAAAGAGTCAGTGACCATGCGTCCACATTCTCACATGGGAAAAATCAGCTGAACTGGATTAAATAACTGTCATATCAATGTTCAATCTGATTTTGATGACTGCACTATGATTATATAAGAGAATGTCCTCATCTTTAAGAATATATATGTGGAAACGTTTAGGGGTAAAAAGGCCTCACGTCTACAGCTTAGTCCTTAATGGTTCGGTGAAAAAAAAAATAGAGAGGGAGAGGTATTATAAAGCAAACATGGCAAAATGTAAACAGTTGATGAATCTGGAATACATGAGGGTTCCCTTGCACTATTCTTGTGAACTACCTGTAAATTTGAAATTATATGAAAATTGAAAGGTACAAAACGAAGCTGGAGCCAGTTTGGGGAGTTCCCTGGCAGTCCAGTGGGTAGGATTTGGGGTTTTCACTGCTGTGGCCCGGGTTCAGTCCCTGGTGGCAGAACTAAGATCCCGCAAGCTGTGTGGCACAGCCAAAAAAAAAAAAAAGAATAAATATAAATATAAATAAAATTCTGTTAAAAAAAAAGGTGGAGCCAGTTTGCTTTAGAGGGGGTGTGGGGTCCCAGTTTACCACAGTCTCCACCTCTCCCTGTTGTCTTGTCTTTGGCCTACCTCACTCATCTGTGGACCTGCCTGGCCTCTGTGGGCTAGTGGAAGGCTTAGGTGGTGTGAGCTCTGAGGTCATGCAGCTCTGGGTTCAAGTCCTCCCCACCCCCTTTACTGGCTGTGTAACCCTGAGTTTGAGACTTTCTCTGAGTCTGTTTCCTCATCTATAAAAATGAATAGTGACACACGTTCCTTACAAAGATGAGGTCATGTCAGTGCAGCACCTGGCATGACATCTGGACCCGCCATTAGTTTATGCCGTTGTTATCTTTGTTGATGACTCCCCCAGCTATCGGGGGAGGAGGACATAGACAGAATCAGCCAGGTTCACACCTGATGCCGAGGCAGATCAGAAAGTGACCCTTGCCCTCTGAGGGGAGGTACAGGAGCTGGCCAGGGAAGCTTCCACCAGCACAGTGGATCCTGGTGGCTCCTGAGCTGGAGAGGGAGGCAAGCCCAATGGGGATCCAGAAAGGAGACTCTGTTGAGCCACACTGACCTGGGGCTGCCTGCAGGGAACGTGGTGAACGGCATGATTGCCCGGCAGATGGTGGACATGCTTGTGGAATCCTCATCCAACGTGGAGATGATCCTCAAGTTCTTCGACATGTTCCTGAAACTCAAGGACATTGTGGGCTCTGAGGCCTTCCAGGACTACGTCACTGACCCCCGTGGCCTCATCTCCAAGAAGGACTTCCAGAAGGTGAGTACCGGAAGGCGGATGGGTGGGGTGCCAAGTACCAGTCATGCCCTTCCTGGCTGCCTGCTGTAGGCAAGAGACTTCTCTGGATGCCTCAGTTTCCTTATCTGTAAAACGGGGATAAAATTATCATCCTTGGACTTGTTTTGAAGATGAAATGCATCAACACACATGAGAACTTTATTTCTATTATCATTATTAACAGTCATAATATTATCATTATTATAAATAGAGATCAGTTATTCAGTTGATAACCATCTATTGGGTTTCTCCTCTGTGTTGGGCTCTGTGCTGATACCATGGACACAGCAATGATTGAGACAGACGCAGCCCTGCCTTCATGGGGCTTATAGACTAAAGGGAGAGGCAGTCACTAACGACCACTGCAGGTCTAAATAATGAGGCTGTTAGGAGGGAAATGCAGGAACCAGCTCTGTCCAGGAGCCCACTCACCTGCCTCTGCCAACCCTTCCACCCCAGGTAAGCCACTCATCCGCTCTAAGCCTCAGGTTCCTCTGTGAAGTGGGGCTAAGATAATAACATTAACTGTTTCACAGGACTGCTTTGAGGTTAGGCAGTGGGTGAACAGAGCCTGGGCAGTGCCTGGAACACAGGAGAGTACAAGAGATATTACCTATTATTATTACTGCCAGATCTTTCCCATCACCATTTTGTTAAATTTTTCCTTTGAAGTAACTTCAGTCTTATGGAGGAGTTGCAGGAACAGTACATAAAATTTCTGAATACCTTTTCACCCGGATTGCCCAAATGTTAACTTTTTATTTATTTATTTATTTATTTATTTATTTATTTATTTATTTATTTGGCTGTGCTGGGTCTTAGTTGCAGCACAAGGGGGGTCTTCGTTGCGGTGTGCGGGATCTTTTAGTTGCAGCATATGGGATCTTTAATTGCGGCATGCGTGGTCTTAGTTGCGGCCTGTGGGATCTAGTTCCCTGACCAGGGCCCCCTGCATTGGGAGCTCGGAGTCTCAGCCACTGGACCACCAGGGAAGTCCCCCAAATATTAACTTTTTACCTCATTTGCTCTATCATAATTCCTCTTTACCTCTAAATACTTCAGTGTGTATCTCCTGAGACCAAGTTCATTCCCTGACATAACTACAAAACAATTATGCAAATCAGGAAATCAACATTGAGACAATCCTGCTATCTACAGACTTTATTCAGTTTTTGCTCTTGAAGAAATTTTTTTCCTTGTCAAGGATCCAGTCCAGGATCAGGGATTACATTTAGGCATCCTGTCTCTTTAGCTCCCTTCAATCTGGAACCCTTCCTTGATCTGTCTTTGCCTCTTACGATCTCGATATTTTTGAAAAATAGAGGCCAGTTGTTTTATAGGATGGCCCTCAGTGTGGGTTTGTCTGAGTTTTCCTTGTGATTCGATTCAGGTTATACACCTTTGGCAGGAATATCAGAGGAGGGCTATGTCTTTCTCAGTGCATTCTATCAGGAGGCATGTGATGTTGGTTCTTCCCATTACAGTTGGTGTTAGCTTGGTCACATGGTGAAGGTGGTGTTTACCAGAGTCTCCACTGTACTGATACTATCGTTCCCCTTGGTATCTTGTGAAGATGTGCTTTGAGACTATGTAAATATCCTGCGCACCCTCTCAGGGTTAGCATCGATCAGTGATACTTGTCTCAACGATTACTACTATGGCAGTTGAGAAATGGTGGTTTTCTAACTTCCCTGTACCCTTTACCTTTACTACGTACCTTTTTTCATTTTATTGCAGTATGGTTGACTTACCATATTGCAATAAAATGTTGTGTTAATTTCTACAGTATAGCAAAGTGATTTGGTTATACATATATATATATATATATATATTCTTTTTCATATTCTTTTCCATTATGGTTGATCACCACAGGATATTGAGTATAGTTCCCTGTGCTGTAGCGTAGGACCTTGTTGTTTATCCATCCTACATGCGATAGTTTGGATCTGCTAATCCCAAACTACCAGTCCTTCCCTCCCCCACCTCCCCCTCTCCCTTGGCAACCGCGAGTCTGTTCTCTATATCTGTGAGTCTGTTTCTGTTTCACAGATGTGTTCTTTTGTGTCATATTTTAGGTTCACACATAAGTGCTATCATGTGGTATTTGCCTTTCTCTTTCTGACTTAGTTTGCTTAGTATGATAATCTCTAGGTCCATCCACGTTGCTGCAGATGTCATTATTTTATTCTTTTTTGTGACTGAGTAACATTCCACTGTATATTTGGACCACATCTTCTTTATCCATTCATCTGTCAATGAACATTTAGGTTGTTTCCATGTCCTGGCTATTGTAAATAGTGCTGCTATGAATATAGGGGTGCATGTATCTTTTTGAATTATAGTTTTCTCTGGGTGTATGCCCAGGAGTGGGATGGCTGGATCATATGGCAACTCTATTTTTAGTTTTTTGAGGATCCTCCGTACTGTTTTCCATAGTGGCTGCACCAATTTACATTCCCACCAACGGTGTAAGAGGGTTCCCTTTTCTCCACACACTAGGTACGATTTTACTGTAAGGAAGAGTTTTTCCTTTCTCCTCCATTTATTTATTGGTTTGTTTGTTTGTTCGTTCATTCACTCATTCATTTGTATGGGTATAGACTCATGACTTCTTATTTTATTCTAGGGATTGCAATCACTGTTGTCCGTCAGCATTTAAATAAACCCAGGGTCTCCTGAGTTGAATACAAAGTGCCCCATGCCTCCCAGTTGCCTTCTGAGAGCCTCCCTGCCTCTCTGTCTCCCCGCTTCTCAGCCACGCCTCCCAAGAGCTATCTACCCTCACTCACTCCTTTCTCACCTCCCACTCCTTCCCTGATTCGGGGCTTCTGTCCCTGTCACTCTCCTGAAACTACGCCAGCTAAGATCATCAGTGACCTCTTCACCCTAAATCTTTCCTCTGACTTGTCATCTTGGCCGCGTTTGCCACAGTCGGCCATTTCCTCCCCCTCGGCAATGCCTTGCTCCCCTGGGCGTCTGTGCCACGCATTCCTGGGACCCCCACCTTCCCTGCCAATCTCTCGCAGGCTCTTTTTTTTAATATCTTTATTGGAGTATAATCGCTTTACAATGGTGTGGTAGTTTCTGCTTTATAACAAAGTGAATCAGTTATACATATACATATGTTCCCATATCTCCTCCCTCTTGCGTCTCCCTCCCCCCCACCCTCCCTATCCCACCCCTCTAGGTGGTCACAAAGCACCGAGCTGATCTCCCTGTGCTATGCAGCTGCTTCCCACTAGCTATTTTACATTTGGTAGTGTATATATGTCCATGCCACTCTCTCACTTCGTCCCAGCTTACCCTTCCCCCTCCCCGTGTCCTCAAGTCCATTCTCCAGTAGGTCTGCGTCTTTATTCTTGTCGCCCTCGCAGCCTCTTAAACATCACTGTCCCTGAGCCCTGCACCTTCAGGAATAAGAGCTAATATGTATCATGTTCTCACTCTGTGTCAGGTCCTGTGTGTAAATGAATGTTAATTTACAGTAACCCTTAGGTAGTAAGGACTTTTTTTTTTGGCTGCGTTGTGTCTTCGTTGCTGTGTGCGGGCTTTCTTTAGTTGCGGTGAGCGGGGGCTACTCTTTGTTGCGGGGCGCGGGCTTCTCACTGTGGTGGCTTCTCTTGTTGTGGACCACAGGCTCTAGGCATGTGGGCTTCAGTAGTTGCGGCTCATGGGCTCTAGAGCGCAGGCTCAGTAGTTGTGGCACACGGGCTTAGTTGCTCTGCGACATGTGGGATCTTCCTGGACCAGGGCTCAAACCCGTGTCCCCTGCATTGGTGGATTCTTAACCACTGGACCACCAGGGAAGTCCCAGTAAGGACTATTTTTTATTCCCATTTTGCAGAAGTGGAAACTGAGGCACAGGAAGGTTAAAGTGCTGTGCTTAAGGTCACACAACTGATAAGTAACAAAGCTGGGATTAGAACTCAGGCAGTCTGGTTCCAGAGTACACTGCCTCCAGATTCATCCACTAATCTAGCCTAATAAACAGTCAGTGAGCACCTCCTGGGTGCCAGGCCCTCTCTGGGGAGTCCCAGCTCGACTCTCAAGACAGGCAGGTTAGGGTGAGAGTCTCAGTAGGGACTGCAAGAGAATCAAAAAGGACGATGCAAGAGCTAAAGTCGCATCATTTATAATTTTAAAATGACTCTACTCAGCAAAGGAGACCATCGACAAAAAAAAGACAACTGGGCTGCCCTGGTGGCACAGTGGTTGAGAGTCCGCCTGCCGATGCAGGGAACGCGGGTTCGTGCCCCGGTCCGGGAAGATCCCACATGCCGCGGAGCGGCTGGGCCCGTGAGCCATGGCCGCTGAGCCTGCGCGTCCGGAGCCTGTGCTCCGCAACGGGAGAGGCCACAACAGTGAGAGGCCCATGTACTGCAAAAAAAAAAAAGGCAACTTAACGGAATGGAAGAAAATATTTGCCAACCACATATTTAATACGGGGTTAATATCCAAAATATACAAAGAAGTCATTATAGCTCAAAAGCAATAAAACCAATAACCCAATTTAAAAATGGGCAAAAGGACCTGAATAGACATTATTCCAAAGAAGACATACAAATGGCCAACAGGTACAAGAAAAAGTGCTCAATATCACTAATCATCAGGAAAGTGCAAATCAAAACCACAGTGAGATATCACCTCACACCTTTTAGGATGGGTGTTATCGAAAAAACAAGAGATAACAAGTGTGGCAAGGATGTAGAGAAAAGGGTATCTTTGTCCATTGTTGGTGGGAATGTAAACTGGTGCAACCACTATGGAAAACAGAATGGAAGTTCCTCAGGAAATTAAAAACAGAACTACAGTAGGACCCAGGAATCCCATTTCTGGGTATCTAGGCAAAGGAAATGAAACTATAATTGCAAAGCGATGTTTGCACTCTCACATTCATTGCAGCATTACTCATAATAGCCAAGGTGTGAAAACAACCTAAGTATCTGTCTATGGATGAATGGATAAAGAAGATGTGGTATGTGTGTATGTGTGTGTGTGAAATATCATTCAGCCTTGGTTAAGGCTGGAAATCTTGTCATTTGCAGCAACATGGATGAACCTGGAGGGCATTACACTAAGTGAAATAAGCCAGCCAGAGAAAGACAGATACTGCATGGTATCACATATGTGAAATCTAAAAATAAAAGTCAAACTCAGAAACAGAGAGTAGAAAAGTGAGTGGTTTCCATAAGCTGGGAGGTGGTGGAAAAAGGGAGAGGTTGGTGAAAGGGTACAAACTTTCAGTTATAAGGTGATTTTTTTAAAAATGGGCAAAGATCCCTCCTGACGATTCAGGGTTTCACAAATCACAGGATTTGATGTCATGTACACAACATTTTGTAGCTCAATATCTGTTTCACAAAGTTACAATCTGTAACTTTAAAAGTGCATTGGCTTTATTTTTTGAATAAATAATACATTCACATAATTTTAAAAGTAAAATATAGCTAAGTATGAAGTGTGAGAAGTCTCATTCCCACCCCTTTCTCAACCTACGCTTCCTTCACCCCCACTGCTGTGAGTAAGCATTAGTTTCTTTTGTGTCCTTCTATCATTTTCTCCAGATATTATTTTCCTCTTTTCTTACATAATAGGTAATAAGCTATATACATTGGCCTGTATCACTTAACAATATATTCTAGAGATACAGGGAGTGTCCTGATTATTTTTTATAGGTATCCAGTACTCCACTTTGTGTATATATTATGGTTTATTTGATTATCCCCTGTCGATGGACACTCACTTTTTCCCAGTCTTTCGCCATTACAACACATGCTGTCATTAGGGCGGCCATGGATAGTTGTGCAAGTTGTGCACTGTACAAAGGTGCCGTTTATAGGACAGATATTGTAAATTTGTACTGCTGATTTCCAGTAAGAGTGTTGAAGAAGGCTCCATATGGGCCACTAGCAATGCTGGCTAGAACAGTTACCTTTGTATGTACATCACTTTGTACGTGAGTTGTACCTAAAGTTAAACTTCCAAAAGTGGATTGCTGGGTTAAAGGGTAAATTCATTTGTCATTTGGACAGATCTTGCCCTGCATTTTTCCTTCTCATTAGCAAAATGTGAGACTGCCTGTTTTCCCACAGCCTCACCACCAGACCACATTGTCAAATATTTGGATTTTTGCCAATCTGATAGGTGAAAAAGGGTATTGAGTGAAGTTTTAATTCACATTTCTCCTGTTACGAGTGCAATTAGGCATCTTTTCATGTTTCTTCTTTTGTATTACTTGTTCAGTGAACTGACCATGTCTTTGGTTTACTTTTCTATTGGGATGTTGGTGTTTTTCTTCTTGATTTCTATATTTGGCTGACTATAACTTTGTTAGTGATATGAGGTGTCCTTCTTTTTTCTAGTTCAGCATTTGTCTTTTGACTTTGCTTATGGTGGTTTGTTTTGTTGGTTGGTTGGTTGGCTTTGGGGAGAGAGGGTTGGCCATGCATAAGACTTGCTTTTTATGTAGAAAATTATTTTAAATATTTTATGAATTTTTAACAGAATAGATAATACAGGGATTCAGTCCTTTTGTAGAGAAATTCAGAACTTATAGCTATGGTTGAGGTTACCTTTGGTCCCCATACCCAACCCTACTCTCATCCCGCCTCTTCAAAGGCTGCCACAGTTATCCTCTAGATGTTCATATCTCTGGACATTTATTTCTGCATTTCTGTTCATATGTAAATCTTCACTGAAAAATATATAGAGGGCTTCCCTGGTGGCGCAGTGGTTAAGAATCTGTCTGCCAATGCCGGGGACACTGGTTTGATCTCTGGTCCGGGAATATCCCACATGCCGCGGAGCAACTAAGTCCGTGTGCCACAACTACTGAAGCCCGCGCGCCTAGGGACTGTGCTCCGCAACAGGAGAAGCCACCGCGATGAGAAGCCCGCGCACCGCAACAAAGAGTAGACCCCGCTGTCAGCAACTAGAGAAAACCCGCGTGCAGCAGCGAAGACCCAATGCAGACAAAAATTAAATAAATAAATGAATAAATAAATAAATTTATTAAGAAAAGAAAAATATATAGAATTATTTTAGGGTTTCCCAAGTTCTTCGTGGTTGACAGTGTTCTTGACAGTTTGCAAAACATGTCTCCAATGATAAGTACTTAGCAGATTCCAAAACATCTACTACAGTTTGGAAAGCCCTTCCTGGTGGGTGAAAACACATTTCAGGCTACTAATTTATTCTTAGTTAGTACTATTTCGTGGTTTTCTTTATTGTTTTTTGTTAGCAAATGTTTTTGTACCTATCTCTAAATTAAAAGACTTCCTTTTAAAAAACATCTTTATTGAGATATAATTCATATGCTATAAAATTCACCCATTTAAAAGGTACAACTTAATGTTTTTTTGATATATTCACAGAATTGTGCAAGCATCACTACAATCTAATTAGAACATTTTAATCACCTCAGAAAGAAACCCCATACCCTTTAGCGGTCACTTCCATTTCCCCCACTCAGGCCCCTGGCAGCTAATCTACTTTCTGTCTCTATAGATTTGCCTGTTTTGGACACTTCATATAAATGGAACTATACAATATACGGTCTTAAAAAGCTTTCCTTCTATTTAACAAACCACAGTGTCATTATCACTCCTAACTAAAAACAAAGCAATAAAGACAAAATGAAAAAGATCCATAGTTCATTAAATCATCAAATGTCTGGCCAACGTTCACATTTCCAGATCTTCTAAAGACCACATATAATTTTTTGTAATTTCTTTGAAGCAGGATCCAAACAAGGCCACCCAGTGCTATTGGTTGCTATTTCTTAAATTCTCCTTTTTTTAAAAAAAAATTATCTACTTATTTATTTTTGGCTGTGTTGGGTCTTCGTTGCTACGCGTGGGCTTTCTCCAGTTGCGGAGAGCAGGGGCTACTCTTTGTGGCGGTGTGCAGGCTCCAGTAGTTGTGGCACATGGGCTTAGTTGCTCCACAACATGTGGGATCTTCCCAGACCAGGGTTCAAACCTGTGTCCCCTGAATAGGCAGGCAGATTCTTAACGACTGCACTACCAGGGAAGTCCCTGGTTGCTGTTTCTTTAAACCTCCTTTTATCTACTGCTGCCCCTCCATCACTTTTCCCTTACCTGGCAGTTTATCTGATGGATACCTGGGTTGCTGGTCCTGTAGAGCAGCACTGCCCGATAGAAATACAATGAGGGCAACACATATACTTAAGAAATTTCTGGGACTTCCTTGGTGGTCCAATGGTTAGAATCCACCTTCCAATGCAGGGGACGCGGGTTTGATCCCTGGTCGGGGGAACTAAGATCCCGTATGCCACGGGGCAACTAAGCCCACACACTGCAACTACTAAGTCCACGCGCTCTGGAGCTCTTGCACCACTAGAGAGAAGCCCATGTGCCGCAACGAAGAGCCCGTGCACTGCAAGGAAGGATCCCGCGTGCCACAACTAAGACCCAACACAGCCAAAAATAAGTAAATAAATATTTTTAAAAAAAGAAATTTCTAATACTTACATTTAAAAAAAGAAGTAAAAAGAGGGCTTCCCTGGTGGCGCAGTGGTTGAGAGTCCACCTGCCGATGCAGGGGACACGGGTTCGTGCCCCGGTCCGGGAAGATCCCACATGCCGCAGAGCGGCTGGGCCTGTGCGTCCGGAGCCTGTGCTCCGCAACGGGAGAGGCCACAACAGTGAGAGGCCCGCGTACCGCAAAAAAAAAAAAAAAAAAAAAAAAAAAGAAGTAAAAAGAAACACGTGAAATTATTTTTAACCATGTTTTATTTAACCTACTCTACCAAAATAATATTTCAACATATAGTCAATGTAAAAATTATCAGATATTTTAAATTCTTTTTTTTATACTAAGTCTTTTTTTTTTTTTAAGGAACATTATTTATTTATTGGCTGTGTTGGGTCTTCGTTGTTGCATGCAGGCTTCCTCTCGTTGCGGCGGGCGGTGGCTTCTCTTGTTGCGGAGCACAGGCTCTAGGTGCGCGGGCTTCAGTAGTTGTGGCTCGCAGACTCTAGAGGGCAGTCTCAGTAGTTGTGATGTACAGGCTTAGTTGCTCTGCGGCATGTGGGATCTTCCCGGACCAGGAATTGAACCCACGTCCCCTGAATTGGCAGGTGGATTCTTAAGCACTGCGCCACCAGAGAAGTCCTATACTGAGTCTTTAAAATCCGTATGTATTTTACACTGTCAGCACACCTCACTTTGCACCAGCCATGATTCAAGGGCTCAGTAGCCACATGTGGCTCGTAGCTGTCATTAGTGCTCTCCTAGTTGTAGAGTTTCCCACAGTTTTGATCTGGCTGATGCAACTTTGTGGTGTCATTTAACGTGTTCCTCTGTCCCCTGCATTCCCTGTAAACTGGGACTTGGGTCAAGAAGCTCAATCAGATTCAGGTTTGGAGTTTTTGTTTTTATTTTTATTTTTCACCAACACCTTCCTTTGTGGTGCTTCATACGTCCGTCAAGAGGCACATCCTGTCCTGTCATCTCTCCTTTTGTGATGTCAGCAACCACTGATATTCAATGCCCAGACACATTAGTTCATTAGAGATTGCAAAATGGCAATATTCTCATTTCTAAACGTCTAACCTTTACCAAACATCATATGGTTTCCCAAACCCAAAGCGTCCTATGATTCCCAGACTCTTTACAAACTTTTGTATTTTACAATATGCTTTTCAATTTTTTTATGGTTTAAAAGAACAAGGTTAGGTGTTTTTTTTAAGGACTTCTTAATTTTCAAAAAGTATAACAAAGTTAAAAAGTCTTTTCAGTTTTCAAGATGCTTAATTCATTTGACAAACATGCGTTGAGCACGTACTGTGTGTAGCAGTGAACAAAACAGAGACTGACAGCCCAGTGGCTGTCAGATGAAAATAAGTAAAGAAACAAAATAATTTCAGGTTATAACCTGTGGTCTGAAGGAAGTGAGCAGGGTGGTGTGCAAGAGAGCATGCGTAGAGTAAGCCCTGTAAATTGGGTGGTCAGGGAAGGTCTTTCTAGAAGAGGACATTGAAGCCAAGAGCTGAAAGCTACCCTGTGAAGTTAGGGGAGGTTGTGGCATCCCCAGGACAAGGGACAACAAGTGTAAAGGCTGAAAAGTGGGAATAAGAGGGATGCAAAGGAGGCCAGTATGGCTGGAGAGGGCTGTTGGGGGCGGGGAGAGGAAAACTTTAAGTCTGAGAGGTGAGGGGGGCAGATGTGCTGACACTGGTTGGCTGCAGGGAGGACTCTGACTTTTGACCTGAATGAGATGGAGCTAAGGGAGTATTCTGAGCAGGGGAGGAATGTGACCTGACTCAGATGTTCACAGGGTCCCTCCAACTGTGGGTGGGTGGGGGGGAAGAGACTGTGGGGATAGAAGAGGAGAAGGGAGACCAGGGAGAAGGTTGCTGTGAGGGTCCAATGGGGGACAAAACCAGGGTAGGGGCCATGGAGGGGGCAGAAGTGTGTGTGTCCTAGATCTTTTGAAAGTAGAGCTGACAGATTTGCTGATGGATTAGGTGTGGGTAGTGAGATAAAAGAAAGGAATCAAGGATGACTCAAAGATTTTAACTTAAGCACCTGGGTGGGTGGTGATGCGATTCCGGAGATGGGTAAGACTGTGGGAGGAGAGGTTTTGCAATCAAGAGGTCAGTTTTGGCCATTTCCACAAAGAGATGTCAGATAAGGCTTCCCCTGTTAAGTGTATGGATTCTGGGGGGCAGTCAGGGCTGGGACGTAGGCTTTACCATCATTGGCATGGGATGGCTTTCGGAGGATCAGGCCTCAATGACATCTCCATGACGAGTGTATATCTCAAGAAAAGCATGCAAATTCCAGGCCTGGAGCCCCTCCAACTTTTAGAGGTCTGGAAGAGAAGGAGACTCCAGCCAAGGAAACTGACAACAGTCAGAGAAAAAGGTATTTCAAAAGAAGGGGATAGGCAAATGCACAATGTGGAGCATGGTTGGGGGGGTGTCAGATTTTAAGAGGGACAGTGTCACACTGTATCATAAGGGAAGGAGTCAGGTTGATGGTGTGACGGTAGAAGGTAAAGAGTTCCTGTGTGATTATGTCTCCACGCTCTGTGGTTTCTAGAGCCCTTCATGATTTGCAAAGCATGTTACTCATTTAGAAAGCATTTTGCAAAGTTCTTGGCTACAAAGCATTTTTTAGAGCCAGAAAATTTCGCTTCTGTTCATACCCCAGAGCAGTGTTTCTCAAACCACGTTGCAACCCATCTGTTGGTCATGAAATTTAGTTAAGTCATGACCAGCATCTTTAAAAATAAAATAGAACATTGCAGAGTGTGTTACATAGCGAAAGTCAGAATTGTGTCGTGAAAACTTTATTTTTTGAGTCATTATAAAATGCATTCTTACTATAGGTGTGGTCAAAACATTTGAAAGGCTGCCCCAGAGAACCTCTTGCAAAGAGTGCATTGAAGATCAGTACAAGAACGTTTAATGAAAGTGTCTGTAAAGTTAAAAACTGGATATAAACTAAATGTCTGTCATCAGGAGAATAGAGTGTTGTGTTTATAAAACAAGAATACTACACAGCAGTGAAAATGTATTCATTTGACCTATATATCAACATGGATAGATCTTGAAAACGTACAGCTGAGTGAAAAAAGCAAGTTTCAAATTACATGATTATAATTATAATATTCTTTAAATCAAAATAATGCACAGGATACCAAATTTTTTGTGTGAGAAAATGACAGAATATAAGTAGTAGAAGTACTGACACATTTTTTTTATTGAAGTATAGTTGATTTACAATATTATATTAGTTTCAGTGTACAACATAGTGATTCAATATTTTTATAGATTATACTCCATTTAAAGTTATCATAAAATATTGGCTATGGGCTTCCCTGGTGGCACAGTGGTTGAGAGTCCGCCTGCTGATGCAGGGGACGCGGGTTCGTGCCCTGGTCCGGGAAGATCCCACATGCCGCGGAGCAGCTGGGCCCGTGAGCCACAGCTGCTGAGCCTGCACATCCGGAGCCTGTGCTCCGCAATGGGAGAGGCCACAACAGTGAGAGGCCCGCGTAACGAAAAAAAAAATATGTTGGCTATATTCTCTGTGCTGTACAATATGTCCTTGTAGCTTGTTTATTTTATTCATAGTAGTTTGTATCTTTTAATGTCCTATCCCTATCTTGCCCCTCCCCCCATGCCCTCTCCTCACTGGTTTGTTCTAATTTGTTCTCTATATCTGTGAGTCTGTTTCTGTTTTGTTATATTCATTCATTTGTTTTATTTTTTAGATTCCACATATAAGTGATAACATACAGTATTTGTCTTTGTCTGACTTATTTCACTAAGCATAATACCACTAGGTCCATCCATGTTACACATAGTTCTTTGGAAGGATACACCAACTCCTTGGTGGATACCTTGAGGGAGGGTGGGGGTAATGGAGCAAGAGAAGGGTACACAGAGGGCTCCAATCGTACCTGTCATGTTATAGTTCTTACATATACAGTTGCTGAAAATATGTTCTGGGGTGACGGGCATACGACTTTATTCCCAGCTGAAATTTGGAGGCCTCCATTGTGTCAGGTGCCAGTTACTTAGTTGCTGGAAATGGTAGGATGGGGGACCAAAGGGCCTTGGGGAAGGGGCAGAGGTGGTGGCATGTATCAGTCAGGGCCCTAGCTGTAAGGGGGCTGGCCTGGAGGAAAGAGTAATTATCGAACTCAGAGACAGAAGGAGCTGTGTGGACAGGACGGCAGAACTGACCTTTGGCGGAGAGATACAGCCAGCACAGGGAGGGAGCCGAGGAAGAAATGCCACAAGTCCATTCTCCTGCTGCTCCCCGACCTCGGCTGGACAGGCCCCAGCTGCAGCCAGAGGGTCAGGAAAGCCTCTGGTACAGACCACAGGTGTCGTCATGTGGGGGGAGGACGGGTGGAGAGCAGCCTGCGGGGACTCACCAGGATGGCAGGCAGGGAGCTTGGGGCGGCATCTCTTTACCAGCTGCTACACAAGTGCTGAGTTTCATCGATTCACATCTTCCCATCTCTGAAAACGGACTTTATCTGACAGTGGCTGGTTGCTCAGCTTTGTGGAAATGCAGCATTCAGTATTTTTTTAAATAAATTTATTTACTTTTGGCTGCATTGGGCCTTCACTGCTGTGCGCGGCCTTTCTCTAGTTGCGGCGAGCGGGGGCTACTCTTCGTTGCGGTGCGCGGGCTTCTCGTTACGGTGGCTTCTCTTGTTGCGGAGCACGGGCTCTAGGCGCGCGGGCTTCAATAGTTGTGGCACGTGAGCTCAGTAGCTGTGGCTCGCGGGCTCTAGAGCGCAGGCTCAGTAGTTGTGGCGCACGGGCTTATTTGCTCCGCGGCATGTGGAATCTTCCCGGACCAGGGCTCGAACCCGTATCCCCTGCATTGGCAAGCAGATTCTTAACCACTGCGCCACCAGGGAAGTCCCATAACATTCAGTGTTTTAATAGCTGGTACAGCCTCACCCATACCAACCTGCTGGACGTCAGCCTTGGGTGCTGGTTATATGATTCTGGATTTTTCTCTCCTTATGAAAAGTCCATAGTTCTTTCGGGAAAGGCATTGGGGCTCCCTAGGCCACCCCTCTGACCTCCCCCGCTCACCGCTGCCCACCCTCCAGGCCATGGACAGCCAGAAGCAGTTCACTGGTCCAGAAATCCAGTTCCTGCTTTCGTGCTCCGAAGCGGATGAGAACGAGATGATCGACTGCGAGGAGTTTGCCAACCGCTTCCAGGAGCCAGCCCGCGACATCGGCTTCAACGTGGCCGTGCTGCTCACCAACCTGTCGGAGCACGTGCCTCACGACCCGCGCCTGCGCAACTTCCTCGAGCTGGCTGAGAGCATCCTCGAATACTTCCGGCCCTACCTGGGCCGCATCGAGATCATGGGCGCCTCCCGCCGCATCGAGCGTATCTACTTCGAGATCTCGGAGACCAACCGCGCCCAGTGGGAGATGCCCCAGGTCGGTGGCCCCGCACACGCGCATGCTTGCCTCCCGGGGCTTCGGGGCATGCTCCTGGCACGCTTGGACCACACATGGGGCTGTGCACACTTCGCACATCCGCTCTGCAGACCCTGGTGTGCCCCTGCTCCGCTCGTGCAAGGCCACGCCCACCCTTCTGCACACGTTGTACGGGTGCTGCTGTGCCCTTGCGCACCCCGGTTCTCCCATGCCCACCTCGTGCAGACTCGGCATGGACATATACCCTTATACATGCAGCAGCGTCCGTGGGCCCTCACTGTGGCTGCTCGCACACCACGCCTGCCACTTGTACACTCACCCCGGGAGCTCTTATAATCCTGATGCGACCACACCCACACTCTTGTACTTGAACCCACGTGGTTACACACACCTTGCTCACCTTACCAGCAGCCCCTGGTATGCCCTCTCTCGGCCCTGGCCTGCCCATGCCCACTCTTTTGCACACGCACCGTGGGGGCTCTAGGGTGCCCTGATGACTGGCATTTTGTGCCCCCAAATGCCCTCTGAGTTCCTAGCACACAATACCCTTCCCACTTATGCTGGGCCCACGTGTGCGCGCACCTCTCTTGCACACTCACTCTGAGGATGCCAGTGTGCACTCCTGCAGCCCCGGCATGCCATATGGTTGCCCGTCCTCACTCATTCACCCACACATGCCCTGGCACACCCATGCTCATTCATGAGCACTTGGACAGCCCTCACCAGCCCACCCACGGGAGCCCCTGCGTGTCCTTGGTGGCCAGGCCTACTCCTTGACCTGATGTGCCCCGAATATGCCCAGCCTACAAGTGTGTGAATGCCCCTTACACACCCACTTGCTCCAAAGTATGCCCACGTAGCCCTGGCACACCCCCAGCCCACCTCACACACTTAGCCTGCATGTGGTTCCCATCCCCCATTCTCTCACCCTCCCATGTGCCCCTCACGCATGCTCGGCCCCTGGCCCCGCCCCTGCTGTCCAGGTGGCCCTCCTGCCCACACTCACAGTGCACGCCGAGCCTGCGTGCTCCTTACCTGCCCCTTGCACTCCCACTTCCCTTTTACTCCTCAGATGCCCCCAGGCACCTGCACACTCCTCCCACTTGCTCTTGCACACCCTTCCCACCTTAACACTCACAGTTCATGAGACTTGCACTCCCATCATCTCCTCAACACCTGGGCCCCTTGAGTCTCCTCCTCAGTGACACCTGGCTCATGCACGCCCGGGCTTGTGCCCTACCCTGAGCCCTGCCCTCACGTTCTGGGCCCTCTTACACTGACTCCCGGGTCCTCTTGCACACTCATCCTGCCGCACATGCACTGACCATATGAATTGCAGACCCCTCCCACATTTACACTCCCCACCCGCGGTTTCACCCAGGCCCTTGCATGCCTCTGCCCCATATGCCCATGTCCGCCGAGCACTGAGCCGGGCACAGTCACATTCTCCCCATGTCCTCCCATGCCGCCACGCCCTCCTCACACCCGATTCCTCCCTTAGTCCCGGTGCCCTCTCACAAGGCTCTTGCACATCGGCCCTTTCACATACTCCACCGGAACTCCCAAGGTTTTGCACACTCACCTGTGTCCCTCGGGGCACCACTGTATACTCATCCTCCTCTGCAATCTGGCTTAAAAGCCGTTGCATCGTCCTTGCACCCGGGACGTCTGCACATCCCTGCATCTGCAGGAAGCCCTGGTTCACCACTGGCCCTTCACACTCTAGTACACCCTGTGGGAGCTCCTCCCCTCACGTGCACCCCACGTGCACACTCTCTGTTAGTGTTATTCCTCCAGACACCCACTTCCTCCTGCTCACTCCTTCCCATTCCCACGTTCTCCTACGGGTCCGGAGTCCATGTCTGCCTGCGTGGCCCTCTAGCGCTCATGCAGCAGTACCACAACAGCAAGAACTATATGGCGTTTGGTAGGTGCCAGGCACTGTTCTAATCACTCAGCATCTATTAACTCATTTAATCCTCACGCCAGCCCTTTTATGCATGGGTCCTACTATTATTCCCCGATTTACATAAGGGGAAACCGAAGCCCAGAGCGTTAAGTCTAACTCAGTGGCAGAATCAGCATTCGAACCCAGGCAGGCTGGCTGCAGAACCTTTGCCCTCAACCACTATGCTCAGTCTGTCGACGCCAAGAACATCGATCCTGGAACCAGCTTGCTGGGAATTCGAATCCTACACCTGCCACCTCTCAGCTGCATCACCCCGGACACGTGACTTTCTGGGCTTCCATTTCCTCATCTATAAAATGGGGATATCGGCCCCTACTTCTAGGATGGTTTGTGCGGATTTAATGAGATATCATACATAAAATGCTGGATACAGGGCCTAGCCTTGCTGAGGTTCTTACAGGTGCACCTCCAGCGAGCGCTATATAGGTTCGCTTTCAAAAATAAAAATGACGATGCTTAGAACAGCTGCGAACGCGCATGGCTGCCACCGCTGTTGTCCCAAGTCCCCGTTGACGGCGCCGCCATCACGTCCCCTCCGCCCCGCGCTGCAGGTGAAGGAGTCGAAGCGTCAGTTCATCTTCGACGTGGTGAACGAGGGTGGCGAGTCGGAGAAGATGGAGCTCTTCGTGAGCTTCTGCGAGGACACCATCTTCGAGATGCAGATCGCCGCGCAGATCTCGGAGACCGAGGGCGGGCCGGGGGAGGACGACGACGAGGGCGCGGGCGCGGCGGAGGCGGGCGCCGAGGGCGCAGAGGAGGGCGCGGCGGGGCCCGAGGGCGCGGCGGGGACGGCGGCGGCGGGCGCGACGGCGCGGCTGGCGGCGGCGGCGGGTCGGGCCCTGCGGGGCCTCAGCTACCGCAGCCTGCGGCGGCGCGTGCGGCGGCTGCGGCGGCTGACGGCGCGCGAGGCCGCGACGGCCGTGGCCGCGCTGCTCTGGGGGGCGCTGGCGCGCGCGGGGTCGGCGGCCGCGGGGGCGGCGGCGGGCGCGCTGCGCCTGCTCTGGGGCTCGCTCTTCGGCGGCGGCCTGGTGGAGGGCGCCAAGAAGGTGACGATGACCGAGCTCCTGGCGGGCATGCCCGACCCCACGGGCGACGAGGTGCACGGCGAGCAGCCGGCCGGGCCCGGAGGCGACGTGGACGGCGAGGGTGCGGGCGAAGGCGCGGGCGACTCCGCGGAGGGCGCGGGCGACGAGGAGGCGGCGGCGCAGGAGGTCGGCCCAGGAGGCCCCGACGGGACTGTGGCCGTGGCCGAGGATGGTCTCTTCCGGCCCGAAGGGGCCGGCGGCCTCGGGGACATGGGTGACACGACGCCGGCGGAGCCGCCCACGCCCGAGGGCTCCCCCATCATCAAGAGGAAGCTGGGGGTGAGAGCGCGGGCTGGGGCATCAGGGTTTTGGAGAGATTGGGGTAGGAGGCAGGGTGAGAGAGACAAATAGAGGTTGGAGAGCGGTGCACAGAGAGAGGAAAAAGGCGGAGAGAGGGTCTGAGAGATACGCAGAGACAAAGAGAGACACGCTGAGAGATGGACGCAGAGATGGAGACCTGGAGGAAGTCTCCCGGTGAAGAGGGTAGTGATTCTGGGAGAGACAGGAAAAAGTGTCTGGAGCCAGAAAGAGCAAGAGACCCAGAGACCAAATTAGAGGAGAAGCAGGACCAAGAACTAAAAAGACCCAAGATAGGGTCAGAGACACTGGGAAAGACCCTCAGAGATACAGGCGGATGTAGGGAATTAAGTAGTCCACGTGACAGAGGCCCCTAAAGCATCCTCAGTGCAATAAGTGCCATGGGGGTGCGGTTGTCAAGGTGATGGAAGGTTGTCAAGGTGATGGAAGGTTGTCAAGGTGACGGAAGGCCATGAGGGGAGAAGCTCCACTTGGAGCCAGCCTGACTCTGCACAGTGCTTTAGCCAAGGCACTCCACTTCTCTGAGCCTCAGTTTCCCCTCTGTAAAATGAGAATCTTGATCCCTCTTCTGGGGGGTGGGGGTGGGGAGTAAAACTTAGATTGCCCAGGAGAAACGGCCAGAAAGGGACACAGAGAGGAATAGGCAGGTCTGAGAGGCGCTTGGGGTGCAGGCTCAGCCCTGATACTTGCCCTGCCGCCAGGTGGATGGAGAGGAAGAGGAGGTACCTCCAGAGCCGGAGCCTGAGAAAGCCGAGTGAGTGGCCTTGGGTCCAAGGGGCCCAGCCCCTATCACTAGAAGCCTCCTGAGGTCAGGGCCTGAGGATGTCCTGTTCACTCTGGGACCTCAGCATCACCCATCCCAGGCCCAGGCCCGGAGGAGGGCCTCTGTGAAAGGCAGTAGGGAAATGAGTGCTCCTCTCTTACCTGCAAGCCTTTCTACCAGCCGTTCCCTCCGCCTGTAAAACCTTCTCCTGCGCTTCGTCTCAGCCTTCCTCCTCCTTCCCATCTTGGCTCACATGGCTCCTTCTCTGGGAAGCCGACCTTGACATGCCCCCTAAGTTGAAGAGGTGTCTCCTCCGGGCTCCCATAAGCCCCTGAGCTACCCTCGTCCCAGCCCTGACCACTCCGGGCTGCCACTGTCTGGTGACGGGTCTGTACCCCCATTGGACTGGAGCCCCATGGGGACAGGGCTGGAAGTTGTCTCACCACTGTGTCCCCAGCACCATCTAGACCTGGACCAGGCATGGGGTGGGCCCCTGCTCATGGCTTTGAATGAATGAATGAATGAATGCATTTCCCAGGCACCTGCTCACTCTTTCTGTGTCCTGCCCTGCAGTGCTGAGAATGGGGAGAAGAAAGAAGTCCCCGAACCCCCACCAGAACCCCCCAAGAAGACAGCTCCTCCTCCCCCCCCTCCAAAGAAGGAGGGGGCTGGAGGCGGGGACCTGGAATTCTGGGGAGAACTGGAAGTACAGAGGGTGAAGTTCTTGGTGAGCACCCAGCAAGGGCACCCTGAAGCCTCCTCTCCCAGAAAACATTCACACCACCTCTCCCCCAACCCTGTCCTTGAGCCCACCTGGGCCAGGCTCATCTCTGTGGGGAAGTCGATATGGGCAGAGAGCAGAGACGTCCCCAGACAGAGCAGGACCTGGGCACAGGGCAGCATTTTCAGGTGGTCCCCACTTGGCTCCTCGGCCTCTCCCTGCTCACAATCCTTATTCCAGCCTCCCCGCGTTTGCGCACCTGGGGCCACCGGCCTCAGCTTCCCACCCCCATCCTCTATCCAGAGCTAAATCCTACTGAGGCCATGGCTCTGTTCCTCCCACCGTGGCCTATTTCTTGGCTCTCAACCTTCAGGAAGGAGCTGCCACACCAGCCCCAGCTCCTCCTGTGGGGGGAGAATTCATCTCCTCATCCAGGCCCGGAAGAAGGGAGTTCGGGGCCCATGCCTCCATCTGTCCTGTCTCCTCTCCAGGCCAGCCTGACATGAGGGGCTGAGGGAAACATGTCGGACAGAGGGTGGTTTAGTGAGGATTTGGGGAAAGCATGGGGGATGGAGAGAAAAAGAGGAAGGGAGAGGTGGAAGTAGATGTCTTCTGCCCGGGATAAAGCAGACAGGGTACCCTCACCCGGGAAGCAGCATGACAGAGTGGTTGGGAGTGTGGACTCTGTAGCTGGACCGCCTGGCTTCAAAGCCCAGGTCTGCCACTTCTTGGCTACATAACCTTGGACAAGACAGCTCACCACCCTGAGCCTCCGTTTCCTCATCCAGAAAGTGGGCATATCAGCAGTACCTACTTCATAGGGTTGTGGTGACAATTAAACAGGTTCACGTATACAAAGCTATTAACCCAGGCCTTGGTACACAATAAGCACTCAATAAATGGGAGATTGTGGGACCAGATATCAAGGACCCCGGTGCTTGGGTTGTGGGTGAATGTTGGGATGAATTCTCCCGGGAAGCGAGTGGACCGTGAGCTCTGTCTTTTTCTTTCTCTCCTCATCTTAGAACTACCTCTCCCGGAACTTCTACACTCTGCGATTCCTTGCCCTCTTCTTGGCATTCGCCATCAACTTCATCCTGCTGTTTTATAAGGTGCTGATCAAGAGGGGCCGGGAGGATCGGGCGCTTACCTGGTCTGTGGGGCGGCAGGCTCAGCCCCTAACGGGTTCCCAGGGCCCTTGCAGTTCACCAGGGACAAGGTGTTGGGCTCAGGGTCCCCAGGAAGGTTCAGGCTGAACACCTGGAGCTTAAGACCCCTGTGGTGGTGAGTATGTGTGTCTGGGTCCATCTGGAACAGATGCCTGAGTGCCCTGTGGGAGTTAGTGCAGGGAATCAGTCCTGGGTTCCACGCTCAGCTCTGCCACTGGCCAGCCCTGTGCCCCTGGGTGCAGGCCTTCCCCTCTCTGCAACACCCGCTGATTCGGTTACATCTCTTTGTTCTCACATAAGCTAAAGAGAAATTTGTGGGGAGGAGGAAATGGGCAGCTCATGGTAGAGAAGGAGAGGGCTATGAAGCAGGCCTCCCAAAGGACAAAGGGACCCTCGGGGTCTTGCGCGAGATCTAGATAACAGGACAGAGGGGCAGTCTAGCAGAATGGTCAGAGCATGGCTTCTGTAGGATCTGAGTCTGGCTCCACCACTCACTGGCTGCATGATGTTAGGCAAAGTTCTTAACCTTTCTGTGCCTTAATTTCCTCATCTGTAATATGGGATAATAACAGAGCCTACATCTCAGAGCTGTGGGAATTAAAAGAGGATTAACATGAGGAATTCCCTGGAGGTCCAGTGTTTAGGACTCCACGCTTTCACTGCTGAAGGCGCGGGTTCAGTCCCTGATCAGGGAACTAAGATCCTGCAAGATGTGCGAGGCCCAGCCAAAAAAAAAAAAAAAAAAAAAAGAGGACTGATGTATGTAAAGCACTCAGAATAGTACCCGACAAAAAAAGGTGCTGTATAAATAAACGACAGCTACTACTAATTTTAGTGTTAGTGTTAATATTAGTGTTAAAAGTAGTCTCGTTAGGGCTCCACTATCAAGACGAATCAACTCTGTCTTCAGTCCTCCTGTCACTCAGTTCAATAGTCAGATTCCCAGGACAGAATCTGATTTGCTAACTAGGGTCCTGGGCCCACCCCTTGATCTTGATGGACAGCCCTGCAGAGACTGTCTCTGACGAGGGCCCAGTTCTGGGTGTGGCCGACCAGGTACCAGGACACCGGGTCCCCACCCTGTCTGACCTCTGTCCCCCTTTAGGTCTCAGACTCTCCACCAGGGGAGGATGATGTGGAGAGTTCAGCAGCTGGGGACCTGTCAGGAGCAGGGTCAGGCGGAGGCTCTGGCTGGGGCTCGGGGGCCGGAGAGGAAGCGGAGGGTGACGAGGATGAGAACATGGTGTACTACTTCCTGGAGGAGAGCACGGGCTACATGGAACCTGCCTTGCGTTGCTTGAGCCTTCTGCATACGCTGGTGGCCTTTCTCTGCATCATTGGCTACAACTGTCTCAAGGTGGGTCATGACCACAGCCTTGGGGCTGGGGCATGTGTGTGCGCGCGTGCGTGTGTGTGTGTGTGTGTGTGTGTGTGTGTGTTTGGAGGGGATGTGTGCCGGGGCACTGGCTGAGAGGACCTGGGGCAGGGGCTGGGGCATCTAACACAGTGATTAGGACAGAGGGGCGTCTAGGGTTGGGGTAAGACTGGGGGACTGAGTACAGGATTGGGGTCTTTAGCAAGGGTGATATTCAAACTGGGAACTGATACAGGTTGCAGCTGAGGAGATGGGTCCTGTGACGATGTTAATTTCTGGATCAAGAAGCAAAATTTGTCATTCGGGAATATTTATTTTCTACCTGTTGGTCAGTGGGTGAATTAATATCTGTGAGGGTCTGTGGGCCTCAGACATAACATGGGTGCCAACAGGGGGCTGTGGATTCTGACATCAACTGTGCCTGAAGCTCGTGATGCCCCGTAAGGTGTATTACGAAGACTTCAGTATGGGTTCCATGAGAACTGACTGTTCAGCAAATCTTGATACTTCACAATTGGACGAACAGAGCTCTTTTGGCTTAGAACTTTTACAAGTGCTGTCCCCTCTGCCTGGAATGCTCTGCCCCACTTCCATCTCCCTTCACCTGCCTGTTTTATTCCTCCTCCTTCCCTTGGGAGGCCCCAGGCTGCAGCAGGTGCCCGTTCTGGGCTCTCCCGGGTTTTTTCCTCATCCCAGCCCTGACCCTCTGACCGCGTTTCCCCACTACTACCCTGATCACTCTGGGGAAGCTCCTGTGAGGTGGGGTGTCACAAAGGCTCCAGCAAGATGTCCTAGCTCCTGCCGAGGCTGTGGTCTCCTGACAGCCACCCCTTTGCCTCCCTGCATGATCTAGGTGCCCCTGGTGATCTTTAAGCGGGAGAAGGAACTGGCCCGGAAGCTGGAGTTTGACGGCCTCTACATCACGGAGCAGCCTGAAGACGATGACGTGAAGGGGCAGTGGGACCGGCTGGTGCTCAACACTCCGTAAGGGCCCAGCCCCAGCCTCGTGGTGGGTTGGGGAAGCAGAGCTGGGTTTCCGCTCCAGTCCCAGCCCAGGCCTCAAAAGGCCGGCGTTCCAGTCACTGCCCGTCCTGACTCATTCTCCCCAAGCCTTTGTCTTCCTCTTAATAATACAGACAAATTTCCCCTGCATTAAAGTACCTCTGGGGGTGCTGCTGACACATGGGGATTCCTGGGCCCCATCCCTGGGGATTCTGGTTCAGTGAGTCTGAGGTGGCACCCAGGAACCTGCATTTTAAACTCTGTCCCCACGCGGGATTCTCACCAGGTGCCATGAGTGGGAAATATATGAAATCACTTGGTTTTCAAACTGAGCCCAGAGAGGAAATGAGGGTTGTGAGGGCAACGTGGTGGGACTCTGGACCCCCAAAGTACACTCCCAGCCCATTCCATTTTCCCCCAGGTCAAGTCCCATCTTATTTGTTCATATAGCGGGTCTGCATCCTTAGAGGAAGGCATGTCTAGAGTAAGAACACCAGGTCAGGTTGGAACCCTGGGTTGGCCACACTGTAGCTGGGAATTCTTGGTCCAGTCACTTGGCCTCTCTGTGCCTCAGTTTCCTTATCTGTAAAGTGGGGATATATAATAGCACCGACCTCACAAGGACCTTGTGACAATGAAATGAGTTAGTGTAGTTTCTGGGGCACTGTAAGCTCTAGGTAAGGGTTGGAAGTCATTTTCTTTTTTCTTTTAATGAAGACACTTTTTTTTTTTTTGCATCAGGTCTCAGTTGCGGCATGCAGAATCTTTGTTGAGGCACACATGCAGGATCTTTTGTTTCCGAGAGCAGGCTTTTCCTTGTGGTGTGCGGGCTCCAGGGCGCGAGGGCTCGGTAGTTTGTGGCATGCAGGCTCTCTCGTTGAGGCGCGCGAGTTCAGTAGCTGTGGCGTGCGGGCTTAGCTGTGGCACACAGGCTTAGTTGCTCCGTGGCATGTGGGATCTTCCCAGACCAGGGATAGAACCCACGTCCCCTGCATTGGAAGGCGGATTCTTTACCACTGAACCACCAGGGAAGTCCCGGAAGTTATTTTCTTATGGGGTCCTGCCTAGTGAAGTGGTGCAAGGAGAGAGAGAAGCCATACCAAGGACATGCTATACTCTCACTGTCACCATCAAAGACACATTTAACTTACACACATTCAAGTACACATGCTTAAGAGAGAGAGAGAGAGAGACACCTATTTAAAATGGTGTCTGCCCAAGACCTTGACTTCTAAATACCATTTCCCGTGACAAGGAACCAGACTCCTTGGAGAAGTGGCAGATTTTTCAGGGCTGTGTCGGGGAAGTGTAAGATGAGCCTGGATTATCTTGTTAAGTCAGAAAGCAAGGGTGTGCTCACTGCAAAATGGTGACATGCTGAAAGGACCCTGCTGCCAGCTTAGAAGCGGCTCCCCGTGGACAAATCAAGGACAGTTTGAGCGTTGATAAGGATAGAAAGTGCCACAAATTGAAACACACGTCAAATAGGCCTAAATCCATGGATTCATAATAAATCTCCACTTCACCCCCGACCCCCTCCCCAGCAAAACTCATTGGGCCGCCTTTGCAGGATGTTGGGACATCAACTCATCAATTAGAAAACTGGTAAATAAAGGGCCAGAATCATCAAATAAAATTAAACAGTGTGAGGAAGCACCCCGGAACCAGAGCAGGGCCAGGCTGCTGGTCCCAACTCCTCCCCACCTGAGTGCAGTTCTGGGGTCTTTGCACATCCCAGCTCCGAATGCGAGCCACCTGCCTCACCTGGGCTCCACCAACGACAGCAGCGGGGGAGGGCGGGGTAAGAGTTGACCTTGGGCAAAAGTCACCTGGCCTGGGGTCTTTAGAGCCTGACCCTGAGTGAGATGTGACCCCCCTGTCTCCTGTGAGAAAAGCATTGGAATTCCAACCCCCCGCCCCGGCCTGGCTGGTGGCCCCTGTTCCCTCCTACCCTGATGTCTTGTGGCTTCTTTCTCTTGGCAGGTCTTTCCCCAGCAACTACTGGGACAAATTTGTCAAGCGGAAGGTGAGAGGACGTGGATGGGGAGGTGGAAGGGCCTCCCGGGCTGGGTTCCTTGCTGCCACCAGGCCATCCAAACCCCGTCAAGCACTTGCTTCATGTGTGACCTTGGGCAAGAGGCTTTGACTGTCTGAGGAGCACCTCAGATTGCCAGTCTGGAAGTGAGCATGACAGTCACCCCTCCCGCTCTGTAATGAGACGATACGTGTAACAAGCACAGCACAGTGCCTGGCGCAGAGTAAATACTCTGAATATTAGTTTTGAGGGAGGAAGTAAGGCATCCTATTTTCAGCACACAGACTCTGGTGCTCGATTGTCTGCTTTTCTATTCCTAGTGGGGTCAACCTTTCTGTGCCTCAGTTTCCCTCATATTCAAAGTGAAGTAATGAGGGCCAACCCCACCAGGTTGTTGTGAAGGTTATATGACCTACTACATGAGCAGCATCTGGCACATAGGAAAGCATTCAGTTACAATCATTCAGTCACCCAACAAATGTTTCTTGAGCACCTACTGTGTGCCAGGACCTGTTTTAAGGACCTGGAATCCAAGGAGTAAACACATTTGGACCCTCAAGTTGGAAAGACAGAGGAGGAACACATTTATAGCATTCAGGTGGTGATAAGTGCTGTAGAAGAAAAAAGCCCCGCGGAGGGGTGGGGAGTGCGTGGGTGTTGGCCCAGACAGGTTGCTCTTTCGTGCAGCGTGATCAGGAGGTGAGGGAGCGAGGCAGGTGGGAATCTGGCGGAAGGGTGTTCTGTGCAGGGGGAACGGCCAGTGCAAAGGTCCTGGGGGAGGAATGTGCCTGGTATATTTGAGGAGCTGTGAGGAGGCCAGTGTGGCTGGGGCAGAGTGAGTGAGGGGGTGAGTGGGAGGAGATGAATTCATAGATGATGGGGTGGGGACGCCAGTTATATAGGATTCCTTGCCTACCTGCCTAATAATAATAAATGATCCCAATTAATTTGGCTACTGAGTAAACTGGGCCTTTATCACTTTGGGACCTTCCCCCTGAGGATCTGAAGAAAGCTCTGGCCCTTCTCCCCAGAAAAATGCACCCCCAATCTCTCACACAAAGTTCAGAGTGTCCCCAGACACCCCCAACCATGCAGGCTATGACCTTCCCCACTCTAGTTGTGTCTGCACGGCCCTATGCTCCCCTGCGTAGGTCTTGGACAAGCACGGGGACATCTTTGGGAGGGAGCGGATCGCCGAGCTCCTGGGCATGGATCTGGCCACGCTGGAGATCACAGCCCACAATGAGCGCAAGCCTGAACCACCACCGGGGCTGCTCACCTGGTGAGCCAGGGGTGACCCTGCACAGGCCTGGGACAGGCAGGGGAGGTGGCCAGGGTCTGACCCCCCAGCATCTGGCCATCCCTCTTCCCTCTACCCTACAGGCTCATGTCCATCGATATCAAGTACCAGATCTGGAAGTTTGGGGTCATCTTCACAGACAATGTGAGGGGGGCCCTGTAGAGGGGGAGGGGCCTGCTGGAGAAGGGCCCGAGGGCGTCGGATGCCCCACCCCCAGGTATCCCTGACCAGGGGCTGACTCCTGACCCCTGTGCACCTCTGACCCGCCCAAGGCTCCTTACCACCCAGAACACTCTTGAATTCCCGGACTATGTCCTTCTGCGGAGTGTTCCCCAACTCCCTGCAGAATGGCTTCCCACCGAGTGCTCCATTGTTTTAGAGTTGTTCCTGAACCTTCAAATAATCCCTAGCCAGAGATGGCCCCCTGAACCCCAGAGCATGCCCAACACTCTCAACTGTTCCCTGGCGCCCAGAGTACTCCTTGACCCTCATGAACGCATGCTGACCCCGGCTCTGTGTGCCCACAGTCTTTCCTGTATCTGGGCTGGTACATGGTGATGTCCCTCCTGGGTCACTACAACAACTTCTTCTTTGCCGCCCACCTCCTGGACATTGCCATGGGGGTCAAGACGTTGCGCACCATCCTCTCCTCTGTCACCCACAATGGGAAACAGGTGTGGAGGGGACCTGTCTGAGGGGAGTGAGCCTGGAGGGACGAGTTTGGCAGTCTGAGGAGGGGTGGAGGGTGAGGGCTGGGCAGGTAGGGTGAGGAGGGGCAAGGCTGGGCGGGCTGAGCCAGGGCAGGTGTGGGTGGTGAGACCCCAGGGGGAAGGCCACCTGGGCCGAACTGGGGCAAGGATAGAGAAGGCTGGGGATTTCCCTGGTGGTCCAGCGGTTAAGGCTCTGCGCTCCCAGTGCAGGGGGCCTAAGTTTGATCCCTGGTCAGGGAACTAGATCCCACATGCTGCAACTAAAGATCACACATGCCACAACTATGGAGCCCGCGTGCCGCAACTAAGACCCAGCGCAGCCAAATAAATAAATAAATATTTAAAAAAAAAAAAAGGATAGAGAAGGCTGGGCATGGGGGAGGGGCAAGCCCAGAGTGGAGCTGACCGGCCCATTGCCCGTCCCCAGCTGGTGATGACCGTGGGCCTCCTGGCGGTGGTGGTCTACCTGTACACCGTGGTGGCTTTCAACTTCTTCCGCAAGTTCTACAACAAGAGTGAGGATGAGGACGAGCCTGATATGAAGTGTGACGACATGATGACGGTAAGCCCCTCCCCCCAACACTCTTGGAACAAGTTACTGACCATCCCTGACCCTTAGTTTTCCCATCTGTAAAGGGGGTGAGTAATAGAAACTACCTGTAGACTTATTGTGAGGGTTCAGTGAGCTGACACTTGTGAGGTACTTAGAACAATGCTCAATAAATGGTAGCCACTGTTATAATAGTAATTGAGTTTTTCAAGCTATCCTTATTGGAAGGGTGCTCAGGCACGGTGCCTGACTTACAGGCCATGTGATTTGGGGTTGGCTGCTCAACCTCTCCACCCTCTGGTGTCCTCACCTGTGAAATGGGTGTATAATAACAGTGCCTACATCTTCGGGTTGCTTTTAGGACTCAGTGATGCTCCCTGATCATCTAAGATTTAAAAGTCTTAGAATAGTGCCTGGCAGGTATTAAGGATTCCACAGATGTGAGCTACTATCATCATTATAACGAAGAGTGTCACCCAAAGCATGCTATCCGTGTTTTTATTTTCTCTTCTGTTCTAGGAGTGGTGGTCATAACCCAAACTGAGTTGCTTTTTTTTTTCTAAACTCCATCTTTTTTTTTTTTTTTTGGCCTTACCGCACGGCTTGTAGGATCTTAGTTCCCTGACCAGGGATTGAACCTGGGCCCTTGACAGTGAGAGTGCAGAGTCCCAACCACTGGACCACCAGGGAATTCCACTAGACTCCATCTTTATTTTTATTATACCCCAACTGAACCTTAGCATTTCCTCCACTTGTGAATTTTTTAAACTTTTTATTTAGTTAGTTAAAAAAATTTGTTTGGCCGCACTGTGCGGCTTGTGAGATCTTAGTTCTTCGACCAGGGATCGAACCTAGACCCTCAGCAGTGAAACCGCAGAGTCCTAACCACTGGACCGCTAGGGAATTCCCCCCAAATTAAGTTTAACCTACTATAGGCATGGGCCACAGTGGAAAGAATCATCCCAGGGCTTTATCTCAGAGATGGCCTGTAATCTGGCACTGTGCTCACAGGATCCACTCAGCCTGACATTTGAGGCCCCACCAGACCTGGTCTTGCCACTCAGCCTTGTTCCCATCAGTCACTGGTCTTAGCTCTTACCCAAGAGAACTGCGTTCTCTCACTTCCCAGGGACACAGAAAGAACAGTGTAAAGTCTTTCCCAAGTGCCAGGCAGACCACGTCCCTCCCTCTGCTCAGAACCTTCTTGTGGTTTCCTGATGCCTTCACCATGGCTTACAAAGCCAGGGAAAAACCAGCCTGGCCTGAGTCTAACCAGAGCCCTTCTTGCTTTTTGCTCTCTGGCTGCCTGGTCCTCCTTCAGTTCCCCTAAGATCATGTGTTTCCTCCCAAGCCAAGCCCTTTGCATCTGACATTCTCTCTTCCTCCCTTGCCCGGCCCTATGTACACACACCCCTTCACTTGATGCTTCACCTTCAACTTAAATGCTGCCTCCTACAGGAAGCCCTCCATGACCATTGGCTGGACCTCATTTATCTCCCTGCTCTTGCCCGCAGGAACTCTATTTTCCAGCTTCACTGAACCTCTTTCAGTTCCTCACAAGAGCAAGATGCATTCTTTCCTCCCCAAATGGTGATGAAGCACATGTGGTTTTCTCTGCCTGGAACTCTCTCTCCCACCTAACATTTTCTTCACGTTCCAGCTCACACATGTCCCCTCTTCTAGGAAGCCTTGCCCCATCACCGCAGGCTGGGTCAGGCTTTCAAAGCTTCAACGCTTCCTGTGCTTCCCCCATCTCACCCCTGATTACACTGTGCTTTCACTGTCCTGGCCCTGAGCCCTCCCTATCACAACCCTGATCATTTCTGGGCTGTCACTGTCTGATGCCAAGTTTGTGAGCCCTGTGAGAGGAAGGTTCAGGACTGTCTCAGTCATTGCCATGTGTGCCCTGCTGCAACTAGCCCAGGGCCCTGTAGGTAGTGGGTGAATGTCGAATGATTGAGTGCATGACTAATGTGCTTCTCACCCTGCCCCCGCAGTGTTACCTGTTTCACATGTATGTGGGTGTCCGAGCTGGTGGGGGCATTGGGGACGAGATTGAGGACCCAGCAGGCGATGAATATGAGCTGTACCGGGTGGTCTTCGACATCACCTTCTTCTTCTTTGTCATCGTCATCCTGTTGGCCATCATCCAGGGTCAGTGCTTGTCGGGGGTGTGGGAGTGGGGGCTCTGTGCCCAGAGGCAGACTAGCTCATTTAAGAGTGCAGTCCCAGGATCACATCAGCCTGGATTCATATCCTGGCTCTGCCTCTCCCTACTGTGAGACTTTGGGCAAGTCACCACTCTGAGCCTCAGTTTCTCCATCTGTAAAATGGGGGGTTTTAATTGTACTAGCCTCATCGGGTTGTTGTGAGAATTCAATCAATTCATAGGTGGTAAATGTCTGGCTCATGATAAGTGCTCAATAAATGCTAGGTATTATTATTTTTAGGAAGCAGGGTGTGATTAGGGGGATGAGGGTGGGAGGCAGGACTCAGAGGTAGGTAGCCAGAAGAGGAGGGAGTCTGAACTGGGTCAGAGGTTGGGCACTGACTTGCGCCCTGCCACCCCAGGTCTGATCATTGACGCTTTTGGTGAGCTCCGAGACCAACAAGAGCAAGTGAAGGAAGATATGGAGGTAGGTCATATCTGGGGGGGCGACCCAGAGGGATCATGGGACCCTGGGGGGTTGAATGGGCCTTGACTCTGATGTCTCCTGCCATGCACAGACCAAGTGCTTCATCTGTGGTATCGGCAGCGATTACTTTGATTCAACACCGCATGGGTTCGAGACTCACACACTAGAGGAGCACAACCTGGCCAATTACATGTGAGTGTGGGCCCACTGGCCAATCAGGAGGGTGGGGGCGTGGCTGCCGCCAGCCAGGCCGAGATACTGGCCAGTTAGGGGAGGGGGGATGGTGTCCATGTGGGTGGATTCCCAGCCAGCCAATCAGGAGCAAGTAAGGGTGATTGCGACCTGTCTACCGCTGCCTCCCATCCCCAGGTTTTTCCTGATGTATCTGATAAACAAGGACGAGACCGAACACACGGGTCAGGTAAGGGTGTGTTAATGGGACGACAATGGGCAGAGACATGGTGAATTTTAATATAAGGTCAATCAGCAGGTGACAGTAAAAAGCTCATATCAATATGAAGCATTTGAAGATGTGACCAACCAACCCTTCCCCATCCCCCACCCCTAGGAGTCTTACGTCTGGAAGATGTACCAAGAGAGATGTTGGGATTTCTTCCCGGCTGGCGATTGTTTCCGCAAGCAGTATGAGGACCAGCTTAGCTGAGACACCCCCAGCTGGCCCTTCACCCCCACCTCGAAGGTCCTTATTCTCACAGCAAGCCCCTTAGCCCCCAAATCCCTCCCCGCAAGGCGGCTGGGGGAGGGTGACCTGTACTGGCAAAATAAAGTCTGTGCTACACCCCTGACACCATTGTGCTGGATTGTTGACATTGGGGGGTAGGTGGGCATACAGGAATTCTGCCCTCCTCTCCCCCGCCAACCCAAGAAAACCAAGACGGCAGCAGAGACTGGAGTCATGTTTATTCAGAGACAGGGGCATGTCGTGATCACTAATGTGTGTCCGCTGGGGAGGGAGGTGTGGGGACTGGTTCCTAACACCCCGTCAGGGACTCATTCCTGGATGTAGAGGTTGCTGGGGGCAGTAGGATCATCTGCTGGGCGTGTCTCCACCACCACAGGCCTAGGGAAGGAAGAGAGAAGTCAGTTCATTCATGCATTTGTTCATTCCTTCATCTGCAGAGGAGTTTATGGAGTCTTTGCCAGCACAATGCTGGGCTATAGCAGTGAATGAGCACACATGGCCCCTGCCCTCGGGGAGCTCCATCTAGAGCAGGAGACCAACATGAATCAGTGAATCAGATGAATGCAAAGAAGCATGAGGCACATAACAGGGAAACCTAGCCCAAGGGGTCAGCCAAGGTGCCCCCAAAGAATGGATGGTGGAGCCTGAAAGAGGCTCAGGAGGGAACTTGGTGAAAAGGCAGGGAAGAGTGTTCTGGGCAGAGAGAACAGCCTGTGCAAAGGCCTTGAGGTGGGAGAGAGCCTGGGGTTTGACTGCAGAAGTCATGGTTTGTGAGCTATGACCAGTATTGGGTATTTATCCTGAGGTCACGGGAAGGATTTAAGCAGGTGGAGAGTGACACAATCAGATCTGGATTTTAAAAGACCCCTCTGGGCTTCCCTGGTGGCGCAGTGGTTAAGAATCCTCCTGCCAATGCAGAGGACACAGGTTTGAGCCCTGGTCCGGGAAGATCCCACACGCCATGGAGCAACTAAGCCCGTGCGCCACAACTACTGAGCCTGCGCTCTAGAGGCCGTGAGCCACACTACTGAGCCCATGCACCACAACTACTGAAGCCCGCGCGCCTAGAGCCCATGCTCCGCAACAAGAGAAGCCACCGCAATGAGAAGCCCACGCACTGCAACCAAGAGTAACCCCCGCTCGCCGCAACTAGAGAAAGCCCGCGCGCAGCAACGAAGACCCAACACAGCCAAAAATAAAGAAAGAAAAAAAAAGATAACATCACCAGTAATGGGACAAAACATGTGCTTCCTGATCTGATGCAGTGAAAGGACACACCATCATTTCTGTGGTATTCCTGCCCCAAACGCTTAACCTGGAAACCTCAAACCCAGTTGAGGGACATTCTGTAAAACAAGTTTCCTGTACTCTTCAAAAGTGTCAAGGTTATGAAAAGCCAGGAAAGTCTGAAGAATTGTCCTAGGCTCAAGACTAAAGAAACATTACTCCAAAATGCAGCCCATCATCCTGGATTATATCCTGGACGAGAAAAAACGTATTATTTTTTGGTTATAAAGAGCAAGAGCATCATTGGAACAACTGGTGAGACTTGAACGAACGTGTGAATTAGAAGGTAGTGATATTTCACTGTTATTTTCTTGATTTTGACAGCTGTATTGTGGTTTGTAAGAGTATGTCCTGGCCTTCATTTAGGAAACATACACTGAAGTATTTAGGGGTAAATTGGCATCACGTCTGCAATTCACATGCAAATAGAAAAAAAGTATACATATATGAAAGGGAAGAATAAAGCAAATGTGGCTAAAACATAATATATGGGGAATCTGGGTGAAGGGGATACACAATTTTTAAATTTATTTTTGCAACTTCTCTGAGAGTCTAAAATTATGTCAAAATAAAAAGTTAGGATAAAAATTTAAAAATGAAAATTCCACCTTGGCTGCTGTGTGGGGAATGGACTATAGGGGGCAGAGATGGAAGCAGGGAGACCAGGTGAGAGGATGTCCAGGCCACAGATACAGGTGGCTGGGGATACCTCCGGATGCCCTCTCCACATCAGAAGCCCCCCCTTCCCGAGTTCATACCTGGGGGAGCCAAGCAGACGGAAGGTGAGGGTGGGGTCTCTCAGCTCCTGCAGCAGCTGGGGGAAAAGGTGCTGTGTCAGTGTCTCTCCTTTAAAGAGAGCAGGGGACAAGGTCTCTGAACTCCTCAGGTCCAGAAATAATCATTCTTGCCAACACCGCTCATCAGCTGTGTGACGTCAGGCGAGTTACTTAACCTCTCTGCACCTCAGATTACTAACCTTTGAAATCATATTACCTACCTGATAGGCAATCACGAAGATTAAGTAAAATACAAAACTGTAAGGGCAGAGCCTGACACATGGTGTTCTGTGAGGTAAGCACCATTTTTCACTCCATTTTCCACTCCATTTTCCGGATGAGAAAAGTGAGGCACAGGAAGATTAAGTCATTGGCCTAAGGTCATTCAGCTGGATTCCAACCCAGGCAGTCTGGGCCATGCTCTTAACCCACATATCTCTACAGTGACCCTGGATGAGGTCTGGACCTAAGCGACACTGGGGTAAAGAAGGGGACCCGTCTGAACTGAGCCTAGAGAAAGCTTCTCCTCCAGGACTTCACACCCTGACTCAGTTCTCCCATTCCATCTGATGAATGAGATGACTGACATGGGAGGGGCTGGGTTGCGGGGGCTGGGACGGAGGAGCTTACCTGGTCCGAGCCTAGAGCCCACACCTGCACTCCATGCTTCCAGAAGGCCTGGAGCCGACCCCCGACCATAGCTGGGAGGAAAGCAGTGCCTGTTACCCTTGGCTTTCCCTTAAGCCTCCAACCTGGACCCCGGACCCTATCATCCCGGCACATACCCACGGCCTCCACTGCTTCAGTCATGGGGATCTCTGGAGTTCGAAGCCCCCTGACTGGGGCCCCCTCTGGGGTCACCAGCTTCAGAGACCCTAGAAGGAGGTAGAGCGGGGTCTTTAAGAGCAGTAAGCGGGACTTAGGAGGTTATGGAGGGACCAGACAATAAATTCAGCGTGAGAAGCAAAGCAGGATGGACAAGGACTGGAGGGGCTCAGCGTTTCTGAGAGAGGTACAGGTTCTGGGTTTCGGAGATCTAGGAATAGTGGGGGAAAGGGAGGGAGGAAGATTCTTACCGTCCATCAACACCATCACCTTGTCTTCCTCGACCTGAGTCACCTGTACTGGTCCCTTGTGCTCTGCTTGAGAGGCGGGGGTTCAAGGACCAATTCCACCTCACTCCGCCTTTCCCAAGCAAGCGGGCTAGGCACCCTGTCCATTCCCAAGCAAAAGGGCTAAACCTCGCCCATCATAGAGTTCCCCAGTTCCCTATCATCAATCTCACCGATTATATATACCCAATGTTCTCCCGTCCCCTCTCGTTTTAACCCCTTTCTCAATTACGCCTCAGGCTAAGCACCGCCCAGCCACCCAGACCCAACCCTTCCAAACTGATAAGCCCCACCCCTCCCAGAGCCTGCACCTGTGCTCATCTCGCCCAGCCAGCAGGAGAGCGCGCCGAAGCGCACGGTGTGGAAGAGCACCGACTTCGCAGGCCGCCCGGGGCTCACGCCGATGCACACGGCGGGCAACTCGGAGCCTGGCCCGGTCAGCAGTGCAAACACCGGCAGAGGCGTAGGTAGCGGGAACAGCACCTGCTGCGGAACGCGCAGGGAGGGGCGGGCTCAGAGAAGGCTTGGGGCGGGGCCTGAGCGGGGGCGGGGCCTTGGAGGACAGTGGGCGTGGGGCTTCCGAAGTATTTCCTAAGTATTCCCTTGCCAAGAAACTTCAGGGGGTGAGGCCTCAGAGGGCTTAGAAATTGACGGATGTGCCCTCAGAGTGGGCGCGGCTTCCGTTTGGGGGCGTGCCGCCTTGGCGACAGAGAGGCAGGGCCCCCGGGGGCTGTGGCCCCAAAGGCAGCAAAGTCTCCTTAGAGACTCAAAGAACCTGAATGGGGTCTCCTTAGAGGTGGGGGGAGGGGCATAGGGCCTGAAGAATAATTAGGCCGGGGTGAGGAGCGGAGCTGAAAGATCAGTGAGGAGCCTCCAGGTGGGCGGGGCCTTGGGGAGATTGGGGCGGGGCCTCGGGTGGAAGGCCGGATTCGTGGAGCTCTCAACAGAAGCGTAGAGTGGATGGCCCTGGCCACCCAATCTGACAAAGTCCCCAGCGTCTGCAGGCTCCCTACCCGGACCAGCAGGAACTTGTTCATGGGCTGGTACCACTGAAGCAGGACCACGGATGTCTCCAATGCCCCACACAGGAACGGGCCCCCGGAGCTCGCGCCCTCTGCTGTGGAGGTAAGGATACATCTTTCCCCGGGCTCTGTTCACCCTGCCTTAACTCTGCAATCCTCTCCGGTCGAGAGGGAGTCCAAGTCCCGCCCCTGGTCCCGCCCCCTCTCTGCACACCCATGGGGTTTTCTCTCACCCACACAGCACGCCCGGCAGCCTTTGGTGTCCTGGATCTTAGTGGAGACCATGTTCTTCCTGCAGAAGAAGGGAGGCGTGAATGGGGGGAGGGACGGCAGAAATGAGGCATTAGAGGGGTCAGAGGTGCCACTGCGGGCTGGTACCTTGCCAGTAGCCGGTGGGGGCTAATGTGAGCGATGGGGCTTCCTGTTCTGGCCTCTTTCCGTTCCAGTAGGCCCAAGATGCTATGAGAATACAGGTGGGGGGTCTTTCCTGCAGTGTGTGTGTATGTAGGAGAAGCAGGCAGTTATAGGACACTGCACACTCCCACCTTTTCCCTATCCCATCACTTGGCCCCATCCCTTTAAAATGCCCAAGCCCTCAAGTCTCAAGCACCTTTATTTACTCATTTTTCACGCAACATATTTTAAATGCCCACTGTAGGCCAGGCACTGTGCTTGGCTCTGGTGAACCATTAATGGTGAGTAAAATAATTACGTTCCCTACCCTCGTGGTGCTTGTAGCCACATGACAAATGATGGACACTTAACCAGTCAGATGAAGTTACACACATTACAAAATTTAAGAAAAACATATCTACAAATTCTGCAAAAGTCTGTCATCACAAACTTTTGGCTTGGGGTCTCCTCATAAATTAGAAATTCTTTTACACAAAGTGTTTATAAAACAATGACACATAATTTTAATCTACCACTTGCTCGCTCTATTTTAGTAAAGCATGGAACAAGTACTAACTGTCATCTGAACATCAAGGAAATGTAAAGACTGACTTCTTGTGGAAATTACCTCAAAACTGACTTGAGAGGTGGGCACTACTGTGAGCCCCATTTTACAGAGGGGGAGACTGAGGCTCAGGGAGAAGTCTCTTGCCCCAAGTCCGACAGTGGAAAAGTGGCTGGAATTTGAACTGTAGGCTCTGTGAAGGGGGAGCCTAATTTTTTTTTTATTCAGCCATGCCCAGCTATCTCCCAACCCATTGACTCCTTAAGTTCTGACTCCCCACCCTCCCACCCAGCCATAACCAGACCTGAGAGAGACATGAGGACATTGTTGATAGAGTACACCCAGGTAGTCCGGCTAGAAAAAAGCTGTAGAGGAAGGGGAGATGGCTCCTGTAAGACCCCAGCAACCCCAGCTCCAGCCCCCACCCTTGGCCCATCCTAGGTGCTGCCCCTCACCATCTCCAGTGTGGCCTCCTGATCATTTCGGTTCAGGATGAAAATGCCTTCCTCGGCCCCCAGGAGCAGGTGCTGGTCTGGGGAGCACAGACATGAGGATGCTGGGACCTGCCTCATAGTGGGGGACTTCCCAGACCCCCCTATGGCCCCAAACACTGGTACTCTGTTCGCCAGCCCTGACCCTCAATTCTCTGCTCTCCCTCCAAACTGACACTTCCGGCCTCTGTTTCCCCAAATCTGAACTCAAACCCTGACCAGTTCTCCTGAGCTGATCTCACTCTCACCAGCCTCTGACCACCACTGGTTCTGGTGGTTCTTCCATCCCTGACTCGCAAATCCTGACCCTCTGTCCCCTCAATTCTGCCCCCAACATTAGATGTGACTCCCCAAATAGCCCTCTAAATTCTTTCCCTCTTTCTCCCCAGTTCTGGTCCCTGAATGCTAATCCTATCTCAACACTGATCCTCAAATTCAGACAGCCCTCCATGTGGCTTTTTCTGTCCAGTGTGACCCCGAAAACTCTAATACTGTTTCCTTAACATTTATCCCTCACTGACCTTGTCTCCACATCTTTGATCCCCAAACTCTCTCCCCTTCTGCTACATTCTAATCCCCAAAACTCCTGGCCCCCAAATCCTGATCCCAGTCTCTCTACCATTAACCTACAACCGAGGTTAATGGGGTCCAACTGTCCTGGATCTTGTACCCCAAACTCTGACCTTTCTGCTATATCTGACACTCCTTTTTAAAAATTTATTTATTTTTTATTTTGGCCACACCGCACAGCATGTGGGACCTTAGTTCCCCCGACCAGGGATCGAACCCCTGCCCCCTGCGGTGGAAGCGCGGAGTCTTAACCACTGGACCCCCGGGGAAGTCCCATATCTGACACTCCCGGCCTCCAAACTCTAATTTTCCTAGTCTTCACTCTCAAACCCATCTTCGCTCTACCCATCTTTGATCCCTCAACTCCACCTGTAACTCCTGGCTGTGCCCCTGCCTCAGCTCTGCCACTCCCTCCCCTCCCCTGTCCCTGCCTTTGTGCCTTCCATTAAGGGCCCTCCCCGTCCCCACCACATTCTCCATGACCCTCCTGAATGCTCACCCTTGGTGGAGGGGTGCGTCCAGGCTGCTGTGCTGTGGATCCGGAGGGGGCAGCCATTGAATAACTTTACAAGAAGGGCACATCCCTGGGTGGGCCATGGGGGCGGGGCAACAGCAGATCCAGCAAAAGGGAGGAGGGGACAGGAAGGCGTGGTGGTTAAGATTTGGAAGCAAGAGTGCCAAGGTTCAAATCCTGCCTCTGCTTCCTCAAAGGTTTATACCTTGGAAAGCTACTTAACCGCTCTGTGCCTCAGTTTCCCCAGTTTGAAATGGGGGATAACACCTATCTCTACGACATCTACCTCTTTCTGTGAAGGTATACACCTTGTAAAGACACGAGATCAGTGTCTGGCACAGAGGAACTGCTCAACGTATGTCACCTGTTATATTATTAGTCTTCCCAGCCCAAGCCCCCCACTCCCACCATGCATCCCCAGCCCCATCCAGAGGTGTGAGTCCTCAGCACGGCTGGCCTCACCTTTCTCTTCATCTTTTCCTTCTTGGGGGGCAACAGTGGGGGCTGGTCAGGCTCCCAGGGGGCTGGGTTCCAGAGTGAGGGTTCTGAGATGGGGTGGGGAAAATCAGCCCCCAAACCCCCCTAACCCTGCCACACCCCACCTCTGCCCACCTCCCACCCCAGCCTGCCCTGTCACCTGAGTGGGCAGTTAGGTGGGGGCTTCGCGTGACTGGGGGAGGCCCAAGATGTGGGGTGCGTGGAGGAGGCCCACTGGCACATCGGACCAGCACCCCCGGGCTCAGCTGTCCCTCATCCCCAGTCTCCCCAGGACCCTCGTCCGATGGAGAACGGAACTTGGGCTTTGGAGAGAGAGAAGGACGGTGGGGGAATACATTAGATGATCTGAGAGAGAGGGCGCCCTTCAATCTGCCTCCACCAGCACTGACAGTAGGTCATGGCTCTGACCCTCCCCACGATGTCCGACCACCACTCCAGCCTTCCCCTCTAACCCACGCCCAACATCGACACATGCCAGCAACTAAAGGGCGAGTGCTGGGTGCAGCAGGCGTTTCCAAGGACCAGCTACTGATCAGTGTCCATCGGGCTAAATATTCTGAGTCCCACCCCTAGGGTCGGGGTTACCACTTCCAGATCCCAATGTGCTTATCGTCCCAGTCTTCCCAGAATTCAAAGGACCCGGCATCCCAGACTCCAGCCCTAGAGGGCTCAGTATCCCAGCATCTATGGACTCTGGCCTCCTGGCCCCGTGGCCCCCAGCTCTGACCCAGGGCCTTACCTTGGGGGGCAGCGGAGGAGGTGTGTCTTCTGCAGGGGTGGGGCTGGAACACAATGATGGGGTAAGCAGGTGCGGGTGTGGGGAACAAGCACTGGGGAGGGTTGGGGCCAGAGGTTTGAGCTCAGGAGGCTCAGAGGGCAACGCGGTCTGGGCTGGGGCCGGGGGTTAAAGGACTGATAACCATGATGTTAACGGTAACAGCAACTCCTGGATATCGAGTGCTGACAGCGCAGCAAGTCTCTGCACCTTCACGCCCACCTTGGAACACAGATCCTATGAGCTCCTGGGGTCAGGTTCTCACTTGGTGCCAGGCGCGCTGCCCGTGACCCCATGACAGACGAGACGTGTGGGATGGATGGGTGGGCCCTGAGGCTGACACAGGCCTGGGGCTGGGGGAGATGGGGGCCTGGGCCGACTGCTGGGGCTGAGGGCCTGACATGGGGGAAAGGTTCAGCCTGAGGCTGGGTGAGATGAAGAAAGATGAGGGCTGGGGGTTGAGGGTTAGGACTGCCGTTGAGATCTGGGGATGGGAGCAACCTCTGGCCGGAGCCGGGGACTGAGATGTAGCAGTGGGCCCAGGGTTGCGTTGGGGTGGGGTTGAGGGTCAGGGGTCCGGCGTGAAGGAAGGTGGGGGCATTGAGGGTCCAGTCAGGGGTCAGGGGTCAGCGCTGAGTGGTAGAAGGAAAGCAGGGGCTGAGGCTGGGGTCGGGGTGGAAGGAAGGCGGGGTCGCAGGAAGGTGGGGGCTGGGGGGGGGCCTGTGGAGCTGTCTTACATGTCCACGTCGTCGTAGTCATCATCAGACTCCGACAGGTGCCTCCTGAGGAGGGACAGGTATAAGCCTCGGGTGGTCCCCGCATGTAGCCCAGCCTGCCTCCCACCCTGAGGGTCCCTGACCTAGGACTGCTGCTCTTGAAGTCTCCAGGGGGCTGTAAGCGAGCCTGCGGGATAGTAAAGGGTCAGCAGTGGCCCAGTGGGAGGGGAGGGGAGGGCGGCTGGGCGGCAGGGGAGGCATCTCACCGTGTCGGCTGTGGGTCTGGACTCCATGCCTCTGAGCTTCCTGAACTCCATGTGCCGCCCTGGGGGTAACACACAGTGAGCTGGGGAAGTGGATTTGGGAACAAAAAGAGTAGAATTGGGGGTGGGGTCTGGGATCAGGGTCTTAGGACTGGAGCTGTCGCTCCAGGGGAGGGATCTTGGTTTACAGGGGTCTCATTTGGGGGTCAGGGTTTGAGATCAGGGAGCTGGGGGCTCAGAATGGTTACAGAGTGTTTGTTTTGAGGTTCCAGCTGGGTACCAAGGATCAGACAAAGATTTCTGAGGTCTCTGGGAGTCCTGGTGGTTGTGGGAAGTCTCAGGGGCTCTGTCTGCAGGACAGAGAGGTAGGGGTCTCTAGCGGCACTTTGTAGATCAGGTGGTGATGAGGTTTTCTCTGGGGTCTCCTGTGGGGTCAGATGGTGATGGGGTTCTCTGGGGCCTCTGGCCGTCTGATGAGGGGGCATCTCTTGGCTTATAGGATCAGGTGTCCCCGGACGTAGGGGTTCTCTACTCACGACAGCAATCCGCGTCTGGGATCCCCAGAGAGCTGGAGCGATGGGTGGATCTGATCCGCCGAGGGATGGCGGGGGGGAGCTGGGCAGAGCAGCGACTGCATCAGGACCATGCCCTCTAGCAGCCCTCACCACCCTGTGGGCCCAGCTTGGAGCCCTTGGTCCTCCCATAACCTCTGTGCCTCCAGCCCTGCGCCAAGCTCCCCATCCTCACTGGCTTTTTTCCTTCTAAGACAGGCAGCAAGGGGGTGCTCCAGGCAGGGGAACAGCGTGAGCGAAGTGGGGGGGCGGGTCCCTCACCTCAGGCTCCTCATCTTCAATCTCGCCAACAGGGGCCCCCTTCCCTGGGTTCCTCAGTTTGTCAAGAAGATCTACGATCAGGCCTCTGTTTAGCCCAGGCTGGGACACCAGTTGATGCTGGGGAGGGGAGGAGGGTGTCAGCAGACAGAGGGCTGGGCTGGAGAGAGAGGGTTGGGACGAGGGGCTGGAGAACCCATCTAAGGGAATCTAGTGGGGAAGTTGCCAACAGAGGAAGACGCAGGGAATTCTGGGGACCTGGGGGATTCTGAGGAGTCTGACGGGATTAGATAAACTTAGGGTAGGGCACTTCCCTGGCGGTCCAGTGGTTAAGAGTCCCCGCTTCCACTACAGGGGGCACGGGCTCCATCGCTACTCAAGGAAATAAGATCCCGCGTGCGCGCATCGCGGCCAAAAAAGAAAAAATAGGGTAGTTGGAGAATTCCAAAGGTGTCTTAGAGGGGACTGGAGTTCCCCTGGAATTCCAAAGCACAGCCAGGAATGGGTCCTGAAGCCCCTGGGAATTTGTGAGTTTTAAGAACTCAGCGTATCTTGGAAAAAGGTCTGGGATACAATTTGCAGAGTCTTGGGGATCCCTGGGGAATTCGGAGGGACTAGGGACTTTGAAAGGGCCATGGGGGTTCTGTGGGATGAAATTATCAACGTTCTAGGGAGCTGTGGGAGGCCCTGGGGGATTCCGGGGGTGAGTCTGGGAAGGCTTCTCTGGGATGGGAGGTTTACAGTGAGCATCTTGGTGGCGCTGGGTCGTTTCTTGGGGCTCTTAGTGAGGGTGACTTTGACAAAGTTGTGGAAGGCAGCCGACCTTGGGAGGAAGAAGGCAAGTTCTGCGGTGAGGGCGCCAGAGACCCTCCCATCAGACCATCGCCCCTGGCTCCACCCTCCCTCTCCCTCCTTCCCATCAACCTCTCCTACCATTTGCCTTTTTCCTTTAGCCTTGGGGGCTGGTAGCCACTCTTGGTCATGAGGAAGAGAACTCTGTAAACAGAGTAGGACAGAATATGGGGATCAGACTTTCCAGCGGAGGTCAGACCTCATGGCTCAAGGGAACCCCGATAGCACTAAGATCAGCAGAGAGCCAAGTGGGGGACAGAATGAGAACGAGGGTTAGGATTTACAAGGCATGGGATGCCACTTCTAGGGGATACTGCTAATCGCATTACAGAGCTCCTGCAGTCTCGCAGGGAGCCTCAAGATGGCGCTCCCCGTGTTGGGGGCTCCTGGTGTGGAGGGCTGGAGAAAAGGCTTTCTGGGCTCAGGGGAGCCTGAGGGTCTCGGATGGAGCTCAGAGCAAGGGGGTGTCTCCTGTAGGGGGTCTCGTGGTGGGGAAGCAGGTTGGGGGCTGGTGTCCAGGGTCAGAGTTGAGTGGGGTCTCTGGGACTAGGGGGACATGCCCACATCTGCCTACCTGAGAGGGTGCACGTCAAAGAGCGGTGGTTGTAGCTCGGCTAATTCGATGGCTGTGACGCCCAGGGACCAGATGTCACACAGCTCATTGTAGCCCCCCTTCAGGGCCACGGCCGCCACCTCTGGAGCCATCCTGGGGGCAGAGACCCTCAGAGAGCCAGGGCTGACACAGGAGGACGAGGGGAGACTTTGGGGGGGGTAGGAGAGAGACAAGGAGAACGGGGCATACAGAGAGACAGATGCAGAGAGAAACATAAAGATGGAGAGAGACAGACATAAAGACGGAGCGAGGTAAAGGCAGAGAGACAGAGACAGAGAGAGAGAGAGAGGGAGGCAAACGTGGACAGATATGGAAAGACAGAGAGATCAGGATAAAAATCAACACAAACACTGAGAGGAACAGGTGGAGGGGGCACAGAGAGCCCTAGGTAAATGGAAAACTCAAAAGGGAGCCCAAGAGAAGACAGAACATTCAACAGAACAAGGTAGAGGCAGGGCAAAAAGCCAGGATGGAGATTCCCAGAGACCCAGGCTGGGAAAAGCTGCTGCCCCCTGTACCACCCCCAGCTGCCAGCCAGGCACCCCTCACCAGTAGGGTGTCCCAATGAAAGAGAGGCGTCGAGCCAGCGTTGCCCCGATCTGGGCCGAGATACCAAAGTCAGCTAGAGGCAGAGAGAGAGATATAGTGACCTCTCCTGTCCCCTTGGGCCCCCAGCCAGTCCCCCTCCAGAGCCCCACCAGCCACACTCACCCAGTCTGACCTCCCCAGCATCATTGATGAGGATGTTGGCTCCCTGGGGAAGAGGGGGCGATTAGAGGCTGTCAGAGATACCCCCCAAGTCCAATGCTGCCGCCACTCCCTGTCCCACACCACCCCGAGCCCTCCAAGCACCACTCCCATATCCTGGGCTCCCCACCCACCAAGGCCACCTTTCTGCCCCTAGACCACCTTGATGTCCCGGTGTATCTTCTTCTGTGAGTGGAGATAGGCCAGTCCCTGGGGAGGAGGGTGGACACGGGGGCTGTAAGTGTCCGGGGGCTGGAGCAGGGCCCTGCCCCTACCCAAGCCCACAGAGCATCTCCTCACCTGGAGCACTTCCCGGCAGACATAGCTGATCTGGAGCTCTGACAGGGGGCCTGTCACTGCAAAGGTCACGCCGGTGCGGTGTTGGGTGCGGGCCAGGCCCCTGGCCGCCACCCACACCAGCTGAGAGGGTGCCACATAGAGAGGGGGAAACAGGATGGGACAAGTAGGGGGAGGAGGCAAAGGGGTGGTCAGCAACGGAGAGAGGGGCAGCGATGCAGGGAACCAGAGGCCGGAGGGAGAGAGATTCGTTCAACATATATTTACCGCGTGCCTACTGTGTGCCAGCCACCGTGGCAGGCACCGGGGATACAGCTGTGGACAAAAGAGGCAGAGATCCCTGCCCTCATGGACAGAACATTCCGGTGGGGGAGATGGACAGTAGACAAGATAAACAGGTAAGATATACAGTACGTGAGATGCTAATAAATAGAAGAAAAATAAAGCAAGAAAAGACAACAGGAAATATGTGTGGGAAGGGGTATGACATTTTACACAGGGTGATCAACCCTGAGAAGGTGACGGGGGTGAAGACGGGAGCCGCCAGTGCAAAGGCCCAGAGGCAGGAGAGTGCCTGGTGGGTCTGGAAAGCAGTAAAGTGGATGGAGCGGAGATGAGGTGTGTCTGCTTGGGGTGTGCCAGTGGGGGTCAGACTTGCCGGCTGTGATGAGAAATTTGGGCTTGGCTTTGGAGGGAACTGGAAGGTATGGAAGGGCTCTGAGCAGGGGGTGATGTCACTTTGTAAAATGAGGAAAGGCAGAGAGAGACAGGGAGAGAGACAGAGAGAGAAAGAGAATCAGGAACAGACCCAAATTGAGGCAGAGAAAGAAAGACATGGTCGGAGAACAAAAAGTGGGAAAACAGACATGGTGAGAGAGAGACACACAAAGGGGTGAAGAGGATACACTAGAGAGAGACAGTAGGCAGAGGGGTTAGAGACCAGGTCTGACGGGCTGGCAGGGTGAGTCACTTCCTCTCTGTGGGCCTCAGTTTCCCCCTCTGAGGACTTCTTAATGAAGTCCTTCCTTCCTGGCATTTGAGGTCTGAGGCCAGAGGGAGACCGGGAGATGGTCGAAGATAGAGGTGCGCAAGAGAAAACTCGAAGTGATCAGAGGCCCACCCCACCCACACCCTCCAATGCTCCGAGAGAGTGAAAAGCAGGCTAAGAGAATCAGAAATACAGTCACTATTAAACGAACATGTGGGCACTGAGGATGAGCCAGAAATGCAGAAATACTCAAACGCATGAATACACCTTGGTGAGAAAATGCAGACACGGGGAAGATGGGGCAGGGGAAGTAGAGGGGATCATTGCATGCAGAAAGACTGGGGCTGGACTCTCAGGTCCTGGAGGACAGGGGTCAGTGCCCGCTCGGTCACCACAGTATCCCCAGCATCATACAGGCCAGACCAGGCCCAGAGGAGGGGCCGGCTTACTGTGTGAAATATGGACCGTAAAGACAGTCCCAGGAGACACAAAGGCAGAGAGACAGGACAGGCGAATTGGGGGGAATGGGGCTACCTGGATCCCCGTGCCCTTCCTCTCACCTTGGTAGATGTCCTGGAGAGAACCAGCCCCACAGAATTCCATGCAGATCCAGAGCTTCTGCAGCCTGTAACAGTTCAAAAGCAATACTAATAACAGCAGTAATGATTATAGGATACCTCCTGGCTCACTGTCCATCTTATTCTAGTTCAACAAGAACTTTAATGTGAGAGCTGTCATCTCTCTATTGCCCACTACAGTGAGAGCATCCCATTTTATAGATGGGGAAGTTGAGGCTCAGAGAGGAAATATATGTTTAGGATCAACTGGAGTGGAACCCAGCTCTTTGGGCTCCTGACCCATGGCATCCTCTGTCGTCCCATGCTAACCTAGGAGACAGGGTAGAGACCTCACAGGTTGTGGAAGTTCGGAGGGGACAGAGGAGCTAGGATACCAGGTCTGGGGGACAGAGGACTTTATTGGGGCATCTGGGATCTTAATTTGGGGGTCAGGGAATTTAGGGGTTCGTATTAAAGGAAATGAAAGTGAAACTAGGGGACCCGAAGGGCAAAATGATGAAAGATTAGTTTTAGGGGACTTGGTTTCAGGTTTGGTTACTCTGAAGGGGTCAGTTTGGTGGACCCCTAGTCAGAAATGGGAGTTATTTATTGGAGATTAGATTTGGGGGTGCTCTGGTCAAAAAAGTGGGACTTTGGGCTGGGGATCAAGTTAGGAGTGCCCCAGTTAAAAATGGGGGTCCAGGATTAGAGGTCAGGTTAGGGGGTACCCTGGTCAGGAATGGGAGCTCGCGGGTAGGGGCTGGGCTGGGTGTCAGGGCAGGTCTGAGGCTCATCACCAGAGATAACTCCCATGGTAGGCAACGATGTTGGCGTGCCGACAAGTTTTCAAGATGAGGATTTCCTTCTGAAGTGTGGAAACATCATCGTCTGCAAGGAGGGACAGAGAGAAAAGGCTGCTGCAGGAAGGGAGTATGGGGGAGATCCCAGTGTCCCAGGAGGTGGGCGTGTGGGGAAGAAGCTCCTGAGGTCCTCTCCTCACCAGGCTCCATCTTCACCATCTTCAACGCCACCAGGTCCCCCGTCACCTTGTCTCGAGCCTTGTAAAGGGGAAGTTGGCAGTCAGGCGGGCTCCATTCGCCTGAGCTCCTCCTCAGCAACCCTGAACCAAAGCCAAGGACTGGGACCCTCTCACATCCCCTTCCCTTCTTGGGCCTCACCCCAAAGGTCACCGGTTTGAGGGTGATGGAGAATGAGGGGGTTCCTCACCTTGAAGACTTCCCCATAGGTGCCACCACCCAGCCGCTGTAGCAGGTCATAGTGGTCCCGGGGATCCCTATTAAAGATGTCAGGGTCCACGAGGTCCATTCCTGGGGCCCGGAGCTGGGCCTGCGCCCAGTGGCCAGCAGGGCCTCAGGGCTCGGAGTGCTGTCACCTCCCTCCCTCCCCACACGCCCTGCACCCGCCTTGCCTCCACCGGCTGTGGCCTCCCCCCTCCCCACTCTCGCTTCCTGCCCCAGCACAGAGCTGTGCAGCCGGCTCCACCCCCTGTCCCCTGGGCCCTAAGAGCCTGTGAGGGGCAGCTTGCCTTGGGACCCAGGGGACACCCCCTCCACTTCCAGGGCCCTGGGCTGCATGTAAACCAGATGCAAACTATCTTAATTGTGACCTGGAGGGGTGCCCTAACACTCCCTCCCCCGTTCTGGGCAGCGGCTAAAAACTACAGTTGAACCTCTGCTGAGTGCTTGAGTGCTGGGCCACAACTCAGAGATGGCAGGTCTGCACAGAGACGGCCATGCAATGTATATCACTGCTCACCGGGGGCACATACATGCACTTAGTGGTAACCTCCTGTGCGGTGCGAAGACCAGTCGACATGCAAATGCCTGGATATCCGTGTGCACATATGTGGATGTACCCAGAGCATATACATAAGTGACACATGCATGTGTATCCATGCCTGCAGTGTGCAGAATCTGTTCACACATCTCATGATGGCACACACGGGGCACTCGCTTTCACCCACAAAACGAGCCGGAGGAGTCCAGGAACCCCCTCACCCTGCCCCTGCCGGACAGAGAACAACGGCTTTGCGGGCCGCAACCCCCGGCGTTAGAATGGAGTGCGAGGAGCTCAGGATCCTGCCTCAGGGGCCGAGGCCTGGGCCAAAAGGGGACCTCAGAGAGCACCTTCCTCGGGACTTGGCCACGGCCCAAAAGGAATCTATCTAACACGTGCATTCCAACACAGTTTTGAGTTCACGGCCGCGCGCAGTGCGACGTGGGTGCAAGCCGCCAGTAAACAGGCTCCTTCACTGGGAGTTCCCGCGCACTTCCCAAGGACTGGAACTGGATACGCGAGGCCCCGGAAAACCTTAGCCCCGCCTCCTCGCCTCTCGAGGCGCCTGCGCACTGGGCTAGACTAGGTCTTTTCTCGCGCCGTTGGTTCTGCTCGGTTAGAGCGTATGCGCACGCGCTAACTGCGCCGCTGGGAAGAAGTCACGCGGCAGCCGGAAAGCGTGGCAGTAGCCTCCAGAGCTTCCCCACGCCTTCACCGCCGCTCGGGCTGGAGAGAAAACAAAGACGTAGTTTCCGTTTCCACCAGCTCTTCCTCTTCCAGTTCTCGAGGACGCAGTGCCGGCCGGGACTTCGGCTGTAGCCCTGGTGTGGGAGGCGACAACAGTCATGGCGATGTTCGAGCAGATGAGAGCGAACGTGGGCAAGTTGCTTAAGGGGATCGACAGGTCTGAGCCTGGTCGGAGGGAGCGCTTCTGGCCAAGAGGGGTGGAGGAGAGGGTTTTCTGGAGACAGCAAGGGGTGGGATTTTTCAGTCATCCTGGAGGGCATGTTTAAGGAAAGCACTGTAAAGGCCTAAAGGCAGGAGGTAGCCCTGCCAACCGCTCAGTCTCCCCCTCTTTAATTGCTTTAAGCCAGCCCTCTCTGCTCCTCAGCTTTCCCTCTATCAGCCCCTCAGTTTCCTCTCTCTGTTCCTCAGTCTCACCGTGTCTCTCAGTGCCTCTTTATTGCTCTCCCTTTTTTTCCTCATGTCATTCATTGAACACATGTTTACTAAAATCTACTCGGTCAGTTCTGGGCAATGCTGCGGACCACAGGTGACCAAAAACAGCCAAAGGTCATGCTTTCATGCAGTTCCTAGTTCAGAGTCCAGGCAGACCAGGCAATAGACAGTGATAGCCAGGAGTGGTCAGAGCGGTGATGGGGGAAGCACAGGTAGATTGGTCGGGGCTGGGATGAGGGAAGCTAGGCAGGAGAGGATGGGGCTAGACCACAGTGGGGTTTGGGGACAGAAGGAAGGGGTGGGTGGCGAAGATGTCCAGGGGACCAGGTATACAGGCTGCAAGGGCTGGTTGGCTGAGAGATTGAGGAGGCATCCTAGAAAAGACTCCAGGGTTCTGACGGGGTTTAGAAGTTACACTTAGGTCTGGGATGTGGATAAGCTTCAGTAGAGGTTATAGAGCTGATTCAGTATTTGAGTAGAGCAAATGGCCAGTGACAGATGCAGAGGGAGGGAAGAAAGGAAGAGGGAGGAGCAGGCTACAGTGCCCTCCACCCCCCACCGGGTTCCATAGAGTGACTGGCCTCAGCTCTTGTCTCCTCTTTGCTTACCCATCTTGTTTCTCCTCTACTCTAGGTACAATCCTGAGAATCTGGCCACCCTGGAGCGCTATGTGGAGACACAAGCCAAGGAGAATGCCTATGATCTGGAAGCCAACCTGGCTGTCCTGAAGCTGTGAGTGTCTGCCTCCATTCCCACCCCCATGCCAGTAGCCAGCACTCCCAGCACTGGGTGGGGTGGGAGTTGGGGGTGGCCTGCAGGATGTGGCTTCTCTCTCTTTTTCAGAGTTGAAGTATCGTTGATTTACAACGTTGTATTAGTTTCAGGTGTACAACATAGTGTTTGGATATTTTTATAGATTATGCTCCGTTTAAAGTTATTATAAAATGTTGGTTATATTCTCTGTGTTGTACATTACATCTTTCTATTTTATTTATTTTATACATTGTAGTCTGTACCGCTTAATCCCCTATCTTCCCCTGCTTTGCCACTCCCCCACCCCACTCCCCTCTGTTAACCACTAGCTTGTTCTCTGTACCTATGAGTCTGTTTGTTTTGTTGTGTTCATTCGTTTGTTTTATTTTTTAGATTCCACATAGAAGTGAAAACATATGGTATTTGCCTTTCCTTGTCTGACTTACATCACTAAGCATGATATCCTCTAGGTCCAACCATGTTGTTGCAAATGGCAAATTTCCATTCTTTTTTTTTTCTTTAAATGGATGAGTAATATTCCATTGTGTGTATGTGTTTATATGTACCACATTTTCTTTATCCATTCATCTGTGATGGACACTTAGGTTGCCTTCAGATCTTGGCTATTGTAAATGGTGCTGCTCTGAACATTGGGGTGCATGTATCTTTCGAATTAGTGTTTTTATTTTCTTCAGATATATACCCAGGAGTGGAATTGCTGGATCATATGGTAGTTCTATTTTTAATTTTGGGGGGAAGCTCCATACTGTTTTCCATAGTGACTGCACCAATTTACATCACACTAACAACCTACGAGAGTTCTCTCTTCTCCACATCCTCGCCAATGCTTTGTTATTTGTTTTTTTTGATGATAGCCATTTTGACAGATGTGAAGTGATATCTCATTGTGGTTTTGATTTGCATTTTCCTGATGATTAGCAATGTTGAGCACCTCTTCATGTGCCTGTTGGCCATCTGTATGTCTTCTTTGGAAAAACGTCTATTCAGGTCTTCTGCCCATTTTTGAATAGGGTTGTTTGTCTGTTGGTATTGAGTTGTATGAGCTCTTTATATATTGATATTTTGGATAGGATGTGGTTTCTCTTAATGTGCAAGACTAGGAAGCCAGAGAAGTTGGGGCTGGAGGAGGGATGGCTTTTAAATAAAAACACACATACAGGCTAGTACATAAGACGAATGTCTAGTTTAACAAGTGATTATAAATGAACACCTATGTAATCACCATCCAAATTGAAAAACTGTGTGTTGCTAGCGCCCCTGGTCCTTTGCCCCACATGCTTTGTGCCAACCACCCTGACCCTGGTAACCGCTCTCGTGGTGTGCTCTCATGGCCTGGCTTTATGTGAATTTACTGCACGGCACGTACACACGCACACATACACACGCATCCTGATTAGCTTAGTTCAGGTTTGCCTATTTTGACCTTGACATAAGTGTAATCATACAGCTGGAGCTCTTCTGCGTCTGGCGTCTTCCGCTTGGCCCTGGGCTTGTGAGCTCCATCCTTCTTCTGTGTGGCTGCAGTTGGTTTGTTGTCATTGCTGTGCAGTGTTCCATGTGTGTCTGTGTCTTAATTATCTGTTCTCCTGTTAGTGGGCATTTGGGTTCTTCCTCCTCAGTGCTTTATTGACATACTACCAGCTGTGTAATTTTTATAGCTTGCATAGCCTCGGTTTTGCCATCGATAAAATGGAGATAACAACACTTGTGTTTGTGAGGTTGTTTGGGTGGTTATTGGTGATAACGGCTGCTTAGTCAGTGCTCCCCATGTGGCAGCTGCTGTGCCGGGAGCTTTGCGTGTATTAACTCACTTAGGTGTGAGGTGATTGTGCGCTCACTTGCCCTTGAGAGCTAGATATGGTTGTTATTGTCCCGTCTTGCAAGGGAGGAAACCGATGCACAGAGCATTTAAAATAAGTAGTCCGGGCTTCCCTGGTGGCGCAGTGGTTGAGAGTCCGCCTGCCGATGCAGGGGACACGGGTTCGTGCCCTGGTCTGGGAGGATCCCACATGCCGCGGAGCGGCTGGGCCCGTGAGCCATGGCCGCCGAGCCTGTGCTCCGCAACGGGAGAGGCCACAATAGTAAGAGGCCCACATACCGCAAAAGTAAATAAATAAATAAATAAAATAAATAAAATAAGTAGTCCGCTAGTCCCCCCCAAACAAACAAACAAATAAATAAATAAGTAGTCCAAGGTCACTCAGCACTGAAGTTTAAACCCAGGCACTTGGCTCCAGAGCCTTGACCAGTACTGCAGACTGCCTCTTATGTACTCATTTGTTTGTGAATCACTCAACACTGTCTGCCTTACTGCATGGTTGTGAGGATTAACTGTCCCCATCTACAGAGCAGGAAAGTAGGGTCAGGGAGGTTAAGGTCACACAGCCAGAGAGTGGTGTGGTTGGGATCGGAGCCCAGGTGTGTCCGGCTCCCAGACTCTGGGCCGAAGCAGTGGGCAGCCTGTCTGGCACCTGGTGAGGCCCAGGGACCTGGAGACAGCACTGCTACTGTGTCTCTTGTTCCCCTTCTCAGGTACCAGTTCAACCCAGCTTTCTTCCAGACCACGGTCACCGCCCAGATCCTGCTAAAGGCCCTCACCAACCTGCCCCACACCGACTTCACGCTGTGCAAGTGCATGATCGACCAGGCCCATGTATCCTTCCCATTTCCCGGGCTGGGTGTGTGGGAGGGGGCGGGGCAGGGTAGCCGAATTCATGGGGAAGTGGTCTGAGTTCAGCCACAGACACTGAGCTCTGAGCTTGGCCCGGTGCTGGCTGGGACTGGAGCACTGTGGAGGCTGAGGAAGGCCTGGCCCCGTGCCCTCACGGAGCTCACAGTCCAGTGGGGGAGACCTGTCCTGTCGGTGACAGCCTGAAATAGTCAGGGCTTGGGGTTAGAGAGCAAGAGGCACCTGAACCTGCCTGGATGCTAGGAAAGCTTACTGGAGGAGGGAACATATGAAAGGTGAGGAATTAGGTGAAGCGGTAGGGAAGGGTGGTCCAGGCAAAGGGAATAGTATGTAGGGAAAGGAGGAGGAGAAGAGCTCAGTGCTGGTTTTCAGAGGCAGTAGAGGAAGTTTGGCATAGCTGCGCCACAGAATTGGTCAAACTCAGAAAGGGCACTGGGGAGCCGTAGAAGGCTTTAAAGCTGCAGAGCGATATGGGTAGATTTATGCTTTAGAAAGATTCCCACGAGGCTTCCTAGCTGAGTAAAGACCACCAGGCAAAAGGCAGGCGCCGTGAAGAGCTAGATTGTCAGCTGAACTTCATTGTATGTAACCTCAGGGCCTGGCACAGTGTCTGCACAGTGCTGGTCTTCAGTGAGGAAATACTGAGTGAAAAATCAATAAACTGGCCTGCTCACTGGTGGCTGGGCTGAGAAGTGTCTTCCTCATTGAACCTGCTCTGCCAGGTATGTCCATGGGAGCACCTGCCTTCTGAGAGACTGTCCACCTTCCCCAGAGGTCTGTTCGGGTGGCTTAAGAAAGGCACGTTGTCCACTTTTCAAAGTACAACGAAGTGTACAGTGAAAAAGCCAAGGCTTCCTCCCTCCCCATCCCACAGCCACCTACTCCCCTCCCCGAAGACAGCAGTTGTTTGCAGTTCTTGGCTACCTTTCCACAGATACCCTACTGGTACATAAGTACAGGTGTTTATAGACACATATTCCTCCCCAACCAAATGGTGGGCTGTTACACACACCGTTCTGCATCTTGCTTTTTTCTTATCACAGTGTGTCTCATCGCTTTCTCCATGTCACTTCTATAAGAGGTGACTCGATCTCAGTGTGTGGAGTGGCCACAGTTGAATTGTCCCCATCACTGGGTCACTAGGGTGTTTCTCACTTTTGCCATTACAAGCGTGCTGCGGTGCACAGAAGGTGGGCGGGCTGGTCTAGGGTGAGCAGCAGCCTCCTCAGGCTCCAAGACCTTTTGCCCTTAACGCTTCCTCCCAGCAAGAAGAACGGCCCATCCGGCAGATTTTGTACCTCGGAGACTTGCTGGAGACATGCCACTTCCAGGCCTTCTGGGTAACTTCTCTTGGGTCCGTGGTCAGGGTGGTGACTGTGCCGCGTGGAAAAGACTGCTAAAAGTCACGGCCAGGGCTTCCCTGGTGGCGCAGTGGTTGAGAGTCCACCTGCCAATGCAGGGGACACGGATTCATGCCCTGGTCCGGGAGGATCCCACATACCGTGGAGTGGCTGGGCCCGTGAGCCATGGCCGCTGAGCCTGCGCATCCGGAGCCTGTGCTCGGCAACAGGAGAGGCCACAACAGTGAGAGGCCCGCGTACCAAAAAAAAAAAAAAAAAAAAAAAAGTCACGGCCATGCACATATGTTGGCTGCCTCCGTGGCAGTGGGCCCTGTGCTCAGAGCTTTGCGTGTGTGGTCACATGGAATGGTCATCCTCACCCAGAGCCAGGACTCCCAGGTCCTCTCCTCTGCCCGCAAAGCTCAGGAGCGTGCTCATGCGGCCCGCTCTCTCTCCCCCCTCCCCCTCCCTCTCCCCCTCCTCTCCCCCTCCCTCTCCCCCTCCTCTCCCCCTCCCCTCCCCCCTCCCCCCACGTTCTTCCAGTAAAAGTCCTCCATCCTCTAAATACTCTTCCCCCTTTTCTTGTTCTAACTGAGCCTGGCCTCCCACTCCTGCAGCTTCCCAAGTGGGAGGCCAGGTGGCCGCCTAGCTTCTCACTGCCACTCCCAAACCCATCTCCCCTCCCCCAGCCCCCAGCCCCGAAGCGCCTGTGATAGCACTTCCTGCCCCACTTCGTTGGTATCAGCATCCCCCTGCCCGCCCCCCATGACTGCTCCTCATTTTTGTGAAGAATTCAGCTCACTGCCGCTCTTTACCACTGCTGTCTTTATTCTCAGATACTTGAAAGGGCAGATCCGTCATCCTTCCACCACCCTGACTTCTCAGTTTCCGGATTTCTTGTCTTACCTGTGTCCTGAGCCCCTCACATCCTAGACCAGTTCTCAGCACATTGGACCCCTGAGGAATTAAAAAAACAAATACGAACACGTGAATCCTGCCTTCACAGGATCTGATGTAATTGGTCCAGGTGTGGTCTAGGCTTAGGGATTTTAAACACTTATCCTTGGTGAGTCTGATCGCCGGCTAAGGCTGGGAACCACCCGCCTGTACTCAATTGCCTCCTCTTCTGCCCATGAATGTCAAACGTTTCCACCCTCCGACCACTCCCTCCTCGCTTCCCAGCTCGCCCCCATGAGGTCAAGTCTCCGACCCGACATTCTTGGGCCTGGCCAGCAGCCCCAGTCCTCTGTTCTGCTTCCTCCTTCAGCGCAAGGCGTGCGCTTCTCCCCTCGACACCTGTGTCTGAGGGGATGCTCCAGGCTGGAGAAGACCCAGCAAGCGACCCAGACCCGCTCTTCAGCTCCTCCTGGCCTGGGGCCTTGCTTCCCTCCCCCTCGCCTGGACAGCTCTTCACAGCTGCCCATCACCACCACTTTCTCCCCACCTCAGCTTACGATCGGGCTTCTCATTTCATGGGAAAATAGAAGCAGCCAAAGCAGAACTTCCTGCCCCTGGCCAGACGTCTACCGGCAGCTGACAGAGCACTTTTCTCTTTTCGTGGGCGACCTGTCCCTCCTCCCGTCACAGGCACCCCTGCTCCGGTGCACCGACCCCCTTCCCCCTGGCCCACTCGGCAGCATCACCCAAGCCGTTCTCCCCAGTCTCTGATAGCAGCAAACTTGGCCTTCCCGCACTGTTTCTGTCACCACGGAACACGTCCACCCCGCAGTGAGTTCTAGCCTAAAAAAGAGAATGCTCCCTGGACCTCCACACTCCCCACCAGCTCTGCCTCTCGCCCGCTCCCTCTGCTCCCCTTCCAGCCATGCTCCTGCCTGGGGCACTGGCTGGCCCAGTTTGCCCAGGGCTTTCCTGGTTTTCAAGCTGAAAGTCTCACATCCCAGGAAACCCTCAGTCTCAGGTGAATCGGGACTGTCGGTCGGCCCGCCCCTGGGCCAGGTTGCCTGTGCTCAGCCTCCCCTCTCCCCCTGCTCACATGAACTCAACGCCGTTCAGTGCATTCAGGCTTTTATGACCAAGCCTCTGCCCCCCCAACCCACACGCAGGCCGTGGAACCACTCTTGTTGAGACCCACAGTGACGTCCCCATTGCTAGGTCTGGTAGGAAGTTCTCAGGCCCTGGCTCAGCTGCCTGGCCAGCGTCTCTTGGCCTCCGGGACAGCTGCTCTCCTGGCTTTCCTCCCGCTGCACCGGCTGCTCCTTCCCGTTGTCCTTGCAGGTTCCTCGTTTCTCACACTGAGGTTGGGGGGCGCCCTGGCTGGGAAGGTGGCATTTGAGCAGAGGCCTGAAGGAGGTGGGAGTGGTAGCCGTGGGGGAGGAGAGTTCCAGCCCCCAAGGCAGCCAGCGCAGAGACCTTGAGGTGGGCGGGTGTCTGGAATTTCTAAGGGGCAGCAAGGAGCCCCAGTGGCTGGAGTGAGGGGGTGAGTGGGAGGAGGTGGCGGGCAGATCCTGGGGGGCCTCGTGGGCTGTGGTAGGACCGTTGCCCTTTTCTCGGAGATGGGAGCCAAGAGGAGGTAGGTGAGTGTAGGTAGCTAATCTGTATCTGTCTCCTCTCTTGGGACTGTGGTTTCTGCCTGCCAGGTTCAAACCCCAGCTCTGTGACTTTGGGCTAATCACTTAGCTGCTCTGAGCTTTGATTTCCTCATCTCTAAAATGGGCAAGGGACTTCCCTGGCGGTCGAGTGGTTAAGACTCTGTACTTCCACTACAGGGGGTGCGGGTTTGATCCCTGGTCAGGGAACTAAGATTCCACATGCCGTGCGGTGCAGCCAGAGAGAAAAATAAAATGGGCAAAGAAACAGCAACTGTTGCATCATAAGGTTGCACACAGAAGAAGGGCTGGCATGTGGGGTGAATGCTGGGGTGTTCACTTCTGCTATTGTCATTGTTAATATTCTTGACATTATTGATGTTACTGTTATTTCAACATTGTAAATCCCCTCACAGCAAGCCCTGGATGAAAACATGGACCTCTTGGAAGGTATAACTGGCTTTGAAGACTCTGTCCGAAAATGTAAGTTCCTCTCTGAGCTTGGGCTCCCTGCTGCGGGGGAGGGAGTGGCAGCAGGGTCTTGGGGGTGGCCCTTCATCATCTTTGTCCCTAATTTCCACAGTTATCTGCCATGTTGTGGGCATTACTTATCAGCACATTGATCGCTGGCTGCTGGCCGAGATGCTCGGGGATCTGACAGGTAAGGCCCCCTTCTGGGTCCCTAGTGCCCGTTTAGGAGGTTGGGAGCGAGGAGGGCGGTGGGCCTCAGCCAGCTTCTCAGATGGGCCCACCCCTGCCTCACCAGGTCATTATTGAAGGCCCAGGGAGGGAATAAGGAATTAGTATAAAATGTTCCCTTCTTTGGCGGGGTTCCTATGGCATTCATTCATTTATTCTGCGTAAATTAATTCAACGCCTATTCTGTGTTCAAGGCCCTGGGGCCACAGCAGTGAACAACACAGAATGACTCAGATTCGTTCTTGTGGAGTTGGCAAAGCAGGTGACAAATGAAGATGTACATGTCCAGTGGGAATTCATGCATGACAGCCCCTAGAGAGGGCTGGGGTGGGTGAGGGGCGGGGGGACAGGAAGCACATGGAGGTGAGGAGGTGCAGCATCTGAACGGTTACAGCCTGAGGGCAGAGCCAATGTGAGGATCCTGTGTGCTCACAGAGCAGCCAGGAAGCCCTAGGCTGGAGCAGGGTGAGTGAGGGGGCGTAGCTGAGGGCAGCGAGGTGGTGGTGGGAGGGGCTTCAGATACCGAGGAGCCTCCTGCCTGAGGACTTTGTCCTTTACCCTGAGTGAGATGGAGCCACTGGAGGATCTGAGCAGAGAGGGACCTGATCAGATTTATGTTTTTAAAGATCCCTCCAAGGGCTTCCCAGGTGGAGCAGTGGTTGAGAGTCCGCCTGCCGATGCAGGGGACGTGGGTTCATGCCCGGGTCCGGGAAGATCCCACATGCCGCGGAGCGACTGGGCCCGTGAGCCATGGCCGCTGGGCCTGTGCGTCTGGAGCCTGTGCTCCGCAACGGGAGAGGCCACAACAGTGAGAGGCCCGTGTACCGCAAAAAAAAAAAAAGATCCCTCCAAAAAGAAAAAACAATGTGTGTGTATTTGCTCATTTTGCAAAAAGAAACGCAAGAAGGAAAAATAAAAGAACTAAGGAAAATGGTTACTCCCTGGGGGCCGGAAGTGAGAACAGGGAGGAGAGTGGTGGGTTGGGGGAGAGATTTCTCTAAGTACCGTCTTGGGTAGTTTTGCCTTTTGAGCCAGGTGGGTTTTTTGTGGGATGTTTGTTTGTTTTCAGTGGAAGCTAACTTTTAGTGGGCACTTTGAGTCAGGCACTATACTAAGTGCTTTACCTCGGATAGATGTTTTACATATTTAAAAGTGAAATTAAATCGAAAGGGGATGAAACAACCCTTAGAATGGAATGTAAAGGGAAACAGATGAATAATAGTCATACAGAAAAGAGTTATTTCAAGGAACAGAACACTTCTCTGGCTGGACAACCTTACAGGCATATTTTCTGAAGGCAACAAACAGTTGCAGAGAAATGCTTAAACCTGGTGCCATAAGCTTGTTGTCAGTGGTAATGATGACGCCCTAATTCTGAAGCCATTTCATGTAGATTGTGGCGAAGGGCAGATAAGTACACTGCTGTCATTAGGAGCCGAGCTTCGAAATGGGAGAGGTAAATAGAAAATGAAAGGAGGCTAAGGCAAAAGCCCTGTAATGGGAAGGATGAGAAGGCTAAAAGGCTCCCTCTGGCTGCTGTTCGGAGAATGAACTATAGAAGCACCAGGCCGGCAGCAGGAGACCAGGTGGGCTGAAGGCAGGGAAGGGGGACACCTTGGCCCCCCGGTGCTGTGGGATCAGAGTGCGCAAAGCCCCTGTGCTGCTGTGTCCCCTGCAGACAGCCAGCTAAAGGTGTGGATGAGCAAGTACGGCTGGAGCACCGATGAGTCGGGCCAGATCTTCATCTGTAGCCAGGAAGAGAGCATTAAGCCCAAGAATATCGTGGAGAAGATCGACTTTGACAGTGAGTGGTGGCCTGAGGCCTCAGGCTGTAGGCCTGAGGAGGTGCCCTTTGACAGACCAGGGCTGGGGCCCCAAAGGACCCAGGTAAATAGGTTCTGGTTCAAGGCCAGGAAATTGGCATCTGCCAGACTCCCCTGACCTCTTCCGTCCCAGGCCGCCTGCCCAGGGAGGGATGGCAGAGAATGCTGGGTGTCCTCCCCTGGAATTCTGGGTACTATATCCTGCCCTGAAGCACTCAGTAAGACTTCCCGGGGTCTGGAGGGGCCTTGCAGGGTGTCCCCGCACCTTCACTGATCCCAGGGCTCTCGGGGCCTCAGCCCCGCATCTGCTAAAACGCAGCAAAACACCAACCAGAAGTGCAGGCTCTGCAGTCCAGCTAGCTGGGTGGGATCTTGGTTCTTTATTTCATAGCTGTGTAACTTTGGGCAAGAGATTTTTATCTCTCTGTGCCTCGGTTTTCTCACGTATAAAGGGGGGATGTTGGCACCAATGATTATAACAAACACTGTGTAGTTCTTTACACTTTTTAAGTCATTGGTCCTCAGGTCACCCCCGTAAGGTAGGTGCCATTATTGTAAGTAACTGAACACCACCACGATAGGCACCTCATGGAGGTGTGAGTGTGAAGTGAGGCGATCCACGTGCACCACTTAGCAAGGAACCAGTCCCACAGCTCACTGAAGGTTACCCTTGTCACCATCACGTATACATTACCTAACACAGACTCCACTGGCTGCTCAGCTGGAGCAAACCTGTTGTTCCACTAGCACGCGCTCTCTCACCTTTGCGCTGCATGGATGTCTTGGAGTGAGAGAGAACCGGGGGACAGGGAAGGGCTGCTTCCTTAGGCCCTGGGTCTCGAGTGTGATTCTGGTGTTTGAAAGATACGGACTGGTATGGTGTAGCCTCTGAGTACAAACCAAGTTGCTGCTTAATCGAGAAACAAGATTGAGCGGGCAGTCATCTCCACATTTGGGGGCTGTGGACCCTCACTCTAAATGAGATGTGCCCACTGGCTGGGGTTCTCTGAGAGAACTCACTGGAGCAAAGGGTTCTGCAGTGAGGAGATGTAAGTTCAGTGCTCAGAGTGTCTTGCAAACAGTACGTAATAAATGTTACTATGACGGTGATGATGATAGCGAGCTACACTTACTTAGTAACAGGCATTGTTCTAAGGCCATCATTTAATCCCATAGGGTAGATGGTTCTTATAGGTGGGAAACTGATGTTTAGCGACTTGCTTGAGGTCACCCCACACACCCTGCCCCCCGGTACAGGGTGGAGCCGCGACCTGAACCTAGGCCTCCTTGTTCCAGACTCCAGACTTTTAACTCTCCTGCCTTTGTGATGGTGACTGAGGGGGTCTGTGATCATCTGCCCCTAAACAATCATGGGCGCTGTGGTTGGTGGCTAGAGGTTCGTCTCCCGTTGTGCTCACGTTGACCCTGGCCTTCCCTTTCAACAGGTGTGTCCAGCATCATGGCCTCTTCCCAGTAACTTTGCAGGCGTTTAATAAAGACTTGTTGACTTCTTAGCCCTGTTATCTTCTTGTTGGCTTCCTGACTCTGCCCCTCTCCCGCCGGGGGAGCAGGCCTCGCATGGCCCTGTGCTGGGGCCACCTCTGTTCTGGCTGCCCACACCCACGTCCACCAGCAGCCAAGCTTCCTTTGATCTCCTCCTCTGCCCGGACCCAGCAACTGACCTCCATCACCACCTTCCTGACCTGTCAGGTCACAAGTGGAGGGCACGCAGCCATGAGTCAGCAAAGAGGGTGTGAATGGGCTGTGGGTGAGTCAGCAAGGAGGAGGGTGTGAATGGGATGTAGGAGCCCAGCCCTGCACCTGGGGCCAGCTTGGGCTCTTCTGTCCTCTTGAAAACCTAGGCGAACAGGTGTGGCCACTGGGTTCCTGGTGAGGGAGAGGCACCGGTTGCCCTTGGCCCTCACAGATGCAGCCACTAGTGGCCCTGAGGCAGTGGCTGGAGGGGTGAGTTTGCGCGGGGAGGGGGGGTATTCTGGCTGCTTGCTCAAGCGGTTTTGTGTCCTTGCTTTCTGTTCCTCAGTTTCCTCATCTGTGAAAGGGGGAGAATAATGCACCCTTGTCAGAATCATGAGGATTCTGTGAGCTCTGGCTGGTAAATTCCTCAGATCAGGACCTAGCCTGATTTTGGCGCTTAGAAAACTGGAGTCGTTAATTTCAGAGTCAGAAGAGTTTGTCCCCAGTGTTGCAAACTAGTCCCCAGCACTCTTCTGTTTGGTGAGACTTTATAAGAAAATTGGGATTTGAGGCCAGGCCATTCCACCCCTACCCCATGCCAAGTCCCAGCCTACAGTGGCCAGGAGGCCTAGCACACGTCACATGATCCTTAGTTGGGTTGGTCATTCGCATTTTACAAAGTATTCCAGACATTCTGGCAGAGTGACCTTAGGTTGGTTATTCGCATTTTATAAGGTATTCCAGACTTTCAGGCCGAGTGACTTTGGGCGGGTGTCTTCACCGGTGAGCCTGTTGCCTGCAGGAAGAGGGAGTGGGGACAACAGTGACTGGGGAAAATGGAGGAAATCAAATGCCACAATAGATGCACATCCCTTTACATAGACTGCTGGTGCCCCTGAGGGAGCGCCTCATTCTCAAATGACCATACGTGTGGACTCTGCCCACGGAAAGGGCAGGTGAGCCTGTGCTGCCAGCCTTCCCAGCCCTCCCCACTTGCCAGCACTCACACCCATCGTTCTCTGAGGGCCCTGACTTGGGAAGCCAGGGCCGACGGGACACCCTTTGCTCTGGGATCAGACCTGAGCAGGATCCAGGAACTAGGGCATACCCAAACCCTGGGGACAAAGGGTGCTTTTGCAGCTCAGGAATTGGGAGCTGGCTCTAAGGGGGGTAGAAGGAGGGGAGACTGGTATGCTGTTACCCACCCATTTGGTTGTGTGAGTCAGCAAAAGGCACCCTTTCTGGGTGGGCACACTCCCACTCACCCACGTAACATTGCCCTTGTGTAGGGTACAATGGGCCATGGCCACCCTGCAGGGGAGGAGGAAATGACCTTTATCTGTTTTGGAAGCCACAACTTGTCCGGCTTTGCCAACCTGCTTTTACTCCAGGAGGATCATCCTTTGAGCAGCTAAGAGGCCTGGCTCTGCAGAACGACTGAGTTCAAACACCAGCCTAGTGACCTTCGGGGGTGTTAGTCAACCCCTCTGTGCCTCAGTCTTACAGCTGGGGAGAGTACCCACTCCAGTCATTGCTGTGAGTTAATGCACTCAACTTGTCACCTGTCATGGTGGCTCGGGCTTAGGGCTGCTGTTTCAGGTGCTTCCACAGTCACCTCTAGACATCCCAGGACCTGTTCATGTTCCTGCCCTGAGAGGATGCAGCCCTCTCTCCTTTGTTTCATCTAAGTAGCATTAATAATGGGATACAGCATTTATTTGTTTTAATTCAACACTTATTTATTTAATTTATTTTTTTGACCGTGAGGCTTGTGGGATCTTAGTTCCCTGACTAGGGATTGAACCTGGACCACAGCCGTGAAAGTGCCGCATCCTAACCATTAGACTGCCGGGGATTTCCCAGTAATGGGATACAGCATTTAATAAGTTCTGACTGAAGTCTCGAGAGCTCCAAGAAATGGTGATGTGGAAATGGTGAACCTAATGCCAGGGCCCACTGGCCATACCCTTTCACTCAGGGATCTCTCCCTGCCCCCTCTTCTTGCCTGCTGCACCTTAACCCTCCATAAACAGTAGCAATTATTACTGCACTGTCCATGGATGGCTGCTGGGAAGTGGCCTCAAAGCTGGCAATTAAAGGGAGCCTTTAATTTAAACCTCATTGGCTGGGGACCTCGACATCCACTTCATCTCTGAGCCCTTGGTCTGGGAGGTTTCTCAGTGTCAACCGGGAGCACGCAGGGAGGGGCAGATGGCCCATTGTTTGAGTGGCCTTTCCCTGCCCAGTGAGCCCAGCGCAAGAGTCCTGGGCTCGTTCTGCAGGTTAGGCAGGAAGAGGGTGCTTTGCCCCAAGCCAGACCCAGCCCAGCCCAGCCCAGCTTTGGAAACAGCCAACACCCGTGTCTTTGGCCAGGTCATGGCATTACCTGGGAAAGTGGGCTGCCACCTAGGCATCATCCCCTTCCTTTGCTTGCCCTTGGATCTCTTCTAGTGCCTTTGAGAGAGGAGAGGAGAGATCCCGGTAGCTCCCATAACCTGGAGAAGCTGTGTCTTCTAATCCCCATCCCCAGCAGATGACTGCAACACAGTCCTTTTGTATTGCCAGTCAGGCTCTGCTTCAGTCAAACCCTTACCTTCTTACCTTCCCTAACACCCACCCATTCCCCTCAAGGTTGCTCTAGGTCCAAAACCTAGAGCCATCTTGAGTCTTGATTCTTTGCTCTTTCCCGCCCCTGCCTCCCACCCCCATCAAATTCATGACACTAAGTCTTGGAGGCTCCACTTTCCCACATCCTCCCACTGCCTCTCCTCAGCACTCTCCTCCTTCACCTTCTTGTCTGTCTGTCCAGCCTCGTCAGGACCATCGCGGCAGCCTCCCCGCTGGGCTCCCTGAACTCACTCCACCTTCTACAGTATGTTCCCCTTGTGTGGCCAGACAGACCCTAGGGACAGTTGAATCAGACCCCACCCCTGCTTGCAGTCCTCTCCTAACTTACCATTGCACTTAGCATAAAATTCATTATATGTCCGCACTGCACTTAGAATAAAATCAAAACTTCTTTTCAGGCAAAAAATAGTAAAAAAACCAAAAAACCAAAAAAACTCCTCAGATTCTTCAGTATGGTTTTAAGTCTGTTCATTCATCTGGGATTTATTAAGCTTCTGTCTTGTGCCAGACACTGCTTCAGGGGCTAGAGATACAGCAGTGACCAAAGCAAAAGATCCTCACCATTCACAGGCTGACATTGTTGGGAAGGAGACAAATAAACATGATAAATAAAGCGGTCATGTAGTATATTAAATGGTGATCAGTATTCTGGAAAGAATAAAGCTGGGAAGGTGTGGGATGCTATTTATGAAAAGGTGGTCAGGGGAGGTCTCACGAGGTGATACTTCCACTGATCTGCAGGAGAGGAGGCTATGAGCCCTGGGGATCCAGTATATGGGGAAAGTGTTCCAAACAGTGGTAACAGGTATCACCGTATACAAAGGCCCTGAGGCTGGAGCATACCCGGGGTGTTGGAGGAACAGCTAGGAGGCCAGCAGTGTGGCGGGAGCTCCGAGAGGAGGGGCAGAGTGGGAGGTGAGCTGGGATAAGAATGGGGACCAGGATGACCAGGACCTGGAAGACCTTGTGGGTTTGGCTGAGGCCCCAGGAGTCTCAGTTATTTCAAAAGCTGGGCTGGGCTGCACCAGGGCAAGGAAGACTCCGGCAGCCTTTCCTCCTTTCCTTGACTTTGACACGAGGCACCAAAGGAAGGTTCTGAGCAGGGAGGAAGGGACTTGATCTGACTCAAGTGTTCACAGGCTCCTTCTGACTTCTTGTGAGAAGGAGAGTTGGGAGGTGAGTGGAGGAGCAGAGAGATGGTGAGGACGCTACTGCAGTGGTCCAAGCGAAGACAAGGCGAGGCTGGACAGGACCAGGATGTGTGGCCGTGGGGGAAAGGGGAAGTGGGTGGATTTCGTACATACTCTGAAGATGGAACTGACAGAATTTCCTGAAGAACTGGATGTGGGGTGTGAAGACAGAGGAGCCAAGGAGGACTGCAAGCTTTGTTGCCTGCACAGCTGGAAGGATGGAGGTGCCATTGACTGGGATGGGGATGACTGTGGGGTGACCAGGTCAGAGAGCAAGATGAGGAGCTCCGCTTTGGATATTTACACTTGACATGCCTCAATGTAGCAATGTCATTTATCTGTATTTATTTATTTATTGCTGCGCCACGCCCCCCCATATTAGCCACTTGAGAACCAATCACATTTATCATGCTCGGCACCATATCGCCAGTACCCAAGAACAGGCCCTGGCACACCAGTAGGTGCCCAATAAATGTTTGTTGAATGAATGAAGATAGACAAGTCCAAAAAATCCTCTACCTTACCCATCAGCCAGTATCTATTCCAGTCTATCTAACTCCCATGTTCATTTCGTGAATCCCTCAGATGTTTGTTCAAATGTTCTCCTTCTCCGCAAAAGCTACCTTGAGTACTTCGTTTACGTTCCAGCTTTGCTTGATTTTTCTCCATAACACTTACCCCTGTAATATATATGTACTTAAAATTTTGTTGTCTCCCTTCCATGAGGCCAGGGAGTTTTGTCTATCTTGTTTACTGGCAACGCACACAGAGGGCGCTTAATAAATATTTGTTAAATTTCTGTTACTGAATGGGAATACACGCCACGCCTCAGCAGGTTCAAGCCTGATGTCGAGACCCGCCTTACGAATCATCCATGCTCGGGCCCCGCCCACACGCAGAGGCCGCGCGCGCTCACGCGGGAGAGGGGGCGCGGCTCGTCCATGAGCTGAAGGGCCGAGGGGAGGTGCACTCTGCGCAGGCTCCGAGCTCCCCGAGGCGGGGTTTCAGTGCTTTTTGGCATAGGAAGCGCGCGCGCGCGAGAGGGCGGCGGCGGCGGCGCGGTGCGCAGGCGCAGCGAGCAGTGCGCAGGCGTCAGCGGAGGGCGGGCTGAAGCTGCTGAAGCGGCGGCGGTAGCGGCGGCGGCGGCGACGGCGGCTCGGCCAGAGGGGCGGGAGCAGAGGCGGGAGTGGACGGGCTCGGGAGAGGCAGCGGAATGGTGGACTACCACGCGGCGAACCAGTCGTACCAATACGGCCCCAGCAGCGGGAGCAATGGCGCTGGCGGCGGGGGTAGCATGGGCGACTACATGGCCCAGGAGGACGACTGGGACCGGGACCTGCTGCTGGACCCGGCCTGGGAGAAGCAGCAGCGCAAGGTGCGCGGCCCGCGGACCGAATGGGCTGGAGGGGGGGGCTTCCGAGGGAGGCTGGGGGCCGGAAAGGGGCTGGGAGGTCCGGAGACGGAATTGGAGGGTCTGTGGTGAGAACTGGGCGTCCTGGGACTGAACTGGCGGGTCTGGGAAGGGCTTTAGAGTCCTGAAGAGGAGTTGCAGAACTTGAGCAGGGAATTGGGAGTCTGAAAAAATAATTGGCGGCTGAGTAGGGAATATGGAAATCTAAAACAAGGAATCGGGGAGCCCGGTGAAGGAATTGGAGGGTCTGGGCGGGGAATTGGGGGAAACCGGCGAGATGATTGGAGACTCTAAAATGGAATGGGGTCTGAGGCGGGACTGGTGGGTCAGGATGGACTGGGGGGTGTTCAGAGAGAAACGGGGGAGTCTGGAATTTGTGGGTCAGGATAGAATTAGGCGTCGGGGGAGTCTGAAGAGCTCGAGTACGGAGGGGGTTATTTGGATTGCGGAATCCTCTGAAGAGGGTTGGAATTGTGGGAGCCCCGGGTTGGGGGACTTCTAAAGGGGATGAAGATTCTGGAAGTCTGAAGATGGAGTAGGGGTACCAAGGAAGGGATTATGAAGTCTGAAGAGTAGTGGGAGGACTGGGGAGACTGGGGAGGTGGAAGGAGGAGAGGGGCTGAGGAAAGAAGTGGGTGTGAAAGGACCCGGAGCTTGGGGGGTGAGAACGGGGAGGGCTGCTAAGGAGTTCCGGGACTCCGGTTCTGAAGGGAGAAGTTATGGAGCTGTGAATAGGAGGTTTTGGAGGAGGTGAGATTTATTTGGGGTGCGCTGTTCTACGGGGAAGAGGAGAAGATTGGGAGATAGGAAGAAGAGGAGGAATGTGATGAGGCCGAGACCTCATGGATGAGGAGAGGCCGAAGGGGGGATCCAGAGAGTATCTGGAGTGTTTTGAGGAGGGGTTCTGAAGAACCGATGGAACGCAGACAAAGCTCAGCAAAGGGTTGGCGGCGCCGGAGGCTAAGGTAGCCTGGACAAGGTGAGGATGGCGGGAGGGAATGAGCGGAATGGCGGATGGTGGGAGGGAGGTTAGAGTGGCAATGAAAGTCTCATTAGAAAGGGAGTGTGTGACGGATAGACTGAGAAAGGAATTTGGGGGTGGGGGCTTCTGGACATGCAGTCCCGAGATTGGAGAGAGTGTGTGTATTGTGAAGGGAGAATAAATTGTTTGGGGAGGAAGAGGTGAGAGTGTCCAGAAGAATTGTGTCTTTTGGGGGTGGTGGTGAAGAGCTCTTTCTAAAGCAGGGTCTGTTTTCAGGTGGCATGTTGAGAAGGTGGTGTGTGTGTGTGCAATCCAGGGTGGTTGAGAGGGGAGAGCTCCAAGCTTATAGAAGAGAGGGTTTGAGCATGTGCAGCAAGAGCTAAAGAAAGGAGGGTGTTGAGTGGGTGTGTGTGTTGGGAGGGGGCTGTTTAAAAGTGTTGTGTGTGAAGAGGGTGGGAAGTACTTGCACTTAGAGGCAGTTAATATGTTCCGGAGATCTGAATTTTCTCCCTAGCTTTGTTGTCAGCTCTGTGGCCTTGGGCAAGACCCTTGATCTCAGGGCAGTTCTGTCATCTGTGAAATGAGGAGGGGTCAAAGGGGTCCCTTCTTGACTCTACAAGGACGGATGTGTGTGGTGTTGGGACTTCGGGAGGGTAGCTTTGGGGGAGCTTCCTCAGGATCATGGGGGCCAACTCAGGCGAGGGGCTTGAGTGGCGAGTGCGGCTGGAAGCCTCTTGAGGGTGTGAGTTGGTGCTTTGGGAGCTCCGTGCAGGCAGCCCAGTGCGGAGGGGAAAGGGTGAAGGGAGCAGCTGTTCCAGGCACCCTGGGGTGGAGCCTGGCATGACCTTGGGTAAATTACCAACCTCTGCTTGAATTTCCTCATCAGTAGTTGGGGGGGGGCGCGGGTGGCGGCCTGATGGTGGTGTCCTTATCTGTTGCCCCACCTTCCTCCGGGTGGACAGGTTGAGATAATCTGACATAAAATTCTTTTTGAGGGGAGAGACCTAGCCTGCAGTCTCAACAGTAATTTATTGCCGGAGGCAGTGCCGGGCTGGAAAAGGTTAAGAGTTGCCAAGAGACTTGGAAAGTTGGGAGGGGAACAGGGGGCCACGGGGTTGTTTTTGAGCATGTCTGGGATCTGTCTTCTCCAGCTCCAGGTGCTTGCGGAGAATGAGCTTCGGAACATTTTTACTCAGGTGGTGGGAGTGGGGACCTTCCCTTTCCCTCCCTTCCTGACTTCTACGACTCCCAGAGTGACTCCCTTTGCTAGCTCACTTCCACTCCCCTCTGGGAGTTAGGGTGTGTGCTCCTTCGTGGTTATAGTCTGCCTTGCGCGCTGGGTGAGGCTGAGGCACCATTCAGGCCTGGGTGGGACCCCCTAGGGGACTCACCGGAACCCCTAGGCCTTGCTGCTGTTGGATCATCCTCCCTCCTCCCTTCCACAAGGACCAGGCGAGGTTCAGGGAAAGGGTGGCTCACAACCCCTCTAATCCTAGCTGTTTTAGGTTCTCAATAAGGGGCAGATTCTAGTGTGTCCTGCTTTATACAACTGCTACAAATACTTACACACAGCTGTACTTTGGGGGGGAAATGTCGCTTCACTGCTGTGCACCTGCCTGTTATGGGGTGGGGATCCTTTCTGAAATGGGAGAAGGAGTAATTGAAAGGAACATATACACAAGTTTGTGCTGTTGTCTTCCTTCTAAGAGGAACCCCCCACCCCCATTCCCCCCAGACAGGCTGGCTGGGTTTTTCTGCGCTGCAGTGTCACTTTAGTGAATGACAGATTGCCCTTCTTGCCCCTTCAAGGCTGAGCCACTGGTCACAGGGAGAGTGGCAGTCCTGTGAGTGTCCTGTGTGTACTCTCATACCCTAAAAATCATTATCCAGGATAGCTGTAGGCCCTTAAAGCGTGTGGAATTGAATTCTTCTAGGAATTAAGCAAGGTTTGGCCCAAGTCAGAGGGTGCGTGTGATCCTGGTGGTTCTCACTTCTACCTGAAGCCCTTCTAAGGACCCTTGTAACCAAGGCATTACCTGATAAGTAGCTTATGCAACAGTTCTGATCTGGGAAGGCTCTGCGTGTTTTCTCCAGGGGTGTGGGGGAAGGACTGGTCTGGCCTTTGAGCAAATTCTTGAGCAATTATAGCTCTGGGCCAGAGTTCTCTCTCCCAGTTTCTGAAAGGGGCCTGGGTAGCCTTGCCCCGCCCCCCTCCCCCCCATTCTGCTGGACAGGTGAGGTCACTTGATAGCTGATCTAGAACTTCTCATCACAGCAAGAGGAATTGCCTCCTTTGCGAAGGTTGCCTGTTCATTGAAACATCACTGCTTACAGAGCCTCAGTGTTTAGACCCTGACCTTTGACTCAGGCTCTATTAGATTTGAGTTAATTATTTGAAAGTTCTGATGGTGTCTTGTTTTTCTCCAAGTAGGGTTTGTTTGTTTGTTTTGTTTTTTCTTTAGGCTGATGATAGAGACCTCAAAGTAGCCGTCTGTTATTTTGTTCCATTACTCTAATTGCTTGCCTCTTAGGACCTGGCTGAGACCAGCAAGATCCTTAGCAGTTTTAAAAACTGAATAAGTTACATACTGAAAACGAAAACAAACCCCCCAAAAACCTAAACTCAATTGTCATCTAGAATTAAAGACTGTAAATATATGAGGGCGGCAGGTATCCTGTTTGCCTTCTTGGGAGAGAGGTAGGGGTAGCTATTAGCTGCTAGCCTCTGTCCTCCCCGCCCCCCAACCATGTGTTTTAAGAACAGGGCTTTTCTGATGACTGCGGAAGAGATGAGATGTGGGAGGATGGCCTGGGAGTACAGCGCCCCTTGTACTCGCTCACACTCATTCAGCTGAGAGTTGAAATCTGGTTGGTGCCATGGAGTGGCGCCTGTTTCTTCATCTAATTCTGTGCTCTCCAGGGCGTGGGCCCAGGATTGCCCTCTACCTTTTGAAACACCCTCCCTGAGACCAACAAGGAAGCTGCTTTGGCAGCCGGGAGCTGACTCACTCTCCAGTTGGAACTGGTGCTAAATGGTTTCATTTAATGGCAGCTGATTGCCTGGCCTAGAGTGGGATGCCTTGTGGGAAAAGTTTGGTGAAAGTGTTGGAGGAAAACAACCACGGAAATGAGGGTGGGGTTTTAATATCCAGGTGCTGCTGGTGCTATTAAACTCCTGAGATGCAGTACGGGAGGTCAGTTAAAATGTAGGCTTGCACTCAAAATGTCCTCTTAATCAGATGTCAGGGGAGCGGGGACAAGCCTGGATTCCAATCTGAAGCCTCTGGGGTGGAGAGTTCTGCCACTTAAACATATATTCCAGTCACGGCTGACTTTGGCCAGACAGCACCCTTCTACAGCGTTAACTGAGTGAGTAGTACAAGTTATTTGGCAGTGCTGGTCTAGCAGATGACAGCGAAGAGAATGGAGCCAGAAAGGAATTGATTTGGGGAAGGCTCAAGGAATTTCTGAGACTGTTGAGATGAACGCTTTTGACTTTTGCCATATTGATTTATAGTGTGCTGGGAATTGTACAAGCCTTTGACCAGATCTTAGGGTTGTTCTTTAAAAAAAAAAAAATTCCTTTGCTCTTATTTTGGGGGGAGGGGAGAGGGAAAGGGCAAAAATAAGGAACAGCTGTTTGCTCTGGTATCACTTGCTCATTCAGGTTTTCTGAATGGCTGAATTATCAACATGTTTATCTCTTGTCTGGCATTTGGTATATTCCAGATCAATGGTTTCCCCAGCTTTATCCTTATTTCCTTCACTTAGTGATGTCTGTGTTTTCATCAGTCATGGTCAGTTCCCTTCCGTTGCCTTTATTTACCTATTTATTTTACAGAATAGCAAATGCACTCACGTTACCTTGTTTAAGTCTCCCTTCCCCCCCTTTTCTTTTTTCATGGAAATAGGAGGCAAGTGATAGCAAGTTGGTAATTCAATGGCAGTGGTAATTGAAACACTGACCTACTAAAAGGTGGGTGGAAGCTTCTACTTGAGCAGCTACAAATCCTGTCATCCAGGGAGGTTTGAAAGAAGCCTTTATGTCCTGGGTAGTTTGAGAGCTCAAAATCAGTCTCCTTTAGGATGAGGTTAAACTTTGAAACATCAAAGCATCAAGCGTGGTTATAAGGAAACTTAGTTTTACAGTGTTGCCTGTCTAGAGGCCAGAAGTTGTTATAAAGTGTCTGAAAGTGGCACAAGTAACACTTGCTTTTCTTCAGGAAGGTTTATGAGTTACATTTTAGTCAGTAACCCAGGTATCAGGGAGTGTAGGGTTCAGTGAGTTAAGAGAAACAGAATCATTTAAAATTCCAGCCTCTGTTTAAAGAGTGATCTTATTGGGAGGAAAAATTAACCGGCCGCTGGGAGGAGGATCCCGCCTCCTCCAGAAAGTGAAAACTGCATACATTTAACTGGCAAGAGTGACCTTTATCAGTGCTTGGGAAGTTTTGTCCAAGAAGCGGTCTCCCTGGGATTATAAAAATCCCAGAGACATTTGTCTTGGTGTTGTGCCTTTTTTGGTTGTGTTGTTCTTTCATGTCCCTCCCCCTCCCCTTTCCCTCGTAAACAACAGATGCATTAACTTGGAATATCCATGGAAAGTCTTTAAAAGCTGGTTGGTGTAACTTGGTTGCCTTCTCTTTACTCTGAGCAGGAGTTACTCCGGAAGAGGCCAGTGGACTTTTTTCTTAGATGTAATTTACTGAAGTGGTATCTAAAAGTGAGTGAATAGAGCTTACTTGGGATTTGCTATTTGCCACCTGTTTCTGTACTGGCTCCTGCCTCCCTGGAGTGAGATGAGCCCCATCTCCCCAAGAGCGAGGGACCATCCTGTGTTTCCAGAAGGGACAGTGGTTCTCCAGCCAGAGCAGCCTTCCTCACCCCCACCCCATGCTTGTCTCCGTACTTCCTAAACTTCAGTCATTTGTGATTTTTCCTTAGCCACTTTTGCTTTTATATACTTAATAACATTCTTTCACGTCAATTTGCCCTTTTTAAAAAATAAATTATTTATTTATTTATTGGCTGCGTTGGATCTTTGTTGCTGTGCGCGGGCTTTCTCTAGTTGCAGTGAGCATGGGCTTCTCATTGCCGTGCGGAGCATGGGCTCTAGGCGCACGGGCTTCAGTAGTTGCAGCACGCAGTCTCAGTAGTTGCGGCACGCGGGCTCAGTAGTTGTGGCTCGTGGGCTCAGTAGTTGTGGCTCGCGGGCTCTAGAGCGCAGCCTCAGTAGTTCTGGTGCACAGGCTTAGTTGCTCCGCGGCATGTGGGATCTTCCCGGACCAGGGCTCAAACCCGTGTACCCTGCATTGGCAGGCGGATTCTTAACCGCTGCGCTACCAGGGAAGTCCCTGCCTTTTTTAACTTAAGTTTTAAAGGGGAAATTTATATGAGCATTGCAAATGGAAAACCTAGCTTCCCTGGCCATAAATAGAAGGAAACTGCAAAAGTAAACAGGCTGAAAACAAAACAGTGCTATTAAGTTCTAGCTAGGTACTATTCCTGCTGCAGGCTCTGGACTTGAGGCATGCTCCCTTTGTTGAAAGGAGATTGGCAAGTGTTGGTGAGGTGTTAGAGACCCAGGTATCAAGCAGAGACTTTCTCTTTGATCAGAATGTTTTCAAGAGAATCAAGGGGAATAACCTTCTCGCTGTTGTTCAAGGTTTAATGGAGAGTGTGGATAACCCTTAAAATCTCCCATGTGTGCATGCCGCACTTGGAAAAAACTTTATCTCGCTTGACCCTGAAACATTCCGCAAGTGGCGGGCAGAGTGACTTACCCAGGAACACACAGCCCATCCTGCTTGCCCGGCATCCCACTGTACTACCCTTGAACAGGATTGGATGGCACTGGGTTTATCTCTGCATTCAAATGTTAAGGTTTCTTGGGTTCTGGGTTTTTTTTTAAGTAACTAGGGCCATGTTCTAAATACAAGAATTGTGGGTTTATCCCTTGCTCCTCACATCACTTTTTCTTTTTAAGGCTCCAGCTTTCTAACACATACACACTTAAAGTTTGGCTGCTCCCATGAATAAACCACCCTGCTACCCTGTCTGGGTTTGCATCCTAGATTCAGAAAGGAAGGCAGTACCCTCCTGCCAAGTTAAGGAGGGCTGATTTGAATGTTTTGCTTCCAAATATCAGAGCAGAACAGATTCCTTGTCTCCTATGGAACTATGGACATGGGGCAGAAGTAGTTGGAAGTGGCAGTTACAACTCCACAGAACACAGTGAAGTCATCTCGGGAAATATCATTGATGGCGCTGAAACGATTGAATGGGATGCTAGAACACCATCAATACAACAGCATTTGTGTCTTCAGCTTTGGGCAGGAATAAAGAAGACATTGTGGTTTGTTTTATGCTTTTTAATGTTTTCCCCCCAAAGATGTGGGGCTGAGTGATGTCTTGTTACTGGCTTTCTAGTGGGTTTTTCTTTTCATCTTTTTCCCCCTCCCTGATGGCTGTTGAGAGTGGGTGGAAGCCACAGTCTAGGTGGATGGGAGGCAGTGCGGAAGGCAGGCAGTACGCCTTCCTCCTTGTTCTCCACATGTGAAGGGAACACATTTGGTTTTTTAATCTCCAAAGAGCCCAGGACGAAGGGTTTCCATATCTTACCTCCTGACCAGTAAGGATTCCAGCTCCAAGAATGTCTTAATTAGCAGCCATCCAGGATGGGGGCACTGCAGGAAGCCAAATAAATGCATTTCTTCTTTTTCCTTTCTTTCTTTTTTTAATATACACTTCATTTCAGTGGCAGAGAAGGCTAGTTTGAGGTTAGGAGAAACATCACAGGAGGAAGCTTGAAAGGGATTGAACAGCCAGCCACCACGCTGGGAGGTTGCTTGCAGGGGTGTCACGCCAGGAGGGTTTGTGGGTCTTCAGCTTGCGTTATTGAAAAGACAGGCTTCCCTTTACCAAGCCCGAAGGGGCAGTGCTGGAAGCCAGCTTCAGTCAGTGTCACCGGCCTCGGTATGCGCGTGTGCAAACATCAACACATCAGCGCTCTATGATCAGTCTAAATCAGGGTGTGGGTAAAAGGTATTTAGTTGATATCGCCGTGGAAACTGAGTTGCTAACTGTTTTGGGGATGTGGCTCCGTACTAGAGGCAGCACCAGTTGTGGAATGTTGGGCTACTGGGCAGAAATAGGCTGCTGCCAGCCAGTCTCACAGAAGATATCCACACGAGTGGTGGCCACGCTGGGGAGGGGGACGAGGGGCCTCTGTTCCGTGGCGCAGGAGTCAGGCCAGCCCGTTTTATTGTTTTATCGATGAGGGGTGTGTATTTGCGCAAGAGACAGAGAGAGAGGGAGAGAGAGGGAGAGAAGAACAAGAGTACACCATGAAAGCCGCTGTTGGCTTTGTGGCTGGGATGTGTGCTTTTTCTCTAGGCATTTAGAGTTGGAATTTCAGCTATGTGACTTCTTAATAGCAGGGCAAAATGTGCCTGCATCTTTTGCCTGTTTTCGCAAACACTGACAAATTAAAAAGAACTCTGAAGTTTCCAGCAAATCCCAAGCACAGTTCATTCCGTGATAACATTTTTTTAAAAAAATCCACATCCTTCCTACTCCAACTCTGACAATAAATAAGCCTTTTTCTCCCTATCATCCCCCCTTCTCCCCCCCCCGCTTTAAGGAAATGAGTATCTTTACATTAAACTGTGTCTGATGAAAATATTAAATGCTTCTTTGGCTGCTGCTGGCATGGATTATGTTTGGAAGAGTCAGTTTTGTGTTTTGTTTTTTTAATTTTATAGGCTGGTATGATCTTCCAGTTCTGGCCTATGAAATAAGCTCCATTTCAAAATTCAAAATGTCTGGAAGCAGCTGGCTTGCCAGGCTAGTTCAAGGGCAGTCTGATGAATCACCCCTTCTTACAGGCTGTCTGCTAACCAATCCTGGAAGGTGTCCAGCCCGTAAACATCACCAGGATCGTCAGGCAGTTTTTTCTTTGCAGGACGGGGTGTGGGTGGGGGCATCGTTTGAGCTTCACTGCCAAGTCTGGTAGGATTTGACTTTCTGTAAGACAGAAAGGTCTGTATCAAGATGTCTTTTTCAGAGATGTCAGGCCTGTAGTCGCCCAGCACTGTGTCTGCTGGTGGAGTGAGAGGAAATACCTAGACCAGTTGGGGTGGGGGAACCTTCTTAACCGTTTGGGCACTCGAATTTTCCCTTTCCTTTTGTAACTTTCATTAACTCACTGACTCACTGACTCAGGGACAACCCACGGAAGAGAATTCAATCCATTGAAAGCAGTGAACCATTTTAGGGATGACTGTGGTTGATGCATCATGGCCCAAAGCTGTGGAAGGTCAGGGAGCGGCACTCGGCTCCTACCCGCTGCACAGAAACACCCCAGAGATTGAAAGGGAACAAGCTTTGACCATAAAAATACAAGACTCCCAGCTCGTTGAGTTCTCTTCGCAGCTACCTTAGACTTAAGAAAGTTCTGGGCCTCTTTAATAAACAGCCACAAGGCAGGCCTCGCCAAATACGGCCAGCTCCAGGGCCACAGGGTTAGCTTAGGAGACAACTTTCTGCCTAAAAATAAGTGTATGTTCCTATCGAACATTCCAAGCATAGTTTAAACATGAGACTTGTGAGTAGCAGTTCAGGCCTTGTGGGTTCAGTTATGTCAGAGTGTGGGCAGTTGAGGGTCTTTGGGGAGCCTAGCTCCCCACTTTGGGATTGGCCAGTGGCCACCAAGGAAATCAGATGACCAAATGCAAACCATCTTCCAACTCATTTACATTCTTTTTTTTTTTTTAAAATTTATTTTTGGCTGCACTGGGGCTTCATTGCTGCACGCCAGCTTCTCATTGCAGTGGCTTCTCTTGTTGCAGAGCACGGGCTCCAGGCACGCGGGTTCAGTAGTTGTGGCTCGCAAGCTCAGTAGTTGTGGCGCACGGGCTTAGTTGCTCCGTGGCATGTGGGATCCTCCTGGACCAGGGATCGAACCCGTGTCCCCTGCATTGGCAGGCAGATTCTTAACCACTGTGCCACCAGGGAAGTCCTCATTTACATTCTTGATCTACTCACAGGCTGGTGGGGGAGACAGAGAGCAAGCATGTAAATAAAACAAGGTAATTTCAGATGGGATTATGCACTATGAATTTAATAATAACAGTTAGCATATGACTCTGTGCTAGACACTATTCTAAGAGCTTTACGTGTATTGACTCATGTAATCCTGTGAGGTAGGTAGGTGTTGTTACCTTTACAGGACAGGTGCAGAAATGGATCCATTGAAGTTGAAGTCACTTGCCTAAGTGACAGTGCCAGGATTTGAACCTTTCAAGCCTGCACTCTCATTTCTACAGTACACTAGAGTCTAGTGATTGGGAATGGCCTGGAGAGAGGTCGCTGCAGGGAGGAGGGCAGTGCAGGTACTTTAGATCAAGAGGAAGGTCTCTGAAGACATGACATTTTAGCTGTTCCCTAGGGGATGAGAAAGAGGGAGCCAAGAGAGCACTGGGGGAAGGCCGTTCCAAGAAGCGGGAACGAAAGTGTGGAGGCCCTGAGGAGCAGAAGGGTCAGAACGGTCAGAGCAGGGCACGTAGAAAACATGGGCACAGCCAGATCTCTTAGAGCCTTGCTGTTGGAAGTGGTGATGAGGCCCAGGTCTGCAAATTCAGTTCTTCTTAGACTCCAGTAGGCCAGGAACCTCATGCTTCCAGAACTCTGGCCCTGCAACCCTTTCCCCTCAGGCCCACTGGACAGGCCAAACCAGAACTGACTTCTAAAGTGGGAACCCCAGGACTGTAGAACATTAAACCGAACAAAAGCTTCAATTATCTTTGTGATCACTGCTGCAGAAGACACCTGTGTTTGATTAAAGTGTTGGTAACTTCTGAATCTGGAGTTTTATGGCACTGTGTACTCATATGGCTTTGTAGTCTCTCTTTTAGCTTCTACCCCATGAACAAATTCCAGCTCCCTTCAGTCCCATCAGGAGGCTGCTTGATTTACAAAGCATCTTTGGTAAAATGTTGTGTCTCCCTCTTTGAAGTGGGAAGCCCGGAAGCCTGATTTTTTAAACTGGCTCTCCTAGGTCCCCCTTTCTCTGTAAATCTCTTCCGTTTACTCAGTATTTCCGCCTCGTTTCCTTTGGTCAGGTGGGGCTGTAGCTAGGGTGGTTCTAGTTCAGAAAGACAGATGTGCAGGCTGATTTCATTCTGAGGCATGCAGCTTTCTGTCCCTGCTGGAAGCCAGTCCAGGAACGTGGTAGATTTCATTTGGCCCATGGCTGTAGGTTGGAAGGCACACCTTGTCAAACTAGTTGTGTGGCTTTTACTCAGGAAGGGAGGAACGGTGACAGAGCTCGGAGCTATTCAATGGGCACTTCTGACTGCACACACTGCACCCAGCAAGAAGCTAAGTTCACGGATCATAAAGTGTCCATTGTGAACATGGGCTGGGATTCTCTCTGCCCTGCCCTAGATGCAATTTGACAGCAAAAATCATGCCTTCTGACAGAATGTAAAGGAGCGAATGAGTATGAAGGTGTCCTGTAATGGCCCGGCCAGCCCAGCTGCTTCAGCTGGAAAGAAGATGGTGAGGTTTCCATTTTCCTGGCAGCATACCCATGTGAACTTGTTAAATCTTTTAAGTAGCTGTATAGGAAGGGAGATGTGTGTGTGTTTTTATCCTTACCTCCTTAAATATAAAAATAAAACTTCCCCTTTATAAAACTGATTCAGAGTGGAAAGAAAGTCTATGGCGAGTGGAAAGTGCGTCCGATTATATTGAGTCCTACCCCACGTTTGGGAGACAGCTGTAAGTTTCTACGGTGGGTGGCTTATTATGCATTTATGTTGAGCTGAACCTGCTCCAAGCTGTTCCTGCAGATAGAAAAGGCTTTCTTGTGGGAGTGGGGTGGGGGGGAAGCTGTCTCTTTGCACCACACAGGAGAGACTTGGAAGGTCTGTTGAAAGACTTCAGCAGTCGTCACTTGGGTAGCAGAATTAGGGGCCACTGACCAAAGTCCTTCTGCTTTTACACCAACCAGCATCTTGTGTAACATGAGTAGGGGCTTCATGGGCCCTGGAGTCCCGGGCTCAGGTAGAAACATGACCGCCAGGGCCAGACGACAGCCCTCGCTGGGCCCCTCTGCAGAGCGGAGCTCCGCGCTGAGCCTTTGAGGGTATGAGAGAAACCGGAGACCCGGCCCATGCTCTCAAGGAGCTTGTGGTGTAGCCGGGGAGAGAGCAGAGCCACATGAGACCTCAGGAGGACACTAAGCGGCCCACGGACAAGCCCACCGCACTCTAGCTGTGTCCCAGGAGAGGAAAGGGGGTGACTAAGGGCAGGTGGGGTCAGTCATGGAAACTTTCATAAAGGAGGTGAGTGTGGCCGCGGGCAGTTTCTGGGGGCAAGTGTTAGGGGGATCCCGTCCCGCATGTGCAGTTTGGACAGGTTCCTTAGCTGCCTCTCATGAGCAGTCCTACCAGTTCCTTCCCTCAGTGAGTATTGTCTATGGGGAGTTTCCCATTTGAGGCACCATGTTCAGTATGTCTTAGCCATGCCTTGGAACTTCTGAATTGCAGGACCCCAGGTTCTGAATCCGTATCCATTCGCAGGTCCTGTCGCTTTCAGGGCTCTAGGGGGCAGGCCAGACCCTTCCCCAGGTGGGCAGCTGCTCTGACTAATCCTTTTGAGGCATTTGCTTTCAGCTTGCTGATGGTCCCTTTAGAATAAGTGCAGGCTTCAGAAAGAGAGGAGCAGAGAGAGACCCCCTTCTTCCGTCCAAGGGTTTCTTCAAGCCTTGTGCCTTACGGCCCCTCTGGGTATGTGATGCTTGCCACTGCCTTCCAGTTCAGATGACACTCAAAGCCGGGAATGGCGGTTCTGTGTTGATCGTGGAAATGAATGGGGTTGAGTCCCGGCAGGCTGGCGGGTTTGGTGTGCCACAGTAAACACGCTATCCCTGGATGAGGGTAGCCTCCAAGTGTTCTGTCCTGAGAGTTTATTCTTGCCTGCCAAGTGCAGCTTCCAGGTGCTATTCTTTTCTTTAAATAAATGCCTTAGACTGGCTTGTGGAACTTAAGAGTTCCCATCCCAAGAAATACTCGTCTGTTTAAAAAAAAAAAAAGAAACCTCCTCATTCAGACGCTCATGGCCAAATGTGTGACTCAAATACTGCAGTGCCCTTGATTTGCTTTCCCCAAATTGACATACTTGAGTTGCACTCTGGCCCCACCATGAGATAAGGTTGGGGTAGCTGGCCCGTGCCCCTTTCTTTGCATGGTTTCAGTTTGGGCTTTTTCTCCCTTCAGAGGATGCTTGAGAGCCGTGATAGCACAGCTCATGCAAATCTGAAATCATCCAGTAGAACCTGGCCTCCATCTCTTAGACTGCCCGGGATCAGTAGGTTTGCCATGGAAGGGGTTGCAGGTGTCGCCTGGAACGAGCCAGTCTGTGTAGCTTGGGCACTGAAGCAGTGTTTCTGCCGTTAAGAGCTGCAGGATGTTAGTACAGCCAGTTTCTGTTGCCTTTTCCAGCTTGTTATGGCTTCCAGTCAGGGTCTGCCTTAATCCTTAAGAGGTGCTTCTTTCCCCGCTTTTGAAAGGCAGAGATGGGAGGGAGGTGGACTTTATTCCAGGAGAGAACCCGTGGCTCACTAGTTGCAGTCGGGGAATGCATTGCTCTACCCACACTTTGGGAGAGGTTTCTGGGGGAGACGTTGAAGAATATTCAGGATCAGAATGTTTGTTGCATGAAGCCAGACTCTGGGAGGAGATGCCTGCTCAGCCGGTGGGTGAGCCGATAGCACCCAGCCTGCCCACCAGACGATAGGAGACGGCTCAGTTGTCACTGGGATCCAGGCTGTCTCCTGGCTCAAGCAGCTGCCACCCGGGAGGGGGTGTTGAGAGCGCTGAAGCTCCTGTGGGAGGGCGCTTCTGGCCACAGAACCAGGAGGGAGTGAGAGGTGTGGGGTGGGGAGAGGGTCAGATCACAGCCTTTAGAGGGAGACAGAACTGGGTTCCGCACCCATCTCCTCCACCTGCTGTCTGCGTGACCGTGGGCAGGTGACAGGGGTTAAGCCTCGGTGTCCTCCTTTGAAAAGGGCCATCATCCTACCTCACAGGATGATTCTAAGATCAAACAAGAGAAATAGTGTGTATGAGGCACTTGGCACAGTGCATGGCACATTGTCAGTGCTCAGTAAATGCAGCTTCTCAAAATTCCTTCAGCAGCTCACCATCCTGCATCCAGGTGGGGTCTGCTGCTTGCGTCTCCTCTTTAAAGGAGTTGAAAGGGTCTGCAGAAATGTGCAGCTCAGTGGAAAACCAAAATGTATACCCCATTTCCTAAAGTCCTCCCCCAGAGAGCTCTGAAACCTAAACCCGGCCAGCGACTTCAAAGCAGCATTCACTGTCAAGTGGCAACCCGAATGTGAGATGCAGGTGACATGACGAAGCCCTCTCCCCAGCCTCTGGGTCCATCTGGGCCTCATTACCCGGGACGTGGCTTCTTGTTTCTGAGCTGCAAGCCCTAAACAGTTTTGTGTCTGGATGAGCCATAGGCAGTGCCAGCAAGGCTTTTTTGTGAGTAACCCAGCTTGTTACTAAGTTTGGAGTCAGCCGAGGGGCTCTTCCTCAGGTCCGCTTCTTTCCCTGTCCCCTTCCCCCAAAGCAAAAAAAAAAAAAAAAAAAAAAGTCCTTATCAGCTCAAGTTAGAAACAACCCACAGCCTCGAGCCAGGCCGCCTTCTCTCAAGTGGTAATGATGTAGAAAGAAGAACGGCCTCCCACTGATAACCCCCAAAATAACTGCCCAGAAATGCTGTCAGTCGGGGCCTAGGGGTGTGCAGGAGCCTGTGCTTCGCTGCTGGCCCAGAATATGGGACCTTCCAGAAGGCTTTGCGGAGCCATGCTGCCTCCTTCCCCAGCGCTTCTCACGCCTGCGGCTCCATCCTCTTTTCCGCCTGCCTCCTGCCCCCTCCCCGAGGTCACTTCCTGATGCCATTCCTCAACTTAGCCCCTGTCCCCCCCAAAAGCAATCAAATCCACAACCTAATAAGGCAAAAGAATGAGGAGAATGTCCACCTCCCAGCCTCTCCCCTAACAGGGCGCAGGCCCGAAGCGAATTTGGAAAATGTTACGACAACGGGAAGGACAACTGACTGGTGGGGGTTGGGGGGGCTCATTTTCTGGAGCTGCCCATTGTCCGCAGCAGGCGGGACCCTGCGGGAGGGCCACCTGGTTTGCGCTTTCCAAATCAGGCGGTTGACGCCCCTCTCGCCCACAAGAGTGTGTGGAAAGTAACAGCCGAGGGTCAGCCGCACCTGCCGCGCCTTGGGGACATGAAAGCACAACCTGACGAGTCCACTCGGAGACACCTCCCCTCCATCGCAACTGGGACTCTGCAAATCGAAACACGTTTTGCCTCTGAGATGAGCAGTTTTCTTCCCCTCCATGGTGCCAGGGTTAAATTAGCCCTGGCGTTAATGAAAACTTGTCGACACTTAGAGCCCCAGAAACCTGTCACCCCTCCTACATCGTTATCCTGGAAAAATCAACCCTCTCCCGACTCAGTTTCCATTCTCCATTCTCTCCATGGAGAAGGAGGGACAAGCCCCTCTCTGCTGAGCCAGACCTACTTGTTTTGGAAGGTCAAGCTTAGTAATTAACCTGAACGCTTCGGGGAGGGGATGAAGGAGAAGGAACCAGGTCTAGGGATGTGCCGGGTCTTTCAAATCACTAATTATCTGCAGGCATGAGGTCATCCATAAATATATCTAATTCTTTTGCTATAATTAAGGTGCTCATTAAAAGGGCAGGGAAGTTTTATTTTATTTTTTTTAAGGAAAAAAACACAAAAAGCCTTTGTTTTGACTTGACAGGATGGCTTAGAACAGGCGGAGGACTCAAGGCACAGGGCTAGTTTCCTGTCTTAAGAGCCTTTGCAGGAAATTCACTGCAAACAATATTGGTGACCCTGCCAAAGAGGCAAACCTGGGGTGATGTCATTGTTCGAAGCTGTCACCCCCAAGCCTGGCCTTGGGGGAGGAGGAGGGTTGGTGGGATTAGAAAAGTGTGTGTGTGTGTGTGTGTGTGTGTGTGTGTGTGTTTAGTTGTCTCGAAAAGAGGGAAGTCAATTGAAAATCTGGGCGGGAGAGAAATCACAAGTGGGGGTCTTTGATATTCTTAGCTAGGTTCAACTTTCCTTGTTTTTCCAAGTTTAAAAAAATTCTCTGTTACTATTTTTGCTCCTCAAAATGCTGTTACTTTTTCAGACACAGCCTTTTCTGAGCCATTCCTCATTTAATGCTTTCTTGGGTAACTGGCTGTTACAGTCTGGGATTTGTGGCCCACAAGGCAGGGAGTTAGGCACCAGGTAAATGCTCACTACGGCTTTTCTCAGGACGAGAGTCCGTTGCTAAGAAATGTGGAAATGGAGACACAGGACTAGGTTAATGATCCTATCTCTTCCACAAAAATCATTTTGGAAAACCACCCAGTGCCAGTAAGTTGGCATCTATGAGTTGTTAACCTTCCCATGTGCCTCCAGGAAGCGTCTGGAGCATCTCTGAAAAAAAGGACAAACTTTGCATCTTGTCATTCTTCTTCTGGCTGGAAGTCTAACAGAGAGGCATAAACACAGTCTTAAAATGAAAGCAACAAAAATAAACTCAAACCAGCCCCGCGTGAAGATATTAATGCCAAATATGCAAGCTGACTTACTATTTATAAGGCAGAAGGCAGTCATAAGGAGATCTAGGCCTGGCTAAGGAGGGTTATGTCTTTTGAGGTGCCTGTTCCTTAGAATTCCAAATAACCCATGGGTGATTTACTCAGATGGGGTTGAAATGCAGTGTCTTGTTTCATGCTTTGCACAGTTCAGTCACTTGCTGAAACTTCTGAAATGCTAATGCAGGATCAGGATACAGTTTAGAGTGCCCCACTGCAACCTCCCCTCCTTAAAAAACATCCTAAGAGCTTCAGAAGGAAGTTTGAGGATTGAATAAGGGAGCCATAAGTTTCCTGTGGTTCACATCCTGTGATCTGTTAGTGTTCTTTTTTTTTTTTTTCCTCACTCCGCTGACATTTACCCAGACATTCACAGGGTTAGATTTAGAGATACAGTGGGAAAGAAAACCAGCCTAGCTCCTGTCCTCAAAGTAGTTCCATTCTGGAGGGGAAGGTGGACAATAGGTTGGATGAGTTTGCAGTCTAACTTAAATAGGCCCATTGACATTGCCTCCCTGGGTTCAGAAAGGATCTTCCCAACGAGCCATGTGTGACTAGGAGCTCAGGTGTTCAGGCTGAATCCTGAGTGTTTGGTTCTTGGTGTGCAGTTTCGTAAGTTCCCCAGGGCTGAGGAGTCGCCTTGGGATCCAGCTTTTCCTGGAACTATCCTGGCTTAGGGCACATTGCTGGAAAGGGCTGACAGACCTAGGCAAGAAGGATGCATCTCCTGGCCAAGAAAACCAGAGTTTGCAGGTGTCCCCCATCAGTGGCATCTCTAGAATTTCTGTGTGGGAAAAGCTTCAGTGGCCCAGTCTGGTCTGGAGTGGGTGAACAGGGGCCTGGTCTAGAAGCTGCAGACCTGCTGTTTTTGCTAAGACGGAGTGTGTATAGGAGGCAGCTGGGGAGGAGCTGGTGGAGATGGTGATGGGGGTGGTGGCAGATGCCACAACCATTGCCTGGGGAGATGGTTGCCCTTGGATTGCTCGAGCTGCTGCTCCATTCCGGAGCTGCCTTGTGCACTTAGAGCCACGGTTTTGTGGTAACTACCAGGAAGCTGAGCCCCGTGTGGCCTCAGGAAGTTGGTGAGGTTAGTACTGCTTTTTGAGGGGCTGGGGACAATACCAGCAGTGACACCCCGTGGGCGTAGCCCCAGGATTTTGTTCTTTGGGGACACTGTGGAAATCGTCTCTTGGAATGCTGGCTCACTTGCTCATTAGGTATCTTGAAGCAAGAGTTGCGGGAAGGGGGGAGAGGTAATAGTTGCAGCCCAGCCAAAAATCTCCAATGTATAAAATTTTAGTGCTTTTCTGATCTTTCGTGGCAAGAGCTGTTCACTCTTAGCACCAATTGGAAACTGTTGGCAGCTAAAGGGGGTCGTTCCTCCAGGGCCCGTTGGAGCTGATATATCTGGTGTTCCTAACGTTTTCCTGACCATGCCTTTCTTTTCCATTTGTCCCATGTCAGCCTCCCAGCCCCATCATTTGGATAGAGTGCCTGGAAAGCATGTCTTCTAGGTCCCCCAGGAAATTTAGTGTTTCTGCTTGGGGGAGTTGGGGACCACATAACACCCTCTACCCCCACCCGGGGTTTCAGGCTGTATGTGGGCACATAGGAGATGGTGGGATCCAGGAGGGAGGGTCAGAGGAGGCTGGAAGCCGAGCCGGGGCAGCTCTGCCCTCAGTCCTCTTTCAGGAATAGTGAGGACAGGGCTGGCTCTGTCCTGGCATGTAGCTTGTCACTCCGGGTGGGTGGCCGTGTCACTTGGGCCTTGCTGGAATGGGTGTGAGTGCTCCTGGTTTTCTTCTGGAGCGGAGAGACTGCTGTCTCGGGTTATCGTAGGGCAGGTGACAAAAACCAGTAAAGTAGCCTGGGTGGGGACAGGGGCAGCCACTACTCAGCTTCCGCTGATTGTGGGCCTCTGGGACTTTATTTTCCAGAAGTTTGGAAATCCAGAGTTTTATGGGGCAATTAATTCAGCTTAAAAAACAAAACTCCAAATCTGCAGGCCATACAAAATGGGGCCTATTTGGTCCCCAAAGGTACCCATTTGTGACCTCTGACCTTGAACATTTGCATGGTCTTGATTTTGTCTCTGACTCTCCTTTAGTTTCTTCTTTCCTCTTGACTGGATTGCTGCTGCTTAATCCTCTTACTGGGAGGGAGAAAATCCATTTTCTTTTGCTCCTTGGTGACAGCTCTGATAAACGGTGGTTGAAATGAATGGTGGTAAAAAGGGCTTGCCCTGGCTGGTTTTCCATCTCCGGACTCTTTCCTTTTTCCCATTACTGTCGATAAAAGAGTTGGCTCCTCAGAATCCCTCTCACCATATACATATTTTTAGGATCTGGCTCCACGTTTCTGTGAACAGAAATAGTGGAAAGTTTCTTTCGTTTGTTTTTGTTTTAGAAGGCCCCAAACAATTTTCCTACAAAGGCAGCTATTCTGCGCACACAATAACCTGGTGAACAGGGCCAGCCTTCAAAATTACCTGCCAGTTCAAATTTTGCACCCAAGTGGCAGTTGTGCAGAAATGCTCATTTAGGATTGTTCAGCTAAACTTGACTTCTGGAAGATATTGGCAGTCCAGGTCTTGTGAAAGAGATCAATTCTAAGGTCTGTGTAGACAGAAGAGCCAGAATGCAGCACTAATCGCTGATGAGAGAGTTGGTGGATTTCAGGAAAGCGGGATCTACTAGGTGTGCGATAAATTTGTTAACTTTTGGGGGGGAAAAAAAAAAGACACTTATCCGTGAAGAATTTATGCAGCTTTTTTTCCTAAGCTCTAATTAAGTTCCCTGTTTATTGGATTAATGGCCCCACAGAGAAAGATCCTTATCAAACTTTGCATTGGATCTGTCTGTCTGGGAAAATCCAGGAAACTCCCCATAAAGGCATTGCCCTCAACTTTAATTTTTTTGGGTTCCGTTGCCTCCTTGCTGGTTTGAGTATTTCCTGGCTCAATTGTTTTCTCAAGCTGGCCTTGAGTCCTTAGATGTTATTTGTGTGCCTAGAAATAGCTGGAGGAAAAATGGTTGTAATACTTCACATTGCTCACTGCCTCTCCGGTGGATGGAAACTCTCTCCGCAAGGGAAAGGGCTTTCCACCCAGGAAAAGAGCTGGGCGGAGAAGACTTCAGTCACCCCTTCTGGCCATCACGTTGTTCCAGCAGGGCTCTCGCTGTACCATAGTGACTGGGCTGAGAAAGTTTCCAGCTCACGGCAGATTGGCAGCCCAAGGTGCGTTAGGGTGGAGACCAAATTGGTAGGAGTTCTCATAAATGGGCTTCGCTGCTAGCCATGTGGACCACCCAGGGGTGTTTGTTACACGAGGTTCTGTTTTTCTGATCTGTGTCCTTTTTGGTGGATTTGGAATGAGTGGAGGAGGAAGGAAATTAATTATGGAGGGGAGGAGAGGTTGGGCAACAGACTGATAAGGAAGAGAAGCCCTCTCACCAGTTTTAAATAATTGATCCCAGCACAATTGATGAAGAAGATGGCGTTGTCCATGCACTCAGCATTTACTGAGCATTAATCCAGTACGTGCCATAAACAAGATACTGGGTAAAGAGATGTGAACAAAATAGTCCTCTTTGTCCTCATGGAGCTTACGGCCCAGTGGGAAAGATAGGCATTAAACAGCAGCAAAAACAACAAAACCCCCAAATATATAGTGTTCCAAATTGTGATCCTTGTTTTGAAGGAAAAGAGCAGAGCCCTTTAAGAGGGCACAGTGGGGAACTTGCCATAGATTGGGCAGGAGCCACCCTGGGAGAAGAGTGTCCTGGGCAGGGGGACCTGAGAAGCGTGGGAGGAGAGAATGAGACCAGGGTGCCTGGGGCCGCGAGTGGGAAGGGTGGTGTGAGGTGAGATCAGAAAGGTGACAGCAGCCAGAACATGCCTCCGGTGAGGATCTTAGATTTTCTCCCAAATGAACGAGAAAGCATTGATTCCACAAATATTTACTTCAGGCCAGTCACTGTTTTAGGCACTGGGTATATAATTGTGAAAAAGAAACAAAACAAGAAAAATAGAACCATCCCTGCCCTCATGGGGCTCTCCGTCAAGTGGAGCTCCATGGAAGTATGTCCTTTTCTGCTGCTGGGACAGATCCCGCGATAGCTTGTAAAGCGTATAGCACTTTAATATATATTCCTTGAGGGACTTCCCTGGTGCCTGCCAATGCAGGGGACATGGGTTCGAGCCCATGGTCCAGGAAGATTCCACATGCCGCAGAGCAACTAAGCCCCCATGTGCCACAACTACCTGAGCCTGTGCTCTAGAGCCCGTGAGCCACAACTGCTGAAGCCTGCATGCCACAACTACTGAAGCCCATGTGCCTAGAGCCCATGCTCCGCAACGAGAAGCCACCACAATGAGAAGCCTGCTCACCGCAACAAAGAGTAGCCCCCGCTCGCCACAACTAGAGAAACCCCATGCGCAACAGGGAAGACCCAACGCAGCCAAAAATAAGTAAATTAATTTAAAAAAGTTTTTTTTAATTAAAATAAATAAATAAATAAAATATATTCCTTGGGAATATATTCCTCGTGGTCCAGTGTTTAGGACTCGGGGCTTTCACTGCTGAGGGCATGGGTTCGATCTCTGGTCGGGGAACTAAGATCCTGCAAGCCACACAGTGCTTCCAAAAAAAAAAAAAAACCAACTGTGTTTTTATCCCCACCTTATGGTTGAGGAGACTGAGATTCAGAGAGGTTATGTGATTTGCCCAGGGTCACTCAGCCAATAAACAACAGAACCAAGAATCAAACCATGCTCTTCGTCCTTTTAGGTTATTTCTCCCATGTCAGGGCTGAGTGATTGGTTCTCTTCTTTCTGACTTTATATACCCCTGGTAGTAAGATTCAAGGACTCCTGGTGATGCTTGGACTTCAGGCATATCAAAACACCTACTCCTTGGGTCCTGCAGGATGGGGTATGGCAAGAGGACAGAGGTGGTGATATCCCTGCTTCAGTAGCCTAGAGCTGTGCATTTCATCTTTACCACAACGTCTTAGGTTGGAGACAAGCGTTTGACTGACCCACATGTCTGGGAAAACCTGTCTAAGTGGTGGTGTGGAGCTGGGGAGTGACTTAGCTCTCTGGCCAAACCTTCTGGGTGCAGTCTGCCTATATATGGCCTGGCCTCAAAGAACAGGTGATGGCAGGAGGAGTTGTTTTCTGTGTTCCTGGTGGGAGGTGTCCAGCTACATTCCTTTGTAGACAAGCACAAACTAGATATTTTTGAAACTGAAGGTCTGAAACCAGCCAAAGAATTAATCCCAGTCTGAAAAGCATATGGTGAGGGTACAGCCAACCTGGCTGGGGTGTCGCGTTCTCAGCTTTGTTGCTTTTTAATAAGCCTAGAAATATCTCTTAAGAGGGAGGATCTTGGGCTTCCCTGGTGGCGCAGTGGTTGAGAGTCCGCCTGCCAATGCAGGGGACGCGGGTTCATGCCCCGGTCCGGGAGGATCCCACATGCCGCGGAGCGGCTGGGCCCGTGAGCCATGGCCGCTGAGCCTGTACGTCTGGAGCCTGTGCTCCGCAACGGGAGAGGCCACAACAGTGAGAGGCCCGTGTACCGCAAAAAAAAAAAAAAAAAAAAAAGAGGGAGGATCTTTGTGAACATCTCCAGCCACTTTCCTTTTCCTTCTAGCTGACAGTAGAGGCCTCCAGCCGACAGTGGAGGCCTCCAGCCATCAAGGGCTCAAGTCTGTCTTGCTGTTGTGCGCACTTTGGCTAACGAGGTGCAGAGGTTGCAGCCGCTACCAGAGGGTTTTGTGATGAAGGGTCAGCTGGATGGGCCCAACTCTTCATCACTCAATCAAGAGGCTTCGTAGCAGAGAGAGAGCAAGGCCTGGACGCAGGGGCTCCTGCGGTGCACGGCCCTGCCAAGCAGAGGCCGAAGCTGGGTCTCTTCTACAAAATGGGACCGATAATGTATTTACCTCAGGGTCAGGATTTAGTAAGGAGATAGGGTGGGGCATGTCTGCCCAGTTGCAGAGATCAGCAGTACCTGGCGGCTCTTTTCATTCTTACTCTGTCTACTGGGGTGGGCGGTTGGGATGGAGTCTTTCTGAGGTCTCATCCTGTGGGATCTGGAGTCCCAGTTGGAGTGATTGGTTGGGGGAGTTTGGGGACCAGGGAGCCTTTCTTCAATTAGGAAACTGCGGCCAGAGAATTAAGATAATAGAGCTGTCTTATGGTGTCTAAGTTGAAGCCAGCTGCTCTTTGAAGATTGATCCTGAGATCCAGCGAGTTCAACTGCTAGATATGGAAGCATTAAGCATTTAAGGGGGCCTGGAAGTAAGGTTCCTAGAAAGAGGCAGCAATCTCTTGCTCATCGCCGATTGTCTCAGACCCAGGGTGGAGGACGGAGCCCCTGTGGTTGAGCGGCAGACTCTGGGCGAGAAAGCTAAGCCAGGAGGGGCCGAATGCTTTGTACAGCAGTGTCCTGCAAGTGGGCCAGAGTGGGCCCTGCCGGCCCTCAGAGGAGGCTAGATGACTGTGTCCTGCAGAGCGCCCCATGTGTCCTTCCCTCTGGGAAGCCTTCCACCCCGGCAGGGCCTCTGGGGCCGGATGTGAAAGGTAAACAGGCAGCCCTTCTGCTCTGCTTTTCATCTCAGGAAGCCCTGAGGTCCCACCGGCTCCCCTGAAGCAGCCTCATTGTCCCTGTGCAGCGGCATAACCAGTGTGGCCCAGGCACTGATGCTGAAGCTTGAGCAACAGCCCCCGGCCCCCTCCCATCCATTCTCCACGTGGGAGCCAGATAATAGCCTGCTTGAAATCTTGATCCATATCCCAAATCTGGAAGCCCACTGGGCCCTGCAGGATCTGTTCCTTCCTCTCCAGCTTCATCTCTCTCCCCTCCCATTGTGTCACTGTGCTCCAGGCACACCAGCTGCTTCTCTGCTCCATGCTCTTTCCTACCCGTGGAATCCTCTTTCCCTCGCCAAATCCCCACCCAGCTCCTCCTGATTCTTTAGATCTTCCCCACTGTGGGTGAGGAAGTCATACTCAACCCCTCCAGCCTAGGCTAGGTCTCTGTCTTAGGGGCACACCTTTCACCTCCACTTCTCCTTTTAACTCTAACCATCCTTTGATCTCTCCACCACCCCACCCCACCCTACGCTGTGAGGGCCATGAGAGTAGAGACGGAGTCTGTTTTGTCCACTGCTATGTCCCTAGCATGTAGAACAATGTCTGACAAATATAGGTGCTCCGATAAATATATATTTATGGAATGAATGGATTAATAGCAAGCCGACCAGGCAGGTGGAATGGACCTGCCACCCATCTGTTCACCCTCTTATTTGAGTGCCTTCTGTGGAACAGCTTGGTGTTAGGGGCAAAGATTGATCGCCCTCAGTTTCTCTGAGAAACAAGGCACTGACACTCTGCAGGCCAGTCGAGTCCCAGCTAAAAGCTGGCCCTGCGGTAAGCTGTGTGCTCTGGAAGGTTATAAGACGTCCTCCCCCAGGACACTTCCAGACCCAGTGGGTCAGCCAGCTGTTCTGACAGAGTTCTGCATCAGTGCCTGCCAGTTACCAGCCACAAACAGGATGCTTTTCAAGTGCAGAAAGGAGGGGAGACATCACTGTCACCTGAAGAGTGGGGAAAACATTGTTAGGACAAAATTCATCCCTTTTTGTGCAAATACCAAGCTAGGTGTCCATGTGTTGTGTGCCAGGCGCTGGTCCAAGCATCAGGGATGCAACACAAGAGAAGGCCCCTGCCCTCAAAAAAATGAGACACGAGGCTAAACACAGGGAGAGACCTTTTTAAATTTTTCTTTTTTTAAACTTATCTCTTTTATACAGAGATTGCTACCTATTGCAAATTAACTTAGTATAATAAGAGACAATAAAGTGTTTTGTTTCTAGAGATAGCTACAAACATAAAAGCGTAGCCCTGTGGTTTACCTGGCTGCCCACCTTCCTGAAACCCAGCTTACTATGGTACCGTGTTCTGGGGCAGCCCACTCGTCTCCATGTCCTGAGCTGAGCTTGGAGATGCGCAGTACCAGGGAAGGAAGCGCAGTCTGGGCTATCTTTGGTGGCCATTGTTATTTATGGGGCATTGGCAGAGAAGTCAGTACCGTGGAAAATCTAGAGAAAGATAGAGGCTACACGGTGTGGTTGAGCAGAATTCGATAGCTCCTCGGCGCTCTCTGGGCCATGGGACCCAGAACGACACAGCCGCCCTGTCTCTGCTGTCAGGCTTGGCCTTGGGCTTGGTCTGCCACGTCCCTCCACACCTCCTTCGCTGTCGGTGTGAGCGATGCCGGGGAATCAGTCGCTCTGTGTTCCGAATCAGGCCCCTGGGACCTTCTCTCTGTTTGGGAGACAAAACCTGAGACTGTTTCTCCTTTTAAATGCAACTTTGTTCTGCAGGAGAGGAGAAAAGCTGGAAAGAGATGGCTTGTTCGTTTGACGATAGTGAGGTGTACTCCGATATGCCTTTGAAAAGGGCCCGTTTGCCCAGCAGCCTTTGCCAGATAATGAGAGGAGAGGAACGCGGGGAACTTGGTGGGAATCTGAAGCTGGGGGTGGGCCTGGGGTGGGGGAGAAGTTCACCTCGGAGCAGCCCGGTCTGTCTCTCTCCTGTAGGAAAGTAGAGTGGTGCTGGATGGTTCACCAGCTGGGTTCTACACTGGGGAGAAGAAATGTGCTTGGCTATTGGCCTTGGTGCATTTAAAAAATGTGTACGCCTCTGCTGGCTGATTCCATTTCCTCACTTCCCAGTTACTTCTCAGCCCCAGCAGCTCCCCTGAGTCTGCCCTCAGAGGTCTCCAGAGACTGGCTGATTACCATCCCTGAGGGTGTGGGCGCAGCACTGCCTAATCTGGATGTGCTTGGCGCCTCCTAAGTGCCAGGCGCTGTATTAGGTGCTGGGGATGCAGGCAGTGGTCCCTGCTGTCTCTTCTCAACCTCTCTGCAGTGCATGGTCCTTTCAAAAAAAAAAAAAACCCAACACATTTATGAACATATACAAAAGTGGAGGGAATCCTTATGTACCCATCACCCAGCATCAACAATTACCAAAATTTTGCCCAACTTGTTTCATCAGCTTCTCCCAACACACTCCCCGCTCAGACATCACCCATAAATGCTTCCGTGTGTTTCTCTAATGGACGTGGGTGTCTGTGTTTCTGACGGAACAGCACACCACTGTACTGGGTGCTTTTGAGCATGCCTTAAGAAAATGAAAAGTTCTCCCCTTTGCCTTCCTTGACATCACCTTCTCTACTTCTCCACCATCTCATCCTCTGTCTCTGAATCCTTTCCCTCTTCCCACCTCTGAAATGGGGACATCTCACAACATCCTTTTCCCAGGAGGATTTTATCTCCCGCCTTCCCCTGGCCTTAGGTCCCACACCAGTGTGGATGACTCCACGTCCCTAGTCCTGACCCCCTTCTCACACTCTGGTGCAATTGTCTGCTAACATGTCTCTGTCCCCTGTTAGACTTGAGATCTTTTGTGGAGGAACCCTATCTCATTTCTCTTTGTATCCCCAGCACCACGCCTGACTCTAGGAGAGGCTCAGGAAATGTTTGAATGAGTGACTGAATGAATGCACGTGCAAACAAATGACCTTTCTGCCGAATCTTAGACATAAGTTTCTGCACACCAACTGGTTGTGCAGCACGTACTTCACTCTCGGTGTGTCCCAAACCAGACTCATTCTCGAGCCCCTCTCCCTGGGTTCACTGTACCCGGGTCCGACATCCAAGCCAGAAACATTGAAATCATCTTTTGACTCCTCACCCCGTCACGGGCTCCAAATTTTACTTATTTCTTTCTCTCAATTATCTCTCCTCCTTTCCTTTGCTACTGCCATTGTCCTCATGCAGGACCACATAGTAAGTGCTTAAAAGTGCAGATTCTAAAGTCAGACTGCCTGGGTGTAAACTGCAGTGCCGCCATTCGCTACCTTGAGCTGCGTGACTGCGGGGAAATGCCTTAACCACTCCGTGAGGATAATGTCTGCCTCCACGGCCTGTGGTGAGACTTTGGTGAGTTAACACTGTGTGCCCTTTGCTCCATGCCGGGCACACAGGAAGTGTTCTGACGTTGGCTCCATCATCATCACCATCACCCCTGTTATATACCATGTCCAGGTCTCCTGCGGCGGCCTCCTGACTGGCTTCACTCCAGTCTCCTAGTTCATCTCAGTGGCTCCATGAACATTATCTTTCTGAGACCCATATCTAAGCAGGTCACTCTGAGGAACCTTCCGATACCCAGAGAACAAGTTCTGAGTTCCTCGGCCTTTCTACCTTATGAGCCCAGCTGACACCATCTCCTGCCACTTTCCCTTAGGGGTTCCCCAAACATTTCTTGCACATTTATGCTTTTTTGTTCTTGATGTTCCCACCACGTGGAACAACCTTCTTCCCAGGTCACCACCTATCAGAATAGTGCTCCTCTTTCACGGCCCGGATCAGGTGTCACCTGACCTCTGCTGTCCTCGGATCACACTGCTCTGCAGTGACTGGCTTACCAGTGTCCCTCTCCAGCCAGACCGTGCACTCCTCCAGGACAGAATGTCAGGTTCTCTACATCTCCCTAGACTCTTGGTCGTGATTCTCTTTACTCATCCTGAATCTCAGTTCCTCCAGGAGATGGGAAGCTACCTGAAGGCCAGTTTCACCTTCATAGACATTTAGTTAAGTAAACAGAGGATTTCTCATTCTCTCCGCCTTTAGTGCTTCCTTTTTTCTTTGTTTTCTCATCCAAGAGGAGAGGATGCTGTGGAAGTTAGAAACTCACGGCAAGGGCCTGCTCCCACCAGGGGAATGGCTGCCTGCTTTGCCGCTCTGCTGTGAATTCCTGTTGCCTTTCTCTGGTTCTCTCCAACAGGTTCCATCTGTGGGCAGCAGGCCAGACGCTGGGGGAACTTTGGGATACAGGCCTTCTTATCTTCCCTTTGTTTGTTGCCCCACCTTCCAGAAGGGAGCAGGCCCCAGCCATCTCAGACTGAAACGGCAGCACATGTGGTGTCTGCCTTCCTCTAGCCGCCTGCCACCCATGGAGCAGAGAGGATCAAAGGCTTTAGCAGGCGAGGAGACTGACGGGGTTTCGTGTCAGTGGAACCATCGCTTGGCCTGGCGGAGCCCCGTCCTCCCCTCGATCTGGTGGGATGTAGGGGCTACTGTGGAAGGGGCTACAGCCATTTGGAATAGATTTTGCATGGGGGGTTTCAGATTTAAAGCAGTGACATTTTTCCGCGGCACAGCCGTCTTTCAAGTTGAATCTCACGTGGATCTGCCATATTATAAAATCGATTAAATAGCTGCTGAAGTTCCATGTGAGTAGGGGGCAGCCTCCCTCTCTGCTGGCACCCCTCACGGCAGAACTCTTTTCAGAATGCTGTTTGAAAATCACTCCTTGGTATCACATCCACTTCTCTGCTGAAAGAGGCATTCCACTGTCCCTTTGTGGTTCACCCTGGGGCCTGTGTGTTTCTAAAGATGGCTGGGGCCGCGGTGGGGGGGTCCTGGGTCTGCACGTTGGGTGCAGCTTCGTGCTGTGTGGGATAACGGTCACCTGGTTCTGTGGAGGAGGAGGCTTTGACAAAGGACAGCGCGTCCTAGTGGCTCTGCCTTCAGGGTTCTCTCCATCCTCACTGCTGTAACCCTGACATCCCCACGGCCACCAGGGGGTCTTCCCACCCCGTAAATCTAGTCATGCTACTACTCCCCCCACAAGAGCTTCCTGCCACTCTTAGAATAAGACCCAAACTCCCCACCGTTCCTCCCCAGGGCCTGCAAGGCTCCCTCTGCTCCGGCCACACCCATGAGGCCTTTCCCACCCGGGGTCTCTCCTCCTGGAATGATCTCCCTCCTACTGGCAACTGGTTTGCCCTTTCTATTGGTTCAGACTCAAATAGCACCTCCACAGAGAGGTCTTCCTTGGCTGGCTGAACTTGATTCCCTCCCCGGCTGGCCCCCTCCTCCGGTTACTCTTGCTTGCATAACCCTATTTTTACTGCACCACCACTGTCTAATTCTTCTCTCTTTTTAAAATTATTTATTTATTTATTTATGGCTACGTTGGGTCTTTGTTGCTGCGTGCTGGCTTTCTCTAGTTGCAGCGAGCGGGGGCTACTCTTCGTTTCGGTGCGCAGGCTTCTCTTGTTGCAGAGCACGGGCTTCAGTAGTTGTGGCACACGGGCTCAGTAGTTGTGGCGCACGGGCTCCACGGCATGTGGGATCTTCCCGGACCAGGGCTCGAACCCGTGTCCCCTGCATTGGCAGGCGGATTCTTAACCACTTCACCACCAGGGAAGTCCCATTATCCTCTTATGTATCATCTCCTCCACTAGAATGTAAACTTCATGAGGGCAGGGATGTTTGTTTAATTCCAGTGCTCAGAATATGGCAGCATGTGGTGGCTGCCCAATACATTTTTTTAATTGAAATGAGTGAATGAAGTTTGGGAGAGACTCAGAGCAGTGAGTCTCCCCCTACTGGGAGCTGGGGATGCCAGGGAGGAAGGATCTGATGCCAGCATTCTGAGCCCAGGCTGGGATGACGCTGGAATCCTGAGTTCCAGTCGGCTTTGGTTCTCATGCAGTGTCAGAGCACTCGGACCTAACCATTTTGTCCTCTAGCTCTCCTCTTTTGGGCTCCTCCGGGAGAAAGCAGGCGGCTGGGGCTCTGTGAGCACAGGCAGGACTTGCCATTCTGCTCCAGCCTGAAATCGATTTCCTCCGGGCCCTGCCTTGAGCCAGGCCCTGTGAACAGAGGGAGGGGTTGAAGCCAGGTCTCCCCTACCATGTGTTGGGAAGAGAGTGATGTAGCCACTTGGCCTGAGAGCCACCAACCTTCCCCCCCCTCCTTCCCTAAAAGGCACACAATGGCAGTTGGGCTGCGCCTTTGTTTTATGAGTCATCGGTGCTAGCCCGTCATAAACTGTTTTTTCCTATACTATCAGGGCAGCTTTATCGGGCGTCTCCTATGCAATCCGGGAACGGATTTGATACAGGGTCAGTTAACGTGTTGTCGAGTCGAAATCTGTCATTGTGCCCATATAAGGCAAACTCCTCGGGTTACTTTTTACCTTGGCAGAATCTCAGGAATGTCAAGGTAACCAGGCCACCTCAGCATAGCTCTGATTCTCGTTGGGTCACCTGACTTGCCCTCCCTCTCCCATGACTCACCCTGCAGCTCTGCACTAAGCCTGCCACCCTGGGTGGTGCTGGTGGCTGGTGAAATTGGGGGAGGGTCTCCGGGACCTGCTTGCTTCTGTGTCTTCCTTCAAATGAGAGAAACTATGTGAGGTGCCTCACAGGGGGCCTGACAGAGTGAGAACCAGAAACAGAAAGTAGCCTTGGCCAGACTTGAGGTTGGTGATGAGACAATGTGGGCCCCGGCTCTGACACCTACCAGCTGTGTGACCACAGGCAGATGGCTTATCTGTAAAATGTAGAGCACTCAGAACAAATCCTGGTACATAGTAAGTGCTCAATAAATGTGAGTCATTTGTACAATCATGTCAGGTTACACCCCACCCAATCATAAAAACACCTCTGCTGTTTTCCTTTGAGGCTCAACCCCTTAGTAGCTTTAATGGGGCAGATTGAGCTGGTACTCAGAGTCCCTCCCTGGAAAACTGAACCCACAACTTCCCAGTGGCACCTCATTCCCTTTCCTCCCCCATCCGCCCCCCACACCCACACGCATGCAGAACAAGCCACTCCTCTGCTGTTACAGGGCCAGGAGTCAGCTCTGCGAGAGCGCGGCAGAGGCCCTTTGTCCTCTGACATCACACTGCTTCTGGAGACGGCCGCCCCTTATGACTGCTGTGTGGTTTGGCCAGGCCTTAGTACCAGCCCCAGGAAGGCCTGTAGGTTGGGCGAGCCAGGGTGAGAGTCTAGTGCTGTCCCTCTGCCAGGGCAAACGGTTTCACCATTTTTAATAGAGCAGTTATGAGTCAGAGGTTTCAGTCTCTCTTTACTGGTTCCTCCCAATCCTATAATTACCGTTTGGCTATAGAACCTTATTTTGGTTTTTCTTTTTTTAAATCCTAAGACACTGTTCATATTGTCCATCTCATGTGTCCAAGGGGTCTAAGATGGAGTGGCAATGGTAAAGGGAAAAGAGAGAGACTCCAAATCCAGAGTGATTTCTTAACCCACAGAAATGATGCCTTCTCCCCACCCACTCCAAGCACCATTCTAGTGCCACGCCAGGAAGTAGAGCCAGCACCGGCTTACGCAAGGCTGATGGCAAGAGTGGATAACTCTGAACACCTCCAGTTGCCTCTTGGCAAACTTTAAACTCCAAGCCTGGAATTTCTGGTCTGAGGCACCTCCCAGATTGACCGATGGATTCATTCACACTCTTATCCAGTACGAGCCTCAGCAAAAAGCAGGCCTGCTGACGAGCACCCGGCACCTCGTCAGGCCCCCTGCCAGTGCTGGCCCACTCAGAGATGAGGGGAATTGATCATGCAGATAAACGCCCTGCATTCACTCAGTCTCCACACTCTCCCTGCTTCTCAAAGGGATCGTCTTACGCCCAGGCTCTGAGAGTGGGAAGCCAGTGGGACAGAGTATATAGAAAACAGTGCATGTCTGTGAGTGCTGGCCCAGGCTCTGGTTCCCCCTGGTATGTCAAGAGCAAAGATTTCCAGCCCAACCCACTCCACTCTAGCCATGTCGCTCAGCCCTGCTTTTCACTGGAGCAGGAGAAGGCTTCTGACCTGACCGGCAGACCGGTGAATCAGAACGTCCCAAAAACAGGGAAAAGGAAAAGGGTCACCGAGGAGGAGTTTCAGTTGTCAAAGGTGTCAGGGCTAGCACAGTTGCTTGCCCTTCCGCCAACAAGGCCTAGTTTGTGGATCATGTAAATTGCTGCAGAAAACAAGCTGTCTGCTAGAAGGCGGCAGGGGGAATGGGAGTGTTTGCACTGCCTTCAGGTGCCCCTGGCCTGTGGCACTCTTTGCACCTCTAGATTCTGTTCGGGAGTTCCTAGGGTGGGCCACCGTGGCCCAGGGTGGAAGGGGCACAGCGCCCCCTCTGACTTCTCCTCAAATATCAAACACCTGTTATCTCGATGAGCCAGTCCATGGGCAGATTTGTCCAGGCTAAGATGTGATTCTAAAGACCCGTCCTCTTAGGCACCTGTTAGGATTCCAAGCCGCACAGTCTCGAGGCCAGAATTGGCTCACTCGGCTATCTTTTTGAAGGATCAAAGTTTAAACCAGACGATCTTTAATCTCCCCTCCCAAGCCCGAAACCCGAGCTCAGCTGTAAACCATTGAAAATAAATGGGGTTTTTGTAGCTCAGACTCCCTCTTCTCCAGGTGAAGGGCCCCCTGTGCTTGATTGTTCCACAGCAAAATGCCAGATGGGGCCAGAGGAGAGGTGGAGGGCAGGGCCCCAACCTCTGCTGCTGCCCTAATTTTAAAACTGCCTTTTGGGAGTGGAAGGTAGCTAATTTCAAGGTAGGCCTCACCCATCTCCTCTTCCTGCTGAAAAGCCCTCCTTTGAAAGCGGAGCACTGCCTCCTGCGTCTACCTTGTGGGCCCCACCTGCCTGTAGTTCAGACCCATATCTCCCTATGGCTTCTGTGTGGGGAGGGCAGGCTCTTCCCCCTCAGGGAGGACCCAGTTCTTTGGAGTGTAATCTGAGTAGCTCTGGGTTGGTTGGTTGGTTTTCCGCGTGTGAGATGGCTCTGGAAAGGTCCATTTGAGAACAGACACAGGCTCAGACTGGGGCACCTCCCTACCCTGGGCTGCCTGTCCCCTGCTTCTCTGGGGTTTCTTTTAGCTCCAAGAGTCCAGTCCAGTCTAACAAATGCAGTGGCAAGGCTCACCGGTTCTGCCTGGGCTTCAGATCCCTCATTTTTAGAACAAGGGGTTAGACTTGAGTGGTGGTTCTCAACCCTGGCTTCACGTTACACTCAAACCCTGGTTTCATGTTAGAGCATTTGTAAAATATCGTTATTCCGGGACCCACCCCCAGGAAATCTGATTCATTTGGCTTGGGGTAAAGTTCAGGCTGTTTTTTTTTTTTTTTGCGTTACGCGGGGCCTCTCACTGTTGTGGCCTCTCCCGTTGCGGAGCAACAGGCTCCGGACGCTCAGGCTCAGCCGCCATGGCTCACGGGCCCAGCCGCTCCGCGGCATGTGGGATCTTCCCGGACCGGGGCACGAACCCGTGTCCCCTGCATCGGCAGGCGAACTCTCAACCACTGCACCACCAGGGAAGCCCAAGTTCTGGCATTTTTAAGAAGCTTTCTGGTCCCATACATTTATTGACCTTTGTTTTTCAACAAGGGTCCAAGACATATGCATTGGGGCAAGAATAGTCTTCCCAGTAAATGGTGCTGAAACAACTGGATATCCACATGCAAAGAATGGAATTGGACCCCTTCCTTATACCATATACAAAAAAGTACCTCCAACTGGATCAAAGACCTAAATGTAGGAGCTAAAACCATAAAACCTAGAAGAAAACGTAGGCATAAATCTTCATGACCTTGGGTTAGGCAGTAGTTTATTAGATATGACACCAAAACCATAAGCAACCAAAGAAAAATAGATAAACTATACTCTCCAAAATTAAAAAAAAACTTTTTGCTTCAAAGGACACTATTAAGAAAGTGAAAAGACATCCCTCAGAATGGGAGATAATATTTGCAAATTATACACCTGATAAGGGTCAATTGTCCAGAATATATAAGAAGTCCTACAATGCAATAATGAAAAGATAAATAAACCAGTTAAAAATGGGCAAAGGACTAGAACAGACATTTCTCCAAAGAAGATATACAATTAGAAAATGGTACATGAAAAGATGCCCAATATCATTAGTCATTAGGGAAATGCAAATCAAAGCCACAATGAGGTACCACCTCACAACCACTAGGGTGACTATAATCAAAAAGCCAGATCATAACAAGTGTTAGCAAGGATGTGGAGAAATTGGAATTATCATACATTGCTGGTGGGAATGTAAAGTGGTGCAGCCTGTTTGGAAAACAGTCTGGCAGTTCCTCAAATGATTAAACATAGACTTACCATATGACCCAGCAATTACACTTCTAGGTATATCCCTAAGAGAACTAGAAATACATATCTACACAAAAATTTGTGCTTAAACGTTTGTAGCAGCATTACTCATAATAGCAGATATATATAATAGCAAAGGTAGAAATAACCCAAATGTCCATCAACTTATGAATGGATAAGCAAAATGTGGTATGTCCATACGATGGAATCTTCAGTCTAAAAGGAATGTACTACACTGTGGATGAACCTTGAAAACATGCTGAATGAAAGAAGCCAGACAGAAAAGGCCACATATTGTATGATTCCATTCATATGAAGTGTCCAGATTAGGCGAATTCATAGAGACAGAAAGTAGATTAGTGGTTGTCATGGGCTGGTTTGGCGGGCAGGAGGAGGAGAAATGGGGAGTTACTGCTGACAGTTCTGGGGTGATGAAAATTTTCTGGAATCAGATAGTGGTGATAGTTTTTCAATCTCATGCTAAAACTCACTGATGTTTATATTTTAAAGGGGTGAATTCTATGGTATGTGAATTATAATTCAATTAAAAATTTGATTTTCCAAACTGTGAACATGATTAAAAAGAGTACATGCACGCCTGTGATCCAGCTGCTCTACTTCCATGTTGTATTAGTTATCTACTGCTGCATAACAAATTGCCTTTTCAAAGCTTAATGGCTTAAAGCAGTAAATATTAGAGAGAGAAAATGCAAACGAACCAGAAAAGTGCCTGGGTAATTCTGTTGTAAAGCCAGGATTTGAAGGATCTCTGGAAGCAGGAAGGACCGGATCTGATCATTATATTCCTTTACTCATTTGGTAGTCAAGAGGCCAGGCAAAGGGGAGGGGAGGTTTGGGGGAAGACGGCTTTGTGTCAGCCACCAGAAAGCAGCCCGTCAACTTGGCGAATCCTAGGGTGGAGGTGTGGCTTCAACAACTGCAGCGCTGCTACCAACGACGGCACCTTCCGGAATAGGAATAATATAGTAATGACTAGAACCTCCGTTGAGTGCTCACTGTCTGCCAGGCTGTGTGCCGTGCTGCTTCTGTGTTACCCTGTTGAGTGCCCACACCCGTCATGTCTGTTACCCTCATTTTACAGGGGAGGAACTTGAAGCTTAGAGAGGGGAAGTTCACTTTCTGCAGCCACACACAATGCGTGGCAGAGTGAGGATTCGGACCCACGTTTGTTCAGACTCGAGAGCCCTTGCTCTGGAGCACTGTGCCATGTTGTCCTCTCCTCACCCTTGTAGACCCTGGCAGACTGATGTCTTGACATGTCTGTCAGCTCCTCAAACTGTCTCCTTCTAGCCCACCTACTGCTCCGCCCCTGTCTAGGCCCAGACCCGAACCCCATGAACCAGGGTCTCTGCAAGTCCAGTGGCCTCAGATGCCTGAGCGAAGAGGGCTCCTGAGGGCTCCTCTCTTCCATTGGAGGGGCACGCCGAGGGCATTGTCTTCCCTGGCTTGTTTTTCGAACGTCTACAGCTCTAGGATTATTTCTGTGAACTCCTGAAAGCAAAATAGACTTATCCCTAAGTAGGGACCCTCACCAGTATAAAATGGGATTGGAAACCATGAGAAGTCCTAAATGGCTGGCCATGAGAAGCACCAACCCTGTTCCATTCATTCTAGGATTTACTGAGCACCTACTATGTACAAGGCGCACCGTTCCAGGCAGTGGGTCCTGCAGCAAATAGGACCCTGCTCTCATAGAGTTTATGTTACACATGGGAGGGAGACTGGTTATGGACAGAGAACCTCATTTCTGATAGCAGTAAGTGCAGTGAATAAAACAAAGCAGAGGGAAGTGACAGCATGGTGGAGATAGCTGGGTCAGGGAAGGCACCCTGGGATGATGGCATGAGGGAAACCCTGAGTGATGAGAACTAAGCAGGCTGTAAAGAGCTAGAAGAAAGTCTTAGACCAGCATTTCTCAGGAGGAAGGGACTACACTCCAGAATCAGCCTGTTGCAGCAATAACATACACGTTTTCTGGTGCCTCGCAGGAGATTGGCTGACGCAGGAATGTTGGCTACTGGGAGGGGTCGTGGGGGAAAGAGCTGGTTTCTGGATGGACACGCAGGACCTTTGGAATGCTCTCTACTCCACTCTGCGGTATTTATACCTCTCCTCCGACTGGGAAGTCAGCTTTTTCATGTAGGCCGAGAAAACTCCGAATAAGGCAACAGCAGGCCAGGACATAAGAAAGAAGCATTCCATATTTCCCTGTAATTGCTTTCAAATTAGGTTCTGTTGTCATGGGGCAGGCGCACACAGCACGCCTGCTCTGTCCCTGGCTGGATATGGAGTTGGGTCCTGAACGGGCAGCTAATGTGTCCTTGTGCTGCTGAACCGCTGGCCCCGATGACCCATGCTGGCAGGGCTCTCTGAGTCCCATGTTGCTGCACCCGTCTAAATTGTGGTCATGTCATCATGACCGGATCATTTTCTCTTCTCTCAGCCTGGTCCCTGGTTTTTATCTTCAGAATCTGGTAAAGGCAGTGGATCTTCAAAATAGCACTCACATGTATAATCTCAAAACCGTTCCAGAGGCTTCACAGACTTCCTGGATGGATCCGTGCAGATGTTGCCAGGGCAATCGCCTGTTTGCCTGGGCCGCTCGCTGGTAACCCAGATTCCGGAAGGCTTAGCCATCGGATCCTGAAAGCACCTTTATAGTTGGTGATGAAGCCCAGGGGCCAGGGGAGCAGTCTCTGCTTTCAGGAACTGAGAAGATGCCCCACTGGGGCCAGGCCTTGCCTGAAGCCTGGCAGTAGCTGGCAGATGGGTGATAAGAAGGGTGGGTGCCTACCCTAGGAATAAATAGCTGTCCCTCCCCTGTGTCCAAGCCCCGGACACCCTTCCTGAGGTCCTGTGGAAGCAGGAACCATGGGCAGCGTCAGAGGCCACACCAGGCAAGGTGGGCGTTCAGGAGGCAGGGTGGCGCCCTCCCCCTCAAAGCAGCCAACGCCCCAGCGGAGCGGCAAACCCAACACGGTATTGCAGAGACGAGGTTTGAAAACTCCCAGCTCCCTAGGGAACCCTGTCTTGCCTCTGAGTGCCCTGGGGGAGTTTGCAGTTCTTCCAGCCAGCCCTGGTCCTCCGGCAAAGATATGCAGCTGGTCCTTCTGGGTCAGGCTGCTGGCCTGTGATGTTCTGCTAAGGGGGTGGGCGGTATACACAGCGGAAGGCGGGGGGTGCAGCACGAGACAGCGAACGGTTTTTCCTAAAGTCTTGTCCAGTGTGGAGTCAATGGAATCCACATGTGAGCATCTGCTGGCGGGTAGAAATAGCGCAGCCCCCAACCCTGGTCCAGGAGCTCTCCTTCGCCAGTGCTAATAATCAGAGCCAGCACGCTTGCCCCAGCCTGAGGTCGCAGGTGAGCCCATTTCTAGGTCCAAACTGACTCTGCAAAAGACTCCCTTTAGTCGGGGTTTAGTGGAATTCCAGCTTCCAACTGACATTTCCCTCCACGCCACCCCCTTCAGTACTAAGAACATGTTTTGTGACACGTAGTCGGTAAGAAGAAAAGGGAAGGAAAGTTTTTTCAGCTGGGTTAGCCGCATCCCCCCAGGATCCTTCCTTCTTGCCCTTGGCATCACTCTGCCCGCTGGAATACCACCGGGTTGCCCCACGTCTTTTGAATGTTTGTTTCTTCCTTGGTGACTGCCCCAGCATCAAGCGGGTTTACCTCTTTGGGTTGGGGGAGGGAGTCATCGATGAATAGCTCATTAAAGCCCACTGCTGCCGCATTCCTGGCCGTTTAGTTCACCTCCCGAACAATATGCATCATTCATTCACACAGCCACCCCACATCCTGGCAACTGGGAGGGGTCCCTGTGACACAGGAAGGACTTTATGACCAGTGATGCTAGGCCTTCTCCCCCTCCCCCTACACACAGTGACAAAGCAGAAACAGCTGGGGGGGGGTGTCCTCTGAGGTTTGCCTTCCCCAGTGCATGGGCTTCGGGCCTCAGCACAGGGAGTGGTGACTGGATCCCAAACAAACCAACAAGCTCGTCCTCCCTTCTTCCACCCCGCCTCCCCCCTACACCCTGTGCTATTTTAACAACCAGAAAAGAATCTTTAACAGGCTGCCAGTGTGCAGAGGCAAGTTTTGAAGGCTATTCTCTGTGGTTTTTTTTCACGTGTGTTCTCAAAGGCAGACGAGTCCACATCCTTCCTTCCTCCCTAGATAGGTCAAGGGCTGGGTGCAAGCTCCCTTCACAGGATGGCAGGGCCAGGCCTGGAGAAGCACGGCCAGCGTTGGCCTCCCACACTGGGCTCAGGCCACCCTTTAAGAGGCAGGCAGGCTTTTAGGGAAACAGCCCTGCCTGCCTCACTTTGTGAGCTCAGCTCCAGTTTGGGGACTGAGGCTGGGCGGGGCCCTTCTTGACTAGGTTCTGCGGGCTCTGCTTTGCCAGGCCGGTAGGTAGCATTCCCCTCAGAGGAATGAGTGGCCGCCCCATATTTGTGTTAATAGCTGTGTGACCTTGGGCAAGTCACTTAACTTTTCCCTGCCTTAGTTTCCTCATCTGTAAAATGGAGATGATAATATCTCACATGGCCATGGGGTTGGAGGTTTTAAACACTTGCTATTTGTAAATGGTAAGAACTAGCAATTAGCATTTACTGGCCACCCCACCCCCGCCGCCATCAGAATGTAAATTCTGGGTCTGTTTTGCTTCCTCCCGTGCCCAGTGCCTAATCAGGCCTCCAAGTCAGGATTTGTCAGCCCGGTGATTGCATCGAGCGCCTCTTAGGTGAGGTGCTGGGGACACGGCCACTGCTCAGAATCAGTACTGCCCCTGGAAAATGACCTTGACAATAAAACCCAGATGAGCTTGAGATGCTTTTTGCCTTTCCCTTCTCCCACAGAGGGCCAGTAGCTCCGGACCCTCCCAAATGAAACCTTGAGTTTGCCTTGCTTGGTTACAACTGTCAGCATTTCCAACACGGCTCCTCTGCCTTCCTCCTCCTGCCAAGTTTCTCGTAGAGGCCCTTTACCCTCTTTTTTTCCCAGGTCATCACACATTGACCCTTGCCCCCTTTGGGTTAATCCCCACACAGCAACAGCCCCATGAGGGTGGCCCTGCCAGCCTCATGACACAGCCTGCTCTCCCTCACTCCCTTCCTTCCTCTCTCCAGCCGGGCTCTGTTCTCGCTGCCACAGGGCCTTTGCACATGCTGTTCGCATTATCTGGAAAGTCTCCCTTATTTTCATCTTACTCGTTCTCCATAGGGAAACTTCCACATGTCCTTCCGGCCAGTAGATCAGGAGCTGTTCCCTGGCATGCTAAACGCTCTCTTCAGCTCCCTCTCTGGGGGTGGGAGGGAAGAGGACAAATGCAGGTTGATACCTCAGAGTGTGGCTGCTGGAGCCAGAGTACCTGGCTTTAAATCTAACTCCGCAACTTTCCAGGTGCGTGACTTCCTGCGGGCAAGTCATGTCACCTGTCAGACCCTCGGTTCCCTCATCTGTGAAATGGGCCAGAAATAGCAACTGCCTCACAAAGTAGCTTTGTGGATGAGAGATGTTAACATCTGACGAAGTGCCTAGAACGGTGCCCGACACCTAGTTAGCTTATAGAAGTATCTGCTGTGGTTGTTACTGTTACCGCTTTTCCTAAGGGTGTCTCTTCTGTAGTTGAGTAGTTGCTTGGTTAATGAGATCCGTCCTCTTCCTCCTCAGAGTGGGAGCTCCTCAGAGTGCAGCCTGGGTCTGCTTTTGCTCACTGCTGTGGATTCAGCACCAGGCCTGGCCCCGGCTCGGCATGTAGCGAATCCTCCCTTGTCGTGGGAGTGGATATGTCCCGCCCCACAGGGACCTGGGCATCGCGGAGCCCGTGGGGCCTGCCACGCTCGGGCAGTCGGGCCCTGTAGCTCGTGCTCTGACAGATCTGCATGGTGGAGGGGGTACAGTGGGCCCACGAGACGTCCATCTATAGCAGCCACCCTCCACACTACCCACCCCACACATCTCAGTCTAAACTGGGTAGGGAGAGGGAGTGAGTAAGCAGAATGTTATTTTTGTAGCCAAGTAGAAGAAGCTATGAATTTTTCATGTCCTGTTGGAACTCCAGCTCCTACTCACCAGTCATGCCGCGTGGAGCAGTGGCTGCGCACGGTGGGCTCGTTCCCGAGGAGGGCCTCGTGACTCCCGCTCCCCTCGCCCCGAGCCCAGGACTCAGCGAGCCTCCGGTGTCAGTAGATGCTCCTCGTCTTCCAGGAGGAGAAAACAGGGCCACGCAGGCCGTGGAGTGAGGATGGGAGGCCTGTCGGCGGGGTTCCCGTCGTGTGTCAGGTTCAGAATATCCACAGGCTTTTCCTCACTACCGAGGCCAGGCCAGTGGGTATTCTCCCCTAAGCACCCGCTCTGTATTCTGCTTGGGCCTCTGCCTGCTTCCAGCCAGGGAGACAGAAGTACAGGGCAGAGTTACCATTTATTTAAAAATAGTCCTTTCCCTGAGATTTGTATAACACTGAGTACTTAATCTGTGCCAGGCACAGTCATAAGTGATTTACTTGCATTGTTTTATTTAATCCTCATTTAAGAGGGGAGATTATTGCCTCCATTTCACCAACAAGGAACCTGAGGCTCATTGCTTGCCCGAGGTTACCCCGCTGGCAGGTGGCCTCAGTGGCCGAGGCAAGATTGGAATCCAGGTCTGTGTGAGCCCCAAGTCAGAGCTCTTGTTTCCTGCCCAGAGAAGCTGAGCAAAGGTGCAGAGATGGGACGCATGTTTGCAGGGTGGACGGTGCCGTGACCTTCTGAGGACAGGCTGCCTGAACCCAATGAGGCGAGGTTCGTTCAGAGCCTCCACAGGTTGGAGTGAGGGTCTGCTGTATCTTGTTACCACTGCACCCATGGCCGTGGGGTAAGGGCCTTTGCAGAGAGACGGGCTCTCATCCATCCTTCCTGGGAATGGAGTGGGAAGCAGCCGGGGTGGCTGTGTTTGCATGTGTGCGCATGCTCAGTCCATCTGGCTCTTGATGCCAAGCTCTGTGCCAGATGTTTTAAAGCACTCCCCCCCATTTAGCCCTACAGCAAGTACAGGAGGTAGATTCTGATAAGTCCATCCTACAGAGAAGGAAGCTGAGGTGGAAGTAGGCCAAGTCACTTGGTTGGAAACACAGAAGTAAGCCGAGGGGCTGGCATTCAAACCCTGAAGGGTTACCCCAGGTGTAACGCAGGCAGGCCGAGGCGGAGAGGGTTGCCTTTCAGACACGTGCCCAGCTCTCCCTGCAGCCCAGGCACCTAGATCTCGGCCCAGCAGCAGCGCAGCACCAGGGACGCCTGCCCTCTGGGAACTGCCCTCTTGCATCCTCGGCCACGGGATGTAATGGGCCACTTTGCTGCCCCGCAGCATCTTTCAGGCACATGCCTTAGCAGAGGCCCAACATCCCCTGCCACTTCCTGCCCCAGCCTGGCCTGTTGCTGCCCTCTGCTTTACAGGGTGGCTGAGTTCCCCGCCCGCCCGCTGCCCACCACCGAGGCTGCTGTGCTTTGGGCATTCTATTTATTTATTTTATTTTTTGGCGGTACACGGTCCTCTCACTGTTGTGGCCTCTCCCATTGCGGAGCACAGGCTCCGGACGCACAGGCTCAGCGGCCATGGCTCACGGGCCCAGCCGCTCTGCGGCATGTGGGATCTTCCCGGACCGGGGCACGAACCCGTGTCCCCTGCACCGGCAGGCGGACTCTCAACCACTGCGCCACCAGGGAAGCCCTGGGCATTCTAAATGCATGTGCGATGTGAGACTTAATTCCTACTCCCTGGGAGCACGCACACATGCAATAAGACCCAAAATGACTGGAGAATGCTGTCAGAGAGATGCCAAGGGTTGAGCGCGGTGGCGGGGGCAGGCAGGGGACGGAGAAGGCACTCAGTGGAAGAGGCGGGCCAGGTGTTGGTAGAGTAGGAAATCCTGGGAAGCACAGGCTGTGCGGAGAGCTACCGCTTATGAGCACCTGCCGTGTGCTCTACAGGCATTGCCGCTTCGAACCCTCACACTGACCGTGACCCAGGTGGTGTCTTCATCGCCAGGTTGCAGATGAAGAAGCTGACGTTAGGAAGGTTGGGTAACCTGCCCACATGAGTGGTGTAGCCCTGGTCTGTCTGAATTGAGAGCTGCAGAGGGGAAGGAGCGTGGGAAGCGAGGTAGGGAAGGCGGATGCCTTGCTGAGAACCTGCTCCTGGCCAGAGCCCAAAGTAGCTCATGCTTGTGGGGAGGCAGAAGCAGAGAGAATGGTGCTGTGATAGAGCTGCACGAGGAGGGGGCATCCGAGTCAGAGTCGGGGTGGGGCAAGCAAGTCAGTGGGGGCGTCCGGAGGAGCCGCACTTGGGACTGCTTTTGTGGGATGGGTGGGTGCGGGCTGAGGCGAGGCGGAAGCGGGGTAAAGGTGCCCGTCGCTGAGGAGACAGCCTCACGTGGGTGTCCGTCTCCGAGGTGGAAGAACTCTTCTTCGTGTTGGCGGGAGGCGGGCGGGGTGCCCTGCCCGTTCGCAGCCCTCCCCCAGCTTCGGGTTTGGAAGGAAACCTTGTACCTGTGGTGCAGCGTATTAATCAGGCGGCTTCTTTGTCTGGGAGGGGCCTCGTGTTGAGTCTCTGAATGAGCAGGGCTGGTGACAGTTGTCAAAACACATGGTCCTTGGCCAGAGGCTGCTTGGAAGCCCCTCAGCCCCACATGGCCTCTGCCGGTACCCGGGTGCACATGGGCTCTTGCGCGTTCCTGGCTGTCGGCCCACCTCCACGCTGGGCCCTGCAGATTGACGAGGGCAGAGCGAGGGACTCCCGTGAGAAACAGGCGTGGGGTTTTTCCCAGATCTTGCTGCAGGGGCCTGTCTCCACAGAAGGCATCTGGGCACATGCACCTTAACTGATGTGACGTGCACCCCTGGCGCTGAAGTCTGATAACACGCCCCAGCCAGCAGGGGGCTGAGTGGTGGTTACTACTCGGGCATTCTGTGCTCTGGTTTGGGGTTTGGGCTTCTTATCGACGGGCCTCTCCACCTGAAAAGGCCCCTTCGCCTTCCAGCACCCGCGTGCCCTGTGATCCTCCGGCAGTTCCTCCTCAGATGTGGTTGCCTAACCCTGGTGGGGGTGGGTGCCTGCCTCCCACTTGCCTTCCAGCCCCCTCTGAGATACACTGGATCTTAAGATGTGGAAGGGTGGGGCGTGGGATGTTCTCCAGGGAATAGAGGGTGTCTGGCCTCTAGGGAAACAGCATATGTAGGGGTGCCACAAGGCTCGGAGGATCTGTGCGCCCGGCCTTTGGGGGAGGTGTTGCCACTGGGCTACTGGCAGTTCGAAGAGAGACTGACTTGAGCAAACCTTGAATTTACAGGAGGCTTGTTTTCCAACTGCTTTCCTGTCCCAAGTCATCTCTGTGCCAGTGATGGGGAAATCGCCGCCCCTGCCTGAGGGGAGGGGCAGGTGGAAGGGAGCCAGGGCCGTGGGGACCTGTGGTCTGCTCTGCCCGCTCAGGGGGATGGAGGGCTGGTGGGTCTGTCCAGAAGAACGTGTCCGCGGGAGCTGGACCCCTGCTTCTTGTTTCCATGCTCAGGACCCGGTTCCGTCAGCACCTTTGCCCGATGCGTGCAGTGGGCTCACCCAGGGTGTGGTGGGGCCGGCACTTGCTCTGAGGCTGGCCGACGTGGCTTCCAGTCCACGCTCTGCCACTCGTCACCTGGCTGACCAAGTGGTAGTCTGGTAACTGCCCTGAGCCTCAGTGTCCTCAGATCCACCTGCCTGGGTCGCTGTAAAGACCAGAAACAGTGTCATTGTTGATAAAAGGTGGGGCCCAGGACCTGGCCCTGAGCAAGGGCCCCGTGGCAGCCGTGCTGTCGCAGGGTCAGGGCTGTGACCTGGCCCTTTTGCTGGAGAGCCCTGACGAACACGCCGACCCTCCAAGCCATGCTCTCCTCTGCTTCCCCAGACCTTCACAGCCTGGTGCAACTCCCACCTGAGGAAGGCCGGCACGCAGATCGAGAACATCGACGAGGACTTCCGAGACGGGCTCAAGCTCATGCTCCTCCTGGAGGTCATTTCAGGTGAGGCCCCCTCCTGCGGGTGCCCACGGGGTGCTACCCACCCCGCCGTCCCGTTGCTGCTCAGGGAAGAGCGGGGCCTTTACCAGCTGCAGCAGCACTGCGCTGGCATGGGCCTGTTCTGGGGAGCAGCGGGGACCCTGAAGCTCCTCTCCCTCTCTTTCTCGGTGTTTGGCCCTCAGGGGAGCGGTTACCTAAGCCGGAGCGGGGCAAGATGAGAGTGCACAAAATCAACAATGTGAACAAGGCACTGGACTTCATCGCCAGCAAAGGAGTCAAGCTGGTCTCCATTGGGGCGGAAGGTGAGCTCAGATGGGGCCCGACCTCTGCCTTGGGAACAGAAGTTGTGTTGGTGGCAGAGAGAGCACTTGGGGGTGCCTAAAGCCCAGATACACCAAGCAGCGACCGCAGTGACTGCCCTTGATGTGATGCTGGGCCCACAGACCTCCCTCCCTTCCCCCAAAGGATAATCCAGCCCAAGACCAGGAAATCCAGCTCACCCGGTCATGAGGGGCACAGGGGGAGGAATGGCTTTGACTTGGACCCCGGACACCCTCACTCGCCCTCCTGGTGCCGGGCCTGAGGGACACAGACCGACACGTGACACGGCATCTCTCTGAGCCAGCAGCACCTTCGCCCTTAGGCCCTGTCTGGTGTCTGCAGGCAGGAGCGCTCAGAGTAGGGGAGGGCGCTTGAGGCCCGGTGTCAGGGAGTGTAAGCCCAAAGGTCAGTGAGCAGACTTTGCTGGCTGCACAGCTTGGGAGAGTGTGGCCTCTTGACAGAATACCCGGGATCCTCTGCGCCCCGTGCGGGCACCTGGAACTGTGACCCTTGTCTCCGAGCCCTCCCTAGAGCAGCGGAGTGCCCTCCCTCCAGTGCAGGCTCTTGTCTCACAGACGCCTTTGGAGACCAGGCGAGGCCTGACAGAGCCCAGAAGCTCCCCATCAGCCTGGGCTCCCAGCTCTGGTCATTAATCAGAGCAGGGTTTCCTACACCCCCATATCCATGTTGTCCCAGCTTTTAGAAAAACAAAGAAAACTAATTGCCGCTAATGGCAGGGCTCCGAGAATTTGGCCAGGACTCCGGGCCAGAATGCGCATCCCGCGTTCCAGGGCTCTGCCCCAACCCGGGACCTCTCCAGGGAGCGCTGCCAAGCCTCGCATGCCACGGCTGAGGTGGTTGGTGTTTGCTTAAAAAAAAAAATCAAAACCCTGAACTCAGTCAGACCCTGAGATTTTCTGTTCTTGCATGGCTCTTTCCTCCTGGCTCCCCTCCAGCCTTCCACTTCTCACAGCTGCATTGATTTTGCTCAGATGCTAGCCTGTAAATACAGAAGGGGTTAGAGGAGAGACCCGTGGCAGTCATCAGTTTTCATCTGGAGAAAAACTCAGTCTAAAAATGTTTTCCGTTCATGCCCAAGCTGCTTCACTCCCAATCCCCGTGGCCATCGGGCCTCTGGAGGACAGCCGACTGGAGCCGCTCCGAGGGCTTTGGGATACCTGAGCACCCCAGTCCCCGCCCGCCCCCAGCTCCCTGTCCCTCCACACCATCTAGGCAGTTGCAGGAACGTGGCTTCCTCGTGGGGGTTGTGAGAGGGGTTGGGAGTCGGAGGCACAGCTGCAGGTCCAAGAAGCAGCTGGTGGATGTGTCATGAGAGCGGCCGTCTTCCTCCCCTCACAGGGACTCTCTGAGTCCTCCGTGACCAGCTTGCTCGTGGCAGCGGCTGGGTATGGGCGCTGCGGCCTCCTCTCCAGCTTGTGTCCGTCCCCGGCTTTGGGGTGCCTGGCCCTCGGGGGGAATGCAGCGTAGATTTCCTGAATGAATCACCGCCCTCACCCCACGCTGGGAAGGCTCGGCCTCGTTTCCGGCCGTGGGGGTTCTTAACACTGGGAGAGAGCTGGACAGACAACGTGTCCTTCCCCTGCTTCCAGGCGGCCAGCTACGCATATCTCCTCTCCTGAAACCCTCAAGCCGAGAGGTGCCCTCGGCCGTCAGCCCATGGCTTCGCTGTGGGGAGCCTCTCCAGTGGCTAAAAGAGCACCCACCCTTTCCTAGCGAGCATGTCCTCGGGGAAGGCTGGGCCCCATCCTCTGGGGGACCATCGTGCCTCCTTCCCAGATCAAGCCCGCCTAGAGTTTTCTGTTCTCGAGGCTGGTGAGCAAGCTCTCTTGAAGTGTCCCCTCCATTCTCCGCATCCTCTCTCCTGCATCCGGTGTGTGAGAGGCGTGGGGGTGGCAGGCCTGAGAGGACCGCCAAAGGCGTGTTGGGCCCATGGGCCCCAGGAAGAGGCCGCTTGCATGCACCTCCCTCACCTGGCTGCAGACACACGGTGCCTGAGCGTTGCAGAAGTGGTTTTTCTCTTAAGCTGCTGAAGCTGAAGAACGTGTGGTCCAAACCCTTCTCTTTCACTCCCAGAAGTTTGGGAGAGAGGCTGGTTTTCGGTTAGTTAAAAAAGCACGCACTTATCAGCTGGACCTTGTGCTACCCACTCTCCCCTTCCTGCAGCACCGTGTCTTTCTCAAGGGCCGGGTCCAGGTGCTGGGGGTGCAGAGGTGATCACGAAGGCAGACAGTGAACAACTAGACAAACCAGCACATATCAGTGTGTGAGGGGAAGAGCAGGGTGCTGGGGAGAGAGGCACCGGGACGGTCAGGGAAGCCATTCTGGGGAGGTGACATATAAGCAGAGCCTTACAGGCTGGGAAGGACCAGCCATGTGAGGAAAGGGTCGAGGCGTGCGCTTTGTGGCGGGCCAGAAGGTGTGAGATCCTTAAAACAAGAGAGAGCTGGCTTGTTGAGAGGACGGAGCTGGAGAATGCTGGGGAGGGAGGTGGGAGTCACGCAGGGCAGGCCTTGTAAGCCAGACTCCAGAACACAAAGCAGGCGACCGACACAAATCCGGTGCACCTGTTCCAGTGAACACTGTGCCTGCCGCGTGGGGTGGATCGCAGTGGGGATGGAGGAGGCAGCACGGGAGGATCTGAGGGAGACGACGGTGGCTCGGACGAAGGTGGCGGCAGTGGGATTGGAAGGAAGTGGGCAGACTCTCAAGAGACATGCCCATAAGGTGTGGTGGGTCCTGGAAACGGAGGCCCAACACCTGGGACGAGGCTCAGCGGGGAGCAGTCCGTTGAGCTGGGTCAAGAGAATGAGCTGCCCAGAGAGGAAGAGGCCTGCGTGGCCGAGAATACATGGGGATGGAAGCCCGAAGGTGCCAGGCAGCAGAAGGCTTTAGGGACAGCACTTCCCGGAGTGTTCAGGGGACATCTTCTCCCAGTGAAGGTGGTGGAGGACAGGCCTAGGCAGCTCTTTCAGATGATTGGAGTTAATCTCTAGACAGGGCCGGGGGCCGCCTGGGGAGTCCCACTCTGGTTTTAACAACCCTCTTGCCCTCTGCCCCCTTTCCCTGTGTGCAGAGATTGTGGACGGCAACGCAAAGATGACCCTGGGAATGATCTGGACCATCATCCTCAGGTTCGCCATCCAGGACATCTCTGTGGAAGGTGAGAGCCAAGGACCTGCTCACGGGCAAAGAACAGCCTCTCCTCCCCACCCTGGTTCCACCCGAGTTGGGGGGACTTAGTTAGGATTTCGGGCTTTTTGTCTTCATGCTTTGAGGCTCTTTCCTGTGTCCAGACATCACTCACATGCCCTGCCTGGGGGTGGTTAGTAGAGGTGCTGGCCCAGGCTGCAGGTGAAGGGTCCCCCCCGCAGCCGCCCATCTCAGTGGACCCTCACACCACCCTTGTCAAGTGTGGCCCCATTTTACAGTCAAGTAGCAAACTAGTGATAGAGTCAGGCCTGGCCTCGTTCTCCTGGGTGTCAGCACCTATGTTTCCACTCAGCCTCCCACCCTCGGACCTTGGCCTCCATGGACCTGGGGTTGGTCCAGGCCACCACAGGATGAGAAAAGCCACAGGGCCAGTGTGCAGAGGGGGCTCCTGGTGACAGACCACAGCAGGGAGCGCATCTGTCTGGTCACTTGTAGCACTCCCAGTGTGTTGAGGACAGTCAGAGCTGTCCACGGGGAACGGACGGACCTCCTGGGGCCCTCCCTCCCTGCTTCCTCGAAGCTGCGGCCAGGTCTAGAGACCCTGAGTGGGCAGGCCCGCATCAGGGCTTGTTTGGCCGTGTGTCCTGCCAGCTAAAGGTACAGGCTTTGGGGTCAGAAACATGGCGCCGGTTCAGGCCCTCACACTGGCCTGTCACTGCCACTTCTGGGGTGACCCCAGGCAAGGGACTGCTCCTCGGGGCCTGGCGTGCTGTTAGGATCAGCAGGCGCCCACCCGCGTCTGGAAGGGGCACTGCTGCTGCTCCGTCCAAGGGCCTCTCCCCCAGGTTCTGTGCGACCCTTATGCCCGAGCCGAAAGTGCAATCCACCGGGGCTGGGTTCTGAGCGCTTAGTTTTGGGCCAGTGCTCACCATCCTCATGTGTTTTGCAGAGACCTCTGCCAAGGAAGGGCTCCTTCTCTGGTGCCAGAGAAAGACGGCCCCGTACAAGAACGTCAACGTGCAGAACTTCCACATCAGGTGAGCGCCGGCCAAAGCACCCGGCCCACATCATTCCCACTCTGCTTCCTGGGACCTGAGATGCGGTCCTCCCACCCTGTCTCTTTTCCTGTGGTGTTGTCATGGTCTGTGAGGTGCCAGCTCTCAGCGGCCCCTCCCCCTGCCACTGGCCCCCGTGAGCCCCTGGCAAGGTCCCTGCGTCCCCTGGGGGAGGCAGCAGTCACCTCGCCGTCCCAGGCTAAAGGCATTAAGGCCCGGCACTCTGGCAGGCCCTCTAGAATCTTCTTTTTCCCCAAGCAAGGTAACTCAGAAGCAACAACAAAGCTCTTCCTTTGTTTTGACCTCTCAAGAGGGACCTGCCATCCTTACGGTTGCTAGTGAATGTAGTGCTGGGGAAAATGTCCTGTGTCCACTAGAGGAACAAGACTCGGCCTGCACGAGCCTGTTCTTCCTCGGTTGAGGGCGGGAAATGAGTGTGTCCATGAGGTGAGTGTGGTCAGTGCCACACAAGATCTGGGAGCGTGGCATGGCCCGGGGGTTAGGAGTGCAGGCTTTGGGGGCGGCCCCGAGGTCAGATCTGGTGTGACTCTGTGACCTCACCTCTCTGAGCCTCTGGTGTTCTCCTGGGGTGGATGGACCAGGGAGAGGGCACACGTAGGAATGAAGAACGGGGCTTCATGGGATCCACAGAGGTCCTGCTGCGTCCTCAGGCTTCCTGGAGCCCTGGCACTGGACATTGGGGACCATTGTGCTCTGCATTGAGAGCATTTGGTCCCTCCCTTGAGCTCCTCTGTGTGTTTCCTTCCTTTTCCTGCCACCAGCTGGCTGGTCCTCTGTGCATTTCTTTTTCTTTTTTTGGCTGCATTGGGTCTTAGTTGCCACACGTGGGATCTTTCCTTGTGGAGCGTGGGCTCAGTAGCTGTGGCCTGCGGGCTCAGTTGCTCTGAGGCATGTGGGATCTTAGTTCCCCGACCAGGGATCAAACCCGCGTCCCCTGCATTGGAAGGCGGATTCTTAACCACTGTGCCACCAGGGAAGTCCCTGTGCATTTCTACTCGTTTATTTATTCAATCACTAAATGTCTATGGAATGCCTACTCCATGCCAAGAGTGGGAATACAGCAGCACCAAAATAAAGTCCCCACGCTTGGAAGGTAACACCGCAGCAGGGGGACCAGTAGTTCACAAAGGCGTGAAGAAACCAACAGCGTAATTTCAGGTAGTGAGAGGAGTCATAGAAAGACGACAAAGTAGGATAAGGTGATAGAAAGTAACCGGAAGAGTACCACAGTCGGGGGCCGGGGGGGGTCTTTCTAAGGAGGCGTCATTAACCTTGACCCATGAAAGAGCCAGTGTGACTAGTATGGACTGTGACCAGCTGTCACTTTCCTCTGAACAGAGCCCCTCGTGTCAAGCCACATCCCGGCATTTAGCCAGCCCACGGGTCAGGTCAGCTAAGGTGCAGAGGGCCTGCAGTGGCCTGCCCGGCTCAGTGGGGCCTTGCAGGGACAGTGCTCAGCAGGTCACAGCTACCCTGGTAACGAGCACTCAAAGCACTTGTCATTTGTCAGGTATCGGCCAAAGCCTCACATATTTACTCATTTCATCCTCACAACAGCCCAATGAAGTGTAGGTACTGTATTATCCCCATTTTACGGATGTGGCAACTGAGGTAGCAGGAGATTATGGGACTTGCCCAAGGTCACACTGACAGCGAGTGGAAGGGCTGGGATTTCCCCCAGATGGTCTGGCTCCAGCAGCCAGGTTCACGGCCAGCCGGCCACACCGTCTGCCTACAGTGCCAGGCACACACTCTAAACCACCTCACTGAGTGGGAGTTAATCATTCCTGTGGGTGCCCACAGCCTGCAGCCCTCCCATGACGGTGGGGGGGCTCCACTCATAACCTTGGCCTTTCCATCCCCAGCTGGAAGGACGGTCTTGCTTTCAATGCCCTGATCCACCGGCACAGACCAGAGCTGATTGAGTACGACAAGCTGAGAAAGGTACGTGTCTCCTGCTCCCCTCAGTGGCCCACAGACACCCTGAGTCTGACCCTGGCTCCGGGCCACCGCCCCCAAGCCCATCTGTTGCTGGCGTCCAGAGCTGGACTCTGTGCTCAGATGGGCAGACTGGGAGGGCCTTGTACCAGCTGTCAGCACACCCCAGGCTCGGTGGCTGATCTCGCCTCCTTTGCTCCCCTTGGGGACTGCCCTTCTCCCTCCTTGGTCATCGCAGCTACCTGGGGTTATTGTAGGGCCTGGCCGGCCATGCTTAATAGCCGCCCTTCCTTAACCCTCTAGATTCTGGAAGCATTTGGGGAGGGGTAAAGAATTCTAAACCATCACCGCCGGCAGCCCTGTCCCGTGCGGGGTCCTGTTGTATTTTGCCTGTACAGAGCGTGTAAGACCCAGGCTCGGCCCTCTAGGAGCTGCCAGCCTCGCGGGGAAGACAGGACAGTTGCGTCCAGAGCAAACCAGCCGTACAGGGCCCTGTGCATGTGCTCAGGCTGCGTGGGAGTGGAGAGGGGATGGGGCCGGACAAATGCTCCAGAGGAAGGAAGGCACACCTGAGCTGGCCCGGTGGGGGCAGGGCCTCTGGGGAGGAGGCAGTTGAGGGCCAGAGAGCGGGCATCCCAGGTTGGGGAGGCACAGGCCTGCACTTAGCCCGTTCAGTCCGCAGTGAGTAATCGTATTGGGCTCTAGCTGGAAAGCCTAGGTGAAGGCACTTGAGGGAGGGTCAGGGTGAAGTGCCTTTCATCCTGTAAGCAGCGGGGCAGTTAGAGTAGGGAGGTTAGAACGTGGATGCACTCCGTTCCCTCTCTACCCCACCCCCCACGCCCAGGGCTCTCTCAGGTCTGGACCAGTGTGGGTTTCAGGGCAGGGGTCTTAATCTGGGGTCTGGGGATGGATGGAAATTCTAAGAAAAGAGCACGCCTGCATTGTCTCTGGAGAAAGGGTCCACAGTTTGCCCCACAAAGATTTCCAGAGGCATTCCTTTGGGTAGGAATTGACTTTACCCTGGTGTCCCCCCTCCCCCCACTGATCCCTGCAGCAGCACAGGTGGCTGAGAACTGCCTGAAGGACCCTTTCCAGTCCTAGCCCTTCCCAAGCTCCCTCCCTTCCGGGCCAGCCCTTGTTCCTTCTGCTTGTGCATCCCGCCCCTGACCAAGTTTCTCCTCCTTCCCTCACCTCCCTCCCCCAGGACGACCCCGTCACCAACCTGAACAATGCCTTTGAAGTGGCTGAGAAATACCTAGACATCCCCAAGATGTTGGATGCAGAGGGTAAGTACATCCCTTTTGTTCAGTCAGCACCCTGTTTTGTGGGCATGTCTTGCAATAGCCTCAGGGAGCTGGCGGAGCCAGCCAGAACGCCTGAATGAACCAGCGTGAACTGGGGACAGTGGTGTCACCCAGGGAGCCAGAGCAGGGGCAGCCTGAGCAGCCAGGGATGCAGGTGGTGGGGAAGAGGTCCTTGAAGATGATCAGCTCTCAGGGGCTGCCTCTTGGGCTGGGCCCAGGTGCCCTGCCTTCCTGACTGATCCCACCCCTCCCTCCGGAGGGGCGAGGGAGGTCGCGGGAGGGTTGACTCCTGCAAACAACCAAGGCCTCTGCCTTCCCTGCCTGCCACAGCCTCGGAGTCTGGAGCCCACCAAAGTGGAGTGTTTTTTCCTTTTCCGGCTTTGCTCCTTTTCCCAGCCATGTACCACCCCCAGCCAGGACCCATGCCTCTGGCCTCTGGTGGCCTTTGGGGTTGACCGTCTAGCAGCCCCTTGAGGCCACTCTCAGAGAGAGGAAGTGGCCTCGTTTTAATCCATTTCCCACAGGCTTGGCCTTTCCAGTGACCATGGGGGATGGAGGGGCCAAGGGTGTGGCCAAGCCAAGCCCACTGGAGTCGCCAAGGGCCGTGGAATCAGCTCTGAGGCTCCTTCTCCCAGGATGGCTGTGGCCTTGGGAGCCTGTGGATCCAGTGGGTTACCGCCCCTGCCCCACCCGCCCCTGCTTGGGCGGTTTAACCCTTGTTGTTCACTTGCAGACATCGTGAACACGGCCCGACCCGACGAGAAGGCCATAATGACCTATGTGTCCAGCTTCTACCATGCCTTTTCAGGAGCGCAGAAGGTACCGGGCAGGGCCGGGCAGGCCCACCTCGCTGCCACTGCCCAATGCCACTGCTGCCTCTTGCCTCCCGTGCTCACCTCATTTCTCTTGCAGACGGCAGCGGCCTCTCTCCGACTGGAAGCCACCCCCTGACTCCTTGGCACCTCCGCCCATTCAGTCCTTGCCCACACTGTCTATCGAGGGCCTGACCTGTGCCAGGCTCTGTTCCAGGCACTTAGGATACAGTCAGTGACTGAGTCAGGCACGGTCCCTGCTCTCATGGAGCTTACATTCTAGTGGGCAAGGCAGACAACAGGCATGTCCACAGATAGAGTAATTTCATGTGATAAGTGCAGTGGAGAGCATGGGACAGGATGGTGGGATGGGGAAGCGTGGGGGCTGCTTCGCTGGGGCTGTCAGGGGAGGCAAGGTGAGCAGGAGCTGCCTGGTGAAGATCTGTAGGAAAAGTGTTCCAGGTAGAGGGGGGAGCAAGTGCGAAGGCCCTGAGGTGTAAATAAGCATGGCTTTTTCAAGGAATGGCTGGAGAAGAGTAGGAGAGGGGAGGAAAATGAGGTCGGAAAACGTGACGGGCCCAGGCCGTGCAGGACCATCGTAGTCTGGGATCCGGAGTTTGGGTTTTATTCTGGGCACTCAGGAGACCACCAGGGGTTTATGCTAAGGTGGTAGGTGGTCACACCGGACAGGATCTTGCTTATGTTTCCAGGAAGATCAAATAACACCTGATCCTTCCAGCCCTAAACAAGGCTTCCTTGCTAGTGTTTCACAAACTCAGGCCTGGTTCGAAAAGGAATCCATCTTATTCAGACCCTCCCCCTTCCCCTCTACAAAACCTCGGCAAGACATGCCCACCCAGGCCGGAGCCAGGGTCTGGCTTCCAGTCCAGAGCAAGCGCTGTTCCTCCGCATGAACCTCGGGCCTCGGCCGGCCTTCCTGCGTCTTTCACTCTCTCCTGCCTCTCTCTCTCTCTCTCTCTCTCTGCGCAGATATTGTAGGCACTCTGAGGCCAGATGAGAAAGCCATCATGACTTACGTGTCCTGCTTCTACCACGCTTTCTCGGGGGCTCAAAAGGTGAGCTGGGGCGGGAGCACCCTCACTGCTGTGGCTGGAGACTCGCCCTTGCCACCCCTCCACCCCCACGTCCCCCTGCCCGGGCTGCGGCCTGAGGACCGACCCAGTCTGGCCGTTCCTGTGACTGTGGGCCTCCATTGCCACCACTGAGCCGGTGCTGGCCCAGTGTCGAGACACCACAGGTAGTCTCTCTGTGAATACAGCCCACTCTGTGAGATGGGTGGTGGCACCCTGGTTTCTCAGACAAGGCAGCTGAATCCCAGTGTCACCTTAGATGGCAGAGCGCAGCTTGGGCCTGTGCTGCTCTGCTCGGCCGCCCCGCCCTTTCCGTGATCCGTGCCGGCCACCTGCCTGCTGCGCTGGCTGTGCCTCTGCCCGGAGCATTGGCTTTGCTGCCCCTCTCTGCAGCTCTGTCCCCTCCCAAAGGCCCCAGGAAAGGCTCTGGGCCTGCTCCTGCTGACCCAGATCGTCAGGCCGCTGTCCCCAGCAGCCCCGCGGACACAGGTAGGGCCGTCAGAAGTGTCTGCTCCCAGGAGCGGCCCTCCCCGAGCCTGGCTGACCTCACGTGTCCTCCGCTGCGCCTGTCAGGAGCCCTCTGCTTCCACAGGACGGTGCCCAGCTGCCCCCATGTGGAGGCCTGGCCGGCTCTGTCCCCTCCACTTGCCTCCTGGGTGTCTGGTCTTGGCCAGCGGTGTATTCCCAGCAGCTTGATTTTGTGTCACCGTTGGCAGTTGGGCAGGGAGGAGAACAAGAAGAAATGAGCTCTCATTTATTGAGCACTTACTGCATGCGAGGGACTGCTCCGAGGACTCCATGTGCACAGGCTCTAAGAGTCCCCTGCACACCCCCAGGAGGGGTGGGTGCCGTTATCCCCATTTACAAGAGGAGGACACTGAAGTCACGGGGCGGGGACTTTGCTGCCTCCTTCAGAGCCTCAAGGCCAGTGGGGGCCTTCCTACGGGCCATCTGCTTGGGCCGCCTCTCAGCAGTGTGACCTCGGATAAGTCCCTTCACCTCCGTTCTCCCACGTGGAAAACGTGGAGCAGGCTAGTGCCTGTCTCAGGGCTGTCCTGAGGATGAAGTGAGCTCATGCGGGTGAAGAGCTCAGGACGGTGCCTGGCCCCTTAAGCGCCCCGCCCGCGGCCCGGCAGTCAGAGTGGCCCGCCTCTGCCCGCCGTGCCACTTCCCGTGCCACCTCCCCGGCAGGTGGTCGGAGCTCGTGTTCGGAGTGTTCTGTGGGGGGGCACAGGCAGGGAGAGTGGAGGGGACCCCTCACCCTAGCAGGAAGGCGGGGGTGGGGGTGGGCGGTGATAGATTCCTCGCCACAAACCCCAACTAACAGCACGTTTGTGTTGGCCTCACCCCTCCACGGGCCCCAAGCCAGCCTCGCTGCCCACCACACTGCCCTCGAGGGAGTGTCTTCTCTCTGCCCAAACTGCCCCCTCATGCTTAGAGCTGAGCTCTGGTGTGGGGGACCGGAGGCCTTGAGGCATCTGTGGGAGGGGATACTGGCAGGAAAGCCCAGGTCAGAGCATTTGGGAGTCTTTGAGGCAGCTGGGCCCCTCTCGTGAGGGAGGAAATAAAGGCCGGCCTATTGGGAGCTGCCCGTCACCAAGGGACGTGCAGGATCCAGGCCTCTCCGGCTATGAGCCCAGCTTCCTCCGGCCCGTGTTTACTTCCCAGGACATCCTTGTAATGCTTTTATTATTGTGGCTGTCTTTTCCCCAGAGGTTCAATCCAGTCTCTTAAAAGAGTGCTCTCTGGGTTTTGTTTTGTTTCATGAATGCAAGGGCAACGCTAGCCCTAGCACCGAGTTTGCCCGTTCTCTCCTGATAGTTTATTTCTAGTCACTAAAGCATTTGCTCCTTGTTCCTTTGCTCACTCATTCATTCATCAACTCTTGAGTACCTCAAACACGCCAAGCCCTGAGCTGGGTGCCAGGAACTCAGTGGTGAACCAAAACACTTGTGACCAGCAGCCCGCACCTTCGCGGGCCTGCACAGCGCGGTGGAGCTGAGCTTGGGGTGCCGGTTGTCTCTCCAGATTTGGGGTCAGGGACTCACGTCCGCGACTCCCCCACAAGCTGCGATCTTGGCTCTGCTTCCTGCACTCACTAGGGGCTGGGTGTTCATTGGCCGAGGCCCTCGTGAGCCTCACCTCTGAGGAGCACTGCCTGTGGCCGTTGGCCTGTGTCCTGCAGCATGAAGCAGGGTGTGTGTGTGTGTGTGTGTGTGCACACCACTCTCAGCTGTCCCCCACTCACCTCCCCACCTGTCCCAGAAGCAGCGTGTGGAAGTGGGAGGCTGGGCGTCAGTGCCTGCAGCTAGCCAGGTCTGGGGCCACCCCCAAGCCTCTCTGTTTTCCTTCCCCGCCACTCTGTAGACCCTCCTCACTATTTCTGTTCCTGTTCTGTTGCCGTTTCAACTCTTCTTCTTGGACCCTTTCTGTGCTTCCTGAAAGGTACCTGGTCTCTGTGTGGCATCCCTCACCCTCCTTCTCCTGTCCTTGCATTTTCCCCCCAGCAGGACAAAGCAGGACATTGTCCTGTAGTTCTGGGCAGAGACTAGTCACTGTCTGCACTGCTCCCTACTCTCCGAAGCCCTGGCTCCCCTCCGCCCTGTGCATCGTGACTTCCGCCCTCTGAGCCTTCAGCAGCCTCCTCGAGGGGAGGATTAGGAAGGGGCCGGGCATGCTCTGCCTGCACACTGACCACCAGACTTCTCTGGGGGGCGCCAGCACCCCCCCCCGCCCGCCGCCACAGCTCTCTGGCGCTCGGCCTTCCCCGCGGTCTCCCTTCCCAGCCAAGGGGAGGGTCCTTAGCCTAGCGGAGGACCCTACCCAGCCTCACCCAACCCTCCTCTTGGAGGGCCTGTGAGTCCATTTCCCCCACAGTGGGTGAGCGTATGGCTCCCTAGTCCCCTTCAGCACCTCCACGGTCCAAGTCGAGAGAGCCCACAGGCCCAGCTCCCCTGGCGGGGGCCTCAGCAGTAAGCTTTGGGGGCCCCGGAAAGGCCTGTCGGGACACAGCCACTCGGCCCCATCTTGCTGAAGCTGTGCTTCCTCTCCTTCCCTCCTTGGGGACTTCTGTGTGGGCCATGGATGAGCCAGCTTTCAGGGGACGTGCCTGTCAGGAGGGAGGGTCAGCAGCCCCCAGGCAGCCCTGACTGTGTGCTTTCCCCTCCCCTGCCCCAGGCTGAGACTGCCGCCAACCGGATTTGCAAGGTGCTGGCTGTCAACCAGGAGAATGAACACCTGATGGAAGATTATGAGAGGCTGGCCAGCGATGTGAGTGTGTCACTCCCCCCTGCCCTGGTGGCCCCGCCAGCGCTGAAAGATTAGGTCACCTCTTGTTACTCTCTGCCAAAGGTCATGGGACATCTGCAGAGGGGAGAGCAGGGATGGCAGCGAGACTTTCTAGAAAAGGTTGTAAGGTTATTTAGGCTGTGGAGTTTGACCAAGCCAGTATGTGACCTTTCGGGTTGATTTTACAAGACTAAGGGGTCAGACTGCTGTGTCACTATGCTGGCTGGCTTCTGGGGTCTCGAGCTTGGGTTTCTACAGAAGATAACTCAAGGACAGAGTTTTCTGAACACCCGGCTGCATTAGAATCAGCTGGGGAGCTTTTTAAAAATTTTAAAAATTTTTGTTCCCATGCCCCACCCGTGGAGAGACTGATTCCGTAGGATGGAGAGAGACCTGAGAGCTGATATGGTGACAGGACAGCAGTTTGTCATGTCAGGCCCCCGTGCAAGCACTTCACGAACAGGATCTATCATCTCCACAACAGCCCTGTTAGGAGGGAACTCCTATTACCCCCTTTTCCAAGTGAGGAAACAGGCCCAGAGAGGGTCAGGCACAAACCCACCACCATGCGGCTTGGTGGGACGGAGGTTCAAACCCAGGCAGCCCTGCTCCGGAACCTGAACCCGGCCCGTCAGTTGGGAATGTGGGTGTTTAGTACATCTCTCCTAGATTCTCCCCTTTATTTTTAAAATTTCCACATTAAAAAAAAATAAAAACATCTACGCTCCCCAAGAGGAGTAGTTGGGCTGCTCTTCTAGACCAGTGGTTCCCAGACTTCGAGATTTCACAGACCAGGAAAATTTGGGAAAGTATTTGCCAGCCAACCTAGAGTGGTGAACTTCTTATTTTGCCAAGTTAAGGATATTTTTAAAAGAAAAAGCTACCGTTCGTTACCACCATCATGTCTAACACCTAAGAAAGGTTAAAAGGTTATATCTTAGGATCCCAGCCCTTCCCAAGAGAGGGCAGTTAGCATCACGCACCAAGATGTCAACACACACGGAGACCTTTGTCCTTGGTTTTCTCATCCTGCCAGAGGTTGGCATTTGGGAACCACTTCCCCGGGCCTATCTATGCTGGACAGTACTCGATTTTCCTCTCCTAGGATTGTTCTAGAATGTCCAGTTTGTTTGCTTGTTTGCTTGTTTGTACCCTGGTCTAACTCCATCAAAGACATGAGTGGCTCATACAGGTCACTTTCTTTTTCAGTTGTACTTTATGATTTTCTGTGTCCCAGGCCCCGCGCATGGCACTGACCACCCGGGAGTGAGCTAGGCGTGCAGTCAGCCCTGCCCTTGAGGCGGCACAGTCAGTGACCAGGACACAGTGAGGCTCTCAGTGTGAAGCTCGGTGCAGATGGCGACAGCGGGCTCTCATGGGGGTGCAATGGGGGCGGCCATCCAGGAGGGGCGTCTGAATTGAGGCTGCCCCGCTTAGGTGAGGGAAGGAAGGCCAAAAGCAAAGGCAGGAGCAGGAAGTAGCCAGAGAACAGCCCCGTGGTTCAGAGGGGGCACGTGTTCCCAGAATTCCTGGTCATGGGATTCCCGTCGGGAATCATGGAAAAGTCGAGCTGGGGAGCAGGGGTGATTCCCCAAGATGGGGCCCTCGGAGATCCAGGTCCCCTGTGCCCATGAGCCGGGGGCGGCCCTATCTGTGCTCAGAGGGTCCCCTGCAGAGGCCACTGCAGCTTCTTGTGGGCCCACAGCTCCTGGAGTGGATCCGGCGCACCATCCCCTGGCTGGAGGACCGCGTGCCCCAGAAGACCATCCAGGAGATGCAGCAGAAGCTGGAGGACTTCCGCGACTACCGGCGCGTCCATAAGCCGCCCAAGGTGCAGGAGAAATGCCAGCTGGAGATCAACTTCAACACGCTGCAGACCAAGCTGCGCCTCAGCAACCGGCCCGCCTTCATGCCCTCCGAGGGCAGGATGGTCTCGGTGAGTGCCGGGGGCTGAGGTGGGCCGGGGCCCAGGAGGTGTGTGGGGCTGCAGGTTCCCTGTGAGAGAACAGCTGAGGGGCAGCTGCTCACCGCCCACAGGCTTATTTCCCCAGCATGGTCTTTCTTAACTGAAATGCACAGCTTTCGGAGTGCAGAGTGCGGTGGGGCATGCACTTGACACTTTACTGTGTTCCTTCTCCCCCCATCACTCCCCAGACTTTTACACCCATCCCCAAACCACACCATAGTTTGTGTGGAATTGTTTGAATTTGGACCCTCATTTGGCTGTGACTCCAGGACCTCCAGTGCTTGAGGCCCCTTCTCAGGGGAGGGACAGTATTCACTGGACAGTCACCTTCTGACTCCCAGTGCCCCGTATGGCATTCGTTCATTTTCACTCATTCATTTACTCCAAAAGTATTGACCGCACCTGCCGTGTGCTGGGCCCTGTCCAGACACGCAGATACAGCAAAGCCGGGGAGAGATGTGACCCCGGCCCATTTCTGCTGCCTTCCCGTCATCATCAGGGTGGTAACCTTCAGGGAGGCATTGCCCTGCTGCGTGCCCCAGCTCCCTGTGGTAGCCCTGCCCTCTCCCGCCCCCACAGGACATCAACAACGGCTGGCAGCACCTGGAGCAGGCCGAGAAGGGCTACGAGGAGTGGCTGCTGAACGAGATCCGCAGGTTGGAGCGGCTCGACCACCTGGCAGAGAAGTTCCGGCAGAAGGCCTCCATCCACGAGGCCTGGACCGACGGTATGACCCTCCCAGCTCCCTCCCTCCTTTCTTGTCTCTCAGAGACACACACGTGTACACACACACACACACACACGTGTACACACACACACACGTGTACACACACACACGTGTACACACACACACACGTGTACACACACACACACACACACACACACACACACACACACACACACACACACACACACACACACACACACACACACACACACACACACACACACACACACACACACACACACACACACACACCCTCCTGCCTGCATAGCGTCTGTTTGTCAGACCCCCTTTCCTGCTGCCTGGGAACATGCATGTCACAAATGCCGCTGTGGGTCCATCCAGCCCCAGGCAGCAAGGAACAGTTTGGGGCCAGGTCCGCCCGCTCTGCCCTGGCCTCAGAGATTACTTACAGGTGGACTCCTTCCTGGGTCACTGGACCCTGTGCCAGGTGCACAGGGACGTGGCCCCTGTCCCGGTCACTCTGCCACGTCTCCCCTGAGTATGGCGGCCCTCCGGGCCAGGGCGGGCTTGGGGGTATGCTCTCCCCTCCCTGGCAGCCTGGGTTCACACCCTGCCTTCCGTGCCCAACACCCTTTGAGACTGTGGACTTCACACTGAAGAGCCAGTGCTGGATGGTCTGTGGTCCTGAGCATGGTCCTTAGAACGGGCCAGGGAGCCGCCTCCCGGCCCTGCTGCCCGACTTGCACCTGCTGCTCACTGACCACCGGCCACGCGCCCTTCGGTGTGGCCCGCCGTGGGAGCTCCTTCTCACCCCTGCCCTGTCCCGGTGCCTCCCCCGGGGCCCCTCCCACGAGGGCAGCGGTGATTCCGGCTTCTCCGCAGCTTTGCAGTGCCTGTTCCCTTGGCTCGGGATGTGGAATTCCATCACGTCCCTGGCCCTCGGTCGGGACCCACACCACGGCTGAGATTCTGCATCCCAGGGGCCCAAAAGCTTTCGGGAAACGGCCAGCGCCTTCCACTGGGCTCCCACCCTCCCACTTCTGGCTGCCTCCTGCACTCCCTGCCCTGGCCCTCCTGCCACCACTCTGCCTAGCTGGTCTCACACTTCCTTGCATTGGTCAGTGCGGTTTTTCATCCCTCCCACCCTCCCAGGTCCCCATGAGATCCTCACTGAGCCCCTGGGGGCTCCTCTGGCCCCACCCACCCAGCTATTTGGCAGGCTGCCGCAACCCTGGTCAGTCGCTGAGACCCACCCAGAGGCACCCATAGGGAGCCTGCCCCACCCTTGCCGGCACGCGGACACGCAGCTCTGCAGGGTCTGCAGACCTGGGCCTGTGTCAACTGTGTCCCCAGCCTCAGCCTGGCTAATGCCCTCCTCACATTAGCTCAGGCCAGCTGCTCTCCAACGGCAGCTTCCAGATGTAGAGCAATACCCTGACCCCTCCTCTGCCAGGGAAGGAATGCAGAGGAGGGGAAGCCAGAAGGCGAGCCGAGGACAAGGTAGCCTGGGCCAGGGACGCAGGCACCTCCCTCTGCCCCACAGAAGTGGCGCCTGTGGGCTCTGCCCCCGCAAACCTGAGGGAGGGGGTGTTGGCATTTAGTTTATTCGTTTGTTCTTCATTTATTCATTCAACAAACACCTCTTGAGCCTCTTCGCTGTGCTCAGCAGTTTCCAGGTAGGTGAGGTCCCTGCCCAGGGAACTGCAGACTTTGACATCTTTCTTGTCAAAGGGCCCTTGGACATGTAAGTGGATTTTACAGCACCCGGTCCCACGCTTGGACTGAGCTGCCTCCTGTCATTATCCACGTGTTGTAGCCCCATCATCCTTTCTTAGGCTCCTGTGTCCTCCCTGTGGATTTCCCTTCTGGGGGCCTCTTATCAGCCCTCCAGCCTCTCTCCTGGGGCTCCAGGAGGCCCTGAGAAGATGGTCTCCTGAGGCCGAGGGGTGTGGGTGTGACGGCCCACCAGAGCTCCTTCCCTGGGAACCGCTTTGGCCGGCCTTCACCCGAAGGCATTTAGGAGAAGTGGCCCAGTCTTTAGCCAGGGCCCAACTCCACACGCCCCTGCCCCACCCCTACCTCCCCACTTTGGCATCTGGCCCTGCCCCTTGTATTAGCCCGGAGTCCCCAGGCAGGCCTGTCCACTCTCATTCCCAAGGCCAGAAGCCTCTGTCCTCTGAACCACCCAATTATGCAGAACAGGAGGACAGACCAGCCTCCCGACCCCTCTACCCGCCTGGAAGCCGGGTGTAGCAGCCTCCTCACCTGTGGGGGGTTGGGGGGCAGAGGGCGGGTTGAGCCACCATCACTCTGTGCCCCCTCACCATCCCTACAGCCTGCAGGAGTGAGCACCCATGTGGGTGCTTCTCACAGGGTCTCAGATTGTCTGGGGGAAAGCAAAAATGAGCCCCCATCCCCCCCTCAGCCTGGCTGCCCCTTGGCCTGGGTCCCAGGCAGCCGCGGCCGTGGCCCCCTCCTCCCGATTCTTCCCAGCACACCCCTGGCAGCTCCCTTGCTGAAACTCTGCTGAGGCAGAAAAGTGGTAACCTACTATTTCTGGTTCCCACCCTTGGGAGAAAGCAATTTGGAGAAGGGAATTGCAAGCTTGCCTTTGTGGTTGAGCCTACTGCCCCGGGGCCAGAGTGGCAGGGCCAATGCACTCGGTCTCCCAGGCTGACACCTCCTGTCCGCCAGTGCCGGGCCCTGTCCACAGGGTGGCTGAGATGCAGTTGGAACTGGCTGGTGCCCGGCCTTCTCAACATCCCCTCATTGAGGTGTTAACCCTGGGCTGGCACTGGCCGCATTTACAGGGGAAGAACAGGTGGGGAGAAGCTGTCTGCCATCCCCTGCTCTAGGCAGGCAGCTGTTGGTTGGATTTCCTGGTGTCAGCTGAGGGGGTCTCTGAGCTGCCGCTCCGGGGTAGCCGGAGGTAGCTTTAGGGGTTGGGGGTCCCAGCCACCTTTCCCGGCCAGCGTTTCCCCCTCGGTTCTTAGCAGTACCTTACTGTGCTTGCAGGGCTCACTTGAGCTTCTGTCCTGGGGTGTATAATTAGCCAGGCTCCAGGACTGATAGCAGTGTTCCTCCCTTCCTTCAAAGGGCCCGACAATGGGCCCTGCCTCGCTGCACATGGAAAGCCCTTAGGATAGTGTGGAGCAATAGGTATGGGATAGGACTCCCACACCGAGGGGGCCTGGCGCCCAAGTGCCAGGGGTCAGGCTCCTGGAAGAGCCCTGACTCAGACTTCCCCTTCCCCCCACTGCTGAGGCATGGCTGCAACGCCAGCTGCTTCTCCAGATCACAGCGGTCCGCAGGTAGGTGTCTACATTTCCAGCCCTGGTAGCACAGTCCAAATTCCTACCGTCTACCAATAAAAGATACTAAGTTTAGAACCCACAGCTTGAATTGGGATATGTCTCAGGCCCACCAGCCCCACAGTGTCTCCCAGCTCCATCCAGGATCTAGTTGGGCATAGAGATTCCTGCAAAGGGCGAGGAAAAAGGCTCTGGAGGTTTCTAGCTTTCATGGCACCATCCTCGGCAAGGCAGGGCGTGGGGTCCACACCCCGTCTCCATCCCTCTGGCGCTGTTGACGAAGCACCCCCTGCCCTCCGCCCCCCCCCCCCAGGGAAGGAGGTGATGCTGAAGCACCGGGACTATGAGACGGCCACCCTGTCGGACATCAAAGCCCTCATCCGCAAGCACGAGGCCTTCGAGAGCGACCTGGCCGCGCACCAGGACCGCGTGGAGCAGATTGCCGCCATCGCCCAGGAGCTCAAGTACGTGTGGGCTCGCGGTTCCCCGTCACCTGCTTCCCCTCCAGCACCCAGTCCAGAGCAGTGGCGGGGCAGTGGTGGAATGGGGTCCCCCAGCCCTTTCCACCCTCACACCCTCCTTTCAGATGCCAGGGAAGAGCCTTACAGGATGATGCCTTTTGCCCACCTTGTCTTTACCCCAGATGAGAAACAGTGGGATCTAGATTCTCCAGCAGAAGGGGGGTCTCTGACCCCTTGTCCTGATTCCTCAGGCTGTTGGGGTCCCTGGGGCTCCCCCTCCTCTGCCTGCCACACCAAGGAGACCCCCTGGCCCCCTGATGTGGTGGGCGGCCTAGCCCACACTGCTCCCACCCCCTGCTCCCTGAGGGAATCTGGCTGCACAGAGAGCCCATTGTTTTGCCCGGCCCCTTCCCTCTCCTGCTCAGAATACACTTATTGTAAGAGCTTCCAGGCAGTCGGGTCTCTGCCCTCCCTTCCCCACCCCAGTCAGATAAACTTGTGCACACAATTAGTACACTGAACCTCCAGAGCCAGTGAAAGGGGCCTTATTCCACCAGCGCAGCGGCCATCAGCAAGCAGGGCCCAGGGAGTGGGAGGCCCAGGCCATGACTTCATGGAAAATCCACAGGCCCTGGAGGGCGGCCGGGCTCCCAGAATAGCCGTCTGCTCCAAAATAGGATCCTTGGCTGGAACTGCCCTTCCACAGACACCCCCTACCCTGTCACAGTCATCCCCAAAGTTCTCCTTGTTCTTGCAAGGCTGGGGCCTAGCGCTGATGCCCAGTGGAGCTCCACACCGGGCAGGGCTGGCTTCCTTCCTGACTCATGCCCGCCACACTGCCCAGCTGCTCTGGGGGCTCCCCATTTGCTCACCCAGAGGCAGAAGTACCACTGGGTCTTCACAGCACCGGGGACACGGTGTCCCCATTGAGCACTGTTGGGGGCACCCCTTTAAGTCCTGCAGCTCCCCTAGGATCGAGCCCCTGTACCTGGCATGCCCAGGCCGAGGAGAGTGAGGTCACAGACGCAGACGTCCACCACCCTCAGGGGTTGTGGGGTGGGACATAGGCAGGTCCCCCACCCCCACCCCCACCCCCATTGACAGGCGAGCTCCTGGAAGCCAGTGAGAAACAGACTTGGAGGAGCTCCTAGGCCAGCCCACTTCTCAGGCACTGGGAACAGCCATGTGAAACCCATTACCCTGAGCTGGGGAATAGGCGGTCCCGAGGCAGCTTTCTGGACAGTAGCCCTGGAGGAGAAAGGGAGGGCTGTTTGGGGTGCTGTCTGTTCCCCCGAAGATGAGTCTGAGGGCCCAGGGCCGGCCAGGATGAGCCTGGATAGACAGCCCGGCTGAGCGTAGATTAATGGTAATGACGAAAACTCAGGGCACTTAGTGCTCTACGTGTACCAGCTCATTTAATCCCCCAGCAATCCTGTGTCACAGAATGGGAACTGAGGCACAGAGAGGCCAAGGGGCCTGCCCAAGGTCACACAGCTAGGGAGTGAGATAGAACTGGAACCTGGGCCGCCTGGCCCCCGTGTGAAGCACAGCCTTGCTCCTCCTCCAGCCCTTGCCTGCTCCCCCGGCCCCTGTATCCTGCCTGCCCGTCTGGCTCACCAGGCAGGCGACACAATCCCTGTGTCCTGGTTCCCATGTCGTGTTCCTCCCCATAGTTGTTCCCCCAGACCTGTACACTGACTCCCTAGGAGCCTTGCTGCTAAGAGTATCCAAGTGTGGACCCCAGGAGGCAGGAATGCTGGGGCTGAAGAGAGGGAGTAAGGGGCAGGGGGCTGGGAACTGTGGTATCAGCTTAGTGTTTCCAACCTCAGTCATTGCAGCAATAATACCCATTCCCTAATCAGCTCACTTTTTTGTTCTTGAATATATCGCTAGTTGCGTACAGTGAGATTGTAGGCTAATTGTACATTTTTTCTTTAATACCCATTAAAGTAAATACACAACCTTTAATGAGGAACTGTTGCTACTTTTACCTACTGGGTGCAAAGGACTGCTCTCGGCAGTTCACACGAGCTAAGTAACCTGGTCTCCGTGATAACCCCACCCCCATTTCAGAGAGGAGAAAACCGAGGGATCCAGAGGGAGTTCATTCGCCCAGGGTCACACAAGTTCAAAATCGGAGAGCTGGAATTCACACCTAGGGAACTTGGCTCCAGAGCCTTATTCTCTAACCAGTGTGTTCTGCTAGACTTTCTTTAAATGGAAAATTATCCAGGGCACTTCCCTGGTGGTCCAGTAGTTAGGACTCTGTGCTTCCACTGCTGGGGGTCTGGGTTCGACCCCTGGTTGGGCAACTGAGATTTCACCAGCCTACAGGGATGGTCGAGGGCCACGCTCTGGGAGCCCTGCGTCAGCTTACAGTGACAGCAAGCTCTGTTATCCTCTCCCCGCAATTCCTCCTGCCCCGGGCCAGAGGGGTGATTGATGACTGATGTGCTTAAGTGTCGATATCCCCTGGTACCAGGGCCTGGGACACCTGGGGGCGGGTGGGTCCAGCACACCCTGACTGCCCCTGCTGGATCTCATCACCCTCTGCCCGGCCCACAGCGAGCTGGATTACTACGACTCCCACAACGTCAACACCCGCTGCCAGAAGATCTGCGACCAGTGGGATGCCCTTGGCTCTCTGACCCACAGTCGCAGGGAAGCCCTGGAGGTGAGGAGGAAGCGATGCCCCCCACTGAGGTCTGTGCCTCGTTGCCCTCAGAGCAGGGGTCTTCCCCTGACCCCTTGGTGCCCCCGGACCCCTCTCCACCATACACACCTCCTGCTAGCCTACTGACCTCCCTCCTCTGTCCCCGTCCCTCCCAACACGCACCAGAAAACGGAGAAGCAGCTGGAGACCATTGACCAGCTGCACCTGGAGTACGCCAAGCGGGCAGCCCCCTTCAACAACTGGATGGAGAGCGCCATGGAGGACCTCCAGGACATGTTCATCGTCCACACCATCGAGGAAATCGAGGTCCGCCCCTTCCCCTCCCGCCCTTCTCGTGGCTCGCGGGGCCTCCACGGGTCCGGGCCACGCCCTCATCCCTTCTCTTCCTGCCCCCAGGGCCTGATCTCAGCCCACGACCAGTTCAAGTCGACACTGCCGGACGCCGACAGGGAACGGGAGGCCATCCTGGCCATCCACAAGGAGGCCCAGAGGATCGCCGAGAGCAACCACATCAAGCTGTCAGGCAGCAACCCCTACACCACCGTCACCCCCCAGATCATCAACTCCAAGTGGGAGAAGGTGGGCGGCACCCACCCACCGGCAGGGCCGGGGCAGGACCAGCCAGGCGAGGCGGCCGCCCCCCTGACTGCTCCTGCCCGCGTCCCCTTCCCCAGGTGCAGCAGCTGGTGCCCAAGCGCGACCACGCCCTCCTGGAGGAGCAGAGCAAGCAGCAGTCCAACGAGCACCTCCGCCGCCAGTTCGCCAGCCAGGCCAACATCGTGGGGCCCTGGATCCAGACTAAGATGGAGGTGAGGGCGAGTCGCCCCAGCCCTGCTGGGCCCAGGAGAGTCTCAGGGCAGAGTTGAGGAAGAGCCCCCACTGAACGGGAGGCTGCTTGCCCCTGGTGGGAGGGCCCCAGTGCTCCACGGGCCCGGTGGATCTGGGACCCAGCTCTCGTGGCCTCATGGGATTAGGAGCGTCAATAACGTATTCATGGAAAAGGCAGCACCATCCAGAGAAGCCGTGCTGAGGGGTCAGGTAGAGATGGGTTCGAGTCTCGACTCTCCCCTCGGCTTCCGATCGAGAGTCAGGCACAATTTAACCTCTGTGGCTCAGTTTTCTCACCCCTAAAAGGTGAGGAAGACCATTACTTCATTCCCTCAGCAGACACTTTTGGGCACCGCCCTATGCCAGCCGCATCACAAGCACTGTGGTGTAGCTGTGACCAAGGTGGTCCGAGCTCAGACCCTCACCGCGCCCCCACTCTGCCCTCGTGACCCAGCCACGGGAAGCTTGTAACCATGCCGACTGCGACTCAGGCCGCCACTTACGAGTGCTCACTGTGCACTAGGCACCCCACTGACCGAAGTGGCCTCACTGAAACTCACGACAGCCCGAGAGAGGATCGGGCAGGTCAGCTGCGGGGCTCAGTGCCCCCTGCACGGCTTGGTCACCCTGGGAAGCGAGGCGTGGGGTGCTCGTGCTCAGGAGCACGGGTTCTGAAGTCACCAGGCCTGGGTTCCGATCCTGGGTCTGCCTCATAATGTTATAAGTTGCCCTCTTTGGGCCTCAGTTTCCACCTCTGTGGAATAGGCCTGTCCCAGTCTTGGGCCTCACAGAGAGTCAAGCGGGGAGCAGCGAGGTTAGCCCTGTGGAGCGTTGGTGCAGAAACCGCATCGAGGCTGCTGTTACGCTGGAGGGTGGGCCGGAGGGGACCCCTGGGCAGAGGCCCTGGGCTGGAGGCGCCCTGGCATTGGGGCGGCCCGCGACAGACCGCCTCCTGGTGGCTGGTCGTGGCCGAGGGTCCGCCAGTCCCCCACCCACCCAGTAGCACCACCCTCTGTGCAGGAGATCGGGCGCATCTCCATCGAGATGAATGGGACTCTGGAGGACCAGCTGAGCCACCTGAAGCAGTATGAGCGCAGCATTGTGGACTACAAGCCGAACCTGGACCTGCTGGAGCAGCAGCACCAGCTCATCCAGGAGGCCCTCATCTTCGACAACAAGCACACCAACTACACCATGGAGGCAAGCCTGCCCCGCCCCCACCCGCTTGCCCTTGCACGCGCTTGCGGGATTCCTGTGGCAGCCCAGGCAGGGCCCGGCTGTCTTATTCCAAATGGCTTTTGCCCTGTGGAAAAGTGTCTCCTGCTTGCTCTGTCTCCCCTTTCTCTCTGACCAAAAAGACTAGATCCAACGTTTACACGTCTCTAAAAATCACAGTTTCTCTACCACTGCTCTCCCATCACCATGACAACACACATCTCAAGACAAGCTCCCTGGAGAGCTGGGAGGGTAGGCAGCACCTGCCCCCCAGGGTGACCTCGGCCATTTCATCCTCACTCGAGGACGCAGATCCAGCCAGCATGTGCGGGAATCCCGTGCACCGGCTCGCTGCCGCCAGGTTACAGCATCAGGGCTGGTTGCCATCATATTGGTAGCTTGAAATGGTCCGTGGTGACAGCACTTAGACCATGCAGATCGGAAGGTGCCACCAAATAAAAGGGGGGAAGGGCTGTTTCCCCAGAAAGCTAGTTACACATTGCCCAGCATGTCTCTGCAAAGCTTCCCTGTGGATCCTGGCACAGGTATCAGGACCCGGTTGTCTGCTGCATCCGTCACTGGGACATACACCGGTGTGACGTGAACCCCGCTGGTTGGCAGAGGCAGTAGGCGGGCACCGTGCCTGTGGCCCTGTGTACATGAGCCACGTGGCAGAGTGTGGGGCTGGGTTGGCATTTGGGAGAAAGTTGGGGTGAGTCTGACTCCAGGCCACACACACCCCTGCACAAGGAGCAGCCAGTCCCGAGCCCCCCTCAGCTACAGCGGCGGTGGTCCCAGCATCCCCACCTGCCGGCCAGCCCACACTCACGCCCTCATTCCTCCCGCAGCACATCCGCGTGGGCTGGGAGCAGCTGCTCACCACCATCGCCCGCACCATCAACGAGGTCGAGAACCAGATCCTCACCCGCGATGCCAAAGGCATCAGCCAAGAGCAGATGCAGGAGTTCCGGGCGTCCTTCAATCACTTCGACAAGGTGAGCCGCTCCCTCTGCCCCTTGCTGTCGTCCCTCCCCACCGTCACCTCCCACCCTGCCCCCTGCGTCTTTGCATCTGTCCGTTTGTTCACATCACAGTTGCTGAGTATCAGAGGCCACTCACAGGGGCCGGCAGGGCCCCAGCCACTGAAGGGGGTGCAGAGGTGCATCACAGTGTGGGCAGCTTCCCTCAGGAAGAGAAAGGGGAGTCCCAAGCCCTGCCCCCGGGGCTGTGCATCCTCGCCCACCTGCCGATGCAACCCTGAACAGACAGGTCCCAGCACACCAGGGATTTGAGACCTGACCCAGGAATCTGATCCACACATACACACAGTGTCCTTAAAAGTCAGATTGGGTTTGGCAGCCCCTTTAGAGGGGCCCTGAGCACCAGTTTGCCCCGGGCCTGCCGGGCCTGATGTGTCATCTGCCTGCTCTCTGTGGGTAGCATGTGCTCTGGGCGTTAGGCAGGGGCCCAGCAGGAGGGGGTGCAATCCCCTTTCTCCCACCCCAAATCCTGGAGGTGAGGAGAGCTCCCCCCTTCCCTCCCAGGAGTCCTGGGACTCAAGCCTCAATCCTGCACCTCTCAGCTCCCACCCCTGCTCTGGCCCAGAGGAGCTGGGAGGCGGCCTCTGACTGCCCTCCAGCCACCCACGCCCCTCCACCTGCCCCGCCCTGGCCATCACCTTGTCCACGTCACCTCTAACTGTGTTTCCCTCCCCCGTGTGTCCCCTTCCCCCATCCTCTGCATGTGACCCGGGCCCCTCTCCCTGCCTTGGTGCCGGCCTGGTCTCCACACCGCCCCTTGTGCACACCTGCCTTCGGACGCCGGCAGGACCACGGCGGGGCGCTGGGGCCAGAGGAGTTCAAGGCCTGCCTCATCAGCCTGGGCTACGACGTGGAGAATGACCGGCAGGTACGCGCCCCCTGGGCCCCAGCGGACTGTGGCATTAACTGCTCTTCTCTTTCTCTCTCTCCTTCTCTCTGTCTCCCCTCCCTCTGGCCATCCCACCCCTTGCCATCATGTGTGCCATTTCACGGGCTCTCTTGCCGCCTCCCTGCCCTGTGTCTCTCCGGACACCTTCCCCCTTACCTGGTCTCTCGGGGCCGCCTCTGTCTCCCCCGCTCCCTGCCACTGTCCTGTTTCCCCGCTGTGCACACGGGGCGGCCCCTCTTGCCTACTCTGGGCCCGGTCTCCTCTGCTGTCCCTGCGTCCTCGAGCAGAAGCAGACGGGCAGCATGGACTCCGATGACTTCAGGGCTCTGCTTATCTCCACGGGATACAGCCTGGTATGCCGCCTCTGCCTGCCCTTGCTGCTGTGCCTCTTCTCCTCCCCCTCCTCCGTCCCTCCCCCTCCTCCGTCCCTCCCCCTCCTCCGTCCCTCCTCACCGCCTCCAGAATGTCCACGTCCTCGGGGACACTCCTCCACCAGAGCAGCATGGCCTGGCCTCCCTCCTCCTCCTCTGCTGCATCTGCTGGTTGGGGTCCCTCCGATGACTCCCTGAGCCTCCCGCCTCCTTTCCTGGAAGTCTCCGGAGAGAGGAGGTCAGGCCTCCAGCTCTCTCCCCTTCTCTCTCTCTTTCTTTCTTTCTTTCTTCCTCGCCCTCCGGAGCTAACTTGCCAGCCAGGGCTGAGGAGCAGTAGGCCTGCTAGATCCACTCCCCAACTCCCCACTTCCCAGAAACGCGGGACGGGAGGAGCAGAGGGTGCACGTCCCAGGTCTGGGGCAGGTGGGGCAGTCGGCCGGGGAGCCAAGACCCTTGGAGGCAGGCTGACGACGCCCGTCGTGTGCGCTGGGGTCGGGCCCTGCTCTCCTGACCCGGTTCTAGCCACCGGGCCGGCCCGGCCGCCCTGCCCCGCTAAAGGCCGCCTGTCCCCCGCCCACCCCCCTCGCAGGGCGATGCCGAGTTCAACCGCATCATGAGCGTGGTTGACCCCAACCACAGCGGCCTCGTGACCTTCCAAGCCTTCATCGACTTCATGTCGAGGGAGACCACCGACACAGACACGGCCGACCAGGTCATCGCCTCCTTCAAGGTCCTGGCCGGGGACAAGGTGAGCAAGACACCTGGGAGGCACCCAGCGGCTGGCGGGGAGGGGCCCTTGCGGCCAGGGCTGGGCGTGACCCAGATTCCCGCCCTGCCGCCCCCAGAACTTCATCACAGCCGAGGAGCTGCGGAGAGAGCTGCCCCCCGACCAGGCCGAGTACTGCATCGCCCGCATGGCCCCATACCAGGGCCCTGATGCCGTGCCCGGGGCCCTCGACTACAAGTCCTTCTCCACAGCCCTGTACGGCGAGAGCGACCTGTGAGGCCCCCACCAGAGAAACCCTGACCAAACACCCCTCCTCACAGCCTCCAGGAGGGGCTGGGGGAGCTTTTCTGCCCCACCCCACCCCCCCACTGCAAGGGCACCCCCTGGCCCCGCTCCTCTGACTCTGTATCTATGCAAAGCACTCTCTGTCAGTCCTTTCTGGGCGGGAGTGGGGTGGGCAGGGAGGGGCTGGGGCAGGCTCTCTCCTCTCTCTTTGTCAGTGGGCCAGGAGGATCTCCCCCTCCCCCTGGACGGGGGTGTGGGAGGCTTCCGGGGTCAGCGCTTCTGGTCTGGTAAATATATATGATGTGTTGTTTTGTTTTGTTTTTTTAACTCTGTGGAGGGGACAGTGGATCCTCACAGTAAAACAGGCCCCCTCCAAGCCCTAGAAACGCCCACCCCTCACCACCCCCCTGGTCCATTTCTTCTCCCCTGAGGTCCCTTCAAGGCCTCCCACATCCAGGCCAAAGCCCGACGTGCCTTGTCCAGGAACCGCCCGGGCCTGCGATGGGCCCCGTAGAGGGTGCCACAGCTGCCCGGCAGGAAAGAGGACCAGCCTGCTCCCTGCTCCCTTGTCCCCTCCCCTCACTTGGCATCGCCAGGAGATGAGGGGGTTCAGCTCAGTCCCCCCTCTTCTGCACCAGGAGTGGGGTTGGGCAGACCAGCCTCCCACCCTCACCCCCAGCCAGCCCCCACCTTGCTTTGTCTGGACCTGCGTATCTCTCAGATTTTTCTAAGGACCCCCTCCACCGGCAAAAAAAAAAAAAAGAAAAAAGAAAAAAAACACACACACAAAACACACACAAAAAAAACACACAAAAATCCACAAAAAAAAAAAAACTATGAAAAAAAACTTTCAGAGAATTACTATTTACTTTATTAACTTACGGATTTATTATATAAATATATATTCACCTAGCAGCATATCTTCGCCGCCTCTTGCTCTCATAATGAAGACATAGCTGATTTGCTCCCCTCCCCCAGCCCCTTACTGATTTCTCTGATGTCTGCCATGGGTGTGGGTCTCTGGGGACCCCCCCCCCGAGGCGGAGGGTGGGCTGCTGGCCTAGCTGCCTGTTAGTGGATGGTTTCACTCCACCACCTCCCCCCCCCCTTTTTTTGAGTTTATTCCGATTGATTATTTTTTTTCTCGGTTTCTGGATAAACCACCCTTCTGGGGACAGGATAATAAAACATGTAATATTTTTAAGAAGGATTCCTACAGTGTCCTCTGTTTTTCTATCTGTTCTCCACCTCTTAGGAGAGCGATGATAGAGCACCTCTTGCCAGAGTGAGGTGGGGCGTGGGAGTGCCCCGATCCCTGTTCCCATGAGTGTGTGAAAGTAGGAGTGCTGTTGGGGACCCACTCCAGGTCACGCACTGTTGTAAGCGTGTAACGTGGGCTAACTCGTGCAGCCTGCATGAGAAAGGTGCTGTTACCATGCCCGTTTACCAGAGAGGTGCAGTGACTTGCCCAGTGTCACCCAGCTGGTGAGTGGGGGGGCCGGAAGTCAGCTCCAGGCAGGCTGGCTCCCAAGGCCACGCTCTGAATCACTGCTTAACATCAGGGCATCAGCCCCCTTCCTGTAGAGGAAACCCTGGTCCCGGCTGGGAGAAGGGAAAGGCAGGGCTCCCAGGCTGAGGTCCTAGAAGATGGCCACCTCCATCCACTGAGCGAGAGGAAACAGCAGGCATGAGGCAGGGGACTCCTGACACTCCCGTGCCACCCCTCCCTGCAGCCCAGGCTCACCTGTCTGTGGGTCAGGCAGACGACCCCCTCGCCCCCATCCAGGTGCTGGCTGCAGTGGCCTGTCAGAGAGGGGCAGGGTGCGCGCCCACCTCCCTGGTCCACCTACCATGGAGACATCCTCCCTCTGTCCCACCAGTGCCAGGGATGACACTCACGGAAGAGGCAGATGAGCTGGGCCACGCAGGACGCCAAGTGCTTGAAGTCCACGCGCAGACGGCTGTCCCGGTAGCAGCTAGTGAGGGCCTGGGTCAGCTGGTTGTTCAGGTGGAAGCCCGGGGGAGGCCGCCTCTGAGCCTGGGCTGCCCCGGGAGCCCCACCTCAGGGTCATACCCCCCCTCCGACTCCCCAGGGAAGGCAGACACCAGGGGGGCCTGGTCCCACCTCTCTAGTCCCAGCTCTGCCTCATCCCAGCCGTGAGGCCACGGGCAGCTCCCTTCACTTCTCTGGGCTTCAGTTTCCTTATCTGTCAAATGGGGACTATGATAACCCTGACCCTGTAAGGTCGTGTGAAGATGTTATATGTAGAGAGCTTAGGGCAGTGTCTGGCCCATCATAACTACTGTATTATTATTCCTTTAAACTCTGCAGGATTTCTGCCAATAGACACTAGAGGATATTTCTGTGCAGCAAAGCATTTTTGTCAGCCCCGTATGATGTCAATTTCTTGATGTTCCAGACCAGGGGCGATTTCTGGAGTTCAGAAATCACCTCTGATGAGGAATCGTCCCACAGAGGCTTTTAAAAGCCAGTCCTTGTGAAAGCCCTTACCTCGGTTACTGGGCCCTAGTGACCATGACCTCCTGGTTACCCCTCCCCAGGGCCCCTGTTGTCCCCAGCTGCCTGGTGGCCTGCACAGGCTGCACCTCATCTCCTGTTCCCCACCTCCCTCTCCTCTACTTGACCTTGGGCTTTGCCTTGCCTTCTTTGCACTTGATGTTCCCTCTGCCCAGAACACCACGTCCTCTCTCAGCCTGGAGTGTTCCTACTCTGATACACGCCTCCTCCAGGAAGTCCTCTCAGATACTCAGCCCCCAGCAAGCAGCATGAAGCCCCTCCTCTGGGGTCCCACAGCTCATGTCCCTGCCCTGAGCCCTCTGGGCCTCCACGTCCCTGCCCTGAGCCCTCTGAGCCCTCTGGGCCTCCACGTCCCTGCCCTGAGCCCTCTGGGCTGTCACTGTCTTTGGTGGGTCTGGCTGCGCCTGCACTGGGCAGGGGAGTGAGTGGTGGGTGAGGTCCAGGAAGGGCTTCTGGTCACCACTGAATCCCCAGCACCAGCCAGCACAGGGCCTGGAGCAGAGCGGGGCTCAGGGGGTGCTTGTGGAGCAGAGGATAGGATTGGATCGGAGCAGGTTCTTTCTCCTGTCCGTCCCCCCAGCCCAGGATTGCCTAGGTCTCCGGACCTTGCTCCCAGCTGGCCCGCTCCCTGGTATTCCCTCCACCATACACACCACCTTTCCCTTGCCTGTCAGCTCCAGGCTCACACACAAGTCCCTGACCCTGGACTTGCCTCTCCCTCCTCCCTCTCATACATATTTAAGAATTTTTAAAGAGCTGTCCTCCCAAGGCCTCGTGGGGCTCTCCTGTCTTCCTCCACCGATCTCCTCTCTGACCACCTCCCCCTCCCCACTTGGCTCCAGCCACACTGGCCCCCTGTCATCTCCATCACTGGGCCCCTCGTTCACTCCGCTGCCTCCACACCAGCCTCCTCAGGGCCTTTACACTGACTTTCCCCATCTGGACCGCTCTTCCCCAGAGTCCCCAAGGCTCACTCCTTCCGGTCTCTGCTCACACATCACCCAAGTGAGGCCTTCCCTGACCGCCATGTCTCAACCCACACCTCACGCTCTGCGGGTCCCAGCACCATGGCCTGTTTCCTTTTGCCACTGTAGGACTTCTCACCATCTGCGCTAGACGTTCTGCTTGTTCTGTGTCTGCACCATCAGCACGTCAGCCCCTTAGAGCGCTCCTCTGCCTAGACTAACACCAGGCTTGTACCAGGCACTCGGGCATACCACGTGAACAGTACAGCCTTCCGCCTTCCGCCACCCTCTCTCGCCTCTGCTTCTGCCTACCTGGGACTCTTGTTTCTCAAGCTCACATCTCCCAATCTTCTCTCTGACTCCATCTCCCCCCTGTCTTGAGTTCCCTTTTCCTGCACCTCCCTGCACCTTTGAATTCCCCCCTCAGGGTCTCCCCCTGCCTCTCAGACTCTGGGTCACATCACCCCCAGCCCCCCATCTCCCCATGTCTCACCCTTCCCTTTGCTGTGGCAGATGAGCCCTGCGGTGGGGTGGGGGTCTGGGAGTTCTGTGTCTGATCCCAGACCACACCCCGTCCATGCAAGGTGGAGTGGGGGACAGATCACATGCACTTTTCCAACTGTATAGCCCAGGGAAAAAGTTGCTCTCTGCCTCTGTTCATTGGCTAGGATTTTTGGGCTCCCACACAAATGGAATGGGGCTGTTCTACGTCTCCTGGAAGAACTCAGCCTTTCAGTGGGAGCCTTCCTTTGGGCACTCTGGCATGTTGTCATGGAAGCTGCATTCCCCAGCACTAAACCCTGTGGGCTCCATTCCACAGGCTCCTCCTGGCCACCCTGTGTATTAGCCATTTTACAGAGAGGGAAATGGAGGCTCCAGGCACCCAGGGCCACCCAAGGAGTCCAGGAGTCCAGGACATTCTACCATGAGGTCCTGGGAGCTGGGGCCTCTCAGACACCAGCGCCCACGCCCCCCTTCCCCTCCCAGGAGGGCCGCACTCCCTCCCTCAGTGCCCTCCTCCCCCCACACAGAGGATTCTCCCCTTTGGGCCTCTCTCAGGGTCACCCATTTCCTGCCAAGAGTGGGCAACTGAGGTGTGGGCTTTGTGGATGGTGGGGGAGGAGTACAGGGGAGGAGGAGGAGCAGATCTGTCCCCAGGATCCCGCAGGACCTCTGTCCATACCCACTGCGTTCAGGGCCAGCCTCAGTTCATAGGAGTTCATGGTTCCGGAGGCGTCCTCATCGAACTTGTCAAGTGTGGCCTGGGCAGGGGGGTATTGGTCAGTCCCACCCCCAGGCCCCTAGGCACCCTGAAGGAGGCTGAAAGTGGGTCTTGGAGCCAGAGAGCCTGAGTTCCCACCCACCTCCCTTTCCTCCTGGCTGCCCTGTGCAAGCAGCTTAACCACTTTGGGTGTCTGTTTCCCATTCGGTAAATTGGGAATAACGGTACCAGCAGTAACAAGGGTGTTGTGAGGCCAAGGTGATATTCTCACCACAAAGGGCTTAGGGAGGGCTCAGTGAACAGTGGCTTACCACTTGCAGTGTGGGGAGACCTGGGACCATCTCCTCACAGGGAGCCAGAGCAGGGGCGGGGCGGGGCATTATCGCCTCCCAGTGACAGACAAGTAGAGGGACAACAAAGGGGTGTATGGGGCAGGGATATCCCAGCCAGATGCCTCCAGGTTGGCGTGGTGTGGTCAAGTTCCCCTTCTCCCCTGGGGCCCTGCTAGCCCACAGAGCACCTAGGCCCATGTTAGTAAAGGTGCCTCTCCCTCCAGAAGGAGGTGCCCTGCCCAGCCCCCATCTTACCTGCCACTCCAGGAGGTGGCCCCAGAGCTGCTGGAAGTGGTACAGGTCGAGGCTTCGCCCATGCTGGGGATGCGGCATCTGGTTAAGGTCAACGTCCCCAGAAGGGAAGAGGAGGCCATCCCCCCTACCCAGGCAATGCCCCCATCATATACCCCAAAACGCTGCCCCAGCTGCTCCCAGGTCCTGAGCCCGATTTCTCTGGGAGTCCGTGCATGGGCCCTGGCTACAGGAAAAAAAAAAAGGTACTTTCTGCGTACTGGCCATTAGTATAAGCGCTAGGGATTATTGTTATCCTCAATAATCCTTTCTGAAACGGAGGTGCAGAAAGCCATGGGACTGCTGGAAACTAGTAGAGCTGGGATTTGAACCCAGGCACGGGGCTCTGGGTCTGTGCTCAGGACAGTTACACTTCCATAAAGGAAGATGGGCTTATACGTGGCCGTGGCCTTGGCCACGGGTCCTATCACAGAACCCACAGGTCTGGCTACAGGGGAGATGCCAGCAGGCTGAGCCCAGGGTTCCCAGGGCCTGACTCCCAGAAGCATCGTGGATTAACACACATGGGGGCTCTGGAGTCCGCTCTTGGTCCCCAACTCACCAGGCTCCAGGGCAATGCTTAATAAGGTCTGGAGCTGAGGGGTATTGAGTTCTTCCTCCTGGTAAGGAGAGAGCCGGTTGTGAGCCTGCACTCGGCAGTCATTCAGCAAACAGCCCTGGGCCGCCCAGACAGTATGCTGGGTGGTGCTGGGACACAGCAGGGACTGAGAGAAGCCCAGGCCTGCCCTCTCGGAGCTCCTGGTCCTGGAAGGGAGTGAGACCTGTCCCCAGAGTGGTCAGGGCTGCAATGGGGAAGCATTGGTTTGCGGGAGCCCACAGAGGACAAGCAGCTGACCAGCCTGGGGGAGGGTCAGGGCACGTTGGAAAGATAAGGCCTTAGCCTGGCAGGGGTTGTGAAGGGAGAGAAAGCAGTCCAGGGGGAGGGTACGGACTGAGCAAAGGCTCTGAGGCAGGGAAGAGCTGTGAGCATTTTGAGAAAAGAAGCTCATGAGATTTAAGCACAGACAGACTGAGAAATCAAAGCAAAATGAGATGTCTAGGATGAGGGAGAAAGGGAGGGAGGGGTACATGGAGAGGAGAGGGGAGGGGAGGGGAGGGGAGGGGAGGGACCCCCTTAGCCCTGCTCCATCTCCTCACCTCTCCTGCCAGCTCCTGAAACAGCTGCTGCATCTCTAGGTCCAGGGGAATGTAGGGGACCTGTGGGGTAGGGGGTGTTTAGTTCTGTCCCCCCAGCACACACACACCCTCGCACCCCTTCCCAGAGCAGCGCCTCACCATGAGGGCACGCAGGTCGGCGCTGATCACATCATCTACCTCCCTGCAAATTACAGACGGGAGATGGGGGGAGGGGACTGCCCACCCCGCGGCTGGGGATATGGGCCGCGCGGGGTCTCAGCTGAGGCTCGGGTGGGGTCTAGGTGGGATCCTGGGGGCGCTGGGCTGACCCAGGCGCGGGGCAGGGGATCCCGGGGCGGAGCTGGGGATCCCGGCTCACACTGCGGTGTGGCGGCGCTCGGAGAACGCGCGCAGCGTGAAGTCGACCGCGCGGCGCGGGCGGCGCGGGCGGCGCGGGCGGCGCGGGCGGCGCGGGCGGCGCGGGCGGCGCGGGCGGCGCGGGCGGCGCGGGCGGCGCGGGCGGCGCGGGCGGCGCGGGCGGCGCGGGCGCTGGGTACCACCAGATAGTGGCCGGGGCGCAGGCGGCAGCGATGGCTCACGTCGCGGCGGGCACAGAAGGGCGAGCGGTCGGCGCGCAGCAGGCCCCGCAAGAGCGCGCGACTGCGCGGGGAGTCCCACAGTCCCAGCAGCTGGGGGGCAGGGCGGCGTGACCACCGCCGTCCAAGTTCACCCCACCCAGCCTCCGACCCACTGCATCCTCCACACCGCCCTGTCCAAACCCACTGGTCACTCATCACCCCAAGCGCGTCCCAGGCCCCCACGTTGTCCCAGCTGCTGGGGCTGGCTCAGAGATGGATGGAATCTGGGGTCCTACCTGATACCCACCTCCTCTGGCATCTGTAAGAAGGAAGAGCAAGGGGAGTCAGGGCCAGGCAGAGGCAGCCACCCCTCAGAGTCCCCCCGCTCCGGCTCCCACCACACCCCTCCCTCTCTTTTCTTCCCATCCCACCCCTTCTAAAGCCCCTGCCCCAGCCCCTCCGGACCCCTCCCTCCCATCTGTGCCCTCTGCTCCTCGGTCCCCTCCCTGATCCTCAGCCTTTCCTCCAGCCCTTTCTCTGTCTCCTTTCTGACCCCTCACCCCTCTACCCTTCTGACCCCCAGCCTCTCCCTCTGCGCCCTCCCTAGCCCTTCAGTGTCTCCTTGACCCCCACCTCCGATTTCCTCAGCTGTCTCCTGACTCTGACCCTCGGCCCCCATCCTCTACCCCCTCAGATCCCCCCTTTGGCCTCCTGCACCTCCATGCCTCTGTGTTCCCCCCATTGCCTCTTCCAGCCCGGGGTCCCACCTGGAGCACGTGGAAGCCCACAGTCAGGTATGTGAGGCCCTGGGCCCTCAGGGGCCGCCGGTTGCGCTGGATGGGTGACAGAAGCACAGTGCATTTGGGGGTGCGCCCCCCAGTGGGGGCCCTGCGCTCCTGCTGCCCCCCAGCCCTCCCAGGGCCCCTCGTCCTCCTCCTCAGGCTCCAGCAGCGTCAGCCGGAACTGGGGGTGAGTCCAGAAGGTTTCTAGTAAAGGACAAAGAAACAGGGTTACCCAGCCTGCCACGGCCCCCCTTGCTTGCCTTTAGGAGACCCTCCAGGCCTCACTGGCACGAGGCTGGCCCCGGCCAGAGTTGAAGCCGCGTACCTAGTGGCCTTGGAAGGTGTGGATGTGCCTGCCGCCTCCAGCCGGGCTGCGGACCAGCACCTCAGGGCTCAGCGAGCAGACCTGGATGGTGGCAAAGTGGCAGAGGAAGTCCTGCAGCTCCATCCTGGACGGTGGCCGGCAGTCAGACCCTGGCCCGGCCCCCACCCCAAATAGCTCATGACCCCCCAAGTCACAAAGCCCCTAAATTCCTTAAATGTCGCCAAGTACACTTCAGTCCCCCAAATAATACATGTCTCCAGAAATGACCCTCAGATTAGAGCCCTCCAGCTCCCTCAGATTTCTCCAAGTCCTCAGAAATGCCCTGCAAATAGCCAAGGTCCACAAACTCCCCCCAGATACGGTCAAATTGCCTTCAACCCCCAAATACCAAGACCCTCAGATTCTCTATTACCAGTAAGTGCCCTTCAGCCCTTCAGTATTGCCAAATCTCAAGAAATGCCCCAATGTCACCAAGCCTCCCTCAACTGCCCTAAATATTACCCATCCCCCTTCAACCCTCCAAAGATTACTATGCTTCCAAGTTCTCTAATGTTACTGCTAATTCTAATTCGACTCCGTGAAATAGAACCCAACTCCCGAATTACCACAGACATGGACAGTTTCTCCCCGTTAGGACCCACCCCCATGAACTTCTCCCATGTCCCTTCAAGCGGGACTTGCCCCCTCCCTGACCCTGCTGGCCTGGCGCCCCTCCCCAAAGCAGACCGGGGACCCTGCCCCACTCACCAGAACTCACCATCCTCCTTTTTCACCAGCAAGGCATCTCGCCACTCAGCGGGGAGCACGTCCCAGCATGGGCATCTGGGGAGATGGAGGTGTAAGGGGTGGGCAGGTGGGACCGAGCCACCCACCCACCCCAGATCCATCCCACCTATCACTCCAGGCCCCAGGCCACTCCACTCGGCCCTGTGGGCTCCGCAGCCGCAGCAGACGCACGTTGGTGAAGCCCCGTGACACCTAAGGGAGACGTGGTCAGTGGGGGGTTGGTGCTTGGACACCCCCTGCCAGCTCACCCTGGGGGTTCCTCACCTTGTGTGTGCCTGTGACTGAATATGCATGTCCCTTCACCAGCCCGTCTTCTGTACGGTACTCGCCCCGATCACTCTGGGAAGAGGACAGGACAGTGAGCCATAGCAGGGGACAGAGCTCCCCTCTGCATCCCCACCTCCTTTCACCAAAGCAGGAATCACCCAGAGCACCTAACTGAATGACACCAGGCTCTGAGAGGGGCTGGGAGTTGGCAAGTGAAGGCAAGAGGAGAGAGAGGCAGATGGAGACAAGAGACCAAAACAGATTTAAAGAGGAGTGACATACAACTTCCCTGGTGGCGCAGTGGTTAAGAATCCGCCTGCCAACGCAGGGGACACGGGTTCAAGCCCTGGTCTGGGAAGATCCCACATGCCGCGGAGCAACTAAGCCCGTTGCCCCAACTACTGAAGCCCGTGCTCCTCAACAAGAGAAACCACCGCAATGAGAAGCCCGCACGCCACAATGAAGAGCAGCCTCTGCTCACCGCAACTAGAGAAAGCCAGCGTGCAGCAACGAAGACCTAACACGGCCAAAAATATAAATAAATAAATAAATTTATTTTTAAAAAATTTACTAAAAATATAAATAAATAAAGAGGAGAGACACGGGGACAAAGAAAGATACAGAACAGAGAGGAAAAGAGGAGGAGAAATGCAAAAGACACTCAGTAACTGAGTAGAGGATTAAATAAATGAATGAACGAATGAGTTAGACTGACTCAGTGAATGAATATGTGATTGGGTCACAGATGGACATATGACCCAAACTGAGCCCGTGAAAAATCAGTCCTGAGACTTTTGTTGAAATTCTCAGAAAGAGGCACTTTTTTTTTTCACACACACTCATCCCCCGGGGGCAGTAGGAGGAACCTGCAGCTGTGGGGCCCACTTTTGTGCCCATGAGAGGAAAGCCTGCCTGTGAGTGAATCTAACCCAGAAGCAAGAATAGAAAAACACATTCACAACAGCCACTAAGCACCTGGATCCAGCTGTGCCTGAAGCTTCATTAGTCATGAGAGCAAATAAATGTCCTTTTGACTTGCTGGCATTAGATTTGTGAGAGACAATAAGCCAGCAGTGAAAGCAGAGGGGAGAAAGACCCAGGACACCGCCCCTCTCTAGCTGTGACTGAACTCTGGTCCTGGCGGGGGTCTTCACGGGAGTCTGACTCTCTCACCAGGGCAGTGGCTCCCACGAGGGACCCCTCGGCCAGGGCATGGCGCAGGGTAGAGAAGAGGCCTGGAGTGTCCTGCCTCAGGTAGAGCACCTCGCCCACACCGCCTGTGAAGTCCACGAAAGCCTCATTCATGTGGTCGCCTCGCATCACCCCATAGGAGCCATGGAGCCTGTGGAAGCAGGTCTCGGGTGGGGTGTCTGAGGCATCGGCGAGTATCTTGGGCAACCATGGGAATGTGGGGGGCCTCTGTCTCATGCTGTGAGGTCCCAAGGGCTATCCCCCAAATTGGCAGACTCTTAAGGAGGGTGCACTTGGTAAGCCCTGAGAAATTTGGCTGGTGGCTCTGGGGGCCACCAGGACTGCGTGATTTGGGGGTCACAGAAGAGCTCTGTCAGAATTCTGGGCATCCTGGGGTCTGTGTCTGACACTGAGTCTGTGGGAGATGTCTGCTTTGGGGGGTGATCCCTAAGGGGTTTGTCAGGGATTTCAGAGCTGCAGAATAGGGAAAAGTGAAGATTTAAGGGTCCCAGGATTGCACCCAATATTTTAGAGGTGTCTTGGGTTTCTCAAGGGATCAGGAGAGATTGTCTGAGGTTACAGGTCCCCCAAGGGGACTGCTTAGACTTGGTGACTCCGGGGCCTCATACGAGATTTCAGTCTCCTTCAGAATTAAGAGTGTTCGGTCGGTATCTGGGAATATTTTGTGTGAAATATCAATGGAGGGGGACTTCCCTGGTGGTCCAGTGGTTAAGCCTCTGTGCTCCCAATGCAGGGGGCACGGGTTCAATCCCTGGTCAGGAAACTAAGATCCCGCATGCCACAAGGCATGCGCCCCCCCCCAAAAAAATCAGGGAGGTGTTTATGATTTGGAGGTCCTCAGGCGATGGTATGACATGAGGGTCCTGTGGGCTGTACCTTGGTTTGAGATCTTTGGTGGGGTGTCTAGAGGATCCCAGAAGTCGGGGGTGCTCCGGGCGTCCCCTGTGGCTTGGGGCCTGCTGGCTGGGACTCGGGGCTGCCCCTGGTGGCGTCGGGGTCCTTACTTGGCGTAGGCGTTTTCCAGGAGTGGGTCCCAGAACTCGTTCCTCTGATCCGAGCGCACGAACATCAGCTTCCCCTCACGCACAGGCAGCCTGTCGTCCACCACGACGTCCACCCAGCAGCCAAACTACCAGAGCTGGTGGGAGAAGGGGAGGGGCCTGGGCTCGGCTTCCCACCTCCAACCCTGCTGGGCCCCAACCTCTGACGCCTGACCCTGCTGTACCAGTCCGGAAATTACAGCCCCATGGGGACAGTGTCAACTATGAAATCCATGTCACCCTGGGGGAAACTGAGGCATGAACAGAGGAACTGAGCTTTACCTGGAAGTGGAAGACGCCTGCGTAGCCATCTTGGAAGCCCTGTCCCGGGGAGACCACCTGGGACAGGAGTCATGGGTACAGAGTGATGGAGGCAGCGGCTGCAAGAAACCAGCTGTTACCTGGCAGGAGAGGCTGGGATTGGGGGAGGGTGGAAAGAGGGAGACCGAGGCACCAGGAGAGGAGAGCCGGAGAAGGAGAGAGAGGGGCAGGGACAGGGCAGGGGGAGGCTGAGGGCGGAGCTGTCGGGGTCCCCACTGCAGCCTGCCAGATCTGGGGGCTCAGCAGGGGTTCAGTGGTCTCCCCCAGACTCCCCTGACACGTGTCTGTTCCGCTCATGTCCTCACAGATGAACTGGGGCTTAGCGCAAAACTCCTGGAGGAGATGGGGGAATCCAGACCTCAGCCAGGAAGGGGAGGGAAGAAGCAGCTGGGGGGTCAGATGCCCGGGCCCCCTCCTGCCCTCGCGGCTCTGGAGTAATGAGCGCCTCCAACCCCATGAGAGGCTTGGAAAACCGTGGGCAGCCATTTGGCTTCCCTGGGCCTCCCCTGACCCAGGGTTGCTGAACCTGCTCAGAGCTGGTCCCACAGTGACACCTCCTCCCTCAGACCAGGAGCCCAGCCCCCAGCCTCCTTCCTCAGACCCGGGAGCCCAACCCCCATCCACACATTACATGGGGCCTCTTCCATTCCACCCCTTTGGCCTTCTCCGAGTCGGGCCCCAGCTGGTCATAGCCAAGGGCATCAGGGCCAGCAGGGAAATAGGGATCTCGGAACAGGATCCCCTCATCCAGGCAGGCTGCTTGGATTGCTTTGTAGTTCTGGCCCCAAGAGGGCTTTGGGCCCTTGGTTCCAGGCCCTGCCTCCTGGTTCACCAGCTGGATGGTGACTCTCTTGCTGCCACACGCCATCCGGACACTGTGGGCTCACAGGCCGGATCTAGGCCCTTTAACCTCCTGAGTCATGGGGGTGGGGCCTCCCCTCCAACTGAGCCCAGATGGGGGTCTTTAGGCAGAGAGGAACCTTCCCTCGTTAATACTAATTGATGGTTTGTGGTGCCGGGGAGCAAGGATGCCTCTTCAGTGTTTTCCTCCTCAGGGCGTGGGGCCTTCAGCTGTGGCCAGGGTAGCAGCTTAATGGGCTTGGCCAGCAGCAGGAGGGAAGGTGGGCAGAGCTGAAGGAGGACCGGCTGCTGCTGTGGGAGTGCCTAGAAGGAGGTCAGTGTGGGCGGTGCATCTCCGCCAGCTTGTCCCTGCAGGCCTCCCTCTGTGGGGTTGAGAAGGGCAGGGATGGAGAGAGAGGCATCTTTTTTTTTTTTTTTTTTTTTTAGTGCCTTTGATCTGCCTTTTTTATAGCCTGATTTAACCTGGAGGGAGTTATCTTTACTGCTGTATCTCTCTCTCTCCATCTGACAGTTTCTCTCTCTGCCTGCCATTGTTATCTCTCTTCTCTATCTTGACCTCACTGTCTCTGTCCATCTCTCTGGTCTCCTTTTGTCTTTCTCCATTTTTTGTTTATCTGTATCTGTATCTCTCTCTGTATCTCCCGCTGTCTCCATCTCTCTCTCTCTCTCTCTTTTTTTTTTTTTGGCCGGGCTGCGTAGCATGTGGGATCTTAGTTCCCAACCAGGGATCGAACCCACGCTCCCTGCATTGGAAGCATGGAGTCTTAATCACTGGACCGCCTGGGAAGTCCCTCCATCTCTCTCTTTATATCTCTTCTTGTGTCTCTTTTTCTCTCTGTGTCTTTCTTGTATGTGCCTCACTCTCTGTCCCTCTCCATTTTTCTCCCTGTCCCTGCAACTCCTCAGTCACCCAAAGTGGGACCCCCATCTCTCCCCTCCCCGACAAGGCAGACCTCAGCCTGGTCGCCCCAGGCAGAGCTGACCATGGAGGGGCCGCTCTGCATCTACCTGTCCTGGGCTGGGGCAAGGCCCACCGGTGACTATGACACCCCATCCTGCCCACCTGTGGCTCAGGGTTCGGTAGAATAGTATTTCCCCAAAAGGATGCTGTAGCTGATTCTGGTGGTGGAGCGGCTGGAAGAAGGATCTTGGTTCTTGTCTTCTTTGAAGAAAGAATTCAGCAAAGAGACAAAGATTACGAAAAAGATAAAAGCGTTTATTAGAAGCAAAGTACACGTGGCAGAGCAACAGAGGTTGCACACAATAGGGGCAGCTTAGGTTGCTTTTATACGGGCAACTTTCCGGGTTTTTTTTCTGACCAATCATCTCCATATTTGGTCCTGGTGTGGGCACCAATCTCTCAGCCAAGATGGATTCCAGCTGGCATCTTCTCCCTCCTTTGGCCCTTTCCCTAGACGGAGGGCCTTTTCTGCACATGTTTTGGACTGGGAAATCCACAAGAATGCGCCCAGTCAGGGCCCAATACCTCCGCTGGTACCCCATCTCGAAGCAGCAGGAGACCAGCTGCAACTGCTCACCCGGGGGCCTATCTCCTACGTCAAATCCCTCCTGAGAGATGTGGACTCAAAAACATCTTATTGGGAGGATGAAGGGCAATGGTTCATCTTCTGTAGCTTCTTCAGGCTGACATTGGGTTCATAGACCCGACCTCATCGGGGCCATGGAGCTCTTACCTTGCCTTGTTCGGGGCCCCAGGGCAACTTCCGCTGTTATTCCGGCAGGACTGGTTTCAGGCAGTGGATGCAATCCCTGCATCGCCATCATCTTGAATTGCTGTAACCTGGAAAAAGCAAACTTAACAAGCAGGTTAAAAAAGCAAGCGCTGAAGATCAGCCTTCGAGTAGGCCCTTGCTTTTCCCATTGATCTGCCTTAGCCAGGGTCAAGACAAAGGGCTGCCCTAGGCCCACCCTTAACCCTAATATAGCCCCAAGGGAGCCCAGAAGGCCTCACCCCAGTAGTAGGGTAGGACACTCAGGAACAACTAGAAAGGCATGTGAGATCAAACACTGGTCAAACCGGCAAGCTAGGGGCCCAGGGAAGTAATGCGCTCAAGGCTGTCTGTCAACACCAGTTAACTGTGCAACTTTTAGAGGAAAGAGGCCCAGCATGAGAAATCAAGACAGAATAAGTGACTGCCGTATCAATTTAAAAACTCCATCTTCTTACCTGCCACATCAAGGACCACCTGGGGCTCCTCGACAGAGACAGATAGCTCGTGAGGGGGCATGGGGGAGCCGCCAGAATCCCTGGGACCGCCTCAGTTGTCCAGCATGGCCATCTGGAGCAGAGACGCCTTTCCCCTTCAGGATTGAGGGTACGCCCATCTCCAGAGACCGGTCTCTTTGCAGACTGTGCGTGGCCTGGGGGCGCTCCTGGCATTTACAGGCCCAGTGGCCAGTTGACTTATATTTGAAGCATTCCCTCTTGTTGGTTTTACCTCGAGACTGATGGTTGAACCTAGACTGAGGCCTTCTCTGCGCATGTGTTGGGCTGGGAAATCCACAAGAATGCACCCAATCAGGGCCCGATGCTCCCGCTGGTATCCCATCTCAAAGCATCAGCAGGAGACCAGCTGCAGCTGCTGAGTCTGGGGCCTATCTATCTCCTACCTCAGAGCCATTGGAAGAAATGGGAGAAATAGGTTTCAAGTGGCCGAAACTCACCAGTTTTCATCCCCACAGCCCTTCCACACTCAGCAGGGGGGTCTCCTGCCCCAGCAGAGCCTTGTCTCCTCTGTGATACTAGATGTCCCTCAGCCCTCTGGCATCTTTCCCTCCAGATGGACAAACAGATATTGTCTGTGCCTCCCGGCTGTGTGGCCACAAAAAGGAGGTTATAAACAGGTTTTCTTCCTATGGAATTGCAAAGACCAACCCTCCACGTGAGGCATGTGACAGGGTTAGGAGTCAGAGGGCCTGGGTTCAAATCTCAGAGCTGCCACTCAGAACTGTGTGTCGTGGGCAAGTCACTTATCCTCTCTGTGCCTCAGTTTCCTCATCTTTACAATGGGGGTAATAATAAGACCTATCTCTGGGTGTTGTGAGAAACATATGAGTCGATATGTGAGACATGTTCAGAACAGTGCCCGACACACAGTAGTTGCTCAATGAACGTTCTATGTCATGACTACGTCCTGTGATCCCATCTATGGTCACCTATCATCACCGGCTTTGGCTGCTGTCTCTGCCATTTCTACAGTCACTTCCACCATCCCATTATCTGTTCTCCATGTTCTCACCCCGCGAGGTCACGGCCCTCTCCCCTTTATTTGCCCCAAAGTACCACTAACAGTAGGAGGAAGCTTTTAGTAAAACCTGACATCTCGCAATGATGTAAAAATCCTGTCAGATGCTCTGGCCTCCTACCTGCCCCTTCCCCGGCCCCTCCTGCAAGGCCCCTCCAGGCTGCTGCTCTTCCTAGCTGCCTGCCGGCTGCCATGCTTCAGGGCTCTGCTCACAACCCACAAGCAAGTGTTCTCTTGATCATCACTCCCCACATCGCTCCTTGAATCCGGAGTCCCAAATATGCTTTCCCCAGCCAAGGTAAGAAGAACGCATTGATGTTACTGTAGTAGATGCTTTGTGAGCCCAGCACCCCCGACCTCTTTCCGGAATCAGCACCCCCATTATGTTTTGGGGACCCACGGGCCCCTTATTCTCAAGCCCTGTGGCTCTGGTAGGGCTGGCCCCTCCCTCCAGCTCCAGGGAAGTGCATGTGACTCAGAACAGCCAATCAGAGCACCTCAGCCCCTGGTCACGCCCCTCGGTCACACCCCTTGTTCAGTACCTGGGAATCAGGACAGGGCTTCTATTTTCCTGAGGCCACTAAGCGGACGGCATGTAAGCCCCGAGTGGCTCAGCTCTACCTTGGCCGTGTAGTCCGGAGACCCTGCCTGAGAGTGAGGACAACGCTGAGGGAAGCAGAGCCAGTGACAAGATTCCCGCGAGCAGACAACCCCTCAATCGGGTGTGCTCAAAACCAGACTTTTACATTAACGGAGTCAATAATTCTCCTCTCTTTTTCCCATTTATTATTTATTTATTTATGTCACTAGCAACCAAAAGAAACCTTCCTAATTCAGTTGGCATGATTTCTGCAGCGGTGCGCTAGCCGGAATGTCGAGGACATCAATTCCCTGTAGAGTAAGGAATCCTTCACTGTCATGGAGTAAGGGGTCTGGTGCCAGTTACTCGGCTTCTACTCCTGCTTCCTTACCTAACCAGCAAAGTAGAGTGTTCCTGTTTCATCAAGTTAAGGCTGCACTTGAGCCAAATTAAAAAAAACATTTTTTTTTTTTTGCCTGAAATGCTATCATGAAAATGAAAAGACCCACCATAGAGAGCAGGTATTTGTTACACATATAATAACAAATGCTTACTATTTACCGAGCACTTGCTGTGACTGTGCACAAGAGATCATAAATATGCTCTGGCAGCTATAGCAAAGACCACAGACTGGGGGCTCAAACAACAATGACTATTTCTCAGTTCTGGAGCCTGGGAGTCCCAGATCAGGGTGTCAGCATGGTCAGGTCCTGCTGAGAGCTCTCTTCCAGGCTTGCAAACGGCCATCTTCTTGGTGTATCTTTCCATGGCAGAGAGAGAGCTCAGGTGTCTCTTCCTCTTCTTTTTTATTTATTTTTTTTCATTTGGAAGATCTGTAGTTTTTCACTATATTTAATTCTATGTCCCATCTGTTTTTTGTTTGTTTGTTTGTTTGCTTTTGTGGGATCTTAATTCCCCGACCAGGGATTGAACCCAGACCCCGGCAGTGAAAGTGCTGAGTCCTAACCACTGGTCCACCAGAGAATTCCCTCTCCTCCTCTTCTTATCAGGGCACTAATTCCATCATGGGGATTCCCCACCCTTATGCTCTCATCTGAACCTAATTACCTCCCAAAGGCCCCCACCTCTAACTACCACCACATTGGGAGTTAGGGCTTCAACATGTGAATTGGTGGGGAGGGGTACAAACATTCAGCCCATAGCAAAAGGTAAGGTTTATAGTGACCCCATTTTACAGATGAGGAAACTGAGATACAGGGAAGTGTGGTGTTGTGGCCATGCTCTCACAGTTGCACACTCAGGATTTTAATCTGGTGGTCTGGCTTACTGATTATACTATACTGCTTCTCAAAAGGTCAGTATTCAGAATATACAAAGAGCCCCCGTAAATAAACAAGTTGACTCAATAGAAAACGGGCAAAAACATGAATAAGCAGTTGCCGAATAAGCAGCATGGCCAATAAGCATATGCTAATATGCATATGCTAAGGAAATGCTAATTAGAACCATATGAAATACCATTATCCCACTAGATGAGGAAGAAAGTTAAGAAGTCTGAAAATACCAAGTGTTGGCAGGGATGTGGAGCAACAGAAGTGCTGATGGAGAGGTGTAACTTGGTACAAACACTTTAGAAGACAATTTGGCATTACTCAGCAAATGCCTATGCTATAACCCAGCAATTCCACTCCCAGGTATACGTATCCTAAAGAAATGCATGTGACATGTATCCCAGGAGACGTGTTCAAAAACATTCATAGCAGTATGGTTTGTAATAGCAAAAACCTGAAAACATCTCAAATATCTTTTGTCAGCACAATGAGAAAATTAGGGAAGACTTCACAGAAGTGAAAATTGGATGAACTGCAGATACAGCATGGGTGACCCTTAGAAACATAATGTTCAGTGAAAAAGCAAGCCTCGGAAGAATACCCACAGTATGACACTGTTCTCTAAAAACAGTACCTTTTGTTACAGAAAATTTAAAACACAAACAGAAGCAGACTGAAGGATATAATGAAGCCTCGTATCTTGATCAGCCAGGCTCAACAATTTTTAACTCAAATCCAGCTTCACTTCTACCCCACCTCTCTTGTATAATTTTGAAGCAAATCCCAGACATCATTTCATTTCCTTAGTAAATATTTCAATGTATTTCTCTAAGATAGAAACTCTTAAAGAGAACCATAACCTGAATACCATTGTCACACCAAGAAAATTAACAATAATTCCTTAATATCATCAAATATCCACATTTCCAATTGTCTCATAAATGTAATAAAATTATTAGTAGTTTATTTGGATCAGGACCCAAATAAGGTAGCTTCGCTGAAGTTGATTGACATGCCTCTTAAATCGCTTTTAATCTGTAGGTTTCTTTTCTCACCTTACGGAAAATGATGAAAGTTTACTAGATTCTTATACACTATTCAAACAAGGGTGGAAAGTGTCTAAAATACTTTAGTCAACACTGCAAGCTACCAATTTCATCAATAACAGGCCATTTTTAACACCCACTATGTTAATTATTAATAAGCCACTCAATATGCAAATGAAAAGCCATTTCTAACTTTCATCATGCTAATTAGTGAAGTCTCTGGTGTTTCTCAAAGATAGTTGAAGCCCTTGAGGTAATTGCCTATTTGGCTTTTGATCAGATGCTGGCTGACTCTTCTGGAAGTGTGTATTCCACCTTAGGCCAACTGATGGCCCCTGGAGTTTAACTTAAATGAAACATATATTTAAATCGCCCTGTGTCTTAGAGTGAGTTCCTTAAAAACAGACTCCAAGGGACTTCCCTGGTGGTCTAGTGGTAAAGAATCTGCCTTCCAATGTGGGGGACACAGGTTCAATCCCTGGTCGGGGAGCTATGATCCCACATGCTGCAGGGCAGCTAAGCCCGCGTGCCACAACTGCGGAGCCTGCGCTGTAGAGCCCACAAGCCACAACTACTGAGCCCGTATGCCACGACTACTGAAGGTCGCGCGCCTAGAGCCCGTGCTTTGCAACAAGAGAAGCCACCACAATGAGAAGACCATGCACCGCAGGGAAGAGTAGCCTCCGCTCACCGCAACTAGAGAAAGCCTGAGTGCAGCGACGAAGACCCAACACAGACAAAAATAAATAAATAAATAATTTTTTTAAAAAATTAATTAATTTTAGAAATGCTGATAAAAATTTTAAAATGTGTATGAATACAAAAAAGACCTACAACAAAGTAATTTTGAGAAGAACAATGTTGCAAGACTTATACTATGTGATTTTTTTTTAAAAAGATTTTATTTTATTTATTTATTTTTGGCTGTGTTGGGTCTTTGTTGCTGCACGCGGGCTTTCTCTAGTTGTGGCTAGCAGGGGCTACTCTTCGTTGTGGTGCGCGGGCTTCTCATTGCGGTGGCTTCTCTTGTTGCGGAGCATGGGCTCTAGGTGCGCAGGCTTCAGTAGTTGTGGCACGTGGGCTCAGCAGTGTGGCTCGGGGGCTCTAGCGCAGGCTCAGTAGTTGTGGTGCACAGGCTTAGTTGCTCCATGGCATGTGGGATCTTTCTGAACCAGGGCTTGAACCTATGTCCCCTGCATTGGCAGGCAGATTCTTAGCCACTGCGCCACCAGGGAAGCCCACTATGTGATTTTTGACTTACTATAAAACTACAGAAATCAGGAGTGTCATATTGGCATAAAGGTAAACAAAAAGATCAAGGAGTTAGAAGACTAGTGAGGCCAGAAATAAACACACACATATATGGTCAATTAACTTTTGACAAAATAGCCAAGGTAATTCAATGGGAGAAAAGACAATCTTTTCAACAAGTGGTGCTGAAATAGCTAGAAGTCCATATGGTAAGAAGAGAACCACAACCCTTACATCACACCATACAAAAAATTAACTAAAAATAGATCATAGACCCAAGCATATGTGCTACAACTATAAAACAGCTAGAAGGAAACATTTTTAAAATTGTGACCCTAGGTAGACAAAAATTTCTTTTTTTTCTTTTTTCTTTTTCTTTTTGGCCATGCTGAGAGGCTTGCAGCATCTTAGTTCTCGCTCCAGGGATTGGACCTGGACCTTGGCAGTGAAAGTGCCGAGTCCTAACGACTGGACCGCTAGGGAATTTCCAAAGGTTTCTTAAATAGGACACAAAGGCACACAGCATAACAGAAAAAAAAAACAACCCTGATATGGTGGAATTTATCAATTAAACACTTCCGCTCTGAGAAAGGCACAGTTTAAAAAATAAAAAAAATTAGTCTTTTGTTTTTAGTCTGTGTTTACATAGAGGAGAATACATATTACAGATTCACAATACATATATTTGGCAAAGGACTATATCCAGAAAACATAAAGAATTCATAACTCAATAATAAGAAAACAAACAATCTAATTAAAACGGGGGGCTTCCCGGGTGACGCAGTCGTTAAGAATCCGCCTGCCAATGCAGGGGACACGGGTTCGATCCCTGGTCCAGGAAGATCCCACATGCCGCAGAGCAACTAAGCCCGCGTGCCACAACTACTGAGCCCTCATGCCACAACTACTGAAGCCCACGCACCTAGAGCCCATGCTTCGCAACAAGAGAAGCCACCGCAATGAGAAGTCTGCGCACCACAACAAAGAGTAGCCCCCTCTCGCCGCAACTAAAGAAAGCCCGCGCTCAGCAACAAAGACTCAGTGCAGCCCAAAATAAATAAATAAATAAATAAATAAATAGGGAATGTATATATATATAGATATATATCTGAATCACTTTGCTGTACAGCAGTGATTAACACAACACTGTAAATCAACTATACTTCAATAAAAAAATTTAAAAATTTTTTAAAATAAAAAATATTGTCTTTCTATAAATGAAAAAGAAAAAGTATCTCAGAGAGTCATTTTAAGGATTGAACAAATGGTTAGCACAGTGACTAACACATAGTAGGGACTCAGGAAATGTTAGCTAAATAGGTATATAAATATATATATTCCAGTTTTCCCCAAAATGTACAATGTAGATAAATTATTATAGAAAAATGACTAGAAAGAAACACACTAATATACTGTGTGATTATTTCAGAGTGGTAAAATTGTGGGTAATTTAAAAATTCTCATTCAAAACCGTACAATAAGTGTGCATATATTTTCCTTATTTTTTTATGCATATATTTTCTAATAACTGGAGATTATTAAAAAGATAAAAGCTTTGGGCTGTTGTAGGTAGGTCCAAGGAAACTCATTGAAGAGTAGTTTGTAGGTAGGAGATGATGTGACACCAGTAGACATCCAGCGGGTTCAAGTGACTTTAGTTGTGTTACTCCTTGCAGTGGAGTCCTGGGAAGCCAGCAAAATGAGTGAAGCTGTGTATATATCTCTCTGTTACAAAAACAAAGTCTCAGTGTAGGAAAATGCAGCTGATTTTTGTGTGTTGACTATGTGTCCTGCCACTTTTCTGAATTCATTCATTCAAGTTTTAGCAATGGGGGGGAGAATCTTTAGGGAATTCTACATATAAGATCATATCATACATTTATGATATAATATATATATATATTTCTTGAAATGACAAAAAGTTTTAAGTACAATATAAACTTCAGTTTTTTCTTGAACGATTTATGAATAAGTTGCCAACATGCTGCCTCTTTATATCCAAATAGTTTGTATTTTGTATAAATAAGAACATTCTCCACTATATACACGGTAAGACAGAGGTGAAATTCAGGAAATTAACACTGATGAATCATTACCATCTAAACGGCAGAATCCAACCCCTTTGTGATTGTGCCAATAGTGCCTTACTTTCCACTGTATTTGTTGAAATTCGAACTGTATAGTATATTATCTTTACAAACATTTTTTAATGTTCAGTAACTACATGAAAACACACATAAAATAAAAATTAATTCATTTAACAATGAGCCCTGGAGTCCCAAGGGATGCCAGATTTTCTCAGGTCTCCGCAGGGGACCCCTCATTCCACTGCCCCCCAGAAACATATTCAGAAGGGCCAGCATGGGGAAAGGTAGTTATAGGCGGTTTGCAAAGTACAGAAAAAGCTCAGGTCCTGAAAGGGCTCGAACTGGCGCCCAGGCTTGGTGGTCCCACAGGATTTTCCACCTCTCTTTAAGGTGAAACCAAGGAAAACAGGGCCCTGCTCCTGCACCGATTGCCAAGATTGCAATGTTGGCAGCGGCCAGGAGGGGGAAACATGTCACTGGTTTCGCAAGGTTCCAGGCTGAGAAACATCCGGCAGGGGCGCAGCTCCGGACTTTCCAACACGTGGTGCGCTGTGGCACGCACCTTCCACCCCCTCTCCGTCCGCTACTGAGAACCACATACGATGCGAGTGCCTTGTGGGTGCGGGATTCGGGGGCGCTCCCGTTGTCTGGGCTCCTCTCCCACGAGTGGCCTTTTAGGGACAACCAAACCACCCCCCTGAAACCAGAAAATCCCCACATGGCACTCAGGGCTGACTGGGCTTCTGTATGTACCCCGCTCCCCGTTCCCCCTCCAGAATCCCTCGGGTAGGGCCGGGGTCGCAGGGCCGTTGAGTGAGCCGAGGAGGAAGAAGTGTGAGAACGGCGCTTTAGACAGCAGGGGGTCACGGGAGCACGGCCCTACGCGTCCCGTGTCGCTGCAGTATGCGTCTGCCTCGGGGCGCGAACTGGCGGGACCTGTCCCAACTCGGGGACAGATGAGAGGCCGGCGACGCCCTGATTAGCTTCCAAGCCCCTTCCTGCGCCACCTGTCTGCAGGCGCCGGGAGGCCGGGGAAGCGACGGAGAGGAATAAAGCCTCGGGCATCGGCGCGGGGAGCCGGAGATCCACGCATCTTCTCCGCGAGGCTGCGGTCTCCAAGAGACCTATTTGCAGACGTACCGATTGGGGGGTCCGTTACACCCACGGAGCGGGCGCCAAGGGATGGCTGGGGCCCCTGCAAATTCCCTAAAGTCGCCCCCCACCGCATTACCACCTGGCTGCTTCGCAAAGTGCTGCAGGGGGGCAAGCCAAAGCCCCACCCCCGCCAGATCGTGACCCTCCTCAGGCCTCCAGGGACAAAAAGTGCCCTCGGAGATTCAGGCCCGGACCCGCCCCGGCCACGCAATCGCTGTGTGACCCTTAGTCAGTGTCTTCACCTCCCTGAGCCTGCTATCCTCGTCTATATGAAGGAGACACAGACACACAGGAGGCGCACAGACGAGAGGCTAAGACTTTATTTGTCACTCAAGAGCCCTGTGCCCCGTCCCCACCTGCCCTCCTGGGAAGGCTCAGAAGAGCTTCACAAACTCCAGCTGCACGTCCCCGCCCACTTCACACCGGAACGCGCGCTCTGGTGAGATCCGGTAGCGGTAGTGGTGGTATTCCTCGTCCCCGATCACAATCTGCAGGGGCAAGGAGACACGGTTTATGGTTCCCGAGGCGACTGCGGGGTCATTCCCGACTCGTACCCACGCTGCGTGACCTCGTCACCCACGCAACCCTGCATTAGGGAAAAGGGCTGCTCTTGATTCTAAGCCCTTGCCGTGAGGAGTCAGTGAGTTCATTGCTGGCACGGGGTGCTTTGTAAGCTTTGGCGGTGGATGTGGTCTCCACGGTGCCCGCGTCCACCGCCTCACTGTGACGCACAGATTGAAAGTGGAGAACGGCCTGGGTGGTGGAGGGTCTACAGCGACCACTCCCTGCCGGGACTTATTCTGGGTTCTGTCTCCCAACCCATCCATTCCCCTGCCCCAGAGCCTCTACGTCAGGCGCCAGTGGACAGGGAATAGGGTCCGGGGTGTCCACGCCTCCCCGCTGGACACCCACCCTTTGGGCTCGTGCTCTCGCGTCCTTGTCACCGCCATACACCTGCCCTCTAGTGCGTTTGCGCCAGGGGAGGTGAGGGACTAGGGACGCCGTGGCCAGCCTTGGCCGCGCCTTTGCTCCCCACCTCCGACAAGGGCCTTCCTGGCCTTGCCAAGGAAAGAGACCTGGGTGTTGGCGGCCACCCCTGTGGCAGAGACGCACCTGGAAGCCTTCTTTTTGGGCAATGATGAGCATATCGAAAAGCTCCCCACGCTGGAAGGCAGGGCCAAAGCCGAGCTCCTCTAAGCCCCACTCGCCACACTTCCAGGTGTTCATGACCACCGAGGATTCATCCAGACGGGGGTTGAAATGCAGGACGATCTCACTGTCTGGATTGTCACTGCACAGCAGGTTTATGTAGAACCTGTTAGGTGGCGGATGGGAGGGGGCGTCAGAGAAAGGACTTACCGATTGCCGAAGCACATCCAAGTCCACAGGGACCTGAGAGCCACACGCCAGTGAAGGAGGGGTGGTGGACTGGAGGCCAAGGAGCCCAGGTTCCAGGACATCCAGAAACCAACTGGGGACCTGGACACACATCCACCCAGGCAAGGGTCACTGTACTACGGCCTGGGTCCCCCGCATTTCCAGAGTCTGGGAGTTGCCGAGGAGTCATGGTCCTGAGACAGGGGTGCCTCCGATCCCCCAATTCCCAGAGGGCCGGGAGCAATACCAGGGACCCCAGTATTCCCAGGCATCGTAGATTCCCAGAAATCCTGAAGCTCCCGACCCAGGAAGTCATAGGTTTGATTGCTGAGGTCTCCCAGGTGCCCAGGGCACCTCTGACTCACAGGCTGTGTTTCCACAGTTGCTTCAGACTCAGACTGGAAGTCTTACTATAAGTAAGAGCCTTGGATTGCCCTGGAACTCCCAGATTCTTAGAAGGTTGTAGGGACCCCCAGGTACACTGTCCTGGGACAAATGAGTAAAGACATCAGATTCCAGAAGGTGGGAAATAGCTTGGAGATTCCAAGATCCTGGTGGGCAAAGCTGGCCTGGGGCTTGTTCTCTGGGCTGTGAGAAGTGGGGTCAGCTGAGCCTGGAGACCTCCCACCCCTTACCGCAGAGGCTTGGAGGTCTCACCTGGCAGCATCTTTGGGGACAACACCACGAATTCTCAACACAGTGCCGACTTCGAAGCTCTTGGCCAGCGAGGTCCTGTAGGGCATGTTCTGCAGCAGCAGGGGTGCGGGGGCCAAAGTGGATCAGGGAGGCAGAGGAGAGAGACACATGGGTCAGTGCCGGGGAGAACATGACCAGGACCCAGGCCAACAGAATCAGAGAGCAGAAAGGGCACAGAGGCAAAGGAAAGAGAGCCAGGCGTAGGGAAAGGGTTGGAGAGAGGAACACAAAGAATCAACAGGAAGATATTCAGAGAGGTAGAAAGTAAGGGGGAAACACCAAGGGGGAGATGGGAGCGTGGGATGGATTGGGTCAACCCAGAAACAACAGCCCAGAACGTCGTAGCACCCCCGAACACCCGTTTTCTCCTTGACACAGGAGACCGCAGCCAAGCCCCAGCCCCTACCCCATTCCAGTGCAGCCTTGGGTCCAAAACCTCGCCACCTCCACACCCCTGGAGCACTCACATATACCGGTGGCATGGCTGGAACAGCGGACAGGCAGTGGTGGTGGTGGGTATGGCTGCTGGGACCTTAAGTAGAAGCAGGGCGTGGCTGGCCCTGGTGACTCACCGTCACCCCTTTCCACATCCACCACCCACACCTGGCACAGACCCTGGCCCTGGGGCCATGCTGGCCAGCACCCTCCTTCTAGGGCCTCTGACACCCCTGCAGTCCCTGAGGATTCCCAGGTCCCTCTCCTCTGGGCTAATAATGATAGGAACAGTTAACAATAATAATAATAATAACACTATAGGGATTCCCTGGCGGCACAGTGGTTAAGAATCCACCTGCCAGGGGAGAGGACACAGGTTCGATCCCTGGTCCAGGAAGATCCCACATGCCTCAGAGCAACTAAGCTCATGCACCACAACTACTGAGCCTGCGCTCTAGAGCCTGCAAGCCACAACTACTGAGCCCGCGTGCCACAGCTACTGAGCCCGTGTGCCACAACTATTGAAGCCCGTGGGCCTACAGCCTGTGCTCTGCAACAAGAGAAGCCACCGCAGTGAGAAACCCGTGCACGGCAACGAAGAGTAGCCCCCTCTCGACACAGCTAGAGAAAGCCTGTGTGCAGCAACGAAGACCCAACGCAGCCAAAAATAAATAAATAAATTTATTTATTAAAAAAAAAAAACATCAGAGAAGGCTCATTGAGCCACCATCCCTCCAGCCCTAGCTTCCTGGTGCCTGGCGGAGAGAAAACACGCTCGTGCCCATTTCATCATGGAAAACTCGAGTCCTGAGAGGCTAAGCTGTGGGCTGCAACTCTGGACCCTCTCTCCCAGGTTAGGACCTGCTGACTAGGGCTAAGGACGTGTCTGCCCTGACATTCCAGTTTATGCTTCTGGAATATAATAATAACCATGGCAACAGCAATAATAATAGAAAAGGGAGCTCAGAGGGGCAGGGTATTTTGCCTGATGGTCAAGGCTGTCTCCTTGGTGCCTAGTGCAGTGCCTGGCACACATAAGTGCTCCGTAAATATGGATGAAAGAAGGAATGAAAGATAACACAGCTGCCATTAACGAAGCCTCCGGCCTTTCTAGCACATGCCAGAGACCACTGATTTCAGACAGGCCACTGAGGCAGGGCCATTGATCCCCCTTATTTGACAGATAAGGAAACTGAGGCTCAGAAATGAGAAGCAGTTTGCCCAAAAAACACAGCTGTGCAGAACCACGGACACTGTGTCTCTGGCTTTCTTGATCTCTGGAAGTTTCTCTCTGGTTTATTCTGTCTCCAGGATGCCCTAGTCTCTCTGACTCTCTGTCTCTCTGGCTGTCCTGTGTCTCTGTCCCCCCACCCCCCGACGTGTTCCTGTTTCTCTCCTTCGAGTCTCTCTCCCTCCTCCTCCCAGAACCCTTCCTCTCTCCCATCCGATGTTCAGGACAAGGGGCGGGGAAGGAGGGGTGTCCTACGACCCGCCCCCCAGCCAGACCAAGGAAGAGAAAAAAGTGGGACCCTCCACCCAGGCCCATTTCCACTCCCCACAGCCCAAAACTCCAGAAGAGGAATCCAGGTATGAAGGGTGGGGTCAGAGGGAGAATGCTGAAAGAGGGTTCTGGGAGACAGGGAACGGGGAGGTGGGGAGCTGGGCAGAAGCCCCTCCTAGCAGCCCCTTCTCCGTTTCCGCCGCCCTACTCCCCGCACCCCACCCGCATTGGCGCCCCACCCAGCAGAGGGAGAAGAGGCCTGGGGCAGAGCCAGGAATGGAAACTCTGGGTGGAGACAAGCAGACTCAGAACCTGATCCACAGCCTCGCAGGCGTCCCAGCCTCCCTCCAGGCCCCTGACCACACAGCTAGGGCAGCTGGAGGAGCCAGGGCCTCGGAGACGGAGGCTGGGCAGCTGCATTTAGGCGTTCGGTTGGGGGCTGCAGGCACCCCCATTTGGCAGAGGACAAAGCAAGCTTAGAGGGGGCCAGCCTCTCCCCAAGGCCTCACAGCAAGGACGGGCCAGGGCCCGGGCTGGAGCCGCTCTGTGTGCCAAGGACACCTCATCGGGACTTTCAATAGAGAGGGCAGTGGGGTCTGAGGTGGTGACACCAACATCTGCTCGGGTGGAGAGTTTCCCAGGACGAGGGACTCCATTACTCTGATCACTAAGGGTGTCCCCTTTCTGTACCTCATTCTGTATATTGCTGTGTATCCCACTAGCTCATCTGCTCCCCGATTTCTTCATGGTGGTTGGATGTTTCCCCACATGCTGCCGACCTGCAAGTCCTGACCTGACCTTCGTGTTTGGCCGTATGTTTGCACTGAGTGTGTTACCAGCTTGATTGCTAGGTCATCTCTCAGCGTCAGGCACGGGCATCCCGGCTGGATTCGCATTCATTTGTGCTGGTTATCTTCCATCAGTTCTGGAATAACATGCTTAGGAGCGTTTTTGTCTCACCTCTAAATAAGTGGCGGATGTCCTCATTTCCCAATACTCTTTTTGTTTTGTCAAGCTGTAGGTCACGCTCGTAAGTCATCCAGGTTTTACCGGAACACTTCCATGAGCCTTCACAATACACAGACCTGGGCAACCACCACCCCAATCAAGTTTTAGCCCCTGAAACAGCCAGTCCCCCTCCACCTGCCCCAGGAAACACTGTCGCTCCTCAGCATTTGAGAGCCACCAAGCTCATCTGCGATGAAAACAAAGAAAGGGATGCCCAGCGGGCCGAGTCTGCTGGCCCTCCCCTCCTTCCGAAATAACTGGGGCGAAAAGTACTGAGTGCACCACGGTGTTTGTAGGAATTGAAAATCCCAGGCTCTGTCCATGTCAGCTTCTTGGAGACTTTGGGGTGGTTTTCATATACAGCGAAGAAAGTTCAGGAGCTGGATTGGTTTTGTAAATTAGTTTACCAATGAGGAAAATGACATGTTTTAAAAATCTGACCTTTTTTTTGGCCCTGCTGTGCTTGACTTGTGGGAACTTTTTCCCCTGATGAGGAATTGAACCCAGACCCTCGGCGATGAAAGCACCGAGTCCTAACCACTGGACCACCAGGGAATTCCCCCAAATGTGACTTTTTCTTAAGCTAGGAAGTCCGCTGGAAACCTTACAGTCCTATTTATAAATATAGTAAATTGTATCGATGCAATCACTTGCTAAGGAGAAGCAGTTGCTGTCATATTTGGTTCCATTGATAAACTGAGTTCATTAAACCCCTTTAAACATTTTAATCAGAATGCGGGATTTTGACATGTTGAGTTTGAAGTATTTCCACTGTCTCTCCGAGGCCAAAGTAATCTTGTACATTTCTGTCTCGCTCTGTGAAAACACTGATTTGCTGTTTCTCCTCCTCTTCTCCTTCCTTTCCTTCTGCTGAGCAGTTGGGTGCCCCAGCTGTCATGCTGGTGAGTAAGTGCTGCCTCTGGAGGGTGGGGGGCCCACAGGGCGGGGTGAGGGGGCTGAGGGGGCGCCCCTCCCCCAGGGCTGGGTCAGCTGGGGTGTCAGAGGGAGCCGGTGAAAAGGGTGCTCAGCAGAGGCTGGCCCTCAGGAGGCGGGTAAGGAGGGTGGCGGGACGGCAGGGAGCACAGCCCCGACGTGGGAGGAGGTGTCTGTGCAGGGCTGAGGGTCACTGAGAGGTGCTGGAGCCCAGCGGGGGGAGGGGGGCTTCCCCAGGGGGAGGAAATGCCGTGTGGGTGTCAGCGACGGAAGGAAGTCCAGAGCTGCTCTCTCCCTGTCAGAGGAGGGACGTATAGATGTGGACCAAAGAAATGGGCCGTGAACCCTGTGACATCGGGCTGGAAACGGAGGTGACCGTGTGAGCTAATAATTACAAGATTAAATTTATGTTAACATTTTAGGTGTGATTTGTACTGTGATTATAGAGGAGAATTATGCTTCAGAAATGCACACTGCGGGGACTTCCTGGTGGTCCAGTTTAAGAGCCCGCGCTCCCAATGCAGGGGGCCCGGGTTGGACACCTGGTCGTGGAACTAGATTCCCCCCTGCTGCAACGAAGACCTGGTGTAGCCAAATACATTTTGTACAAAATGCACACTGAAGTATTTAGGGGTGAAGTGTCATGATGCCTGCAACCTGCCTTGCAGTGGTTCACAGAGAGAAATGGCAGATGTGGAAAATATGAACGCGCCTGGGAGCCTGGATGACATCTCTGCAGGCGTTCACCGTCCTCTTCTTTTAACTTTGCTGTAAGTGTGAAAATTTTCAAAATGGTGGGGGGATAAATCAAACTTGGAGTTCTGATTTTACAGAATCCGGACTACCGCGGTTCTTAGAAAGAGCATCCTCTCCAACATCCCTACCCCCCAGATGAGGCCTTGGAAAGCAGTGGAGACAAGAAGAACCTCCCTGCAGGCAGAACCAGAACGAGTCTTTGATCTTCATGTCCAGTGGGCTTATCTTTGCTATGGACCAGTGTCTGCTGCACGTTGCCCTGTTTCCCGTTTCCTGCATAAAAATGCCTTCACCGGGCTTCCCTGGCGCGCAGTGGTAGGGAGTCCGCCTGCCGATGCGGGGTACGCGGGTTCGTGCCCCGGTCCGGGAGGATCCCACATGCCGCGGAGCGGCTGGGCCCGTGAACCATAGGCCGCTGAGCCTGCGCGTCCGGAGCCTGTGCTCTGCAGCGGGAGGGGCCGCAGCGGTGAGAGGCCCGCGTACAGCACACACACACACAAAAACAAAACCAAACCAAAAATGCCTTCACCTTAGTTTATTGGGTGTCTAGGGCCAGCCTTGGCTGGGCGTGACAAAGAGGACTGTGTGGGTCTTTCAGCAAAATCCTGGCCTCTGGCCTGGCACAGTAACCAGATGGGAGCTTAAGGTTGTCTCCACTGGAAGGGGAGGTGAGTGGTCTGGGTAGGGGAGGAAGAGTACAGATGAATATTATTGTAGACAAAGGGCTGCACTGTAACAGGGAGCACCAGTTGACCATCCAATATCCATTATCACTTTCTCTCTTAATCAGAGTCCTGACTCCGTCCAGGATGGCCATGTGGCTGTTGCATTTCCCCGGGTTCCAGTTACTTTTGTTGTGAAGCCAATTACCCCAACGCTTTGCGGCTTCAAACAGCCATCGTGTGTGTGTGTGTGTGTGGGCTCATGGCTTCTGTAGGTCGAGGGTTTGCACAGGGCACAGAGGGAATGGCTTGTCTATTAAGGTTCCATGATATCTGGGCAACCTCTGTTACTAGGGGGCTGGGATCATCTGGGTGACCTGCACACAGCCTTCCTAGGAAGCCTGTGCATCTTCAGAGCAGCCGGACTTCCTTCATGGCAGCTCAGGGCTCCAAAAGCCAGCGCCCTTTCAGCTCACCAGACGAAAGCTGCCTCCTCTGTTCTCACCTGGTCTGGGAAGTCATGCCAAACCTCTCCATGCTGCACTCTACTTGTTAGGAGTGAACAACTGAGGTGGCCTGCGTTTAAGCCTCCACCTCATGGAGCAGAAGTGCCAAAGAATCGGTGGAGGTATTTTTGGTGGTAATTTCATACTTTTGTTATTTTTTTTTTAAGATTTAATTTAATTTGTATATTTTTGGCTGTGTTGGGTCTTCGTTGCAGTGCGAGGGCTTCTCATTGCACCGCGGTGGCTTCTCTTGTTGCGGAGCACGGGCTGTAGGTGTGCGGGCTTCAGTAGTTGCAGCACGCGGGCTCAGTAGTTGTAGCTCGCGGGTTTAGTTGCCCCACGGCATGTGGGGTCTTCCCGGACGAGGGATCGAACCTGCGTCTCTTGCACTGGCAGGCGGATTCTTAACCACTGCGCCACCAGGGAAGCCCAGGTTCTTTTCTTTTTTTTTTTGCTGTACGCGGGCCTCTCACTGTTGTGGCCTCTCCCGTTGTGGAGCACAGGCTCCGGACGCGCAGGCTCAGCGGCCATGGCTCACGGGCCCAGCCGTTCCGCGGCACGTGGGATCTTCCCGGACCGGGCCGCGAGCCCGTGTCCCCTGCATCGGCAGGCGGACTCTCAGCCACTGTGCCACCAGGGAAGCCCCGCAGGTTCATTTTTATCAGAGGACATTCCCAAGACCGTGACTTCCCCCCGCTCCCCACTGCCCTCGCAGGCAGACTGGAGGGGCGTGGCCGTGGTGCCCAGCGGGCACACACCCCCGGCTCCACTCCGGCGCACTCTCCTGGAGGACTGAGGGCGGTGCCCTGGGCTCATCAGCAGGATCTGTCCCGAAGCCAGTCCGAGAGTGACAAGAGCCACACCTGCAGGTCTGTTCCACCGACCAGCCGCCCAGGACCGAGGTGGGCCCACGGACCTTGGTCTGCATTGTGTTGGCTGCTCGTTCTTGCCTAGGTTCACAGGCCAACAGCCAGTGTCCTTCCTTTCCTTCTCATCACCGCACCAGAGGCTCACTCCTACCTGCTGCCGTCACACGCCTGGCAACCTCCTGTTCTGGGGCCAGCCAAGAACTGAGACCCCAGCAGGCCCCTAGTTCCCAGTAGGCAAAGTCCGCTTTAAACTACTGCTGCCTAGCCGTGTTCTCGAGGCTTCAGAGCCGGGAAAGTGCGGAGCGCATAGCAAGCCGTGGAGCCCCCAGCCCGGGACCCGCGATGCTCCGCGGAGGCGCCGGATCCTCGCTGCATGCCACCCCCAAAACAAGCGAGCTCTGCGCCCACCTGTCCCGCGGACCTGGGCGCACCTCCGGCCACCGCGGCCCAGGACGGACGGAGGCGTGGGGCTCAGCCGGCCGGCGGCGGGCGCTGGGGCGGGCGCTGGGGCGGGCGGGGACCCGGGCTCCAGCCCCGAGGCAACGTGGACCCGCCAGGCCCACCTCCGTTCCCGCTGCCCGGAAAGCCTGCCTCCCATTGTTTGTCCCACCTCCAGAAGCACCTGGTGCCATGGATTCCCGAGCTGTTTGGTGGCTCTGAATTCAATGAGTTTCTTCTATAGTTTTCCAACTCCAGCCTAGGGTTCAATTTCTGGGATTTACTAAGAGGTTACCACGTATCCAGTACCTAAATTTGTCTTCTCTCTCCGTTTCTTTGGCCCTGAGGGTCGACAACTTTAAAAACTCATTTAAAACATACTGGTTAAGGGCCAGACGCCTGGGATCGTTTTTTTGGCCCTGCATTCCCTGACTGCGTGATCTGAAGACAGTTGCTTTTCTCGTTATGTCAGTAAAACAGGGATGACAGCAGTCCCTACCTCCTAGATTCGATTGGATTACAGTGAGAAACTGAAGGGTGAATGTTGATCAAGTGCCTAGAGCTGTGTGACACACACCAGGATATGCCGTTTGCATGGGAGTAACTGCTGCTAGTGGGTTTTAGGAAGGGAGCCACATTCAAATGACACATTCTCCAAGTTTGATGTGTCAGCCACATGCATTCAGATGACATTTATGCCTGACCAAACTCGATCTAGTGTTTTGAGTTGAGGAGCTGAGCTCCTTTCCTGTTTTTCTTGCCTGGTAGGGCCACAATGGTTGTAGATATTCAAATGACACAAAGGGTCCACACATCTTTTGCCTTGCCTGACTTTGTTTTTTGTTTTTTAATTAATTAATTAATTGTTTTATTTATTTTTGGCTGTGTTGGGTCTTTATTGCTGTGTGCGGGCTTTCTCTAGTAGCGGCGAGCGGGGGCTACTCTTCGTTGCGGTGCGCGGGCTTCTCATTGCAGTGGCTTCTCTTGCTGTGGAGCACGGGCTCTAGGCACGTGGGCTTCAGTAGTTGTGGCTCGGGGGCTCTAGAGCACAGGCTCAGTAGTTGTGGCGCATGGGCTTAGTTGCTCCGCGGCATGTGGGATCTTCCCGGACCAGGGCTCGAACCCGTGTCCCCTGCATTGGTAGGCGGATTCTCAACCACTGCACTGCCAGAGAAGTCCCTGTATACACATTTAAATGTTTTACATGATCCTGGAGCCCTCATAAGGAAATAAATGCAAAGAAACAGCTAAACCTTCAAGCTAAGAACCATAAAAGCAATTGCGGAAAAGTAACTAATGTGCGGGGAGGCTAAAGGAAGATAAGAATTATTTTAACAAGGCCTGTTTTTATTGAACTCTCTAGGTCTCAGCTTGCTGATAAAAATGTTACTTTCCTTGGGTCCAAGTAGGGTGTCTTTCACTTAGTAGTTTTTATCTCCTGTTTTCAGGAGAAAAGGGGAGATTAGAATGCCCTTCCTGTATTTGCTGCTTTTCAAGTGCTTTTAGCTCAAAATAATCCTCATGCCAAAGGGGCATATTTTGTTGTTGGTGGTGGTGTTTAATATTTATTTATTTAGGCTGTGCCAGGTCTTCATTGTGGCATGCGGGATCTTCGTTGCAGCATGCAAACTCTTAGTTGTGGCATACGGGATCTAGTTCCCTGAGCAGGGATCGAACCCAGGCCCCCTGCATTGGGAGAGTGGGGTCTTACCCACTGAACCGCCAAGGAAGTCCCAAAGGGTAATATTTTGGGTGGCATATTTGTCACCCTTCAACACACACACACATATTTACATCCATCTTTCTTTCTCTTTTATGTGTATGTAATACTCATCAGTCACAGAGGGCAAGTATGACTCCACTCAGACAAGGTACCTGGAACAGTCAAATTCACAGAGACAGGAAGTAGCATGGTGGTGGCCAGGGGGTGCGGACAGGGGAACAGGGAGCCAGTGTTTAGTGGGTACAGGTTTCCGCTGGGGAAGGTGAAAAAGCTCTGGGGATGGATGGTGGTGAGGGTTGCACAACAATGTCAATGTACTTGAGGCCACTGAACTGTACGTTTAAAACAGGGTTATAATGGTAAATTCCATGGTTTTCTATTTTAACACAATTTTAAAAAACGTTTTAAAATAATCCTCTCCAAATAAATCTCCAACTCATGCAATCATTACTTCAAACAGACTTCCGTTTCCAGACCGATGTCACAGGGTTCTCGGCCCACTTCTTTGGTCCACATCTATACGTCCCTCCTCTGACAGGGAGAGAGCAGCTCTGGACTTCCTTCCCTCACTGACACCCACACGGCATTTCCTCCCCCTGGGGAAGCACCCCTCCCCCGCTGGGCTCCAGCACCTCTCAGTGACCCTCAACCCTGCACAGACACCTCCTCCCACGTCGGGGCTGTGCTCCCTGCCGTCCCGCCACCCTCCTTACCCGCCTCCTGAGGGCCAGCCTCTGCTGAGCACCCTCCTCACCGGCTCCCTCTGACACCCCAACTGACCCAGCCCTGGGGGAGGGGCGCCCCCTCAGCCCCCTCACCCCGCCCTGTGGGCCCCCCACCCCCCAGAGGCAGCACTTACTCACCAGCATGACAGCTGGGGCACCCAACTGCTCAGCAGAAGAAGGAAAGGAAGGAGAAGAGGAGGACTGGAAACGGAAGTATACTTCCTGTCTCTGTGAATTTGACTGTTCCAGGTACCTTGTCTGAGTGGAGTCATACTTGCCCTCTGTGACTGATGAGTATTACATACACATAAAAGAGAAAGAAAGATGGATGTAAATATGTGTGTGTGTGTTGAAGGGTGACAAATATGCCACCCAAAATATTACCCTTTGGGACTTCCTTGGCGGTTCAGTGGGTAAGACCCCACTCTCCCAATGCAGGGGGCCTGGGTTCGATCCCTGCTCAGGGAACTAGATCCCGTATGCCACAACTAAGAGTTTGCATGCTGCAACGAAGATCCCGCATGCCACAATGAAGACCTGGCACAGCCTAAATAAATAAATATTAAACACCACCACCAACAACAAAATATGCCCCTTTGGCATGAGGATTATTTTGAGCTAAAAGCACTTGAAAAGCAGCAAATACAGGAAGGGCATTCTAATCTCCCCTTTTCTCCTGAAAACAGGAGATAAAAACTACTAAGTGAAAGACACCCTACTTGGACCCAAGGAAAGTAACATTTTTATCAGCAAGCTGAGACCTAGAGAGTTCAATAAAAACAGGCCTTGTTAAAATAATTCTTATCTTCCTTTAGCCTCCCCGCACATTAGTTACTTTTCCGCAATTGCTTTTATGGTTCTTAGCTTGAAGGTTTAGCTGTTTCTTTGCATTTATTTCCTTATGAGGGCTCCAGGATCATGTAAAACATTTAAATGTGTATACAGGGACTTCTCTGGCGGTGCAGTGGTTGAGAATCCGCCTACCAATGCAGGGGACACGGGTTCGAGCCCTGGTCCGGGAAGATCCCACATGCCGCGGAGCAACTAAGCCCATGCGCCACAACTACTGAGCCTGTGCTCTAGAGCCCCCGAGCCACAACTACTGAAGCCCACGTGCCTAGAGCCCGTGCTCCACAGCAAGAGAAGCCACTGCAATGAGAAGCCCGCGCACCGCAACGAAGAGTAGCCCCCGCTCGCCGCTACTAGAGAAAGCCCGCACACAGCAATAAAGACCCAACACAGCCAAAAATAAATAAAACAATTAATTAATTAATTAAAAAACAAAAAACAAAGTCAGGCAAGGCAAAAGATGTGTGGACCCTTTGTGTCATTTGAATATCTACAACCATTGTGGCCCTACCAGGCAAGAAAAACAGGAAAGGAGCTCAGCTCCTCAACTCAAAACACTAGATCGAGTTTGGTCAGGCATAAATGTCATCTGAATGCATGTGGCTGACACATCAAACTTGGAGAATGTGTCATTTGAATGTGGCTCCCTTCCTAAAACCCACTAGCAGCAGTTACTCCCATGCAAACGGCATATCCTGGTGTGTGTCACACAGCTCTAGGCACTTGATCAACATTCACCCTTCAGTTTCTCACTGTAATCCAATCGAATCTAGGAGGTAGGGACTGCTGTCATCCCTGTTTTACTGACATAACGAGAAAAGCAACTGTCTTCAGATCACGCAGTCAGGGAATGCAGGGCCAAAAAAACGATCCCAGGCGTCTGGCCCTTAACCAGTATGTTTTAAATGAGTTTTTAAAGTTGTCGACCCTCAGGGCCAAAGAAACGGAGAGAGAAGACAAATTTAGGTACTGGATACGTGGTAACCTCTTAGTAAATCCCAGAAATTGAACCCTAGGCTGGAGTTGGAAAACTATAGAAGAAACTCATTGAATTCAGAGCCACCAAACAGCTCGGGAATCCATGGCACCAGGTGCTTCTGGAGGTGGGACAAACAATGGGAGGCAGGCTTTCCGGGCAGCGGGAACGGAGGTGGGCCTGGCGGGTCCACGTTGCCTCGGGGCTGGAGCCCGGGTCCCCGCCCGCCCCAGCGCCCGCCCCAGCGCCCGCCGCCGGCCGGCTGAGCCCCACGCCTCCGTCCGTCCTGGGCCGCGGTGGCCGGAGGTGCGCCCAGGTCCGCGGGACAGGTGGGCGCAGAGCTCGCTTGTTTTGGGGGTGGCATGCAGCGAGGATCCGGCGCCTCCGCGGAGCATCGCGGGTCCCGGGCTGGGGGCTCCACGGCTTGCTATGCGCTCCGCACTTTCCCGGCTCTGAAGCCTCGAGAACACGGCTAGGCAGCAGTAGTTTAAAGCGGACTTTGCCTACTGGGAACTAGGGGCCTGCTGGGGTCTCAGTTCTTGGCTGGCCCCAGAACAGGAGGTTGCCAGGCGTGTGACGGCAGCAGGTAGGAGTGAGCCTCTGGTGCGGTGATGAGAAGGAAAGGAAGGACACTGGCTGTTGGCCTGTGAACCTAGGCAAGAACGAGCAGCCAACACAATGCAGACCAAGGTCCGTGGGCCCACCTCGGTCCTGGGCGGCTGGTCGGTGGAACAGACCTGCAGGTGTGGCTCTTGTCACTCTCGGACTGGCTTCGGGACAGATCCTGCTGATGAGCCCAGGGCACCGCCCTCAGTCCTCCAGGAGAGTGCGCCGGAGTGGAGCCGGGGGTGTGTGCCCGCTGGGCACCACGGCCACGCCCCTCCAGTCTGCCTGCGAGGGCAGTGGGGAGCGGGGGGAAGTCACGGTCTTGGGAATGTCCTCTGATAAAAATGAACCTGCGGGGCTTCCCTGGTGGCGCAGTGGCTGAGAGTCCGCCTGCCGATGCAGGGGACACGGGCTCGCGGCCCGGTCCGGGAAGATCCCACGTGCCGCGGAACGGCTGGGCCCGTGAGCCATGGCCGCTGAGCCTGCGCGTCCGGAGCCTGTGCTCCACAACGGGAGAGGCCACAACAGTGAGAGGCCCGCGTACAGCAAAAAAAAAAAGAAAAGAACCTGGGCTTCCCTGGTGGCGCAGTGGTTAAGAATCCGCCTGCCAGTGCAAGAGACGCAGGTTCGATCCCTCGTCCGGGAAGACCCCACATGCCGTGGGGCAACTAAACCCGCGAGCTACAACTACTGAGCCCGCGTGCTGCAACTACTGAAGCCCGCACACCTACAGCCCGTGCTCCGCAACAAGAGAAGCCACCGCGGTGCAATGAGAAGCCCTCGCACTGCAACGAAGACCCAACACAGCCAAAAATATACAAATTAAATTAAATCTTAAAAAAAAAATAACAAAAGTATGAAATTACCACCAAAAATACCTCCACCGATTCTTTGGCACTTCTGCTCCATGAGGTGGAGGCTTAAACGCAGGCCACCTCAGTTGTTCACTCCTAACAAGTAGAGTGCAGCATGGAGAGGTTTGGCATGACTTCCCAGACCAGGTGAGAACAGAGGAGGCAGCTTTCGTCTGGTGAGCTGAAAGGGCGCTGGCTTTTGGAGCCCTGAGCTGCCATGAAGGAAGTCCGGCTGCTCTGAAGATGCACAGGCTTCCTAGGAAGGCTGTGTGCAGGTCACCCAGATGATCCCAGCCCCCTAGTAACAGAGGTTGCCCAGATATCATGGAACCTTAATAGACAAGCCATTCCCTCTGTGCCCTGTGCAAACCCTCGACCTACAGAAGCCATGAGCCCACACACACACACACACACGATGGCTGTTTGAAGCCGCAAAGCGTTGGGGTAATTGGCTTCACAACAAAAGTAACTGGAACCCGGGGAAATGCAACAGCCACATGGCCATCCTGGACGGAGTCAGGACTCTGATTAAGAGAGAAAGTGATAATGGATATTGGATGGTCAACTGGTGCTCCCTGTTACAGTGCAGCCCTTTGTCTACAATAATATTCATCTGTACTCTTCCTCCCCTACCCAGACCACTCACCTCCCCTTCCAGTGGAGACAACCTTAAGCTCCCATCTGGTTACTGTGCCAGGCCAGAGGCCAGGATTTTGCTGAAAGACCCACACAGTCCTCTTTGTCACGCCCAGCCAAGGCTGGCCCTAGACACCCAATAAACTAAGGTGAAGGCATTTTTGGTTTGGTTTTGTTTTTGTGTGTGTGTGTGCTGTACGCGGGCCTCTCACCGCTGCGGCCCCTCCCGCTGCAGAGCACAGGCTCCGGACGCGCAGGCTCAGCGGCCTATGGTTCACGGGCCCAGCCGCTCCGCGGCATGTGGGATCCTCCCGGACCGGGGCACGAACCCGCGTACCCCGCATCGGCAGGCGGACTCCCTACCACTGCGCGCCAGGGAAGCCCGGTGAAGGCATTTTTATGCAGGAAACGGGAAACAGGGCAACGTGCAGCAGACACTGGTCCATAGCAAAGATAAGCCCACTGGACATGAAGATCAAAGACTCGTTCTGGTTCTGCCTGCAGGGAGGTTCTTCTTGTCTCCACTGCTTTCCAAGGCCTCATCTGGGGGGTAGGGATGTTGGAGAGGATGCTCTTTCTAAGAACCGCGGTAGTCCGGATTCTGTAAAATCAGAACTCCAAGTTTGATTTATCCCCCCACCATTTTGAAAATTTTCACACTTACAGCAAAGTTAAAAGAAGAGGACGGTGAACGCCTGCAGAGATGTCATCCAGGCTCCCAGGCGCGTTCATATTTTCCACATCTGCCATTTCTCTCTGTGAACCACTGCAAGGCAGGTTGCAGGCATCATGACACTTCACCCCTAAATACTTCAGTGTGCATTTTGTACAAAATGTATTTGGCTACACCAGGTCTTCGTTGCAGCAGGGGGGAATCTAGTTCCACGACCAGGTGTCCAACCCGGGCCCCCTGCATTGGGAGCGCGGGCTCTTAAACTGGACCACCAGGAAGTCCCCGCAGTGTGCATTTCTGAAGCATAATTCTCCTCTATAATCACAGTACAAATCACACCTAAAATGTTAACATAAATTTAATCTTGTAATTATTAGCTCACACGGTCACCTCCGTTTCCAGCCCGATGTCACAGGGTTCACGGCCCATTTCTTTGGTCCACATCTATACGTCCCTCCTCTGACAGGGAGAGAGCAGCTCTGGACTTCCTTCCGTCGCTGACACCCACACGGCATTTCCTCCCCCTGGGGAAGCCCCCCTCCCCCCGCTGGGCTCCAGCACCTCTCAGTGACCCTCAGCCCTGCACAGACACCTCCTCCCACGTCGGGGCTGTGCTCCCTGCCGTCCCGCCACCCTCCTTACCCGCCTCCTGAGGGCCAGCCTCTGCTGAGCACCCTTTTCACCGGCTCCCTCTGACACCCCAGCTGACCCAGCCCTGGGGGAGGGGCGCCCCCTCAGCCCCCTCACCCCGCCCTGTGGGCCCCCCACCCTCCAGAGGCGGCACTTACTCACCAGCATGACAGCTGGGGCACCCAACTGCTCAGCAGAAGGAAAGGAAGGAGAAGAGGAGGAGAAACAGCAAATCAGTGTTTTCACAGAGCGAGACAGAAATGTACAAGATTACTTTGGCCTCGGAGAGACAGTGGAAATACTTCAAACTCAACATGTCAAAATCCCGCATTCTGATTAAAATGTTTAAAGGGGTTTAATGAACTCAGTTTATCAATGGAACCAAATATGACAGCAACTGCTTCTCCTTAGCAAGTGATTGCATCGATACAATTTACTATATTTATAAATAGGACTGTAAGGTTTCCAGCGGACTTCCTAGCTTAAGAAAAAGTCACATTTGGGGGAATTCCCTGGTGGTCCAGTGGTTAGGACTCGGTGCTTTCATCGCCGAGGGTCTGGGTTCAATTCCTCATCAGGGGAAAAAGTTCCCACAAGTCAAGCACAGCAGGGCCAAAAAAAAAGTCAGATTTTTAAAACATGTCATTTTCCTCATTGGTAAACTAATTTACAAAACCAATCCAGCTCCTGAACTTTCTTCGCTGTATATGAAAACCACCCCAAAGTCTCCAAGAAGCTGACATGGACAGAGCCTGGGATTTTCAATTCCTACAAACACCGTGGTGCACTCAGTACTTTTCGCCCCAGTTATTTCGGAAGGAGGGGAGGGCCAGCAGACTCGGCCCGCTGGGCATCCCTTTCTTTGTTTTCATCGCAGATGAGCTTGGTGGCTCTCAAATGCTGAGGAGCGACAGTGTTTCCTGGGGCAGGTGGAGGGGGACTGGCTGTTTCAGGGGCTAAAACTTGATTGGGGTGGTGGTTGCCCAGGTCTGTGTATTGTGAAGGCTCATGGAAGTGTTCCGGTAAAACCTGGATGACTTACGAGCGTGACCTACAGCTTGACAAAACAAAAAGAGTATTGGGAAATGAGGACATCCGCCACTTATTTAGAGGTGAGACAAAAACGCTCCTAAGCATGTTATTCCAGAACTGATGGAAGATAACCAGCACAAATGAATGCGAATCCAGCCGGGATGCCCGTGCCTGACGCTGAGAGATGACCTAGCAATCAAGCTGGTAACACACTCAGTGCAAACATACGGCCAAACACGAAGGTCAGGTCAGGACTTGCAGGTCGGCAGCATGTGGGGAAACATCCAACCACCATGAAGAAATCGGGGAGCAGATGAGCTAGTGGGATACACAGCAATATACAGAATGAGGTACAGAAAGGGGACACCCTTAGTGATCAGAGTAATGGAGTCCCTCGTCCTGGGAAACTCTCCACCCGAGCAGATGTTGGTGTCACCACCTCAGACCCCACTGCCCTCTCTATTGAAAGTCCCGATGAGGTGTCCTTGGCACACAGAGCGGCTCCAGCCCGGGCCCTGGCCCGTCCTTGCTGTGAGGCCTTGGGGAGAGGCTGGCCCTCTCTAAGCTTGCTTTGTCCTCTGCCAAATGGGGGTGCCTGCAGCCCCCAACCGAACGCCTAAATGCAGCTGCCCAGCCTCCGTCTCCGAGGCCCTGGCTCCTCCAGCTGCCCTAGCTGTGTGGTCAGGGGCCTGGAGGGAGGCTGGGACGCCTGCGAGGCTGTGGATCAGGTTCTGAGTCTGCTTGTCTCCACCCAGAGTTTCCATTCCTGGCTCTGCCCCAGGCCTCTTCTCCCTCTGCTGGGTGGGGCGCCAATGCGGGTGGGGTGCGGGGAGTAGGGCGGCGGAAACGGAGAAGGGGCTGCTAGGAGGGGCTTCTGCCCAGCTCCCCACCTCCCCGTTCCCTGTCTCCCAGAACCCTCTTTCAGCATTCTCCCTCTGACCCCACCCTTCATACCTGGATTCCTCTTCTGGAGTTTTGGGCTGTGGGGAGTGGAAATGGGCCTGGGTGGAGGGTCCCACTTTTTTCTCTTCCTTGGTCTGGCTGGGGGGCGGGTCGTAGGACACCCCTCCTTCCCCGCCCCTTGTCCTGAACATCGGATGGGAGAGAGGAAGGGTTCTGGGAGGAGGAGGGAGAGAGACTCGAAGGAGAGAAACAGGAACACGTCGGGGGGTGGGGGGACAGAGACACAGGACAGCCAGAGAGACAGAGAGTCAGAGAGACTAGGGCATCCTGGAGACAGAATAAACCAGAGAGAAACTTCCAGAGATCAAGAAAGCCAGAGACACAGTGTCCGTGGTTCTGCACAGCTGTGTTTTTTGGGCAAACTGCTTCTCATTTCTGAGCCTCAGTTTCCTTATCTGTCAAATAAGGGGGATCAATGGCCCTGCCTCAGTGGCCTGTCTGAAATCAGTGGTCTCTGGCATGTGCTAGAAAGGCCGGAGGCTTCGTTAATGGCAGCTGTGTTATCTTTCATTCCTTCTTTCATCCATATTTACGGAGCACTTATGTGTGCCAGGCACTGCACTAGGCACCAAGGAGACAGCCTTGACCATCAGGCAAAATACCCTGCCCCTCTGAGCTCCCTTTTCTATTATTATTGCTGTTGCCATGGTTATTATTATATTCCAGAAGCATAAACTGGAATGTCAGGGCAGACACGTCCTTAGCCCTAGTCAGCAGGTCCTAACCTGGGAGAGAGGGTCCAGAGTTGCAGCCCACAGCTTAGCCTCTCAGGACTCGAGTTTTCCATGATGAAATGGGCACGAGCGTGTTTTCTCTCCGCCAGGCACCAGGAAGCTAGGGCTGGAGGGATGGTGGCTCAATGAGCCTTCTCTGATGTTTTTTTTTTTTAATAAATAAATTTATTTATTTATTTTTGGCTGCGTTGGGTCTTCGTTGCTGCACACAGGCTTTCTCTAGCTGTGTCGAGAGGGGGCTACTCTTCGTTGCCGTGCACGGGTTTCTCACTGCGGTGGCTTCTCTTGTTGCAGAGCACAGGCTGTAGGCCCACGGGCTTCAATAGTTGTGGCACACGGGCTCAGTAGCTGTGGCACGCGGGCTCAGTAGTTGTGGCTTGCAGGCTCTAGAGCGCAGGCTCAGTAGTTGTGGTGCATGAGCTTAGTTGCTCTGAGGCATGTGGGATCTTCCTGGACCAGGGATCGAACCTGTGTCCTCTCCCCTGGCAGGTGGATTCTTAACCACTGTGCCGCCAGGGAATCCCTATAGTGTTATTATTATTATTATTGTTAACTGTTCCTATCATTATTAGCCCAGAGGAGAGGGACCTGGGAATCCTCAGGGACTGCAGGGGTGTCAGAGGCCCTAGAAGGAGGGTGCTGGCCAGCATGGCCCCAGGGCCAGGGTCTGTGCCAGGTGTGGGTGGTGGGTGTGGAAAGGGGTGACGGTGAGTCACCAGGGCCAGCCACGCCCTGCTTCTACTTAAGGTCCCAGCAGCCATACCCACCACCACCACTGCCTGTCCGCTGTTCCAGCCATGCCACCGGTATATGTGAGTGCTCCAGGGGTGTGGAGGTGGCGAGGTTTTGGACCCAAGGCTGCACTGGAATGGGGTAGGGGCTGGGGCTTGGCTGCGGTCTCCTGTGTCAAGGAGAAAACGGGTGTTCGGGGGTGCTACGACGTTCTGGGCTGTTGTTTCTGGGTTGACCCAATCCATCCCACGCTCCCATCTCCCCCTTGGTGTTTCCCCCTTACTTTCTACCTCTCTGAATATCTTCCTGTTGATTCTTTGTGTTCCTCTCTCCAACCCTTTCCCTACGCCTGGCTCTCTTTCCTTTGCCTCTGTGCCCTTTCTGCTCTCTGATTCTGTTGGCCTGGGTCCTGGTCATGTTCTCCCCGGCACTGACCCATGTGTCTCTCTCCTCTGCCTCCCTGATCCACTTTGGCCCCCGCACCCCTGCTGCTGCAGAACGTGCCCTACAGGACCTCGCTGGCCAAGAGCTTCGAAGTCGGCACTGTGTTGAGAATTCGTGGTGTTGTCCCCAAAGATGCTGCCAGGTGAGACCTCCAAGCCTCTGCGGTAAGGGGTGGGAGGTCTCCAGGCTCAGCTGACCCCACTTCTCACAGCCCAGAGAACAAGCCCCAGGCCAGCTTTGCCCACCAGGATCTTGGAATCTCCAAGCTATTTCCCACCTTCTGGAATCTGATGTCTTTACTCATTTGTCCCAGGACAGTGTACCTGGGGGTCCCTACAACCTTCTAAGAATCTGGGAGTTCCAGGGCAATCCAAGGCTCTTACTTATAGTAAGACTTCCAGTCTGAGTCTGAAGCAACTGTGGAAACACAGCCTGTGAGTCAGAGGTGCCCTGGGCACCTGGGAGGCCTCAGCAATCAAACCTATGACTTCCTGGGTCGGGAGCTTCAGGATTTCTGGGAATCTACGATGCCTGGGAATACTGGGGTCCCTGGTATTGCTCCCGGCCCTCTGGGAATTGGGGGATCAGAGGCACCCCTGTCTCAGGACCATGACTCCTCGGCAACTCCCAGACTCTGGAAATGCGGGGGACCCAGGCCGTAGTACAGTGACCCTTGCCTGGGTGGATGTGTGTCCAGGTCCCCCAGTTGGTTTCTGGATGTCCTGGAACCTGGGCTCCTTGGCCTCCAGTCCACCACCCCTCCTTCACTGGCGTGTGGCTCTCAGGTCCCTGTGGACTTGGATGTGCTTCGGCAATCGGTAAGTCCTTTCTCTGACGCCCCCTCCCATCCGCCACCTAACAGGTTCTACATAAACCTGCTGTGCAGTGACGATCCAGACAGTGAGATCGTCCTGCATTTCAACCCCCGTCTGGATGAATCCTCGGTGGTCTTCAACACCATGGAGTGCAGCGCCTGGGGCTCAGAGGAGCGCGGCGGTAGCCCTGCCTTCCAGCGTGGGGAGCCCTTCGAACTGCACCTCATTGCCAAGAAAGACGGCTTCAAGGTGCGTCTCTGCCACAGGGGTGGCCGCCAACACCCAGGTCTCTTCCCTTGGCAAGGCCAGGAAGGCCCTTGTCGGAGGTGGGGAGCAAAGGCGCGGCCAAGGCTGGCCACGGCGTCCCTAGTCCCTCACCTCCCCTGGCGCAAACGCACTAGAGGGCAGGTGTATGGCGGTGACAAGGACGCGAGAGCACGAGCCCAAAGGGTGGGTGTCCAGCGGGGAGGCGTGGACACCCCGGACCCTATTCCCTGTCCACTGGCGCCTGACGTAGAGGCTCTGGGGCAGGGGAATGGATGGGTTGGGAGACAGAACCCAGAATAAGTCCCGGCAGGGAGTGGTCGCTGTAGACCCTCCACCACCCAGGCCGTTCTCCACTTTCAATCTGTGCGTCACAGTGAGGCGGTGGACGCGGGCACCGTGGAGACCACATCCACCGCCAAAGCTTACAAAGCACCCCGTGCCAGCAATGAACTCATTGACTCCTCACGGCAAGGGCTTAGAATCAAGAGCAGCCCTTTTCCTTAGTGCGGGGTTGCGTGGGTGACGAGGTCACGCAGCGTGGGTACGAGTCGGGAATGACCCCGCAGTCGCCTCGGGAACCATAAACCGTGTCTCCTTGTCCCTGCAGGTTGTGATCGGGGACGAGGAATACCACCAGTTCAGCTACCGGCTCCCACCACAGCGCGCGCTCTGGATGGAAGTGGGCGGGGACGTGCAGCTGGAGTTTGTGAAGCTCTTCTGAGCCTTCCCAGGAGGGCAGGTGGGGACGGGGCACAGGGCTCTTGAGTGACAAATAAAGTCTTAGCCTCTCGTCTGTGCGCCTCCTGTGTGTCTGTGTCTCCTTCATATAGACGAGGATAGCAGGCTCAGGGAGGTGAAGACACTGACTAAGGGTCACACAGCGATTGCGTGGCCGGGGCGGGTCCGGGCCTGAATCTCCGAGGGCACTTTTTGTCCCTGGAGGCCTGAGGAGGGTCACGATCTGGCGGGGGTGGGGCTTTGGCTTGCCCCCCTGCAGCACTTTGCGAAGCAGCCAGGTGGCAATGCGGTGCGGGCAGACTTTAGGGAATTTACAGGGGCCCCAGCCATCCTTTGGCGCCCGCTCCGTGGGTGTAACGGACCCCCCAATCGGTCCGTCTGCCAACAGGTACCTTGGAGACCCCAGGTGCGTGAATCTCAGGCTCCCTTCGCCGAAGCCCCTCTTCTTGCCTCTCGCCGGTTTCGCCTACCTACTGGCGCCTGCAGACGGGTGGGGCGGGGAGGGACTTGGAGGCAGATCCGGGCCTCGCCTGCCTCCCATCTGTTCGGGAGTCAGGACAGGCCTCCGATGGTCGCGCCCCGGGGCAGACGCGCACTGAAGCTGCAGCCTCCCCGCGGAGAACACGGGAAACGCGAACGGCCGGGCTCCCGTGTCCCTGCTGCCTTCGAGCGTGTTCACACACTTCGTCCATCTGGGCTCGCCCGACGGCCCCGAGACCCCGGCCCTCCCCGAGATTCTAGGGGGTAGGGGGAGTTGGGTATATACAGACGCCCAGTCACCCCCGACCGGCAGGTGGGGATTTTCTGGTTTCTGGGGGTCGCTGGGTCGCCCTTGAATAGCTGTGGTTGGCGGGGGAGCCGGGACCAAGCGAGCGCCCCCAGCCTCGCACCCTCAGCGAGGCGCTCGCAGCGGACGTGGTTCGCAGCTGCGGATGGAGGCGGGGGTTGGAGTGGGGCAGCATGCCAGCAGCTCACAGTGGGTTCGGACCCGGGTCTCGGAAAGTCTGGATCCGCACCCCTGGCGGATGTACCACAGGCTTCCGGTCCGGACTCCCGGCCAAAGTGTGACAGACAAATTTCCCTCCTTCCCTTGGGCCGCTGCAGAAGTTGCGGTTTAAAAACGGAGGCTCGGCAAGGTGGGGCTGCTTGCCGACTGAACCTGAAACAGCTAGGGTGGTGGGAAGACCAAACCCTGCTGTGGCACTTGAGCTTTTTCTGGACCCGTTTTTCTGCCCCTTGAGACCCTTCGGCTGAAGCCACTTCACCCCCATGCCCGGCCCTCAAGAGTGTATCTCTGGGTGGGTCGTGGAATGAAGGACACCCTCTCCCACTGGAGGACCCGGGAAAGTCTGAATTCCCCTGGTCCCAGGGCTATTATGTTTATTTTTATTTGCCTGTTAAAGGAATTACATATATATAATATCACTTTATATATATATAATTTTTAATATATATAATTTTAAAATATATATTAATTTAAAGATATACCTACGGTACAAATTTCAAAGTATGCAGTGGAAAATACAGTTGTTGGCACAACTGGTAAAGGTGGTTGGGGTCTCGGAATAGATGGTAGTTATCCATCTGTTAATCTGTTATCCATCTGTTAATTTCCTGATTTTCACTGTTGCCTTACAGTGGACATGCAAGAGAATGTTCTTGTTTGTGGAAATACACAATAAAGTAATTGAAGGTGATCAGGAAGCATGTTGGCAACTTATTCTCAAATGAGTGTAGGGAAAAAAATGTTTGTACTGTACTTACAACTTTCTGTGTTAGTCATTTCAAAAAAACTATAAATATATAAAATATGTATATGAAAGTCCTCCTTTTAAGAGCAAACTTCTGTTACCCGTGTCTTTATCTCTTGTGTATCTTTCCAAAACTCTCTGCCCTTCTAAACACATGTATATGCAATTTTTTTCCCTCCTTGCATAAAATCGAGCATCTTTCACCCACTCACCTCTTTTTTGTCCCTTAGCAATATATGTGCATAGTTTGATGTGTATATTTGATGTATTGACCCTTTTATCATGATGAAATGTCCTTTGTCTCTAGTAAAATTTCTTTTAACATCTACTGTGTCTGATACTAATTTTGTCCTTCTACTCTCTTACGGTTACTGATTGCACGGTACTTCTTTTCTCATCCTTTTACCTTCAACTTATCTACGTCTTAGATCTAAAGTGTGTCTTTTGTAGATAGCATATACTTGGGTCTTGTTTTCTTATCCAGGCTGAAAATGTATTATTCTTTGTAGCTTCATGACAAATTATCCCAGTAACATCATAAAATAAGACATACTTATTGCCTTCCAGTTGCTGAAGTTAGGAACCTAGGAGTGGCTTAACTAGGTTGTGGTGCTGAGTTTTCATGCAGTTACAGTCAAACTATAAGTGAAGTTGCTAGCACCCGAAAGAAGTTTTGGCAAACTATGGCTGTTGGGTTAAACCCACCCACTGCCTGTTTTAGTAAGGCTCACAATCTAAGAATGGTTTTCACATTTTAAAATAGCTGAAAAAAAAATGAAAAGAAGAATAACATTTCTTAACACTTCAAATGATGCGAAATTCAAATTTCAGTGTCCATAAATAAAGTTTTATTGGGACACAGCCATGCTCTTTCATTTACGTATAGCCTACTGGCCGCTTTTGTGCTCCACCCGTGGAGCTCGGGAGCTGCAACAGAGACTGGGTCACCCACAATGCCTAACATATTTACTATGTGACCATTACAGAAAAAGTTTGCAACCCCTGCTCTAAAGGCTTGACTGGGATTGGAGGATCTTCTTCTAAGAGGGCTCACACACATGGATGTTGGCAGGAGTTTTCAGTTTCTTGTCACATGAGCACTTACATAGGACTGTTCAAGAAGTTACTGACTCCTCCCGGGGGAGTCATTGAGAAATGAGAGAGCAAGAGAGCAAGCCACGACAGAAGCTGTAGTGTCTCTTATACCCCCGTTTGAGAAGTGACACGCTATCAGTTCTGCCATATTCTCTTGATGAAATGTAGTCACACATACTAACCCTGGTACCATTTGGGAGGGGTTCACACAAGGGTTTGCATATCATTGGAGGCCAGTTTGGAAGCTGACCACCACGGACGATCTCTGACTTTTTTTTTTTTTTTTTTTTTTTTTTGGCTGCGTTGGGTCTTTGTGGTTGCCTGTGGGCTTTCTTTAGTTGCGGTGCACCAGCTTCTCACTGCAGTGGCTTCTCTTGTTGCAGGGCACAGACTAGACTCTAGGCGTGTGGGCTTCAGTAGTTGTGGCTCGCAGGCTCTAGAGCACAGGCTCAGTAGTTGTGGCGCACGGGCTTAGTTGCTCCGCGGCATGTGGGATCTTCCCGGACCAGGGCTCGAACCCGTGTCCCCTGCATTGGCAGGCAGATTCTTAACTACTTCACCACCAGGGAAGCCCTGATCTCTGACTTTTGGTTGGAATGTTTATTTCATTCACACTTGATGTTGTGATTGATATAGTTGGCTTCACAGCTGCCATTTTGCTATTTGTTTTTACTCTGTTAGTCCTTCACTACCTGCCTTTGTGTTAAACAATTTTTAGTATACCATTTAAATTCCTCTGTTGTTGTTTTTTTTTAACTGTATATTTTGATTTTTTTTTTTTTTTTTTTTTTTTTTTGCAGTACGCAGGCCTCTCATCGTTGTGGCCTCTCCCGCCACGGAGCACAGGCTCCGGACGCGCAGGCTCAGCGGCATGGCTTACGGGCTTCCCGGACTGGGGCACGAACCCGCGTCCCCTGCATCGGCTGGTGGACTCTCAACCACTGCGCCACCAGGGAAGCCCTAAACTGTATATTTTGAAAGCTGGTTTTTAAATGGTCACTCTAGGGATGACAATATGCATTGTAAATGATCACAGTCAACTTTATGTTAATACAGATTTAATTCCAGTAAAATATAGCAGCATTGCTCCAATATATCTCCATTTCCCACCTTATTTTGTGCTATTGTTTATATATATCACATTCATATATGTTATACACTCTACAATATAGTGTTATAATTTTCACTACCATCACATTTTTAAAGAAAATAGAAAAAAATAAATTTTAGTTATATAATTTTGAAAAATATTTATCCACATATTCATAATTTCTAGGATTCTTTATTTCTTCCTGTGGATTTGATGTCATTTTCTTTCAATGTGAAGGACTTCCTTTAGTATTCCCTACAGGGAGGTCTGCTAGCAATGAATTCTCAGTTTTCTTCTATCTCACAATATCTTTCTTTTGCCTTCAGTTTTTTGTTTTGTTTTTGCGTTATGCGGGCCTCTCACCGTTGCGGCCTCTCCTGTTGCGGAGCACAGACTCCGGACGCGCAGGCCCAGCGGCCATGGCCCACAGGCCCAGCCACTCTGCGGCATGTGGGATCCTCCCGCACGGGGGCACGAACCCGCGTCCCCCGCATCAGCAGGCAGACCCCCAACCACTGCGCCACCAGGGAAGCCCTTGCCTTCAGTTTTTTGTTTTTTTTTTTTCTTCTTAACATTTGCCTTCAGTTGTTAAATATAGTTTTGTTGAGTATAGAATTACTGACAGTTTTCTTTTGTTTAGCACTTTGAATAAATCATTCAGCTGCCTTCTGGCCTTCATTGTTTCTATGACAATTTAGCTGTGACTCGTACTGCTTTCCCCTGTACATGATGAGTTGTTTTTTCACTTATAGCTTTCAAATTTTTCTGTCTTTTTTTTTTTCTTCCAGCAGTTTAACTATGATGGGTCTTGGTATGGATCTCTTTGTATTTATCCTACTTGCAGTTCATTGAGCTTCTCAGATCTAGAAACGAATGTCTTTCATAAAATTGGGTAAGTTTTCAGGCATTATTTCTTCAAACATATTGCAGCAGTGATAGAAAACTAAACATGACCTCACCAGCTCTTTGGGGGACCCTCTTCCTGTGCCTCTCTAGGCTCGTGGCTGATGTATCTCCTGACAGCCATCCCTGGGCAGTGACTGTTCAGTAAGGGAGGAGGGAGCCCAGAAGAAGGAGAAGACGGCCTCAGACTGGAGGCTGCCCAGGTCAGCCCTCCGCCCTTCCTGACGTCCTCAGCATCCATCCAGGGTCTGAGGGCCCCCAGAACATCTTTGATCAATGTTTGACAAATCCATAGAATCTTCTGGAGAACTCAACGATAATATTGATGCCCAGGACCCACTACAGACTTACTAGACTAGAACATACGAAATTATTGATATTTAACCATGTTTAACCTACAAAAATGGCATTTTTGTGGTTTAACCTAATGATGGTCTGGGTTGGGGTCAGGTATCAATATTTTTTAAAAGCTCCCCAGGGGATTGCAATGTAGGACTGTTTAAGAACTACACTAGGTGAATGAATGAGACAATAAACTGAATGAGTAATTGAATAGACAGTGACAAATGACTGGATATGTGAACAAGCAAGTGAGTGAATGAATAAGAGTGAATAAATGGATGCATGAAAGTGTAAGGAAATGAACAAATTATTAAATCAACACAAAGATGATGATAAAAGGATGTTTGAATGAATGACTCATGGTTAGTGGGCAGATGAAGAGATAAATGTATGGATAAATAATTGGAAATGGATGGAGGAATAGATCATGAAGAGAAGAATGGATGACTGGATAGATAAAAAATGGACAAATGGACGGATGGATGGATGTGCTGGAAGGCAGAGAACTGCATGGACAAATGGAGGGAGTGAAGAGATGAAAGGATGAATGAAATCTGGATGTAAGCATGGCTGAGCGAATAGACATATGGACTAATAAATAAGTAGTTAGATGTTTGAATGGATGGATGCAGGGTGGATGGGACAACAGGCTGTATAGTGGCTGAGTACGTAGCCTTGGGAGCCAGACCACCTCGATTTGGATACTAGTTCTGCCATTTACGGACTCTGTGACCTTGGGCAACAGCTTTATTTTTCTTTGCCTGTCTCTTCATCATTTACAGATGGAAAATAATAATAGTTCCTACCTCCTGGCATTGTGAGGAGTGAATGGGTTCATACACATAAAGCTCTAGATTTATTATGATGAGAGGATGGATGGGCAGATGATTGGATGGCTGAATGGACAGTGCACGATTGAACCAAGAAGGAAGGAACAGTGAGGGAGGCGAATGGGGTCGTGTACACTCACAAGACACCCTCAGACATTTTATTAGGGGCTTAGAAAGGAGTCCTACAGGATCTTCCTCTGTGTTCCCAGGGGTTATGGCCCCAGATATAGATCAGATCTGGACATAGGACAAGGTGACATCACCCTGGATCTCCACCATGTCCACCCTCTGGAAGGCCGAAAGGCGATGGGAGAAGTCGAAGAGGTGCTGGCCGTTGGCATACACCTTGAAGCGATCCATGCCACAGCGAATGGACAGCTGCAGAGAGAGGGGAGGGCATGAGGCCAGAGCCAGGACAGAGGCTTTGGAGGGAAGCAGGGAAAGAGACCCCAGACTCACATCAAAGAACTGTCCAGGACCAAATGGGTTGTAGGAGACATTCCTTTCCTCAGCTCCCCACAAGCCATTCAGAAAACTGTTCCGAACCACGCTGCCCTCATTCAGACGGGGGTTAATGTGCAGAGCCAGGTCCCCTGAGGATCCCACCTTGAAGTTGATGACAAAGCTGGGGGCAGAGAGAAGGGTAGGAGTAAGATGGGTGGGGAGGAGGTGGGGGAGCGCTTTGCTCCCCAAGGAAGGAGGGGACTGGGGACTGGATTCCCAGGTCTCCAGTGGAGGAGGCTGAGGGCTCAGTCTCCTAGGACTGAGGGATGAGGAGGACCAAGGAGTCACACCTCAGTCTAGGTTCTGTACCTCTTGGCTGTGGCGGGTACGTAGCCCTTGACAATGATGGTTCTTCGGGCTGTAAGCCCCCCTTGCAGTCTCCCATTAAATGGCACAGGCTGTGGGAAGAGCACATGGTGTCCCATCGTCTCTCAGGTCCCCAGAAGCCAGAGGCAGGGACAAATTTTCAGAGAGGGGCTCTCACTTGTCCTGGGAAATGTCCCAAACCCCCAACCTCCACACCCTCTGACCACCAACTCCACCCTCTCCCCACCGCCCTCCCGCCCCAAACACCCTCTGCCCACTCTATTTCCTACCTTCTCAGGGCTCCCCATGGCTCAGGACCCCCGACCCACCACCAGTTCCTGCTTCCCCACAAACTGCCCACCACAGAACCCTAAACTCCCACCAGAGACCTTACCGGGTTGAAGGCTGGGGGTCCCTCCATGGTCTGTGAAGTGAGGAAGAGTTATTCTATAATATTCGGCAAATATTAGGCCCACCTACTCCATGCAGGCGTAGCTCTAGGTGCTGGATTAGTACAACTGGGGATCCAGTCTCTCTGACCACCCTCCAGTTCTTGCCACCCACCCCCAAATGGCCACACAACCCTCCCACTTACAGGGAGGTTACTTGGCTCTTGGTAGCACTGCCCGGGACCCTACACAGATGGACGGAAGGCATGAATGGAGAGAGGCTGGGGGTCCTTTGGCTGCCCTAGGACCTCCTCAGCCACTGAACCCCACCTCAAAGGGAAGTCCATCACCCACCAGCAGGTACTTACTGGGTACGCCGGATTAGGCATGGGTATCTGTGGGCACAGAAGGAGAAGGAGGCAATGAGGGGGACCCTAAACTAGGGCCTGGAGGGTGTCAAGGATGCCCGCCCCAGGGCAGCCTACCACCACCATCCAAGGGAACTCGGGGTCAAAAGGTAGCACCCAGATGGCTCATTCATGGAGAGGAACTCGCCGTGTTTAGGGATCTCCAGTGCACAGCGAACCTCAGCCCACTCCTTTAGGACAAGGCTGGTAAATTCTGTTTCTGTCCCCACCTCTGTCCTGGCTTCCTGCTGACCCAGGACCCTCATCCACTCCTCTCCTCCCTCCAGGAGCCACACGATAAAGCGTGCACCCCCATTACACACCCCAGGCCCACACAACACCCTGCTCACCTCGTCTCCAACCATGATTTGCCCCTCACTCTACATGTGCACCCCTGGGGCAACGAGGGGTGCTTTAGCCAGCCAAGCTCCTGTCTCTCCCTTGTCTGTCTCAGCTCTTTCAGTCTGTGTGTGACTCTGTTTCTGTTTCTCAGCCTCTCTTACTCGCTGTCTCTGTTCCTCTCTCTCGTCCTCACCTTCTCACCAGTGGTTCCTTTCCCCGCCAAACAATTTTTATTCACTCTTTCTCTCTGTTTCTGATGCACTCATTTCTGCCTCGACTTCCGCTTTAAGCCAGCTATCCTGAAGGTCCTTTAAAAATTGCTTCATTGTTGTTTTTCTTTTTATTCTAGCCGCGTCGAGTGTTTTGCAGGATCTTAGTTCCCTGATCAGGGATTGAACCCGGGCCCTCGGCAGTGAAAGTGAGGAGTCCTAACCGCTGGACCGCCAGGGAATTCCCATGTTGTTTTTCTTTTTAAAATACATTGATGAGGGAATTCCCTGGCGGTCCAGCGGTTAGGACTTGGCACTCTCATTGTGGGGGCCCAGGGTTTGATCCCTGGTCAGGGAACTAACATTCCGCAAGCCATGCAGTGTGGCCATAAGTAAGTAAGTAAATAAATAATAAAATAAAATACACTGATGAAGCACAACAGTAAAATGAACACCCATAGGCCCAAGGCCACCTTAGGGATGAAGCCAATCCCAGCATTTCCTCATCAGGGAGGCAGAGGAGTGGTTTGATCCGTGCCTCTGCCGCTTACGAGCTCCACGATCTTGGGCAAGTTACTGAAGCACTCCGTGCCTCAGTTCCCACATCTGTAGAATGGGGCTCAGGATCACCAGTGCCCTTTCCCCTTGGAGGGGCTGGGAGACTTACAGGTTGGGAAGGGTAGAGCCCTCAGCTGAAGGACATGCCAGGGTTCTGAGGTTTGGGCTTCTCCAAGTAGTGTTGCTGTGGGTTTCTAGTGCTTGTGTCCTGGCCAGTTGTTCACCGTGGACCTAGTAGTGGGGTTTCACGGTCACTGGTGTGTGTCTGTTCAGCTTCCGTAGATGCTGCCCAGTGATCTCCCGAGGTATGGGAGTGTCGGCCAGTCCACGGCCTCACCAGCCGTGGGTATGATGTGCCCTTCCCGTGACAGCCCTTCTGGCGGGTGCGTAGTGGTAGCTCCCTGGGATTGGCAGTGAATTTCCCAGCTGACTCATGACGTCAGGCAACTTCTCAGAAACACGTTTGCTACTCCTGTGGTTTTTGTCCCTCCCTGTCATCACTTTCTGACTCAGCTTACACACCTAGCTCTCCTCCAGAAAGCCCTTCCTAAGACTTTCCAGGGACTTCCCTGGCCGTCCAGTGGTTGGGACTCTGCGCTTTCACTGCCAAGGGCCAGGGTTCAATCCCTGGTCAGGGAACTAGGATCCTGCAAGCCACGTGGCACAGCCAAAATAATTAAATAAGTAAATAAAATAAAATGATGGTGTAGAAAATGGTGCCAATACCTTAAAAGAAAAAAGACTCTCCGGACCTCCTGTATGCGCCCCACCCCCACACTGACAACTTGTGGCCACTACTATCTGGCGACACGTCTGTCTTCCCAGTAGACTGTCCTGGTTGCCGCTGGGTCTGTGGCGTCACCTGGCAAAGGGTCTGGCCCAGAGCAGGTGCTCTGGAAATAAGTGAATGTAGGGGTGAATTAAGGAAGAAAGCAAGCAAACAAGAGGGGGACACACCACATACCTGGTTTGGGGTGGGCTCGCCTCCGATGAAGTTGATTGATTGAAGCTGCAGGTCGCCATCCACATGCAGGTGGGTGACCATCTGTAGCGGGATCCGGTGCCCAAACTCATAGAAGGGATCCCCATTTACCACCACCTGGAGGGCAGGGGTCAGGTCAGAGGTGGCACCTCTGACCCTGGAGGGTAGAAAACAGGAAGCAGGAAACAGGGAGATTTTTAACTTGGGGGTCACGAGTATTGAGGGTGAGCTGGGACAGCCTCAGAGTCAGGAATCTTGAGTCCACCGGTCAGAGGTCAAAAGTCAGCTCACAGATTGGTGGGCAGACGAGAATAGAGAATTTAGCCTGAGGATGGAGATTGGGAGATCACTGAATTGGAGTCCTGGTTTTGGTACCAAATGATTGGGTGTCAGGTTCAGCTCTGACATGTCTTGGCTGTGGGAACCTTAGTTAAGTCACTCACTTCCCTGAGTCTTTGTTTCTGCATCTGTAAAATGGGATCTCGCTCTGGGACTGTTGGGAAGGCTTGTCAGAGGCACTGTGGAAATCCCAGGTAGAGCCTTGCCTTGTCATCACATCTCAAGAGTACTGTAAGCGATCACGGTTCTGTTTATAGTGCTAAGCAACGGGCACAGCCGAGACCCAGCTCCCCAGGACTGAGAGCTTCCTATGTGCTAAGCACTTTACCTGCTGGCATCAACATGGTGATGGGCTCAACAGCTCCGTGAGGGAAGACAAAACACTGTCCCTGTTGTTCAAGAAAGCAGAGGTTCCAGGTAGTAGAGTGACCAGCTCTACTACCTGGTCACATGCTGGGGAGAGGCAAAGCCCAGACTTGAACCCGTGTCTGTCCGAGCTCAAGCCCTAATGTTAACCTTGGTGATGAGGTTAGATATCTGGTGTCTGTATGAGGGCAGATAACGTCCAGGTAGGTCATCCTCCCAGAAGACTTCTCCCATGGGTCAGTCTGGGACAGATGTGCACAGGGTATCTGATGTGTGTCATTTATGGGGAGGCAGGGGATGGAGAGAACTCCATTCATATTTATGAATGAAATTATATGATAGCTGGGATTTGCTTCTAAATAACCGGAGGGGAAGTGGGAGGTAGAGATAGGAGCAGAGGAACCTGGAGTGGACAGCTATCAGTGCTGGCCAAGGAGAGGAGGGCTTCCCAGGCCTCTGTGCTTCTGTGTGTGTTTAGACTTCCTGATAAGAAAGGGCCAAAATACATACCTCGCAAGAACACGGGAGCAAGATGTTATGCATGAAACACATTAGAAAGCTCTCCGAGGTGGAGGAATGGGAATGAGAAAAAGAGAGGCAGGAGAGGAGGAAAAGAAAAGAAAAGAAAAGTGAGGTAGGAAGGGAGGAGGGAGGGGGAAGGGAGAGAGGAAAAACGAAGAAAGAAAGGGAGAGAGGGAGGGATCAGGGGAAGGCAGAAAGGCAGGGAGGGAGGAAGGAAGGGAAGTGGGGAGGGAGGGGTGGGGAGGGGAGGCCTCGCCCTCGAGACTCCGACCTTGTAGTGCTCGGCCAAGACCATGAACACCAGCTCGAAGGCGGCACCCTTGCTGAAGGGCATGCTCCTTTTCTTCTCCTCCTTGCCCCAGTTGCCATTCTGCCTCGTGTTTAAGACCACCTTATCCCAGCCGTCAAATCGGGGATTGAAGTGGAAGGCGACGTCTGCCTCTGGGCCCTGCCCCACCTCGAAGTTCACGAAGAACCTGGTGGGACACGAAGGGCTGTTCCCCTGGCCGCCCATGCCAGCGCACTATTGACCCAAGACTGGAGGGGGAGATCGTGCCCCTGCACTCCAAGGGGCAGATTCCCACCGCTACCTCTTTGCTCACTCCCTTCCCTGACCCAGCTTCAAATAAGACTGCTACTGGGACTCCTGCATTTACCCCAGCCCAGTCTCTATCGGCTCAGGTCTCTCTGCCCCCTCCCTGGCTTCTGAAGGCCATTCCCCACACGCAGCCAGAGGGACCCTGTGAAAACCCAAATCGGAGCACCTTCCACAGCTCCCTTCACACCAGCAGCCCCCAAATTATTCCAAGGGGGCAGGTACACACCTGCCTCAGGACCTTTGCACTGGCTGTTCTTTCTGCTTGGAATGCTCTTCCCTCAGATACACCCCCGGCTCCCTCCCTCTCACCTCCTTCAGGTCTTTGCTGAAAAATTCCCTTCCCAGGAACCTTTCCCTGGCCACCTTATTTAAAGGGACAATGCCACACAACCCCTACCCACATCTGCTCCCCATCTCCCTTCCCTCCTCATTTGTCTCCTTAGCATTTATTGCCATCTGACTTATTATATATCTGACTTATTTATTTTTTATCTGTCTCCTCTACTAGGATGTCAGCTCCACGAGGACAGGGATCTTTGTCCTGTTGGATGCTCTGTCCCCAGCGCCTAGGCACAGAGTGGGTACTCGGTGGACACAGAAACAATGAACAAAGAAACAACAGTCCTATGACATCATTCAATTATCATCACCATTTTTTTTTTATCATCACAATTTTAAAACCATAAAAAAAGCTAAGTGGACTTCCCTGGTGGCGCAGTGGTTAAGAATCCGCCTGCCAATGCAGAGGACACAGGTTTGAACCCTGGTCCGGGAAGATCCCACATGCCGTGGAGCAACTAAGCCCGTGCACCACAACTACTGAGCCCACGTACCACAACTACTGAAGCCCACAAACCTAGAGCCCGTGCTCCACAACAAGAGAAGCCACCGCAGTGAGAAGCCCGCGCACCGCAACAAAGAGTAGCCCTCCCGCCACCACTCGCCTCAGCTAAAGAAAGCCCGCGTGGAATGAAGACCCAACGCTGCCAAAAATAAATCTAAAAAATTAAAGAAAACAAAAAGCTAAGAGTTGCTGTAGTGCTGAATATACGACTCTATATGTTTTACATATTGAATCCTCAAAACCCATTTTCTAGATGACAAACTAAAGCACACAGAGCTTTCCCAGTCACACGGTTGGTAAGTGACAGAGCTGGGACATGAACTCAGGTGGACCGGCTCTGAGCCTGTGATCTTAATTCATGCTGTCATACCCAACAATTCCAATCCAGTGTCCCAACTCTGGGGCCACCGGTCATGGTGAGTCTCCCTAACACCTCCCAGCCCCCCTCCTGATCTGATCACCAAGCCCTGGACTCCCCAGACCAGAGCTGTTCTTTGGCCATCAGGTGCGGTGGCATAGAGCCCTCTTCTCAGCGGCGGGGAGGGAGGGAAATAGGCCTCCTGCACCTGGGCTGGAAGCCCCCTGTTTGTAGCCCCCTCCCAGCCTAGCCTGGCAAGGGGGAGGGTCTTACCTCTTCATATGCTCGCTAGCCACTCCTTGGATGTAAATGGACATTCCAACTCTGAGACTGCCTGGGATGGGCCTGTGGTAGGGCAGCGTCTGCAGAAGGGGCCAGGTGAGGGGCCTCAAAGGTCATCTGCCTATTGCAGCCCTTACTACTCAGTCAGCAGCCCCTCCAGCCCCCCTCCCTTAAGCAAGGGAGAGGAAACCAAGGGGTGAGGGATCAGCGTGAAGATGAAGAAGGCTGAGAGCTGGAGCTGGATGTAAATAGTCTATCAGGGTGGGAGTAAGTCAAGCCCCAGGGTCAGTACTGGGTAAATCAGACCCACAACGCACGGGTGGCTGCCTCTGAGGATCAGGGTGAGGGTAAATTGGTGCGTGGCGGTCAGGGTGGAGCTAAGCCAGGGACTAGGGTATCTCACCGGGTTGTAGGTGGGCTGGTAGCCTGGTGCAGGAACGAAGGCCATCTTGAGAGGCTGGGCTGGTGGCTTCTACAGTGAGAAGAGCTGCAGGAGTAGGGAATGGCGGCAGAGAGCGGCTGGTGGCTGGCTCTTATACCTGAGGGTAAGGGAGTGGCTGGCAGGGCAGGGTCCACGGGGTCCCTCTTCTAGGGATCCTAGACACACATCTTCTAGGGCACCCCCAGTCTCCCTTCGCTTGCCAGCCTCACTGGTAACCAGCCGGAACCCAGATCTTCTGGGCCAGGCCTGGGGTACTCAGCTCAGGACCGCCTCCTCTAGGCCCTCCTGCAAAGAGGAAGTGCTGGCGAACTTTGGCCCTTCAAGGGCCTTATCGGAGCCCATAAAAACCTGGCTGACCCTTTGTTGTCAGAGGGAGGGTGAGGCCAGGAGGGTTGGGCAGGGTAAGGCTAAAAGGAGTGGCCCAGGACAGATGGGCAACGGAAACAAGTGAAAAAGCAAGGAGGAATTGGGCACTCCTGATACTCCCAGGAACTGTTCGAGGACCTCAATTATTGCTGCGTGCCTCTAGTATGTACGTTATGTTGTATATGTAGTGGTTTAGATCACTGACTTCTGGGGCCTGAGGTTCTGGGTTAAACTCCTTCCTCTGCTGCTTCTTCGCTGTTTGATCTTGCGTCAGTGGTTTAACCTCAATTTGCCCATTTGCCCATCTGTTAAATAGGGAATATTAATAGTATTAACCTCATAGGGTCCTTGAAAGGAATTACTAAGTTAATAAATATTCATAACAGGACGTGGCATATAGGAGGCACTAAATTAATGCTTGGGGACTTCCCTGGTGGTCCAGTGGTTAGGACTCCGTGCTTTCACTGCCGTGGCGCCGGGTTCCATCCCTGGTCAGGGGAACTAAGATCCCACAAATCTCCCACAAGCCGCACGGCGCGGCCGAAAAAGAAGAAAAAAAGGAAAATAATACCTTGTAAATTAATGCTTGGTCTCTTGCCCTCATTCCAAACATAAATCCAGGACGTTGGTTTATTTCTTTATTTTTTTGGCCACGCCACGCAGCTTGCGGGATCTTCGTTCCCCCACAGGGGATTGAACCCGGGCCGCTGCAGTGAAAGCCCTAACCACTGGACCGCCAGGGAATTCTCCAGGAGGTTGGGATTATATATGGAAAAGAGAACTCAGAGCTTAGAGAAGTGAGGCAGTTGGCCCAAGACTGGGTAGCAGCAGAACCCTAGCCAGACTCCAGCACCGGAACCTACTATGCCGTGTAGTGAGTGGGGGCCAGGCAGGGGAAATGCCGCCCACAAGCCTGGGGCAGGCAGGAAGACCGTCTGTGGCCTTCCACGTGACTTGCTACCAGCCCTGGCCTGCCCACTGTCACTCTGAATGGTCATCACCTGCATGGCTTCCATGCCCATTGGTCATATCTCTGTCCCCAACTTTCAGCACAACCGTGGTCTTTGGAGCCCCCAGGATCATCATGTTAACCCCCTTTCTGCCTCACCTCTCTCTCCAATAAGGACACCAGCTTCTTTATGTTGCTTTATTGTTCGTGGGGCGAAGACAAGGCATGAAAACAGGGAGACTGGCAAAGAAGACAGCGAGGGGGACCATCTTCACTAATCCTCCCTCTCTGTGAATGAGGAAGCGCAGTCACGAGACGGGACAAAGCTAGACCCTGGGCCAGGACCTGGGATGAAGGGCCTCTCAGAGCTTGGAGAAGGTGATGGTCTTCAGTTCCTTCTTCTCCATTAAGGCCTGGAGAGACTTAACGACATCCTCTGTCTGCAGCATGCTCATGTTCCAGGATTTCTGGATAAAGACGGCGGCAGGGAATGGAAAGGATACGGGAAGATTTTAATTGGACCAATGAAAAATAGGAGATAGCAGCGCACCAGTCAGAGGACAAGGCCTGCAAGGGGCCGCTGTGCCCTGATTGGTTGCGCTGGGATCAGAGAAGGGATGTGATTGGTCGGACGGAGAGTCTCACCATGAAGTTGAGGCTGTCGGTCACCGAATGGTCGCGGGAGTAGAGCAGGTTGATCTTGGTGCTCTGCACCGCCACGGGGCTCTTGCTGGAAATCTCGGCTGCCAGGGCGAAGGCCGCATCAAGCATGACCTCCTTGTCTGGGAAGACCCGGCTGAGGATGAAAGGCATTTGCAGTCGGCGGTCTGAGAAGAGCTCTCCTCTCCCTCTCATGGATGAACAAGTGGCCAATCACCGTAGAAAATGGAAGATACCGCAGTGAAATGGACCAATCAGAGCAGGGCAGTAGACTCCAGACCACCCAGAGAGAGGAGGCCACTTGGAATCCATGAGTTAAGGTACTCAGGGATCCAGAGAGCCCCACCCAGGTCTGGCTGCCCCTGAGCTCTTATCCAGCACAGGCCTCAGCCCCTACCTGACCAGCCCACAGTCCAGGGCCTCGTCAGCCATCATCTTGCGGGCAGTGAAGGCCAGCTCGTTGACCAGGCTGCAAGAGGGCAGAGCGTGTCGGGGGTGGCAGTCATCCCAGGTCTAGGAGATGTCCTGCCGTCCCTTCCCCCAGGCTCCTCTCACCCACCTCTGGTTCCCGATGACTCTGGGCAGTCGCTGCAGGGTTCCCACATCCGCTGCCAAACCTAGGTCCACCTCCTGGGGAGAGCAATCCTGCCCGTGCTTAGTTTCTGCCCACTACTGTCCCCATGCAACCTCAATGCCAATGAAATTCCGCATTTACTGCAGAGGTCCCACCCCACCCCCACCTCAGAGACTCCCATTCCAAACACCCCGTTTCATTCCCATCCACGTACTTTTGCCCATGTAGGTTCCTTCGGTCTAGAATACAGCCCACCTTCCAATTCTTCTGCCCTCCCAATTCTTTGAGGTCAGCTGCATCTATCTCCAGACAGAAGCCTTGCTTATCCCTGCCCTGCCCCCCTCCAACCATGAGCTCCATCGTGCCTCCCGCCCCCTCCAGCACTGACGCCAAGCAGCGCCCCTAGCCTCAACCCCTCCCTGACAACTTGACTCACTCCTGACCTCACACTGACTGCATGGCCTACCCTTGACTTCCTCCCTGGCCAAGTGTTACTTTTCTTTTCCTTACTTTTTTGCTCCTGTGGCACGTGGGATCTTAGTTCCCTGACCGGGGATCAAACAGGCGCCCTCTGCCTTGGAAGCGCGGAGTCTTAACCATTGGACCACCAGGGAAGTCCCAAGGGTTACTTTTTAAGGTTCAGTTCTAACTCACTCTTCCATGAAGCCGTCTAGACTCACGCCCACCCCCTCAGCTTGCTCTGTCCCTGCTCTACCCCTGCTCTGACCTGTCTCTGCCACTCATTTCCCAGCTCTAAGCAGGGCCCAAGGAATCAGAAGCTCGGGAGGATGGCTCACCTTCACCTGGAAGGAAGCATCCTGGGTACAGTACCGGATGTCACAGGCAGTGATAAGATCCACTCCTGGGAAGCAGAGGCCAGGGACACTAAACAACCACAGGACTGCTCCCCACCCCCACCCCCAGACTGCGGGGTTGCACCTCGGGCCAAAGTCTAACTGGCAACAGATCTGGGTGGGTGGCTGCAGACTCACCTGCACCAATGCAGCCCCCATGGATGGCGCCAATCACCGGCTTAGGGCACTGCAAGGGGACAGGAGGGGCGGGGTCAAGGCTGGTCCAGGAGCGGCAGGCAGGGGGTTGCCCCGCTAGCCTCCCAGGGTCACCTTCTCGATGACGCTGAAGGTCTCTTGGTATCTGCTGAGGAGGCTATGGAGGTACCAGCTGATACGGGCCACGTCGTCTCCTGCGGGCTGAAGGAGGCCTGAAGCCATGTCCACGAAGTCGATACCTGGTGGGGAGATCCGGGGAGGCTCACCTAGCCGCCCAGGCCCAACCCGTTGCCCTGGCTAGGGTTCAGAGGCCACGCAAACCACCACGGCGGAGGCAGCAACTCACACAGGAGGGACTGCCTTTGGGGTGTGAAGACAAGGCAAGCTAACGTGTATCGAGTCTTTGCTCACCTTAGCCTCACAATGACCCTCTGAGGTAGGTCCTATTACTGCCTCCATTTTCCTGGGGGAGAAACTGAGGCACGGGGAGCTTAAATCACACGCCCAAGGTCACACTGGCTTGTGAGCAGTGGAACTGCGACTTCAAGCCCAGAACTATGCAGCCGGCTCCAGGGGCCGTGCTTTTCACTGTGATGCCAGATGGCCTGGAGGTCAAGGTTTTGGGCACGAGCAACTGCGTCAAAGGTGGTGATGTTTCCTGAGACAGGAAGCTCGGAAATGGAGAAATTTTTGTGGCTCCAACTTTAAGACAATCCCAAGCCTGACCTTTCCTCCACTGACCTGCCGCCACAGTCTGTTCCCCACATGCGGCCAGAGGGCACTTGTGATCACCTCAGGGCCCTCGCTTCTCCCCGACGCCCCCCATCCCTCTTACTTAGAATGAAATGCCAGGTCTTCTGCCAAGACCTTACCAGCCCTGCACAAGCATCATCTCCAGCCTATGCCACTGGGCACGCAGGCCTCCATCAGCCATTCCGACAACACATTCGCTTCCTAGGGCCTCTGTGCCTGCTCCTCCCTCTGCCTAGAACAGCCCTTCCCCAGCGATCAGGCCACAGTTCAAAGGTCACCTCCTCAGAGAGGCCTCCTCTGGGCACCCTGGCTAAATTGCAGCCTGTCACCTTTCACCTCCTTTCTTGGCCATATCTCCCGCACTGCCTTCTTGTTACCACATAACTGTATGCTTATCTCGTTTAGTGCCTGTCTCCCTTTCTAGGATGTGAGCTCCATGAGCAGAGGAGTTTGTCTTCCCCATCTCCCCACCCCCAAGGAGTTTGGCTTTTTGCCCACCACTGTATCCCCAGTGCCTACCAGGGCCTAGCACACAGCTCAATAAGTGAACAAGACAGACAACAATCTCTGCCCCCATGGAGCTGCCCTTCTATGGGAAACAAACAGGTAAGAAGATACATTTTGTCAGGTGGCAATAAGTACTAAAAGAAAATTAAAGGAGGGAAGTGGAATGGAGTGTGTGTGTGTGTGTGTGTGTGTGTGTGTGTGTGCGCGCGTGCGTGCACATGCACAGTGAGGGCTCTGGCAGTATTAAGTAGGGTGGTCAGGGACCCTCTTAACTGAAAAAGTGACATATGAATAAAGATCTGAAGGACCACAAGGGAGGGAGCTGTAGGGATATCTGGGATAAGAGAGTTCTACATGTCAGGAACAGCCAGTGCAAAGGCCCTGCGGTAGGAATGCCCCCGGTGTCTGTGTGGAGGACCACTGAGGCCAGCGTAGTGGAGTGAGCAAGGGGGAAAGCAGGAAAAGCCAACGTCAGAGAGGTGACAGAGGCAGACTCTGTGGGGCCTTGTGGGCCAAGAGGAGGACTTTGACTTTGACTCTGAGTGAGGTGGAGCTCCGGGGTCGTTCTGAGCAGAATTTTCTTCTTCCCGAGGTGAATCGCTCTCATCCTTTTGCCTGTCCTCTGAACAATGCTATTTGACAAACCTGAAAAGTCAGCCCCACCTTCAGCCACACCCCTGACTCTCTGAGGCTCTGGTGCCTGCACAGCCTTATTTAAATGAACGCGAACACAGGAGTGTTGACTCAGGGTAGAGCTGAATTTGTGCACGTCACATATGGGTAAGACAGAACTCCTCTGTGTGACCCTGGCCAGGTCACTCCATCCTTTGGGTGTCGGGTTTCTGCTCTGTAAAATGAGCCTAAAATCCTCCCGAGAGCTGATGGGGCTGCAAGGATTCAAGTGACAGAGCCCAGAGGCGCTTTGAGCAATGCCTGGCATGTAATGGCATCACCACAGTTACTATTATTATACACTCCGTCTCAGCCGAGGCCAGAAGCGCCTGCATCAGCCTGCAGACATCTGCCGGCTCCCCACTAGGCCTGCACAGCTTGTATGACTCAGTGGGAGCCACGCTTACCCCCAGAACAAGCCCAGCTTGGCACCTGGCCACACCTCCTCCCGCTGTTTTTGCTGGTTTATCTGCACGCGGGTGTCTGCAACCCCTTGGAATAAACGGCCCCAGACCACGGTACAAGGTGTCCCCCTCCAGAGTCAGAAGTCATTCCGGAGAGGTCCCCTATCTCGTTCCCTGGGAACCTCAGTGTTTCAGATCTCCTTCATCATCACAATTAACTTATTTATAATCATCAATAATAACAGCTACGGGGACTTCCCTGGTGGCGCAGTGGTTAAGAACCTGCCTGCCAATGCAGGGGACATGGGTTCGAGCTCTGGTCTGGGAAGATCCCACATGCCGCGGAGCAACTAAGCCCGTGAGCCATAACTACTGAGCCTGCGCTCTAGAGTCCGCGAGCCGCAACTACCGAGCCTGCGTGCCACAACTACTGAACTAGAGCCCGTTCTCTGCAACAAGAGAAGCCACCGCAACGAGAAGCCCGCGCACCACAACGAAGAGTAGCCCCCGCTCGCTGCAACTAGAGAAAGCCCGCACACAGCAACGAAGACCCAATGCAGCCAAAAATAAATAAATAAATAAATTTATTTTTTAAAAATAATAATAGCAGCTACATTAATAAAAGTTCCACATGAATTACTGTTTTGTGCCTATTAACTCGTTTCATCCTAACGGCAACCTGATGAGGTGGGGGCTCACAGCATCTCCCTTTTCTTCAGATGAGACCACAGAGAGGTGAAGGTGTGTGTGGCTGGCAGGGGTGGGAGGTGGCGGGCTCCTCCGGCTAGGCATACTTTGAACCAGCCTGTCAGACACCTGGGCCATAGTCACTTAGCCGTGAAGAGCAAGGATTCTGCAGCAAGGCAGCACATGTTCAAAAATCCCAGCAGTGAGAACTGGGCAAGTTTCTTCCTCTCTCTGGGTCTCAGTTTCCTCACCTATCAAATGGGGATGGGGACTGAGCCTGTCTCATAGGGTCGTGGTGAGAATTAATACGTGTAAGGTGCTCAGAGACACTCCGCAAATGTAAATAAGTGTGGGCTAGTTCTTTTTTTCTTTTTTTTTTAAATTAGTAGTTTCATTCTATCATTGAAACTGCTAATTAAGTTGAGTTTCTTCTTTCTGGCCTTCAGATTGAAAATGGGACGAGACGGCCACAATCAGCTGTGAGCTGAAAGATGAGGACCCCAGGCCTGGCACGGCTACACATGAACCCTCATCCTGCACTCCACGAGGGAAAGGGCTCAGAAACAGGGGCTGCTTTCTGTTTCTAGGTCCGCGGCACCCAGGAAGGGGGCTGGCACTGGAATGTTGAATGGATGAACAAAGGAATGAAGGAGAACAGAGAGAGTGGTAGAAAGAAAACAACGGGCATGACGTGCGGAGATGTTAACAGACAAAACAGAAAGAAATGCATTGTCTGAGCAGGATGAACTGTCATTACAGACTAGAGCGCCTGATGTCTCTGTGATGCCACTGCTCGGAACTGACCCAGCTCAGGGCAGGGGGCGCTCGTCTGGAGTCGCCCTGGCTTCTGCTGACTCATTGGTTTCTTCCCAGGCCCCTGATTCTTTTTTGTTTTGTTTTGTTTTGTTTTGTTTTTTGCGGTACGCGGGCCTCTCACTGTTGTGGCCTCTCCCGTTGCGGAGCACAGGCTCCGGACGCGCAGGCTCAGCGGCCATGGCTCACGGGCCCAGCCGCTCCGCGGCACGTGGGATCTTCCCGGACCGGGGCACGAACCCGTGTCCCCCGCATTGGCAGGCAGACTCTCAACCACTGCACCACCAGGGAAGCCCCAGGCCCCTGATTCTTGAAGGAGACTCCTGAGCGCCTCGAGGGTGTTTAAGACGTCCACTGCTGTGTTATTCTTGAATAAAGCAGGAGAGCTTTTGGAAGCCCAGCCAGGGCAGTGTCCCTTCACAGAGATTCAGGGCTAGCCTGGTGACTGAAGGCCTAAGGTTTGGAATTCTCCTCTTGGAGAAGTGCTGTTGGGATAGCTGGGATGCCCCGGTAATGGTTCCTGCCACTTCATTAACAGGCTGTGATAAGAAGTGGAGAGCAGCGTACCTTCCACCTGGGTACTGTGAATTTTGCTGACACAAAGGGTGTCCTCTACCTGGTGTTGGACAGACCCTCGGAACTTCACATCTTCCCTGCCTTAACCTGTGTGAGCAGCTGTCAACCTCCTGGGGTGGGGAGAGGGGACTGCCTAGAAACTTGGGGGCCAAAATCATTTAGGTGGCCTTTACTTGGTCTTATCAAAAGAATTCCAATAAAATATTTTAAAGCAAATTAAAAAAAAAAAAAAAGAAAGAAATACATTGTTTACTGTCTGTCTTCCCCACTGAATTGGGAACTCCATGAGGGCAGGGCCTGGGGCTGCCTCAGTCACCACTGGGACCCCAACATTAGGCTGGGCCCTGTGCAGAAATCAGTGTATGTGACCTTCCACTTCTGGTATGGACCCTCCTACAGGTGCCAACTATGTGCCCTTGTTGGACAAGATCCAATTACCTGAAGGCGCCAGGCACACTCTGGAAGAAGTGACTGGCCGAGTTACCTGTTTTTAAAAAAGTTAACCTGAGGGCAGGCTGAAGTTGTGCTTGAAGAACCAAAGGACAAACAGAGCCCAGGGTGACCTCAGCTGATAGAAAGTGAGGGGGGGGAAATTCCAGAAAGCAGAGAGCCAGAGAGGGGAGCCCCAGGTTCTGTGTATAAGCTCTGCCCAAATCTCTTGTTGACCCATGAAGCAGGCAGGCAGCCCAGCAAAGAGATTTAAAACACTGACTCCAACTCAGCTGCTAAAACAGGAAACTCAACACTCTGGAATTATGTAATAGGATCCTGAATTTCCACATCATTTTCTCCCATAGTCCAATATCCAGGATACAATCTAACCTTACTCTGAAAACAAAGAAACAGGAAAATGAGACCCATTTTTTTTCAAGAGAAAACATAAGAAACAGAGATTGACGCCAAGGCGACCCAGATGTTGGAATTAGGAGACAAGGATTTTAAAATAGCCGTTGTAACTACGGTCAATGATGCAAAGAAAAATATGGTTGTGGGACATCCCTGGTGCTCCAGTGGTTAAGCATCTGCCTTTCAATGCAGGGGACTCACGTTTGATCCCTGGTTGGGGAACTAAGATCCCACATGCCGAGGGGCAACTAAACCCGAACGCCACAACTACTGAGCACGCGGGCCACAAGCAGAGAGAAGTCCGCACGCGGAAATGAAGATCCCAAGTGAGCAACTAAGAACCGATGCAGCCAAAGATAAACAAATATTTTTTTAAAAATATGATTGTGACAAACAAAAAGATATGAAACTTTAGCAGAGAAATGGAAAATATAAAAAGAACCAAATGGAAATTTGAGAACTGCAAAGTATAATACAGGCATACCTCATTTTACTGCGCTTCACAGATACTGTTTTTCCTTTTGATTTGTTGGCTGCACCACACAGCATGTGGGATCTTAGTTCCCTGACCAGGTATCGAACCCATGCCCCAGGCATCCCTGCATTGGAAACAGTGAATCTCAACCACTGAACCATTAGGGAAGTCCCACAGATACTGTGTTTTTTACACATTGAAGGTTTCTAGCAACCCTGCATTGTCAAATGGTTAGCATTTTTTAGCAATAAATTATCTTTTAATTAAGGTAAGTACTTTTTTTTTTTTTTGCAATACACAGGTCTCTCACTGTTGTGGCCTCTCCCGTTGCGGAGCACAGGCTCCGGACGCGCAGGCTCAGCGGCCATGGCTCATGAGCCCAGCCGCTCCGCGGCACGTGGGATCCTCCTGGACCGGGGCACGAACCCGTGTCCCCTGCATCAGCAGGCGGACTCTCAACCACTGCGCCACCAGGGAAGCCCCTGTCCTTTCTTTTTTTAGACATAATGCTACTGCACACTTAATAGACTACAGTATAGTGTAAATGTAACTTTTACATGCACTGGGAAACCAAAAAGTTCATGTGACTTGCTTTATTGCTATATTCGCTTTATTGTGGTAGTCTAGAACTGAACCCACAATATCTCTGAGGTATGCCTGTATCTGAAATTTTTAAAAATCATTGGATGGGCTTAACAGCAGAACAGAGGTGACAAAGGAGTCAATGAATCTGGTCAATGGAAATTATCCAACCTGAAGAAAAGACCTGTGGGACAATCAAAAGATCTAACAGACATGTAACTGGAAATCAGTTCAAGTGGACTGAGTAATTAATTGCACGAAAGCATGCAATTTTTTATTTTTGGCCACGCCACTCGCAGCTTGCAGGATCTTAGTTCCCCGACCAGGGATTGAACCAGGGCCCCTGCAGTGAAAGTGCTGAGTCCTAACCACTGGACTGCCAGGGAATTGCCAGAAAGCGTGTAATTATTACAACACGCTTTACTGACATTAGAAAAAAACAGATTCTAGGTGATTAAAGGCCTTGATCAAGGCCACAGATTCAGGATGAAAACCCTGACTTTAGAGCCAATGATCCTGTCATGTTCTGTTGGACTAATTTCTTTTCTTTTGTTTTTGCTGCACCGTGCGGCATATAGGGTCCTAGTTCCCTGACCAGGGATGAACCCATGCCTCCTGGAGTGGAAGCGGGCAGTCTTAACGACTGGACTGCCAGGGAAGTCCCATGGACTAATTTCTGTATTTGAAAATGATCAAAGTGGAAGTTAGAAGCTGCTTAAAACACTAATTATGAAGCATTACTCTATTCCCAGGAGCAGGGGAGACTGGCAGGGGTGGGTGTGGAGAGCACCTCGCACCTGAAGTGAACATTTTTCCTGCGCCAGAGATCACCACAGCACGACAGTCAGCATCTTCTGCAATCTTGTTGAAGCACACCACCATCTCGCTGTGGGGGAAAGGGGGAAGGGCTATGTCTGGCGTGGGAATCCCCTGCCCTCAGGCCCACCCCTGCCCAGTCCCTTAGCCCCTGCCTCCTCCTGCAGGCAGGCCTCCAGAATCTGCAGGCCGGACCTCCAGAAGGCCTTGTTCATGGCGTTTCTCTTCTCCGGCCGGTTTAGTTGCACATGCAGGATGTGTTTCTGGGCAGATGTCACCCGAAGGGACTCATAGCTGTGGCCTGGGGCTTCCTCGGGGGCTGCTTTGGAGGGTTCATCTTGTGCAAAGGAACTCAAGGGATGAAGGTTAAGGCTGAGACCCAGGTTGGTGCGGGCTGTCAATCCTGGGGAGATGAAGGAAGGGAGAGCCATTGATGACCCCAGATTGGGGGCACAGCACCTTCAAGAGCAGAGGGCACACATCTCAGTGACACTAGATTGGGGAACACAGTCCTGTTAGAGGCCTTGGTTTAGGGAAATACAGACTTTAAGATTAGGGCGCACTAATCAGTGGCCTCAGTATGAGGAACACTTCAGACCCGTGATCGTGGTACTGACTCCAGGTTGGGAACACTGAGCCGTCAGCGACCCGATTGTAAGACACAGGCCGTTTGGATGGGGGCACATGGACCCCTGAGTTTAATAAGGGGCTCGGACCCTGCGAGACCCGGGACAGGCCTCCCCGTCCGACTGTCGCTATGACAGCACGAAAGCTCAACGGACCCCCAAAGGTCAAGAGGTGACTCACGACAGGTCAGCAAGTTGCGGAGCCTCCGAGAAGCCGGTATCACCGCCGCCATAGCTACTGATTCGCTGGAGTAAACCGACAGGAGGAAGCTAAGGGGGCGGGCACAAAGGCCGCCATGTTTGGTGAGGGCATCGAGTTCGCAGCCTGACCCCGGTGACGGTCCTCTTCTCGCCATCTTTACCAAGGGCAACCGGAAACAGCCTTCTGGGTTCGCCGGCCATTAGAGTGATTCGGTCATGGAACTTTTGGACCAGTAGATACCCGGGCTAAGAAAATGGTTCACGCTGCTCTTGGACATTCTGTACAGAATTCACCACAGCTGTTTCATAATGGTGGAGAAATTGAAGACAGATGAATGTCTAAGGGCATAATGGCAGAATAACTGCAGCTCTGCAAGTTTGCAATCATGCATTTGTACCATATTAACAACAAAAAAAAAAAACCACAGGGGGCTTCCCTAGTGGCACAGTGGTTAAGAATCCTCCTGCCAATGCGAGGGACATGGGTTCCAGCCCTGGTCCGGGAAGATCCCACATGCCACGGAGCAACTAAGCCCATGGGCCACAACTACTGAGCCTGCACTCTAGAGCCAACGAGCCACAGCTACTGAAGCCTGCGCGCCTAGAGCCAGTGCTCTGCAACAAGAGAAGCCACTGCAATGAGAAGCCTACTGGCCGCAACTAGAGAAAGCCCGCGAGCGGCAACGAAGACCCAATGCAGCCCAAAATAAATTAAAAAATAATACATATTAAAAAATAAAAGAAAAAAGTTACTACTGAATTTATCCATGTACAGGAATGGGAATATAGGCCCACCAACATTAAGCGCTGACTATGTAATCTGAATTGCCACACCACCACGGGGTTGTACTATTTATGTTGTATGCAGAGGAAACCGGCTGGGGAGAAGTCACTAGTTCAAGGTCTCTGTCTCTGGCAAATGGGGTTGTAATGAATACTTTGCTTTTTTTAAAAATATTTATTTATTTAATTTTTTGTCTGTGTTGGGTCTTCGTTGCGGTGTGTGGGCTTCTCACTGCGGTGGCTTCTCCTGTTGCAGAGCACAGGCTCTAGGCGCGTGGGCTTCAGCAGCTGTGGTTTGCAGGCTCTAGAGTGCAGGCTCAGTAGTTGTGGCCCACGGGCTTAGCGGCTCTGGGGCATGTGGGATCTTCCCGGACCAGGGCTGGAACCCGTGTCCCCTGCATTGGCAGGTGGATTCTTAACCACTGTACCACCAATGAAACCCTTTGACTTTTTTTTTCTTTTTGGCCGCACTGCACACTGCATGCAGGCAGAACTTCCTAGACCAGGGATCAAACCTGAGGCCCCTGCAGGGGAAGGGTTGAGTCTTAACCACAGGATCACCAAGTAAGTCCTACTTTGCCTTCTCAATGAGTCAGATAGTAAGGCTCTTTTGGAAAACAGAGAACTGTTTGGTCAGCTACACAATGGAGAACTCTGGAACCACTATGCAGATACCAAGATGTGAGAGAAAAAAATTTAAAGATGTAGAACATTTAGTTAGGTTGCTATAAAGTTATAGATGGCTGTACCTTCATAAAAAACAATATATGCATAGAATATCTAGGAGACTCATAACTACTAACATGGGATGAAGACTGGGTGCTGGCAGACAAAATGGGGAAATTTACTTTTTACCCCCCTTGATTAGCTTAAAATAATCCTAGATTTTTACAGCTGCAAGGTGACTGTAGTTTCTCCCTGTCTAGAGGTTTGAAACTTTTCCTGATGAAACTTTGATAAATGCCATCTGACTTCAGTAGATGTTAATGTTTAAAAAGTCTACAGGAAATTAGCAACGTGGGTTTTTTCAAGCGCACACAAGGAACTGGACTTTTTGACCTGCTCCTCTCTGCAGGATCTCTTCCCTCCAGTATGAGTCAAGGTTCTTAAAGGCGGCTCCCTTTCAGGTTATCGTCTGCCCTCCACCCATATGGCCCAGCCCCAACCATAAGCACAAGTTCCCACACACCAAGACTGGGGAATATCTATCAAGTTGCAAGTGAATGTATCCTTTAACCCAGCAATTGCACTGCTAGGAATTTACCTCCAGATCAGTATCAAGGAAGTTGGATAACATCTGTATGAAGATGCATAGTAGTACTGTTTGCAGTAGCAAATTGGAAATTACCTTCAGAACGAAGTAAATTATGACATATCCACACAAGATACTGTGTAAGACTAAAGATAATGAGGTTGCCCTGCATGTGATATGAGAACATCTTACAGTACAAAGCATTTTCTGTTAAGACACATATGCAAATAGAACTTTCCTTATGGAAAAAGAAAAACTTGTTTTCAAGGGGAGTGGGGAGATGACTTTCACTTTTGAGGTTTCATTTTCCAACCTTAAAGAAAGGCGGGTGTTTACTTTTTAAGATTAAGGCTTTCTTCTTTTTAAAATCTCTTCAATTTAATTTTTTCAACTCTTTACTTTAAAAAAAAAAAAAAAGACTCTTCAACTAGATCCAGCTTGTTTGGGTAGAGCCCATGAAGGATGCCACCAGGTCTCCCAGATTCTCAAGACCCTTTCATCATTTCCCAATCTGCAGCTCTGGCCCACACTGCTCCTCAGGGCTGGGTTGGCCCCTCTGGAAGGGCTGCAGCTGTGTCCTGGCCGGCCTGCCCCTCTTCAGAAGACTGAGTGTGAGGGAAGTAGACACCCCCAGAATCCCAGAAAGTGCTACGTTTATTTTCCAAACAATTTTATTGAAATGTGCCAAGAGTACACGGACAGCACAAATGTATGAACAGGAAAAAAAAAAATCACATGTACAATAATTTTTAAAAAGTGAAGGTTAATCTTGGGAGATATCAGTTCCCCTTCCCCTCCCCCTTTAGACTTCCAGCGTTTCCATTATGGTTAAGCCTCTACTAACCTAGCATTAAAAAAAAAGGAATACAGGAACATCTGCAAAACAAAACAAACAAAAGAAAAAACCAGCATAAAGGAAAGCAATGTTTTCCTGCTCAGGTGGGACTCTCCATAGGCACCTAATTAGGAGGCGTGCTGAGCGGTGGAGAAACACAACTTCAGGGTGTAAGGGTATGGCCCATCTGCAAAAGAGAGCACAGAGGTGTAACCGGACCCCTCTCTGGATGCTCCCCCCACCCAGAGCTCCCCTGGTTTTGCACACACCTCTCATTTTCTGCAATTCAACTGCAAGGGTCAAACTCTTCACTGCCACTTTTGAGACTCAAAAACAAGACTAACACACAAGGCATTTCTCCTCTTCCTTCAATTCCATGGAGGATCCCATTCCCAGCTTTTCAGCTGGCGCACAATAGGCCTGCCCAGGAACTGGGTGGGCAAATTTTACCTGCTGGCTATTACAGCCCCCTTTCCTGGGTACTGAGCCAGCCTCTGATGCAGAGAATGGCAGCTCCCTGGAGGACAAGCCTGAGCAACGCCCAAGCTGGCAGAGCCGGTGGCAGCAAGCAGCTAGGCTGGCCCTACCACATGAAACGTCAGGCTGCTCTCCTGGGGACCAGGTCCCACCTGCCTGTGTCAGTGACAATAAGGAAATCCCTGGGGCCCTATCTTGATGGCAGGAAGGATGGCTCTGGCCCGAAGCGAGCCAACCCATTAAGCAACAAGGGGGATGGATGACCGCAGGACCCACAGATACTCACTTGGGTTTTTCATCTGATAATGGTTCAGGAAGCCCAGAGTCTCCAGGGCATCGCTCTTGGACTCCCACTCCAGCAGCCCAGAGGAGCTGCGTTCACCTGATGGGAAAAACAAAGGTTTAAGGCTGACCTGAGCAGAAGCCAGGGAGCTGCCCATCTACAGTCAAGGAATGGGCGAGGAAGGTGGGGCAGTTTACTCACTTTTGCCTGAGAATACTTTCACAGAAGATGGCCGCTTCACTCCCAGCTCATCGCAGATCTGCAACAGAAACAGAAAACAGACTCAAAGGTCTTCCCTGGTGTTTCAGCGGTTAAGACTCCACGCTTCCACTGCAGGGGGCATGGGTCTGATCCCTGGTCAGGGAACTAAGATCCCGCATGCTGCGTGGCCAGAACAAAAACAAAGAACAGACAGACTTAGAAACACAAGGAGTGCCACATGGCGGAACTGAAGCACACCACAGCTGAACACTTGGACTTTTCGGGACAAAAGAGTTTCTAAGCTTTTATCACACACTCTAAGGTGTCCCTGTAATCCCCCCAAAGGTTGAGAAACACTGCTCTTAGCTATTTTGTTGCCTAAAACCGGGAAACTGCTTTTTAAATTTCCCATCTTCAGCTGTTATTTGGGTGTGTTCTGGCACTAGGTAAATGTTTGCTAAACCGAACAGCAACACCGCAGGCCACAGTAAGGCCCGAAGTCCAACTCCACAGCCAGACTTCCACCCTTCCCCAAAGCTGCCCCAGTTCCCTGACAGCTCCATAATGGGACCCTCCCTTCTAATGTCATCTAGGCCCCAGATGGCCTGACAGTGTGGATGTTTCGAGATTGGACTCCAATCACCAGTCCGTCACCCAGACAGGGAGGAATGTTTCAAGGCAAATGAGCAGCCACTCTGACTTGCCAAAAATACAAGCAGCATGGCGAACTCCACTGCTGCTGGAAGTCTGGTGCCATTCTGAGCCTTTCTTGGTCCCTGCCTGCTATGTCCCTAGCACCCAACCCAGAGCCCAGCAGAGCAGCTCAATAGATATTCGTTAAAATTCAAAAATGAATGGCCTCCTCAGAGGGCTACGCTGAAGGACCAAGTCCACGGCACCCACCTCAAAGAAATTCTCCTCAGTCACCTCCAGAGGGGCATTGAAAAAGTGCAGCACATTGCTAGGGTGCTGGATGCGGTTCTTGGCTGCCTGCTCTGGAGTGGAGAACCGATTGTTCCTTGACTCACTGAAGTCTTTGTAACTGCAGGACCCATCTTCTAGCCCGTATGACTGACCGGGCATGATGGCTGGTTGCTTGGAGACACTGCAGGAGGGAAGGGGAGCCCTGTGTCAGACCTCAAGTTGTCCCCCACCTCCTACTGTGGCCTCCTTCCTGTCTGACAGCACTGTATGCCACAGCTGAGGAGAGGCTGACACACTTTCAGCCGCTGTTTCAGAAGAGCATCTGGGAACACACCTGCACGCCCAACTCCAGCCTGGATAAGCACTTGGCTTCTCTGTGCTCCTCTGACCTCTGTCCAGAGTGGGCCCCATTCCCCCTCCCTCCTCTCCTCAGTCCCTCTCCAACCCTCCACGAGGAGCCTGGGTACCTACCAGACATTCAGCTTCTGCCCAAACATGAAGTTGTTATTGAGGTGAGTGATGGCCCGGTCCACAGCATATCCATCAGCCATCTCCACCATGGCGGCCCCTGGCTTGCTTTTCATGAATTTCACCTTGAGAAGAGTAGCCGTGATCAGCACCACCGCCCAGCTGTCAGAGACCCTTCTCCTGTCCCTTCCAAGTCAGTTAGAAGGAAGTCAACTCCTGCTCTGGATTGAGGCATCCATTTCCTCACTTGTGAGGAGCCAGGAGAACAGAGAAGCATGTCTGGCCCACAGCAAGTGCTCAGCCCAAGTTGGGCAGCAAAGACTAGGCAGTCTTTCCCTAACCTCAGGACCTGACCCATGAGTGGGCCATTTAACAAAGCACAACAGAAAAGCAGGAATGGTGGGAGGAAAAAAGCATCAACAGACATATATACAGATACTGAGTCATGACTATGTGGGTTATGGTATAAAAACGCTAAAAACAGTGTCAGCTCTGAGTCCTGCTTCCACAAAAAGGCATGTGAACCTGGGCAAGTTATCTGCCCCCCATGCTTTTACTTCCCCTGCTTGTCTCACTAAGGATTCTTGTGAGAATGAAACAACTTACAACATTTAAAGCACTTTTAACAGTGGTACAAAAAAACCCGCTTCACACGTTATTAGCTGCTAATATTAATGGGCCAGGCCAGGGGCTGTAAACTCAAAGGCTTCTAGGACCCAGATGGGTTTGACAGAAGAAACGACCTAGTCTGAAGTGGGCAGTCACCAGACAGCCCCAGCCAACTGTTATCCCAGGCAAGGCAGGAAGGCTCAGTGTTGCCATATCATCTGAAGTGTTCCAGAGAAAATCCTGACATAATGATCTTTAACTGTGATGGGTAAATTTTATACACCATAATATTTACATAATATTAAGTACTAACACTTTCATGTGATAAAGTCTTGTTTTTTAAAAAAAAAAAAAACACTGAAAATTAAAAAAAAGTAAAAAAATAAATCACCCACATAGCATGAGGACCAAATAAAATCCATCTGCAATGTCACCTGATTAAAACTAGTTACCCTCTCTAGACCTGCTTGCTCCTAAACACGCTCCTTCCCCCTTCTTTGCTCACTGGGGGGCCAAAAGGTCGGGGCCTCCCCTGGGGCTGCCAGGTCTATAAGGAAAGCAGTGGACCTAGCGGAAGCTCACCTTCTCCACATTGCCATACAAGCAGAAGACATTGAAGACCCGGTCACAGTTCATCTTAGACTGATCCAAGCCATAGACCATGAGCACAGGGCTGTCGGCGTGGGGGCCATACTCGGGTGGTGGGGGAGGGGGTGGGGGGTGCCCATACTGGGGGCCGTAGCGACTTGGGCCCCGGCGGTGACCCCCCACTGGTGGACCCATCCTTCTCCCTTCGTAGTGAGGTGGGGGGGGCCCGTAGCCCTCATCATGGTAATGGCTGTGGTACCCACCGTGGGGCCCTCCTGGGGGGTGGGAAGGAAAGAGAGGGAGGACGGGTGAGAATTTGCGCGTCGGGCGGCGGGCAGGGGCACATGAGCCACGGGAGTCCACGGAGGGGAACCCCCTGCCCTCACCATATTCTGCGGGGTGATCTCCGAGGAGAGGGGGCTGCCTCTGGCGTTTGTTAGGGTTGCTGCCAGGGTCACCTGCAGACAGAGAGAACAGTTAGAACCTAACTTGGAAAAAGAGCTCTCTCTCTCCCTCCTGACTAGAGGCTGATCTCAGCGTCCCTCAGCTCCTGAGGACCTGGGCAGTGGCCTTTCCTTCCTCACAAGGGTTACTGGGGCTTCCTTCCTGTGGCCGGACCCAGGGTGGGCATGAAGCCCAGGCCTCAAGGGTGGAGCCCACTGTCCCTCCCGCCGCCCACTCCAAGCAGGCTGCTTTCCTTCATCCGTGGAGGATGAAGCCAGGTTCCGGGCCTCTCACCTTCCCGAGCTCCCCCTCTGGGGAAGCTGCAGCCACTATGGAAGCTGATATGGGGGCCGGGAACAGATTTCTAAAATAACTCCCAATGAAGGGAGAGGAGTTAAGAGCCAGAAAATAACACAGAGAAGGGTAGAAAAATAAAATTGGGCCCACAAAGCCCCAAGGGTCTGAGCGTGCTAGGGCCCACTCTCTAGAGAGAAGACTTTCTCAATCTTGGTACCAGTCACCCTCCCCTCTAGTCACATCCACCCCAAGAAGAGGGACTGGAGGAAAGGACAAACAGGGCGACATTAACATCAGTTCAAATGAGCAGTCATGTACAAGGCATCAACAGTCTCAGACAATGGCGCAGTTCCACCCCGCCCCAACCCCAAGTGCAGTTCAAAATCGCTACCGTTAACTTAGCACTTGAGTGGCAAACACTGTGCTAAGTACTTTACAAACAGACATCACCATTTCTTAAATTCCTCACAACAACCCTATGAGGTAGGTACTATTTTAGTCCCGTTTTACAGATAAGGAAAATGAGCACTTAACTTTTAACTGAGCAGTTATAATACACTTTGGCCCAAGGTCACAAAGCAAGTTAGTGGCCAAGCCGGGACTTCAACCCAGGCCTGGTTGACTCCAAAAACCCAGGGCTCGGGAACACTGCCCCTTCCTGCCACCCGGCCTGGGTTTTGTTTTCCAACAGTCATTACAAAGATGGAAAAGGGCTACTTACAGCAGAAGTACAGAGTACAATGTCCATTTGTCACAAAAAACAAATCTGTATTTTCTCTTACCATTGGACGCTTCAACAGTGAGTTAGCACAGTTCTGAAAGATGGCGTCCCATCAAACATACACTGCGACCCTGCATCACATGGTTTTACAGTCATAAATACAAGTTACGGTACACATCCGATACAACTTTTTTTTAAAGAATTGTTTTAAAAGTCAATGTTTTGATTAAATCAAAAATGGCTCACAGATGTTCTGTCCTCAGAAGATATCAGAAAAGTGGAAAATAAAGGTGTATGAAGTGGGTAGTGTCCCTCCATGTTGTCACCTCCTCACATTGTGTGCTGCAGTGCGGTGCTTCTGGCTGTGTAGCGTCCCGTGTGCGTGTCTCCTGGTTATGAGGTGTGCCAGTGGCCCCACTATGCCCGCGCTTTTGGCCTTGGGAGCACTCCAGTTACCCGCCAGCAGGTAACTGTGTACCTCTGAGCTGTTTGGCTGTTTGGTTTTAGGTCTGTTTTGGTTTTTTTGATTTTTTGCTGCTGTTGTGGTTTAAGTTTTTGGTTTTTTTTGGTTTCTGATCTCCAGTTGGTGCAGATTATGTTGGCAGCCGATGACTGCAGAAAAAATAAAAATATCAAAACAGAAAAAAAAAAAAAAGAAGGCCCTCCCCAAACCAAAGGACTTAAAAAACGAAAAACAAAAAAAACCAAACCCACATGGCGAGGAATGGAGAGGATCCTATTGTCTTGGAGGCCCATGGAATCTACTTCAGTCTATGAAACGTTCTCCGAAAAGAGCGCCGCTGGCTGGCTGGGAGAGCTCTGTTCTCTGTGTTTCCTACTTCTGTGTACATTTTCGGGTTCAAGTTTGCTTGGATTTTGACATTTTTTTAATGTTTAGTAAAAAAGCAGTGTCTGCTGCCATGTTGCGTCTCTTTCTTTGTCTCTGTCTGCCTCTGTGCTTGTAGCTGTTCCTTGGAGCGCGGTGTGGTGTTCTTGATGTAGTGAGCTCAAGTCTGCGGCTGTTTCTGGGGACGTGGTGGAGGCTGCGTGTTCTGTTCTCTCCAGGAAGAGCTAGTGGTTTCTACCCTGTGTGTTGGTGAGCAATGTGCAGAGGCAGAGCCGCTGAAGTCTGGTTCCCGAGGGGGTGGCGAAGCACCTCCCTCACTCCAGGTCACCTCAACAGCTCTCGTTTTTGACCCCCAGCCTGGGGGCGGCCAAAGCTGAGAGGCATCAAAACCAATGCACAGCCAGCCCCTGCCACTAGCCCTTGCCGGTCTGCACATCTTCTATTTATGTTCCTTGGAGAAGAAATGGTTGGTTGCCGTGTTTCTGTTAGCAGTCATGTAATGCCATTGCCCGCTCTGGTACATTCACTCGGTCACCAATTTGTCTCTGACCTCTGGAGGGGGCAGCGAGCCCCACAGCGCCCATTGTGAGGGTCCTGGGGAAGAGTCTAGCCCACCCGGCCCACGGCTTCCCAGCTGCAAGGGCGAACAAGACAGGCCTGCCTAGGAACGGGGGCCTGTGAGATGTCAGCAACCAGCCACCTCCCTCAGCCCATGGCCTAGTCCGACGTATCAGACCAAGACAGAAACAGAGATGGATGGTCTTGCTGAGGGGGCGCCGCTGTTTTTCAAAGGCAAGGCTCCACCTCTCCCTCCTATCCAAGGCAAACCATTCTTGACAGATTCTAGGAAGGGGGTTGTCCATTTGGGCCCCCTGCAGAGATGTTGCATTCCCTCTACAAGTGAGGTGAGGCGTGTCCGCCCTGCTCCAATCCAGGGTGTCTCACCTCCGCAAGGTCAACTTGCTCAAAGGCTCTGCTGCAAGGGCCTGGGAGCCCTCGTCACATCCCCAATCTGTCCCCCCAGAAGCAGACCCTGTCAAGAGTGGAGAGCAAGAGGACCATTCCTGGCCCAGTGAGAACAGGGTCAGTGACCCTAAGCAGGCTCCTAGAAGAAAAGCAGCAGAATCCGTTTGGGAGCTGCTACTAGTTTGTTAAGCCACTGCCGTGGCCTGTGCTCAGTGAGGCCCTGCTCCCCACCCCACCCAGGCCTCTGCCTTGACCCTGCATCCTCTGCTGCGTCAAAGGGCCACAAGCAGCAGCTAGGACCTACAGAGGCCCCTCATTCACCCCCTCCCACTGGAGTGTATCTTCCAAGAGCTGATCCCCAAGGCCCTCCCATGTCCACAGGAGCCCAATGGCATTACATAACCCTGAGTCCAGGTCTATGAAGTGCGCTAGTCAAGTGAAGGCAAGGCGGGTATGTTTAAAACAAAGCTGCCGTCAGGATTACCTTGTCCACTGAGATTGGGGTTTGTGTAGTCCCAAGTATCCTGATCATTCTTGAACACATTTAAGCGTGTAGGCTGCAGGGACAAAAAAAAGCTTGAGGTCAGCCAGGCTCCAGGCTCACCTAGGAAGCTGACAAAGGGCAGCCATTTCCCAGACCTACCTTCGCATACTCAATCTTCAGAGTGCAACAGCCTGAGTAGATGTCAGCCCCATTGAGTGAGGCCTTGGCCCGCTGGGCACTCTGCACAGAGTCAAATGTGAGTAAAGTTAAGGGAAAGTTCCATCCCAAGAGCTCTCTGAAAAGAGCTTCAAGTTGCACCAGAGAGGGATGAGGACAAGTAGCACCCCAAAGACTGCTCCAAGCGGGCTTCGGGGTTAGTTCACTGCCCATAGCCACCAGCCACTTGTGCAGACACAGCTGGAGTGCTGCCCCAAATGCGCAGACGCGGCCAGAGCTCCTCTGAGACCTGTACTCCCCCGCCCTGCCCCACGGCAACAACCTTCTCTGCCAGCCTCACAGGCCAAGTCACCTTCTTCTTCAGCCTCATCTCCCGCCCCCCCCCACTTCTACACGCCTTGACTAAGCCTGAACAATCTCTGAAACGTTAACTAGATTATACTCCTGCCCTGAAAACCCATCAGTGACTTCCCACCACTGCACCCTGACCCAAGTTCACCCCACTGCCCGGGATGTCATAACTTCTTCCAATGTCCTAAGGAACCCTCTCCCCCTCGTCAGCTACTCTTCAGTTGTCAGGTTCTTCGCTTCCTGCAACGCTAAGCTCCTGCCCACCTGAGGACCTCTGCAGATGTGGTGTCCTCAGCCTGAATATCAGTTCTTACCTCTACATGGAAACAAGGACAGCATCTCCTCAGAGACCTCCCCAGAACCCCTGTAAATTCTTTCCTCTTATATCTCATGGCACACTCTTCTTTCCCGTCACACTTTAAACCCTGTACTTTCACACTACACAACACTTGAACATGTATGTGTGTGTGTTTTAGGGGCACCAACTCTCTGTGCAGTTGAAAATCCATGTATTTAACCAACCACAGATGGCTTAATGCTGTAGTATATACTCAGTGAGTGAGATACACCTTAAGTGGACCCACAGAGTTCAAATCTGTGCTGTTCAAGGGCCTATTTAGCTGTGATTGTTTATTAACCATCCCTTCCATGAGACCATGGGCTCTATGAAGGCATCTGGCACATGGCAGGCATTCAGGAGACACGTGCTGATTGAAAAGATGGATTCCTACCAAGCCCTGTGAGCTCCCATCTCAAGGAACACCCATTTCCCAACAAAGGATATTCCACCATAGCCTGGACTCCATTCTTCCGGAAAATGACAATTCTCTGGACAGGACCACAAGGGTTACAGATAGTATAAAGAACATCCTGTAAAAACCAAACACAAGCAAGATGAAGGGACACTGGCAGGTCAGTCTGGCTCATGGGAGAAGACAGGGAGAAAAGGCAGGAGGGAGATTCCACAGAAGAAGCTGAACGAATAACCACTGGCACGCACCGTGGTAATCGAATAGATGGGGTTCAGGATGGTAAAGAGAAGCACACTGTTGACGCTCCTGGAGTCATCCGAGTCCCCAGGGCGGGAGATTTTCTGGCTGGTAGAGTAATTGACAAAAGCTGGGTGGCCCGCGATGTAGATCTGGTTGTCAGCTGCGTAGTTCACGGCATTGCAAGCCCCCAACACATCTTCAAATTCCACCAACGCTTGTCTCTTTTTAGGCATTACCACCACGTAACTAGCAAAGAGAACACAGGTTGCAATCCTCTCAGGGGGATGGAGACAAGAGTCAGAGAACGGCCTCAGTTATCTGTGATCTGACTCCTCCCTGTCCTCTGGACTCCTCTGTGCCCGTCATGGTTTCTTGACCTGAACACCCCTTGCCGTAAGTGGCACGACAAGCAGAAGAGCTGTGTGCGGCTTTGGCATCAGCTTCTCTGGGCAGCCTTCCTTCCCAACCCCTCCCTCACCTGATCGAGTCAGATGCCTCCCACAGACGCCTGGGTTTCCCCTATCACAGTGTTGACCACTCTGGGTAGGCAACTGTCTGGGAGGAATAAAGACAGTGGTGTTCACCACTCTATTCCCATTACTCACCATGTGCCAAAATTACAAAGCAGAGAGAGAGAAACAAAAGGAATGAGAAAAAAAAAAAAAAAGGAAGGAGAAAAAGACACGGAACTTGCTGTAACTTATCCAAGTACAATGGCTAACCCCAGGAGTAATGGAGCCCCAGGACCTAGCTAAAGGAACCTGGACCGAAATGGCCAAGTTACTTCTAACCAGAAACCCGGTGACACACAGTACACCAAGGAGTTAACTCAGCTGAATACCCAACCCCTGGCCTCTGAGCTGAGTACCTGATGGGTCCAAACTCCTGCAAGGCCTCCACAAGGTCAGCTTCCACCACGCCGTCAATCAGGCCCCTGATGTGGACAACTGGGGAGGCGGGGGTTTTGTGCGGGTCATCGTAGTTCTCCTGAGAAAGGAAGCAAAAATAAGACTTCACTTTCTGCTGTACAAGATGGTGGATTATTGGCTTCTGTGCCACTGGGGACTCAGACAGGTAAAACACTCGAGTGTGTCACCCAGAAAAGACACACAGGGCAGGCAACTAGAGGCAGCAATTCAACCAATCACCCCAAAAGGATTCTGGGCCAGCAGAGCAGAAGGCCTGAGTGTATGGCCACATGCCTAATAGCTCTTACTGTAGTTTCTGATGAAGGCAAAATGGAGGACCAGACAAGTCCCAAGTCCCATCTTACAGTCTTCCCAGCACCAGTCTCTTCCCACTGGTCAAAGAAATGTGGGAAAAGAGTGGCTTGGAAAGGGGACTCAATTTTCTGCTGCATCCACCCAAGGTTTTCTGCCCCTCCCCTAGTGGAGGAACCTACGATCACCACACAGCCAAGCACTGCTGCTCCCCACCACTCATCCCCAGGTCCAGCAGGTGCCTCAGACACCGTGGCATCCAGGCCAGTCTTGTCTGCGTCTAGTCTTTACTCTCTCACCAAAATCTGTATTGGAAAATACTACCTAGGTCAGACTAACGAAAAAGACAGTAAAGTCTTTCAGAAGAAGAGAAGATCCAACCTGTACCACTAAAAATCAAGACAGTTCCCTTCCCAGGGGAAGTATCTTTCCACCCACAGACAAAAGTGTCTGGGAATCAAGAAAGAGCAAAGTAACTTTCTCCACCTCTCCTGGGCTCTGGGCCCAGCCTCCCATGTGAGAACCACCAAGCAGAAGCCCATGTAACATGGGCAGAATTGGATTCTATTTCAGGAATGAACCACACAAACCACAGGAGCCACACTCGCCTGAGGGTTACCAGATCAGCGACCTGGAGCTCCACAGTCCTGAGTTCTAATCCCTGCCCCTCCTCAGACTAGCTACAAGACCTAAAGGAATTTACCTCGCCTCTGTAAATGGGGAATAGTAAGCCCATTCCTTACCTCATAGAGGAGTGTTAAGAATTCAATTAAGATACCTTTCAAATGCGTGCAACAAGGCCTGGCATGGTTTAAATGCTAGTAAATCACGGCTACAGAGCGCCACTAAACCGTGGAAAACTCTGCAAATGGCTGAACGAGACAAGGCTTCAGGAACTTCCAAGGAAGAGGGAATGGGCTCCAAGCCAGGAGTAACAATTGGTTGTCTTTTCCGAGCAGGAGACTGAAGAGGCTGAATCCCTTACAAAGTGCCCACCCCTCAAGGAACGTTTGGGTTCATCAAACCTACGGCACCCAGTTAACCCTCAGAAAATGTAAGCAAACTTGTGATAACTCGAAAGCTTGGTTCAACTTCCAAACGGCTAAAAAGACCTCTCACAACGCTTTCTTCCGGTTTTTAATGCCCACAAAAATGAGGCAGATATTCTGGACTGGGAGAATATCCTCAAAGATATCAATCTCTGTACTGAGACAAACCATGACGCTACAAAGATCAAATAGCGATCAGGCAGAATACCCCACTCAGGCACGGAAAAAGGCTACCGCCCACTCGTTCCCCGCTCACGCGGTGCCCCCGCCCCCAACCACCCACAAGGCCCGGGCAAGAGAAGTGCGCCTGCGCATGGGGCCAGAAAAGAAAATGATAAAGAAAAAATCGGCCCGACCGCGTGCCCGGGCCCCACAAGCCAGCCCGCGGCGCCTGCGCACTGCGCCACCTGCAGCGCGAGCAGTTTCCTCCGCCCCCCCCCACACCCCGCTCTGTAGAGCGCGCACGCGCAAGCGCCTGTCCTCGCGCAAACCCCGCCGTTTGCCCAACGCCTTCCCCTCCCCCACCCCGTCCACGGCGCGAGGGCCTGGGCGCGTGCGCATAGCCCCCCTCTCCCCAAAATAAATGCTCTCAACGTGAGAATTTTCCCCTCCCTTCCCGGCCGTCTCCGGCTTAGGGCCCTGGCCTCACCCCGCCGCCACCGCCCGCCGCCCCGGCTCCTCCACCGCCGCCGCCGCCTCCATGCTGGTCGCCAGCGTTGTCAGTCTTGAGCCGTTTAGGGGCCCGGCCGCCCTCACTGCCGCCGCCGTAGTAGCGGCCACCGCCGCCTCCGCCGCCCGCCGCCGCCATCTTCACCATCGCTCCGGACCGCCTCCGCTGCTCGTCCGGCTGCTGCCTCTGCTCCAGCCTCCGACGCCGCTTCTCCGCCCGGGGCAGCAGCCTCCGCGACATGGCGGTCCAGAACCCGCCTCCCCCCGCCTCTCATTGGGGGAGGGACACGCCCGTCATCGGCCGCCCCCACCCGATAGGGGGAGCCAGTGGTCCCGCCGCTGGGGGAGGGGAAGCCTCCATACGCCTTGCTCAACGATTGGGAAAAGCTCACGCCGTTCTGCAGGAGTGCCCGCCCTTGTTTGTCTGGGACACTCCTTATAGGCGAGCGCTTTCTGCCAGTCATTTCTCCGACCCCGCCGCCTTAAAATAAACTCCAACTTGATTGGTCAGATTTCTGATACCGCCTGGCCTCGTTAGGAGCACCTGATAGGAGCGGCGCTCCCCACTCTCCCCCAAAGCCCCGCCTCCTTCCCACTTTCATTGGTCTTCTCGCTAATCCATCAAACCGAAAGCCCTTAGTCTTCCGTCACAGCGACTACCTTCCCGCGCCTCTCCGCAAGGAACCAAGGAGGCCCCTCCCCTTTGCCTCTCTCCACTTGCTACTGCAGGTGTCCATCTTCTGCAAGTCGCCCGATTAGTCAGTTGAGAGTGGAAAGAGTCCTCTCACCAGACGGTAGGACCACTGGTGGCCCCTGATTGGGTGAAAAAGGAGAGCCCATCCCTGACCCGTAGGAGCTCTTTGGCGCAGTCTAGGAAAGGATCGGAGGAGAGGACGCATGCGCGAATCGCTTTCAGGCGCCTCTGGAGGCGGGGCGACCCTCTAAAGGAGGGAAGGCCTGAAGTATCCTGAGTCTTTATTTACTGCTGTAAGCAGCCCCGCAAGGGCAAACTAAGTTAGAAGGGCAACTGCCAGTGCAGCTCTGTCTCCATCACTAACTATATTCTATTCCTCTCCATCTCTAACCTTCACAACGCCAGTGAAAAATTTTTTGAACCCAATCTGACCCTTTCCTTCAGTATAAAACCATTTGCTATTGCCGACTATCTTATGACCCAGTCCAGTTCTCCGGCGTCCTTTCACCACTCTACCACTAAATTCAACCACAAATAACTCCTTTCAGTTTGCAGAAAGGGAAGGATCTTTCGCGCACCTCTGGATCTTTGGCCCGAGCAGGCCCTTCCAACTAGAACACTTTCTCCGCTATTCCTCCTGCCAGAGCTAAAGAATACATTTCTCTTGTTCGTGCTCTGCTCACTCTGAGAAGCGTTCCTGGTCCCTACCAGCCCAGACCCTCGGCTTCCCCCATAATAACCCCTGATCGCTCAGGCCAATGGTTTTCACGCGACAGCCCTTACTACTCTGGGTCGTCACAATTTGGTGGCTTTTTCCGTAGCATTGAAGTGCTTGTGTGAGCAAGGGAGCGGTGGTCTCTGCCTCGGCCTTAGTGAAGCTGGCCACGCTACCAAGCGCCAGGTACAGCACCCGGCACAGTGCCAGCACTCTGCAAAGGGGAGCAGTTAGGGTATTCTAAGCGTCTGGCGGGCCTTGTTTCCTCCGAGGCGGGTAGGGCCACCCCGCAGAGTACACCTTCCCAAGTCTAAGGTGCAACGACGCCCAACAGCCGGAACCTGGGGCGGGGCCGGGGGGTGACCTAGGATCCCGCCCTAAGGGCTTTAACCTTATGGGGCTGCCTGCTGGCGGAGGAGGGGGGAGAGGAGGAGGGGACGCTGCTCTTAGAAAGCGAGGAGACAGACGTGGTAAATGCGGGGACGCCCACCAAAGATGCTCTGGAACCTTTCCACTCGGGTGAAAGGGGGTTCCCGAAATAGGGGTCCTAGTGGAAACTAAGTTTGAAATGGGGTCAGTGGCACTAAGAGAGTGGGACCGTCCTGGTAGGTCCGCGGGTTTGAGGAGATACGAAAGTTGGAGTGGGCTGGTGGAGATGTAAATCAGCTCCCAATCACCCCGAAAAGATCCGAAAGAGCCGGCCGAACGGAGATGGGGGACGGCGCAGCGCCTCCAACACGTGATCAGTGCGACGGAATTAAGGCGGTGCGGCTCCGACTGAAGGGCGGGGTCGCGAGGTCCAGACGTCAGAGGAATGCGGTGGGGGGAGGGGGAGAGAGGGGCCCCTCCCCTCCCCGCCCCCGCGCCGGGCCCGGACGCCCCTCGCGCCGGCGCGCGCCGACGGGACGCGACGGAACCGTCCCACGCGCGGCAAGTTCCAGGCAGCTTGGCCGCCCACGGCTGGCGACCGGGCTGCCGCGTTATGTGCACACCCGCGCTCCCGGCCTCCGCCCCTCCCCCACCCCTTGCACACGGGCCGTGGTCGCGGGCCCCGGGCGGCGCCTCCCTGGGATCCCCCCTCACTCCTCCCTGACCCCTCGCCCCCAGCCCCTACCAGTTCGGCGGCGAGCCTGGCCGGCCGTCCGAGATCGAAAAGAGAGCAGACACTGGGAAGTTTTGGGGGAGGGAGGGGCGGGACTTAAAGGGACCACGACCTCTTTCCAGCCCGGGGGAAAAAAAAAATGGGGGGGTAGAGGGGGGAGATCGAGAGTTGCTCTGCGGTTGAATGGAGGAAACAACGCAAAAAAGGAACGGGAAGACTCCGCGTCCCTTTTCCCCAAACATCCCCAGCCCCTCAATACCCGCCCCCCATCCCTCACAGAAAGTCGCACAGTTGTTTGGGAATCACGCCTCATTCCTCCTGGTCAGCCAAGTGTTCTGTTGGTTGAGGTAAATGTTGGGGTGCACATTGTACAGACGGGGAAATGGGCTCAGGGGACGCTAGCGACCTACCCGGGATCCCACCGCTTGTAAGTGGCATATAGCAGGATTTGTCTGCCACCAAAGACACTTAACCAGTGCACTGCAGTGCCTGTTACGGTGATGGGGTCTGCAATATCCCTTGGAGGTTAAGAGCATGAGTCCTGGGGTCAGACTGCCAGCGTTCAAACATGGACGGTGCACCTACTTACTCTGTGGCTTTGGAAAAGTGATTTAGCATTCTGGGGCCTCTGTTTCCTCATCCGGTAGGAGGTTGGTAATAGCACCTGCAACGCTGGGTGGTCTTGAGAAGTGCTGAGAATGTCTGGAAGCAGAGGGGACCTCAGGTCCACCTCCATTTCAGAAATTGAGGCTCAGAGAGGGGAAAGACCAACTGAAATTCACCACAGCTGGGCAGCATGTGAAAGAACAAGTCCTCCCCTCCTTAGGGCCCGAACTGCGTAATCCAACCCTTGTGGGCCCATCCAAATCCATGCCTAACCCTTTCCACTTGTCCACTACATGGCACAAACACTGGTTCTCCTTCTGTTCATCAGATACCCAGAGCTCATTCCTGACTCTGCACTGGCTGTTCCCTCTGTCTAAAACACCCTTCTCCCAGATCTTTGCTCCTCATTTGAGAGGCCTTGGCTCAAATGTCACCTCCTGAGCACCCCAGCCTAGTTAGTCGCCATACACAGTTATAATCATGGCTTCCCATTTATCTCCCTCTTTGCTCTTATTGCCATGTGAAAACAACCAGTTATTTAATTTTTGTCTCCTCACTAGAATCTGGGCTCTTTGGGGGCCAAAAGTGGGTATGTTTTCACCCCTCTAAGGACCTACCCTGGGGTCATTCACTCATTCATCAGATGTTTATTGAACTAACACTCTTTGGGGCATCTGGGATAAAAATGGTGAACCAGATAGGAAAAAATTCCCTCCTTCCAGGGGTTCCATTCTAGTGAAAGATGCACAATACATCAGTAAAATATGTATCAGAGGTGATAACTGCTATGAAGATAATAAAACAGGGAAGGAGGCTGAGGAGTACATGAGGGCAGTTTGCTCAAAAGGGTATTCAGGTGAAGCCTCACTGAGAAGGTGACATTTTAGCAAAGGTCTGAATAGGAGAGAGAGGAAGTCATGTGGATACTGGGGGAAGAGCATTCCAAGCAGAAGGAACATCCAGTGCAAAGGCCCTGTGGTGAAATGTGCCTAGTGTGTTCCAGGAATTGCTAGAGACCTTTGTGGCTGGAGTAGAGGAAGGGAGGGGTAAATGGTAAGTGATGACATCAGAAAAGGGGGAGAGGGCAGTCTGTGAGGGTCCTCCTGGTCCATGGGGAGGGGAGGACTTTGACTTTTACTCTGAGGTGAGGCCACAGGAGGGTTCCGAGCAGGTAAGGGCCCTGATCTGGCTCAGGTGTTCACAGGAGCCCTGTGGCTGCATGCTGTGGGTGTGGGAAACAGACTGTGGGAGGTGGGGTGGGAGCAGGAAGACAGGAGGCTAATTCAATGGGAATGAGCTGGAGAAGGTGGACGGGGTCAGGATGGGGGCCGTGGAGGGATTGAAGTGAGCAGGTTATGGATCTGTTTTGAAAGTAGAGCCCATAGGATGGGCTGAGGGGTCAAAACTCCTCATGATTCAAAACCACCCCAACTGCAGGGCTCATAGTGGTGGCCAACCTCCCCAGCTCCTTTTGGTCCTCTATCCACTATGAGATGCTTCTTTTTTAAGGAGCATCTCTTCTCCCTCTCCCTTTGACACAGGCCTGTTCCATGGCATCCCAGGACCCGCCATCCACATCACTGTCGCGAGTGTGCGTAACTGCTCTCAAACACCTACAGCAAGCCCATCCAGGTGGAGGTGGGGAGTCCCCTGGCTTGTAGCCTTTTGAAAAAACACTTTTTAAAAAAACAATAATTTTTTAAAAAAATTATAGCTGATGTACAGTATTATGTGTCCCTCCCATGGTCACACCTAGACTTTGTCTCAATTACCACAGCCTCTTTAGAACCTCAGTTTCATGCATCTTGCGCTTTCCCGGTCACCTGTCTTTATAGTTCACTCCCTTCAGAAGCTCAACTCCGATAATCCATTAGCCCTGCCATGTTTCCATGACCCCTCCTCCCCCTCATACCTTCACCCAGATTAAATTCCTTGACAAACCACTATAATCGCCCCCTTACGCACATTCTCTACACACTTCCCCCTCTCCACCCTACTCATCTGGCAAAACCACAATCCTTGTTAAATCTAAGACTCCATCTATCGCATGCCTGCATCTGTGCAGATGAATGTGGATGGAAAAAAATACACAATCATGCTAACTGCTCTCGCCTTAAATTCATACCCACCAACTTGGAATGCTGCCTAACGAATCTTGCCTCTGCCCCTGGTCCCTTGACTCTCCCAGATGATGTATCAGATCTTCTCCTCAAACCTCTCTAACAGCGTCTTCCTCGTTGTCACTCTCAGCAGTGACTTTCTCCCTGCTTCCTGGGAGAACTACAGCCACCCTCCCCCCATATCCACTCTCCTCCTGCCTACTTGTGTGTGGGGTAGCTAGCCATGTTCCCATCTGCTGGGCTTCTTTTTTTTCCTATGCCTATTCTCATTTTTTTCTTCCCTAGTCAAGAAATTGGTCCCCTGTGGGCTCAGGGTTTCAGGAGAGAAATGTGACAGGCCCCAAAGCAGAAATAGGCCAGCTTTCTTTTCTTTTCTTTCTTAATAAAGCCTCTTCAGGGCTCCAAGCAGAAATATCTTCATGGTCTATTGGGCCTCAGATTGAAAACTCAGATGCCTTTAGGGGTCAATGGGTGAAGCCATTGTGGTAGAGGAAAAGTTCTCAGTTGCATTACACAGTTGTGACTTATTTTTCCCCAAGCTTTATTGAGATATGCCTGACATTCAAGAAACCATACATATTTAAAGAATATGGTTGATGAGTTTTGACTTATGTATAAACCTGTGAAACCGCCACCACAATCAAGTAATGACCAAAAGAAACAAGGACACCTACTGTATAGCACAAGGAACTATACTCAATATTTCATAATAACCTATATGAGAAAAGAATCTGAAAAAAATATAGATAGATAGATATAGATATATATGAATCGCTTTGCTGTACACCTGAAACTAACATTGTAAATCAACTATACTTCAATAAAAAATTAATTAATTTTAAAAAAAATTTAAAAAGAGAATCTGAAAAAGAATATATAACAGAATCACTGTGCTGTACACCTGAAACTAACATGATGTTGTAAATCAACTATACTTCAATTTAAAAAATAAAAAGAGGGGACTTCCCTGGCAGTCCAGTGGTTAAGACTCTGTGCTTCCATTGCAAGCGTGCGCAGGTTTGATCCGTGGTCAGGGAACTAAGATCCCTAGGGACACGGGTTCAATCCCTGGTCCGGGAAGATCCCACATGCCGCGGAGCAACCAAGCCCGTGCGCCACAACTACTGAGCCTGCGTTCTAGAGCCCGCAAGCCACAACTAGTGAGCCCGTGTGCCACAGCTACTGAAGCCCGCGCCTAGAGCCCATGCTCCGCAACAAGAGAAGCCACTGCCATGAGAAGCCCGTGCACTGCAATAAAGAGTAGCCCCCGCTCACTGCAACTAGAAGAAGCCCGCAATGAAGACCCAACGCAGCCAAAAATAAATTACAAATAAAATAAATTAATTTTTAAAAAATTTAAAAATTAAAAAAATAAAAAGAGGGGACTTCCCTGGCAGTCCAGTGGTTAAGACTTCGTGCTTCCATCGCAAGCGTGCGCAGGTTTGATCCCTGGTCAGGGAACTAAGATCCTGCAAGCCACACAGTGTGGCCCCCCCAAAAAATTCTTTTTAATTAAAATAAATAAATACATTTAAAAAAGAAGAATGAATGGCTTAACCATGAAAAAAATAAAAATTTAAAAATAAATAAATAAAATATATATTCTCAGGAACATCAAAAAAAAAGAAGATAATGACTAAAAAGGTAATGAATATATCCATCATCTCCAAATTTCCCCCTGCCTCTTGATAAACGCTTCATCCCTCACCCCTCCACACACACATCCCCAGACAACCACTAATCTACTTTCTATCACTGTTGGTTAGTTTGCATTTTCTAGAATGGAATTATATAGTATGTACTCTCATGTCTGGCTTTTTTCATTCAATATAATTATTTTGAGATTCATACATGTTTAACAATAATTCATCCTTTTTCTTTTTTTTTCTTTCTTTTTTTTTTTTTTTTTTTTTGCGGTACGCGGGCCTCTCACTGTTGTGGCCTCTCCCGTTGCGGAGCACAGGCTCCGGATGCGCAGGCCCAGCGGCCATGGCTCACGGGCCCAGCCGCTCCGCGGCATGTGGGATCTTCCCAGACCGGGGCACGAACCCGTGTCCCCTGCATCGGCGGGCAGACTCTCAACCACTGCGCCACCAGGGAAGCCCATTCTTTTTATTTCTGAGTGCTGTTCCATTGTGTGGAATAGTTTATTTATCAAGTCACCACAATTTGTTTATCAAGTCACCCACTGATGGACGTTTGTGTTGTTTGCAGTTTTTGGCAATTATACAAATAAAGGTGCTATGAACATCAATGTACACGTCTTTGTGTGGATATGTTTTCATTTTTTTAGTGTCTATACCTAGGAGTGGAATGTCTGGATCATGTGGTAGGTATATATTTAACTTTTAAAGAAAAGTTATTTTCCAAAGTAGTTGTACCACGGTGTCCAACTACTATTACTATTAACAACAACAACAATAAAAACTGGGTGAAAATTTAGTATTTATGTTAATTCATTTATTCCTTCATTTGACAAATATTTACTGGGTACTGCTTTGTGCCGGACTCTGTTCTAGGCACTGGGGATTCAGCAGTGAACAAGGCACACAAAATTCCCACCCTCGGGGAGGTGATGTTTGACTTACCCTCTCTCAGCCCAGATGATTTGGTTTTCTAGGTTGGGACCACACACGTGCTGAGGAGCCAGATGGCCTGGTCCAAATCCTGGTTCTGCTATTTCCTAGCTATCTGGCCTTGGCAAGACCCCTTATCTCTGAGTCTTATTCTGTAAAAAGGGGGTGCTGATAATACAATCTTTACCTCCTAAGGTTGTGGCATTGTTGGTTTGCAAACTGGCCCCTGTACACAGAAGGCAAGGAGAGACCCAGGAAAGAGGCATGTCCAGATTGGTAGATGGCAAGTTTAAGAAGCAAGGGAAAATTCATACGAACTTTTTTCGTATCTTGGGCAGCCACAAGATAAGTAGATCTCCTTACCCACCTGCCAGAATCTTCAGAGTTTATATACAGAGGCCTTAACTGGGCTCAGTCACACATACCGTCGAGATGGTCTCAACAAAACCCTTCTCTCCCAAGGCTGTGTCTTTGGAACAGCTCCCACCGTGGGAAGAGTGGGCAGCGTACATTCCAAGGACAGGGGAGCGGGTGAGGAGACTCTGATTGCCCGGGCCCAGCTCTCAGGTCAACTGGCAGTCACGTGTGTCCTCTTGATGACCTCCGCCAACAGGCATACAAGCCACTAAGCATTAGCTATTATCTATGCTGGGGGGTGGGGGGAGCCAGAGAATAAACAGGCAAAACATACATTGTCCCTTAATGAGCGTGAAATAGTGGCTTATAGTGGCTTTGATTTGCATTTCCCTAATTATTAGTGACGTTTATTATCTTTCCATGTGCCTATCAGCCACTTGCATATCTTTTTTGGAGAAATATCTATTTAAGTCCTTTGCTCATTTAAAAATTGGATTGTAGGGAATTCCCTGGCAGTTCAGTGGTTAGGATCTCTGTGCTTCCACTGCCCAGGGGAGAGCTGGGGGCACCGGGCCCGGGTTCGATCCCTGGTCGGGAAACTAAGATCCCGCAAGCCATGCAGCGTGGCCAATAAATAAATAAACAAACAAATAAAATTGGATTTTTGTGGGGTTTTTGCTGAGTTTTAGGAATTCTATACGTATTCTGGATATTGACACTTTATGATTTGCAGATATTTTCTCCCATTCCGTGGGTTGATGTAACACTCTGTTGATTGTTTCCTGTCATGCACACTTTTAAATTTTGATGCAGTCCAATTAACTTTTTTTTGTTGTTGCCCGTTCTTTTGGCATCACACCCAAGAAATTATTGCCAAATCCAATATCATGAAGCTTTTCCCCTATGTTTTCTTCTAAGAGTTTTATAGTTTTGACATTTAGGTCTTTGATCCATTTTAGGTTAATCTTTATATAGGGTGTTAGATAAGGGTCCAACATCATTCTTTTTTGCACGTGGATATCCATCCAGTTTCCCCTATACCATTCGTTGAAAAGACTGTCCTTTCCCCACTGAATGATATGGACACCCTTGTCGAAAATCATTTGACCATACGTGCCAGGGTTTATTTCTAGAATTTGCATTTTTAACAAGTTGCTGTTGAAAACCATTGATATATAGTATCAGATTGTTGCAGGAAGGGGGACCCCTTCCAGGGCCCAAGAGAGGGCTCTTGTCTAATAGTCAGAAATGAATTGTCCGAGGAGAAATACACGCTGCAAAGCAAAAGACTTTATTGGAGAGAGGCATCCGGGTGGAGAGCAGCAGGGTTAGGGAACCCAGGAGAACTGCTCTGCCACGTGGCTCACAGTCTCTGGTTTTATAATAGGGTTAGTTTCCAGGTTGTCCCTGGCCAATCGTTTTTTTTTTTTTTTTTAATAAATTTATTTATTTATTTATTTTATTTAGGCTCTGTTGGGTCTTCGTTGCTGCACGCGGGCTTTCTCTAGTGCCGCGAGTGGGGGCTACTCTTCGTTGCAGTGCGCAGGCTTCTCATTGCGGTGGCTTCTCTTGTGGAACACGGGCTCTAGGTGCGTGGGCTTCAGTAGTTGTGGCTTGTGGGCTCTAGAGCCCTGGCTCAGTAGTTGTGGCACACGGGCTTAGTTGCTCCCTGGCATGTGGGATCTTCCCGGCCCAGGGCTTGAACCCCAGTCCCCTGCATTGGCAAACGGATTCTTAACCACTGCGCCACCAGGGAAGCCCTGGCCAATCGTTTTGACTCAGGGTCCTTCCTGGTGGCGCGCACATCACTCAGCCAAGATGGATTCCAGCGTCAGCGTTTCTGGGAGGTTGGCAGGATATATCATCACTTCCCTCCACCTTTTGGCCCCTCCCAAACTTTTCTGGGCTGGTTTTACGAGAGATACTATGGGCGGGCATGTCCTCCCTCCTTTCAGCCCCTCCCGAATTCTCCCAGTTAGTTTTCAGTGGCAGCACCTCGTTCTTTACTGGGACCTTCTGTTGTGAGACAACTCAGGCAAGCGGTTATCATCCTGCCTGGCCAAGCTGGGCGGTTTTGGTCAACGGCTCCCTAACAAGATTAACAATAAAACAGGAAGGGAGGCTGTACTTTCTGAGAAGTCATAGAAAAGGTGATAGTTGAGCAAAGCCCTGCAAAACACAAGGGAGTCAGACAAGCGTGCATCTGGGGAAGACGTTCCAGGTGAGGCAGGAGGGACGGGGGCAGGGCACAACTGTTAAAAGAATGACGCAGCCATTTGAGAATACAACAAAAACTAGTTAGAATCAACTAGGCCAGAGATGGCAGAAGATTTGACTTCCCATAAACCTTGAGCCCCATTATATGCTCATTGTAATACATAAGCATATGCTAAAAGACACACCCACAGGTGCCATGACAGTTCTGAGGCTGACCAAAAAAGGTCAAAAAGTGGGCAGTGGCCCAATTCGTGGAAACCCCTGCCCCTTCCCCAAAATAGTTAGAATATTCCTTCTACTCATTAGCATATGAAATTACCCAGCCTTTAAAAACCAACTACCCCCCACGCCACCTGAGATGGTCCACATTCTGCCTATGGAATGTGTATCTCTCTAAATAAAAAATAAAATAGTGTTTCTTGCAAACCTAATTTCTGGCCTGAGAGATAGACCTCAGAGATCTATTTTTAAAATTCCCTTCTGGCTGCCACGTGGGTGGGTATCGCAGAGGATCCCCAGGACTTGGAACCAGGAGGCAGAGGGAGGCTGGGGCTGGACCAGGATGGGGCTGTGGAAAGGGAGGATGGGGTGGGAGGGAGTGGGGAGAGGAGGGTGGAGGACGAGGCTCAGGCTTTGGCTGGCCTAGGGACCAGGGGATCGGGGGGCCCCCTGAGATGGGCACTAGAAGGAATGGGTTTCAGGGAGATGCTGTGGCCAGTTTGGGACACCGTGGGAATGGGAGGCCAAGAGGAGGCATCCAGCACGAAGCCCAGAGCTCCAAAGTGTAGCCAAAGCCCTAAACCAGTGATACCCCAAACATCAGCCATTTGGTTTCACTTTCCCATACTTTGCCTCGTATCCACGCATCACCTGTACGCTTAGCTACTTAATCATTTTCTTTAAATCGATTCACTGTTTTTTTTAAAAAATTCAACACATTTATTTATACAGGAAACATCATTTTACTCCAGGAAGTGGAAAACAGCCATGAATAGAATATAATAGTACAAATAAATCCAATGATTCAGCAAGGATCAAAAAGAGGTGGGGCTTCCCTGGTGGTGCAGTGGTTGAGAATCTGCCTGCTAATGCATGGGACACGGGTTCAAGCCCTGGTCTGGGAGGATCTCACATGCCGCGGAGCAACTAGGTCCACGAGCCACAACTACTGAGCCTGCGCGTCTCGAGCCTGTGCTCCGCAACAAGAGAGGCCGCGATAGTGAGAGGCCTGCGCACTGCGATGAAGAGTGGCCTCCGCTTGCCGCAACTAGAGAAAGCCCTCGCACAGAAACGAAGACCCAACACAGCAAAAATAAATTAATTAATTAATAAACTCCTACCCCCAATATCTAAAAAAAAAAAAAAAAAAGAGGTGCTGAAAGCATTGGGTAAAAAAGTTGTTGGGGGACAGGTTATTCACAGGGTCTCAATGTACCACCTACGGATAACATCATAATTCAAATGGGAAGAAATCTGACAGTCACTTCCTATTATGGGCTGAACTGTGTGTCCCCACCAAACTCGTATGTTGAAGTCCTAACCCCCAGTACCTCTGAATGTGACTATATTTGGAGAAAAAGCCTTTAAGAGGTGAAAATGAAATCATATGGGCAGGCCCTGATGCAACGTGAGTGGTGTCCTTATACGAAGAAGAGATTAGGACACAGACACACACAAAAGAAAGACCATATGAAGCAAAGGGAGAAAATGGGCACCTCCAAGCCAAGGAGAGAGGCCTCAGAATGAAATCAGCCCTACTGACCCCTTAATAGACTTCCAGCCTCCAGATCCATGAGAAAACAAATCTCTGTTCTTTAACCACCCAGTCTGTGGTATTCTGCTACAGCAGTCCAATCAGACTAATATACTCCTTAACTCAATGGGCAAACTTAGCATCACAGATCACGAGGTGCCTGATGGGAGGTACTGAGAAGGACCAAGCCTCACCTCCACAGTATTCTTCATTTAACTGCAGGACTGGAATCTAATCGTGAAGAAACATCAGACAAATCCAGCAAGTGGGGCTGTCCACAAGACATACTCACGCAGGATAGAAAGAGCTTCTACAACTCAACAACAGCAAAACAAATAACCCGATTTAATTATGGGCAAAAGACTTGAATAAACGTTTCTCCAAAGAAGATGTACAAATGGCCAGCAAGCATATGAAAAGATGCCTAACGTCACTAATCATTAGGAAAATGCAAGCCCAAACTACAGTGATAATCACCTTACACCCATTAGGATGGCTACTATCCAAAAAAGAGAAAAATAAGTGTTGGCATGGAGGTAGAAAATCAGAACCCGTGTGCATTCTTGGTCGGAATGTAAAGTAGTGCAGCTGTTAAGGAAAACAGCCTAGAGATAAACTGTTAAAAAATTAATTTTAATTAAATTAAAAACTGTTGTAAAACATTAAACATAGAATTACCATATGATCTGGCTATGCTACTTTTGGGTATATATCCAAAAGAAATGTAAGCAAGATTTCAAAAGATATTTGCACCCTCTTGTTCATTGCAGTATTACAATAGTCAAGAGGTGGAAGCAACCTAGTTGTCCACAGAAGGATGACTAGATAAACAAAATGTGATATATACAAACAATGGAATGTTATTCAGTCTTTTAAAAGATGGGGGACTTCTCTGGTGGTCCAGCGATTAAGACTCCACGCTTCAACTACCAGGGACATGGGTTTGATCCCAGGTCGGGGAACTAAGATCCCGCATGCTGTGTGGTACAGCCAGAAAGAAAGAAAAAAAAGAAAAGTTTAGGGCTTCCCTGGTGGCGCAGTGGTTGAGAGTCCGCCTGCCGATGCAGGGGACACGGGTTCGTGCCCCGGTCCTGGAGGATCCCACATGCCGTGGAGCTGCTGGGCCCGTGAGCCATGGCCGCTGGGCCTGCGCATCCGGAGCCTGTGCTCCGCGGCGGGAGAGGCCACAGCAGTGAGGGGCCCGCGTACCGCAAAAAAAAAAAAAAAAAAAAAAAAGTTTAAAAGATGGAAATCCTGTCCTATGCTACAACACGGATGAGGCTTGAGGACTTTATGCTTAGTGAAATAAACCAGTTCACCAAGAGACAAATGCTGTATGATTTCACTTACATGAGATATCTAGAGGTGTCAAAATCATGGGAACAGAAATTAGAACGGTGGTTGCCTGGTGCTGGGGGGAAGGGGAAATAGGAGCTGTGTTCAATGGGTAGTTTTAGATTTAAAAGATGAAAACGTTCCAGAGATCTGTTACACAACAATGTGAATATAGTTAATACTACTGAACTGCACACTTATAAATGTGTAAGATGGGGGATGTCCCTGGTGGTCCAGTAGTTGACTCTGAGCTTCCAGTGCAGTGGGTTCGGGTCGCATCCCTGGTTGGGGAACTAAGATGCCACATGCGGCATGGCCAAAAAACAAAAACAAACAAACAGACAAAGAAAAAAGTGTAGGGACTTCCCTGGTGGCGCAGTGGTTAAGAATCTGCCTGCCAATGCAGGGAACATGGGTTCGAGCCCTGGTTTGGGAAGATCCCACAGGCTGTGGAGCAACTAAGCCCACGACCCACAGCTACTGAAGCCCGCGCGCCTAGAGCCCGTGCTCCGCAACAAGAGAAGCCACTGCAGTGAGAAGCCCGTGCACCACAACGAAGACTAGTCCTTGCTCGCCCCAACTAGAGAAAGCCCGCCTGCAGCAACGAGGAACCAATACAGCCAAAAATAAATAAATAAAAATTTAAAAAAGATAAGAGCGTAAATTATATATTTTTGCTACAATTTAAAATAAATAAATACATATGTACATACATAAACACATAATAAATCAATGAAATTCTTGATGCCCTGCTTGCCCCGGAGGTCAGCTCCTTCTTACAGGACATGACCCCTCCCATCTCCTGGGGTCTGACCACCCCCCTCAGTGCTGTATGAACATAAGATCAGATACTGTGTCCTGCAGTCTCTCCAATCCCTTCTTCCTGCTTCACTGCCCAATGCAGCCATCCTCAAGGTTCTTGGCTTTCAAAAACAATTGTGAAAAAACTCTATTCCCTGGGACATTTTTCAGTTGACATCTAAAATTACAGCATTTTGATCATTATAAAATGTAAAATTTTAATGGCAATGCATCTCTTCATTAGATGGATTAAGAGGGATTTTCCTATTTTTCTAGTAGACAAATGTCCTTGTTGCTGGAATGAGGTTGAGTATTAATTCTACTCTTATTTTTCCTTTTCATTAATAGTGCTGAGACTCTGTAAGTTTCCTGGGGCTGGTGTAACGAATGACTACAAACTCGGTGGCTTAAAACAACAGAAATTTATTCTCCTCCAGTTCCGGAGGCCAGAAATTAAACATCAGTATCACTGGGCTGAAATCAAGGTGTCAGCTGGGCCACACTTGTTCTGCAGGCTCCGTTCCTTGCCTCTTCCAGCTTCTGGAAAGTGTTCCTTGGCTTGTGGCCACATCACTCCAATCTGCAAGGCCAACATTTTCAGATCTCTCTCTGCTCTGCCTTTATAGTGCCTTCTCCTGTTTGTGTCAAGTCTTCCTTTGCCTTCCTTTTATAAGGACACATGTGGTTGCATTTAGAGCCCCCCTTGATATTCCAGGATAATCCCTCCATTTTAATCCTTAATTTGGGACTTCCCTGGAGGTCCAGTGGATAGGACCCAGCGCTTTCACTGTCATGGGCCCAGGTTCAATCCCTGGTCTGGGAGCTAAGATCCCGCAAGCCTCAGGGCATGGGGAAAAAAAATCCTTAATTTGATAACATCTGCAAAGACCCCTTTCCAAATAAGGTAACATTCACGGATTCCAGAGATTAGGACATGGATATCTTTGCGGGGAGCCATTTTCAGCCTACCACAGAAAATGTGTTCATTGAACAAGTATTTATTGAACACCTACTGTGTGCCAGGCATTTGTCTAGGCACTGAGGATACAGCTATGAACAGAACAGAGATCCATAGCCCCCTGGAGCTGACGTCCTAAGGCTGTACTCACTGTCTAAAAATGGTAGCTACAGGCCCTGAGTGGCTATTGAGCACTTGAGATGTGCTGCAGTGTAAAACACACTGGAATTTGAAGATTTAGGATACACACAAAAAGAATGTTAAATATCTCAATAATTCAAAAATATTGATTACATGTTGAAGTGATATAATGGGTTAAATCGGATATGTTATTAAAGTTAAATTCACTCGTTTCTTTTTATTTTTTTTATTTTTATTTTTCTCTTTTTTTTTCTTTTTATTTTTTAATGTAGCTATGAGAGTATTTAGAATTACATGTGTAGCTTGTATTCTATTTCTATTGGACAGTACTGTCCTAAGGGGAGGGAGAAGATTATGGACAATTAACACAGTAAATAAGTATATTATATGGAATGATTGGAAGTGAAAGCTTCTATGGAAAAAAAAAAGATCAGGGTAGGGGAGTGTTTCCTATGGCTGCTGTAACAAATTACCACAAACTTAGTGGCTTAAAAAAACACCCATTTATTACCTGTTGCAGTTCTAAAGGTCAGATGTCCAAAATGTGTCTTAGGGTCTAAAATCAAAGGCTGAACTTGAGTGGACCTAGAGATTATCATATTAAGTGAAGTAAGTCAGACAGAGAAAGACAAATGTCATGTGGTATCACTTATATGTGGAATCCCTTCCCCCCAAAAAGATACAAATAAACTTATTTACAAAACAGAAAGAGACTCACAGACATAGAAAACAAACTAATGGTTACCAAAAGGGATAGCAGAGGTAGGGAGGGAGGGAGAGATAAATTAGGAGTTTGGGATTAATATATATACACTACTATATATAAAATAGGTAAACAACAAGGACCTACTGTATAGCACAGGGAACTATACTCAATATTTTGTAATAACCTATAATGGAAAGGAATCTGAAAAAGAATATATATATATACATAACTGAATCACTTTGCTGTACACTTGAAACTAACACAACATTGTAAATTAACTATACTTTAATTAAAAAAAAACAAAATCGAAAGCTGAGTTCCTTTTGGAGGTTCCAGGGGGAAATCCATTCCTTGTCTTTTTCAGCTTCTAGAGGATGCCTACATTGTTTGGCTCCTGGACACATCACTCCGACCTCTGCTTGCATCATCACATCTCTTCCTCTGAATCTGACCCCACTGCCTCCCTCTAATAAGGACCCTGGGGATTACATCGGGCCCACCTGAATCCAGGGTAATCTTCCCATCACAAGACCCTTAATTTTTTTTTTTTTTTGGCCGCACCCCACCGTATGCGGAACTTCCCCCACCAGGGATCGAACCCCCAGCCCCCACAGTGGAAGCGCAGAGTCTTAACCCCTGGACCACCAGAGAAGTCCAAGATCCTTAATTTAATCACATCTGTAAAGTCCCTTTTACCACTAAGGTAACATATTCACAGAGTATGGAGATTAGGGGGTGAACATCTTGGGGGGGCATTATTCTGTTTACCACAGAAAGGGCAAGCCAGAGAAGCTGTGGTTTTAGACAGGGGTGTCTGGAAGAGAGCCTCACTGAGAAGGTGACATCTGCCTAAAGATCTGAAGGAAGGGAGGGAAGGAGCAGTGTGGATATCCGGGAATGGCATTCCAGGAAGCAGGGACAGCCAATGCAAAGGCTCAGAGGTCTTCCCTCATACCCGTTTCCTTTTCCTGGGAGCCCCTCCTTCTTGCTGCCTCTAGTCTAAACTACAGGGGTCAGAAGTTGGTGCTGCCCTAGGTGCCTCCCGAATCTTGCTTGCGGAGCAGAAGGGTCTGAGACTCTAATCATCACTGGCCTCTTGCACAATCTCTATTGCCCATGGTTCCTCAAAGGGCAGCTTGGCCTGTGGGGAGAGGCAGGAGCCTGGGTCAGAAAGGCAACAGATCCAGCCCTCCCCTCCACCCGCAGTCCAGAGGGGCGATCACCTGGGCTTCGGTGGGGCTCTGTCTATGCAGCGTCCGCCTGCGGTGCCACTGGCGTAGGGAGGCCCGGGCCTCAGAGCTGAGCCCCTGGGGCGCGCGGCCCGTGTCGGGCTGGTAGTGGGCAATGTGGTACAGGGCCCCAAACCACGTGGTCAGGTAGTACCCGGCTAGGGGCAAGAAGGGGAGGTCAGCGCAGCCCCTTCAGGTTCCCTGGCCGCCTGCAGGCTCCCTGCAGGTTGACCGCCTTCCCTCCCGCTGCAGGCGGGCGGCCTAGGGCGCCCCCTCTTGGGTCCCGGCGTTCTGGGGCTGGGGCGTCACCCTCTCCTCGTAGCTCGTCCGGATCCAAGAGCTCCATGAGAAACTCCACGTCAAGCTGAGTCTCCCCAATGTCCGGACTCCAGATTAGTTCCTCTGTTAGCGCTGGCAGGAAGGCGTCGGCCCCCAGGGGCTCTAGGGGAGCCGGAGGACAGGCTCTGGGGTGGACGGGGCGTGCAGGCACCTTCCATCCGATCCCCAGGACCGCAAGTGCTGGCTGCCCTTCCACTTTGCCGGGCATGCAAACGCCCGTTACTAGATTCCCGCGGCCCGCGTAGACGCCTCCTGCTAGAGCATGCCATCTTCCCCTCGACGTGTGCACGGGAGCCTTCTACCTGGCTCCTGTAACCCTCAAGCCACTCCACATTCAGGTAGACTCAAGACTCCTCCTTTACCTTGGTTTTCGTCCCGAGCCAGGCCCTCGTAGACGTCACTGCACACCGCCAGCAGGAGCGACACCTTGCGGCGTGGGGCGCAGGCTGAGTGGAGGCGCGCCAGGCGCGCGTGGATGCGGCTTCGCAGGGCGGGGACGGGGCCCCGCCTCTCATGCCCCGCCCCCTGAGCTCCCGGAGGCCCCGCCTCCGCCCGCAGGGCTATCTGTCGCCGCCGCAGTTGCCGCAGAGCTGGGGCGCGGAGCGTGCGGAGTCGGGTCCACAGGGCCGGCTTCAGAGGCGCCAGCACCGCCCGGCACAGGGCCGCCTCCACCGCGGGGCCTGCAGGGGTTGAGATGGGTGAAGGAAGGGTCGCCAGACTGACCCACGCCTACCCTCTCTCTCCAGCGACCCACCCTCGCCAATCGCAACACCTTCCTAGCCTGTGGCCACCCACTTGTGTAGACTTAGGTGTGAGCACGTGTGGAAGGAGCCTGGGTGTGAACGAGCGCGTGGGAGAGAGAGTATGGCTGTCACACGTGTGTGAGATGGAGCAGTGGTGAACAGAATAGGTATTACTACATGTAGGAAAGGGCGTGTGAGTAGAAAAGGAAACAGGTGTGCACACAGATGGAGAGAAGGAAGTTGGGTGTGAACACCTATGTAGGGCCAAGAGATGGCAAACGTGAACCTGTGCGGGTTGGGAGAGTGGCCCTAAGTTCCCTCTCAGCCCTCCTCATTACCTAGATCCTCGTCCTTCTGGGAGGCCCCGGGAGCCCTGCTCTCAAAGACAGCCCTGACATCGGGGTCCTTTGCTAAGTGATCTTGGAGGTCAGCAAGGAGGTGCCGCATATCCTGAAGCAGCTCTGTGGCCGGGTCCCCAGGCCTGTGGGGACCTTCAGCCTCTGAGGTGAGGCGCACCCGAAAGCCCCGGAACTGCCTGGCCACGTAGCTGCCCCGGGCCCTGGCTAGAGCCCGGATGTGACGCGTGAGCGCATCCTCAGCTCCCTCTTCTTCATCTTTGTAGTCATCCTCCTTCTTCTCTTCCACCAGGCTGGCCAGAGCTGGCCTAGGATGGTGTACTTCTGGGCTGAGTGGGCCTTCCACCCAGGAGACCTGGTGAGGGGCTGGGGTCCTGGGGGCTGATGGGGAGAGAGGGTTGAGTTCCACAAAACAGTGGCGGCAGCTCCTTCATCCCTCAGGGGCCCGGGGCCCTGCTCATCTAACCTGGACCATGTCTCTCGGCAGTCTCTGGAGTTGTCTCTGGGGGCGTCTGCTCCATCTCCCACCCTCTGTGGGTCTCCAGGTAGAGCTTGTTCACCACAAAGAACACCCTCCCTGAGGTGTTGAGTTGGATGCTGCCAATCTGCAGAGGATCTGGGGGCCAGCAGAAGTGAGGTGTCCCAGGTGTCCAAGGGGCCAGCCTTAGTGTCCAGCTTCGTTACTGGAAGAACTGAGGCTTGGTCCCTGGCACCTCCTCATTCGGGCCCAGGAGTCGAGCACCCCCCCCCACCTTTCTCAAACCCCAGCCTTATCTTCCCTCGAACCCTGTAGTTTGGTCCCTCAAGTACCATCCTCCTGGACTAAGGAGGTGGAAAGGTGGCCTCTTCCTCCATTAGAGAATCATGCCTCACCTGTGTTTTGGTCTCCAGGCCCTAGAGTGGGAGGGGGCAAGAGCAGTGTTCTGGGCAAAACATCCCTGAGAAAAAATGAGGAGTCACAGTATGGGTGAGGTATCATAGGGAAGGATCCCCCTTAGCCCTTTTGAAAGGTGACCTGTACCTGCTGGCTGATAGGAAGGCCAGGAGATGGGGCAGGTCTGACATGCAGAGGTTAGAGGACTCCAGAGACACACCTGCGGGGAGAGGGCAAGGAGGAACAAGTTAGAAAACTCGAGGGGTAGCAGCCTTCTTTTCCCTGGGACTCTCTCTTCCCCAGTCCTGCAGGTCCCCCAAGAACCTTCAGAACAAGGAAATTTCTACCCTTGCAGTCCCTATCTTTTCCTGTGACTTTAGGCTTGCATTCCACTTATGCCACCAAATAGGATTCATTCATTAGACAAATATTTATTGAGCACCTATTCATTTTCAGGCACTAGGGATACAGTTGTCAAAAGGCAGATACATTCTCTGTCTTCCTGTAGTTTACCTTTTAGTGGAGGGAGACAAAAATGAATGAGTAAACAAATAAAGATAAGTGTATAATGTATTGAGTGCTATGAATGAAATGGAGTGATTGAAAGTGACCAGGGCTCTCATTAGCTGTGGTGGCCAAGGAAGATTACATTTCTACAGAGGCCTAAACGATGGAGACTAAACTAACCATTCAAGGAAGGGCATTCATGCAGGAAAAACAAATACAAAGGCCCTGAAGTTGGGACACATTTAGCATGCTCAAGAAACAGAGAAAACAGTGTGTCTAGAGTAGAGAGAATGAAGGGCTGTAGATGGAGAGGTGGGCAGGAGCTAATCATTCATCACCTTATAGGCCATGATGGGCTGTAAGGAGTTTAATGTTTATCTAAAGATGTTGCATGTCCTTTGCAGGGTTTAGGGCAGGAATGTATAACATCTGATTGATGTTTGAAAATATCACTCTGGCTGCCGTGTTCAGAATGGAAGAAAAGGGTGGGAGCAGGAAGACCAGAGAGGAGGCTACTGAAATTGTCTGGGCAAGAGGTGATGGTGGCTAGGATTAGGGTGATGGAGGTAGAGAGCATTGGGGAGATTCAGGAGATATTTTAGAATTAAAACTGACCAATCTTGGTGATAAATTTGCTGTGGACTGCAAACTTGGGGGTATAGGCTCCTCACCTCCAGGAAGTTTCAGGATCTGGTAGGTGTTGATTTCCCCTGGTGAAGGTCCTGTCCTCAACACAAGGACCTGTCTGGGATCATGTCCTATGACCAGGAAACTCTGGGGGAATGGAGGCAAAGTTCAGCTTGAAGAGGATTTGTGCCTGCCTAGCATCCATTGCCCTTATTTTGGGTTCCACACCTCAAATATCCTTTAGAAAACTCTCTTCTCTACTCCACTCTCTACTCTAGGTCCTGTGGGTGACTAACTCTCCGTCAAGCTCTAGGGGTGGGTCCATGACCTGACCTAGCCAATAGGATTGACAGTGTTCTCTGACCACTGTGATTGGTTCAGAGATGGGCACGTGCACCAAGCTCAGCCAATGGAAATCTTCCACAGGATTTTTGCTGGAGCTCTTTGGAAAGAGACCTCTTTTTACACTGAGGTTGCTAAGCTGGCGAGATGTGGCCCTGAGCTGGGGCCAGCCATCTCTCTAACTACAAAGAGAAAGCCTCCCTGAGGAGGAAACTGTGGTATACCTGTTAGTTGCTTTATCCAGATCTATTCCCTGTTCCTTGCAGAACTCCAGCTTTATTCAGGGCATTAATAGGCCCAGCCATAGAAGATGGATAATGATTGATGTAGGCAGTGGTTCTCACCTCTGTATAACTCCCAGGTGAGCTTTTAAAAATGTTGCTACCTGGGCCTTATCCGTATATTCTGAAGCAATTGTGAAGGCTTTTGTTTTTCCTAGTAAAAGAAAACAGTGCAACTGGTGCCTCCTTTCTGCCTTCCTCCTGCCTGGAATGCACACATGTGCTTGGGTCTGGGGCAGCCACTGGATGACCATGAGGGAAGTCCAGGAGAATTGCACAGAAGATGGCCTTGATGTCACCCGAGGAGCAGAACTGGAGCCTGCAGCTACCTTTCTGGTTATGTTAGAAAGATAAATGCCTATTTATCTAAGCTATTGTAGAACAAGTGTTTACTTGCATCCCCAAATATTTAGAATTCCCTGCAGTTTAAAGCAAAGCCAAGGGAATTCCCTGGCGGTCCAGTGGTTAGGATTCTGCGCTTTCACTGCTGAGGGCCCAGGTTCAACGCCTGGCCAGGGAACTAAGACCCTACAAGCCTTGTGGCAAAACAAAAACAAACAAACAAAAAAGGGAAAAACAGAAAAACAAAGCGAAGAAGTGGAATGAAGAGAAACGTATACATTGTCTGATGTTCAGGATCCAGACATTCCTGAAATTACTTTTACTTCTGGGCTTTTCAGTCATTTGAATCAATAAGTAGCCTTTCAGTTTGCCTGGTCTGTGTTGTGGTTGTCACTAGCAACCAGCAGGGTCCGAACTGATTCAGAGTGTCATGGGGAGGGTCAGAGAGGGTCCCCGGCTGTGAGCACTTACCCCTGGTGGCCACAGCTCCAGAAGGGCTTTTGCATCCTGGGCATCCAGCTCTGGGATCTGCCACACCCCCCATGTCCTCTGAAGGCGAAGGAGTGGCTCTGGGGTCCCAAGGACTCTTAAGGGGGTCTCACCTGCTCCATTCGCCTGTGATGGGATTAGTCTGGGACATGCAGGGACCAGGAGACCAGGGGACAGAGGAAGGCAGTTGGACACTGAGATGGGGTCAAAGGTACAGGAAGGGGAAGCCCAGGGGCAAAGGGTCAGAGATGGGGTTCTGGGTCCTGTGGCGGGTGGGAACTGGATGGAAGGGGCTTCTGAATCCAGGGGCAGGAGTTGGAGACAGCCCCAGCAGCCCTCACCTCTCCCCATCGGTGGGGCCTGCTGAGGCCTTGTCCTCTGGCCGTACCATCATCCTCAGGTTGCAGAAGGCCAGTGAGCCATGGTCTGGCCTCTGGCAGGGAGGAAGATAAGTCTATTTACAACCCGCATGGCAGAGACCTTGACCAATCAGAATGGACTTGAGACCCGTTGCTGTGCCAGGTATTAATTCTTTATTTGCTGGATGGTGGGGCGATCTGGGGATCCCAGGAGTCTTGAGTCTTGACGTCGTGGGGGAGGAAGATGACTCAAACTGATAGCTATTTACCAAGCGGTAGGGTAATATTTCAGATTATAACATCCGGTGCAGCCTTATGAATGTGGACCAGCCAACTAACAACCTTGTCAAAATACAGTGCCCGGAAAGGGGCTCTGCGCACAGCAGGCACTCTGTAACGGTGACAAATGTTATACCACATTTCCTCTCCCTCCCTTCCCAGACCACAGGGGAGCCCTCAGATATTTTCTCCCAACGTTTTGTTATGAGAGATTTAAAACATTCAGAAAAGCTGCAATCATTTTACAGGGAACATCCACATACCCGCTACCTAGATTTTACTATTATTCTTTTTGCTTTATCACACATCTGTCCCTCTATCCATCGGACCCCAACCCTTCTAACCAGGTAGAGAGTCCTACAGTGGGTTATCAGTTAAGGTGGGCATTCTAAAATATTTTCCCTGCAGCAGTCCCAGGAGTAGGAGTCCTAGGTCCATCCATGCATCCATCCATCCATCCGTGCACCCATACATCCAACAAATATTTATTGAGTACAGGCCCAGAGTAGGGGAAAAGGGTGCCTGAGGAAGAGGGTGATGGGCAGAATAGGCCCCTGCTCCCAGGGGCTTCCATTCTTCTTGGGGTGGGTACAGGGGATGGAAAATAAACAGCTAAACAAATCAATCAGCCCACTGACCAGAAGCCCAGGGTATTAGGAAGTGGGGGACAGAGAGCAGGTGCCCTGGCCAGGGGAGAGCAGTCAGGAGGGGTGGGGGGAGGGAGACAGATGCTTGCCTGGGTCCCATGAGAAGGGGAGAAGGAGATGGGTGGTGCTGGGCAGGATGGGATGGCGGCAGCTGCCTGATACCTCAGGGAGGCAGTGGGTCAGTGGGGGGGTGATGATGCCAGCTGCTCAGTCCCTGGGGACCCCTACCTGTTCTCCGAGGGGAGGCCTGGAGTAGCAGGAAGTGAAAGTGTTCCTCGCAGAGAGAGGAAGCTGAGTGGGCAGGGGGAAGAGGCGGGGCTGGGGGTATTTGAAATCGACCCTCCTCCCTCTTTCCGGGGGCTCAGGCCTTAGGTGACCGGGCTCTGGAGGAAGGGACCCTGGCAGTCTGGGAGTCCAGGGGTAAGACCCATGAGGCTCCCACGGCCCCAGGAGTCCCCTCTCGGCACCCTTCGGCACCCTTCACCCTTTCTCATGAGAGCCTGTGGATGTTCTTGTTTCTTAGGGGCCCAAGGTCTAGTCCCTTCCTCCGGCAGCTTCCCTGTGGGCCCGCAGGAAAGAACAGCGAGGCCAGACAGCTGATGGTTAGTTGTTTTTTGTTTTTAATTTGTCTCTAATAAGCGACACCATCTGCCCACCCCCGTCTGGGAAGCGGGTCCCGAGTTGGGGGGCCTGGCACCCACTTTGGGAGTTGTAGGCAGAGACTTGGGAGGCCTTGAGGCTTGGACCCCCCCACTGGGTGTGAGTTACGTCTGGAGGGCGCACCTCCCCACCCAGGGTAGGTTAGACTTCGTCGACTTGGCCTCAAGCCCCTGGGAACAGTAGAGAGCATGGGGGCCCTGGGGCTCTCGTCCTGGGACAGTTAGCAGTTTGGAGGTACCCCTGGCCCCCTGAGCAGTTAGAGATTAGGGGAGGCTGAACCTTGGCCCTAAGGGTGATCAGGGGCTGCGGGCTGTTAGAGACCAGCTGCCCAAGCCTCAGCCCCTAAGAATGTTAGAGATTCGCCGGGCTCAGGGGTGCTGGGACCCCAGTTTTGGGAGGGAGTAGTTAGTAGATTGAGGAAATGTTCTGAGCTCCCCAGAAAAGAGCTGTAAGTTAGAGGGGGCCAGGCCTGGTTGGGGCTCAGCTGTCCCAAAGCTGGGCGTCCTGCCATGGAGATGCGGCTGTCACTGGGGTTTCTCTCCCTCCGTGGTCCTGGCCTCCTCCTTGGCAGGAGGTGGAGACTTCCTGGAGGAAGCTGAAGTGGTGGGGTTGGGAGCCCCTGACCCCGACTGGGCATCTATGCTGGCATGCTCCTTCCGGACAAGGTCCTCCAGTTCCTTCTGCAGGGGACAAAGTTCACAGAGGTCAGAGGTCATCATGCATCATAAGGTCAGAGGACCTGTGGGACGGGGGTCCAGGGACTGGGCTCAGGGTGGGCGGGGGTGGCCCAGGCTCCTCACCTTCCATCCGAGGAGGTCGGCAAGGGCCAGGCAGCCCTGGTCGCAGTCACCCAGCCAGGCCACGTCCCTGTGGGCGGGTGAGAGTCAGAGCTCCCAGGCTTGTCCCAGGGCCCTGCCGGCTCTGCCCTGCCCTGTGCCTCCGTGCCCTCCCTCCCACCTTGGCCCTGTCCCTTGAAGGCTCCACTGCCCCCGCACTGCCGCGGGAGGGCCTCACCTGTAGGCCTTCTTGGAGTCGAAGTCCATGCCTCCTCCGAGGCCCATCATCATCCCGAGGAAAGGGTCCATCTGTGGGGAAGGGGGTGGAGTCGGGGGGAGCTAAGAGCACAGACCCTGGAGCCAGGTGGCTTGGGTTGGAATCCCAGCTCTGTGACTTTGCTCAAGTGGCCTGGCCTCTCTGAACGTCAGTTTCTTGCTCTGTAGAGTGGGGGTGATCATCAAACCCACTCCCAGGGTTGTACTGTCAGCGGGTTAATACAGAGGAAATGCTTAGCACGGTGTCTGGCACACCGTACGTCTTTTGCCTGTTGGAGAAACATCTGTCCCCAGGAGGGAGCCCCTGCCTGGGAGTGAAGCTACCTCAGGAAAAGAGAGATGAGAGAGGGAGCGGGTAACTCCTGACAGAACTGCTGCAGGCCCAGGGGCCAGCTAGCCCTCACTCTTCAGTCACGGGAAGCACGACATTCTCGTTTTGGCTTAAGCCGCTTTGAGCTGGGGTTCTGTCACTCGTTCAAAAGGGTGAATGAGGGACTTCCCTGGTGGAGCAGAGGTTAAGAATCTGCCTGCCGATGCAGGGGACACGGGTTCGAGCCCTGGTCCGGGAAGATCCCACATGCCGCGGAGCAACTAAGCCCGTGTGCCACAACGACTGAGCCTGTGCTCTAGAGCCAGCGAGCCACAACTACTGGGCCCGTGTGCCACAACTACTGAGCCCGTGTGCCACAACTACTGAAGCCCGCGCACTCTAGAGCCCGTGCTCCGCAACAAGAGAAGCCACTGCAATGAGAAGCCCGCGCACCGCAACAAAGAGTAGCCCCCACTCGCCACAACTAAAGAAAGCCCATGCGCAGCAACAAAGACCCAACGCAGGCAAAAATAAATAATAAATAAATTTAAAAAAAAAAAAGGGGTGAATGACACAGAGGCCTGTGGAATCTTGGAGTCAGGGCAGCCTGGAACCTGAACACTATGGATTCCTTAGGTCTGAGCTGAGGGGTCCAAAGTATCGGGATCCTCCAGAGACCCGTCCCCTGGTTCCTGAGGAGGCTGGGGGGAGGCAATGTGGGGCCCCTGTGTGGGGGTGGCAGGGTGTGACTAAAAGGACTCACCTGGCCAGTCTTCTCCTTGTTGATGAGCAGGCGCGGGGTGGAGAGGGGCGCCCTGGTGGAGGGCGAGCTGAGTGGTGAGGGCCTGTCCCGGCTCCCCCAGTCCCCAGCAGCCCCCCATAGCCCCGAACCCCAACCTACTTGCTGATAAGGGATGCGAAGGGCTGCACCTGCAGGGAGGTGCCCATGATGATGAGGAGGTCCACCTTCAGGAAGTCCTGTGAAGGGGGAGCGGCCAGTGAGGCTGGGCTGCGGTCCCCGGCCCCCGCTGCAAGCCCACCCGCAGCTACCTGGGGAAGCCACCTTCCCCAGGGCAGGACCCAGGCTGCCCCTGCGTGGACCGAGATGGGGGGCACGGCGGGTATACTTACTGACTGCAGGCAGGAGAAGAAACGCGCTGGGAGGTTCTCGCCAAAGAACACGATATCTGAGGTGGAGATAGATGGACAGACAGACACAGGGAGAGATAGAGACAGTGAAAAAGCAGGGGGGAAGAGACAGGGAGGGAGAGAGAGGACAGGCAGGAGCAGAAGGTGGACCGCAGGGCTGGGACGGGAGTGTGGAGCGCTGGGGACAGACTAGGGGCTATGGTACCCACTCTCCCTGGGGCAGACTCCGGGCACTGGTCAGGGAGAGAGGGTGACGGGGGTGGATGGACGGATAGGGCGCGTGGCCTTCTTGGGAAGGGGTTAGTGGCTGAGGGGGTCCCAGCCTGAGTCTACCTTGGTTGGTCCCCGGCCCCAAGGCTCACCAGGCTTCACCACACTCCGACATTTCTCACACTTTGGAGTCACCTCGGAGAAGATCTTCTCTGAGTGTGGGGAACGGGGTGGGAGAAGAGGAGGTAAGAGGCTTTGGGCTGGGGCTGCAGCCTGCCTGCCCACCCCATCCTTCCTTCACTGTCAACACAAACACACCTCAGTCACCGGGCGGGCCTCCTGGGGTGTTTGCCCTGCTCAGGAGGGACCTCCCTTCTTAGACAGCTGTCCCTCCCCCGCCCCCAACATTCCTGGGGTGGCTCCCAGCACCAGCCTATAGCTATTAAATGAACAAACAAACAAATGAGCAGACACTCGCCCCTAAAAGGGGCAGCTGGGTTCCACCAACCCCCGACCTGGGGGATCTGGACTTGGGAGTGAAGCTCGTCCAGTGGGTCTTTGAGGGCAGCCCTACTTCACCGTGGGTCAGAGAGGCCTGGTAGGTGCCAGGCCTAGCGGCAGAGAGGGAAGAATTATGCAGATGATGCTGGGACGGGGACAAAACCTTAGGTGCAGCTGCTTCCCACTCTTGGGCTCTGTGACAGACACACCCCTGCCCCCACGCACACCCCATGCTTATGACAATCGTCCTCATTGCCTATTGATTAAGGAAGCTTGAAAGCATTCTGTCACTTGCAACCCACAGAATCCTGGCTTGTTCATTCAACTATTCACTCATTCCTTCAACAGATATTTACAGAGCACTGCTTTAAGGTCTGTCATTTACTTGAGAATATTTTTGCATTGACAGTACATGACATTTTGCGGGTGATGCTTGTGCTACTGCTGTAAGAGAAACATAATGGGGTAATGTTAATTGTCCATCACCCCCAGCTGCGTGCACTTGGGCTATTCAGGAATCCTCACCCCAGGGGCGGGCAGCTGGCATGTTGTCAGAAGGGCCACACTCCAGGGGCCCTACTATCAGCGCTGCAGCTGTCCTTATCACACAGGGACACCAGAGGCTTTGTGAAATCGGCATAAAGAACGTCAGAAATGGGTTTCCATGGATGAAGTAAGTGGCTTCTTAATTAGCACAATGGATGTCAGAAATCAGCTCTCACTGGCATTCAGGAAATGTGGATTGGCTGGATTTTTTTGTTCCTCCTTCTCTTTTTGGACACTCTGCCCAGGCAAGAACAGGGATGAGGACTTTAGCAAGCCCTGGAGTTTGCATCCTTAAGGACAGCCCCCAGGCTTCATTCCTAACCAGGGCTGTGCCCAGCTTCACACGCCACGGCCTCTGCTCGTCGGAATCCAGCTAATGGGCCGGTTGAACCCTGTGCCTCTGGGGCAGTGCTGGCCGGTATGCTGGTTAGAGCCACATGTGACTTTTAAATTTTAATTAATACAAATTAAAGAAAGTTAAGAATTCAGTTCCTCGGTCACATTAGCCACATTTTAAGAGCTCAACAGCCCCATGTAGCAAGTGGCTGCCGTGTTGGACATTCCCCTCACCCCAGAAAGTTCTCTCAGATACTTCTGCTCTTCTTGGAGTGTAGCTGCGCTTGCCTGGATGAGCCCCTCATGTGAGACGGGGTCAGAGCGCCCAAAGGACAAAGAGCTAGGTTTCGTGACCTCACAGAACAGGTTGTAGGACCACGTGGGGGCCTGTCTGCTAACGCACGTCTCTGTGTCTGGAGTCTGCATCCATCATAACCTGGCTGTGAGGTGGTGTCGGGAGAAATGAACCCCCACTGCCACCTCCAATCTTTGGGGGCTGCCATTATCTGCTAAAAAGAGCTGCAGAGCTGTGCAGGACAGAGCTGGCGTCCGCGCGTGGAGACCCTGTCCCTGGCGCTGGGGAGCAGACGGGACGGGAGGCCTGCCCTCGGGGATAATAACCTCCAGTCCCTCACCTTTCATCCAGCTTAGCGTGTACTCCTGCCGGCAGACGGGGCTGATGCAGTGAGACGTGTAGAAGGTGCCGTGGGCCTCCACCAGGTCCTCGGCCTCCAGCCCCGCCACTCGCTCCAGGGTGTCTATGTTCTGGAGGGAGAGATGGAGGAGAGAGGGTCAGGAGCGAACCACACCCCCCAAGGGGCAGAAGGCATAGCCAGGAGTTGCGGCTGAGAAAAGCAAGTGGGACAGGGGAGAAGGGAGGGAGGGAGAAGCAAGGGGCAGGGTGTGTCTAAAACTCTTCTGTTCATCCTGATGGTGCCTCTGAAAAGGTAAGTCATGGACACTTAAAGGCAGGGGCCCAAACTCAAATCTCTATGAGCCCAGACCCACTGCCACCAACCAGCCCTGGCAAATTTGGGCCACTTTGCTTCCGTTTTGCTGCAAATGTGTTTTGTTAGAACCAGACACTCTAGTGGCACCTGCCAGAAATTTGGTGAAATAAACGTACAACTCTCCAGTGTCTCCACTGTAAACGCAGCCCCCTCAGATATGGCATCCTTGTGCAGTACCCAACCTGCACAGCAGTCTGTGGCAGCCCTGGCCAGGCATTAACATAAATCAATGAATCAGGAGGGTTTTTTGGGTTTTCATCACACTGTTTTCCTACTTAAACTTACTATGATCTGCTGCATTGATAGTATATTAACTTGTAGTCTTTTCAGACAGAGATACTTTCCTTATTCAACAGGCAAGAATATTCTTCTCTTTCACATAGACACTTGCGCTTTCTCCAGCCCCTCCGGAGCAGCTTTTGTTTGCCCACGAGGAATGCTGCTGGGGCAGGTGCTGCTGGAGGACACTGGCAGACGTTACAGAGATGGCCGGGCATATGCAGCCCACAGCTGACCCGACGAGGTTTCCTGGGGGCTCCGTGAACAACTGAGAGGGTTCCCTTGCAAGGGCAGACAGCCCCAACTGCCCTCTCTGCTCCCAGCCAGCCATCAGTTTATCCCCAACACATGCAGACAAGAGTCACTGTTCCCAGACTCTCTGTGGCTTTCCCTCTCCCCCCTTTACTAGAAATGCTAGTCTTGCCTTTGTTTCTTGACTTAGTTACCAAATCCCTAACACGTAAGTAAGCAGTGTGCATGCATATAACTAAATGGCACGTCAAAGGTCTACCTACATGCCTCTGTGTTACCCTTTGATGTCACTTTTTTTTTTTTTTTTTTTTTTTTGCCACTCTGTGCGGCTTGCGGGACCTTAGTTCCCTGGCCAGGGATCGAACCCACGCTCTCAGCAGTGAAAGCACAGAGTCCTAACCACTGGACCACCAGGGAATTCCCTTGATGCCACTTTTGATAGAGAAACCACAAACAAACAAAAATGAATGCGGTCAACCCGTATGTACTGGTATGAAGGGATCTCTCCAAGATGTTAGAAGGCCCAAAGCACAAAGGCAGTGTGTACAGGATGTGAAAAAATCAATATATGAATTTGTGTATTTGCTTGCCTAAGTATGGAATATCTTCAAAGGAGACCCAAGAAGTAGGCAGCAGCCGTGGCCCCCGGGAAGGGAAGCTGGGGCTGGGGAATATGGCCCAAGAGGTTCGCTATAAAGGCCAAGCAGCAATGAATGCATGGCAACACACAGCAACTGACGTCTGGCCTCAGCATCAGGCAGGAAAGAGGTCATGGTGAGGAGGCGGGCCCTGGGCAAGGTGGGCAGCGGCCACTCAGCTCCAGCCAACCACTCTCCCCACAGAAAGCCACCCAGGGTACAGCCAGCTCTTCCCGATTTTCAAGAGGAGCCTGATGTCTGGGTTTTCATCTGCAATCTCTTGAATTTTAAACCTTGGCTCACTTCTGGTTTCAAGACATCACGTCTCTGACATGCTTTTAAAAAGCATGAAGCTGGGACTTCCCTGGTGGCACAGTGGTTAAGAATCCGCCTGCCAATGCAGGGGACATGGGTTCGAGCCCTAGTCTGGGAAGATCCCATATGCCACAGAGCAACTAAGCCCGTGTGCCACAACTACTGGGCCTGCGCTCTAGAGCCTGCGAGCCACAACTACTGAGCCCACGTGCCACAATTACTGAAGCCCGTGCGCCTAGAGCCCGTGCTCCGCAACAAGAAAAGACACCACAATGAGAAGCCCGCGCACCGCAACGAAGAGTAGCCCCCGCTCGCCGCAACTAGAGAAAGCCCACCTGCAGCAACGAAGACCAACGCAGCCAAAAATAAAATAAATAAATAAATAAATAAAAATTTTTAAAAACAGCATGAAGCTGCTATGTGGGTGCAGATATGGAAGGATCCTCCAGACAGGGCTTGAATGAAAGAAAGCCAAGTACAAACCCTATGTATGATGTAAATGCCATAGATATAGATTTAAAAGAGCGATAAGCTGGTTTGCTGAGGAGATCACAGTGACTTGAACGAAGGCGACAACTGTTCTCATGTTTGAATGGATACTTGTGTCTTGAGATAAAAATAGCATCGCGCGTGGCTTCGAAAGTGCTGCATCGTCACAATTCAGAAAGACGTGAAGACAATGTGTTCCAGAAAACTGGGTCAGTGACTCAAAAAGTGGCTGAGGTTAAAGAAGAGGGTGATGAGTTTAAAAAAAAAAAAAAAAGTTTCGTGAAACATGAGACTGGAAAAATTTTTTCCACCTTTGTCTATGTTACGTAACGCGCCATTTTGAATACGTATGCGTGCTTAAATCCACACATGAAGAATTGCAACTGGGGGGAAATGCCACCACATTTCACGCTGACCTCACAACGCATTGGTGTTGGCTTTTGTCTAAAAATAGCCTACAGCTGGTGTGCTTTCGTGGTTGGGGCAGGGGGTTCTGCCTCAGACAGAGCTGGGAAGCGAGCCCTTTGAGCAGCCCCCATGAGCCACCTGGTCCCGGGCCTGGGCTTCTCGTGCTGGGACCCCTGTGATCTCATCCTTTCTGGAGGGTTTAAACATCGTCTATCTGCTGCTCTCCAGCTCGAGTCCAGACTCCTGTGTCCAGCTGTCTGCCCATGTCCCCAGGTGGTTGTCTAATGGGCATCTCAACCCCGACATGCCTTCAGCCAAGCTCCTCCTCTGCCCCCCACGCCTGCACGTCCCACCATCTCAATAAAAGGCAGCAGGTGCTCAGGCTGAGAGGGAGCCAGTCATCCCTGACTCCTTTCCTTCTCTCACGAATCGTTTCACATTCAACCCATTGGCAAGTCCTGCCAGCTCCACCTTCAAAACGGGTTCATAAGCCGCCCACTTCTCCCCTTCGGCGGCCCCCTCCCTGGCCCAGCCTCCATCCTCTCCTGCTTGCAACATCATTGCAGCCTCCTCCCCGGTCTTGGTACCCGCCCCCCACTGCTCCCACAGTCTGCCCCCCTCACGCAGCCAGAGGGACCCTGTGAACACCTGGGTCAGGTCACGTCCCTGCCCTGCTCAGAGCCCTCCTGTGATTCCATCTCACTCAGGGGAAGGGACAAAGCCCTCCCTGTGGCCCCCAAGCCCCCACACGGCCCACCCCTGTCACCTCCCTGACCTCGTCTCCTCCATCTTCTCCTACTACTGTCCTCCCTGCTCACTCAGATCCAGCTTCTTCTTCTTCTTCTTTTCTCTTTTTTAAAATATTTATTTATTTGGCTGTGCTGGCTCTTAGCTGTGGCATGTGGGATCTAGTTCCCTGACCAGGGATCGAACCTGGGCCCCCTGCATTGGGAGCGTGGAGTCTTAACCACTGGACTGCCAGGGAAGTCCAGATCCAGCTTCTTGAACACGCCAAATGCAGCCTCCCCTCAGGACCTCTGGACTGGCTGTTCGCTTTGCCTGGAATGCACTCTCCCCCGACAGATGATCCCGTGGCTCCCTCCCTCCCCTCCTACAGGTCTCTGTTTAAATGTCCTGCTTCTCAGTGAGGCCTTCCCTGACATCTTGTTCACTACAGCACCCCCGACCCGGCACACACAGAGCTTGAGTCCCCTTTCCTGCTCAGCTGCGCGCCATAGACCTCTCAGCATCAGCGTAGATACGCAACTCACCCATCTCGTCCGTTGTCTCTCCCCACACTACAGTGTCAGTTCCAGGAGGGCAGGGATGTCTGCTCCCTCCGTTCACTGCCTGCAGGGCCTGGCACTGGGTTGGCACTCAGTAAACATTGGGACAGAAGCTTACAAACAGGTTTGCCAGCAGGGCTATGGTGAGGATTTCATGAAGGCACTTGGCTTCAGGTGAGCTGTTCGTATCAAGTCTGAGTCACATCTCATGGAAAAAACTGACTCTCTGGGAAGAAAGGTCAGGTTTATTCTGAGCTGGGGCTCCTGCTGGAAGGAGGAGGCCATCCCCTCCCCCGCCAGCCCTGGGTGGGAGCACCTACCCCACTTGTGAATTCCGGACCTGCAAAGATTTCATCCTCCCCCTGGTGGCAACTTCTGAGGCTGCAGGCTCCCGATTGCCAGGCGCAGGAAGAAAATAATAGAACACCTATTTCTATCCATGTGTTCTCTCTCTATTTTATAATTTTGGGTTCTGAGGTATGAATTAGAGCAGGCATGGTATCAGGGCTATAGTACATCATGTAATTTGAATACGTACTTACGAAACAAAGGTAGAGGTGCAAACATTTTTCACTATTAGGGGTGCGAGATCCTAAAAGGCTCACCAACTCGGAAGCCAACAATGTGAGCTGTCCTTCCCTGAGGACACCCCGGCGAGGCCCTCCGCCAAGCACCTGACCTGTATGAGCCACGGCCCCACGGTACGCACAAGGCCTTTGTGCAAATTACAAAAGGGTGTCCCAGGACTTCCCCGGTGGTGCCGTGGTTAAGACTCCACACTCCCAATGCAGGGGGCCGGGGTTCGATCCCTGGTTGGGGAACTAGATCCCACATGCATGCCACAACTAAGGAGCCCACCTGCTGCAACTAAGGAGCTGGTGTGCCGTAACTAATAAGCCAGCAAACCGCAACTAAGGAGCCTGCCTGCCACAACTAAGACCCAGCACAGCCAAATAAATAAATAAATAAATATATTTTTAAAAGGTGCCCCACAAAAAAAAAAAAAAAATAGTGCTCTTTCCTTAAGAGTTTACAGCTACCAGCCGGAAAATTGTCAGGTGTAGTGATCATATTAGATCAACTCAGTTTGGAGTCATCTGCTGGAAAGCCCTGTCAAATATGAAATTTATGGTGCCAATAGTGTCTGCTCAGAGAAGTACTCCTGGGATGGCCCTGAGGGAGGTCACTGCCACACCACCACAGGCCTGAGAGGGCAAAGCTGTTCTGGCCTCTGTTTTATAGAAAGGGAAACTGAGGCTGAGAGAGGGGACGTGAGTTACTGCAGGTCACGTGACAGAGAAGCCGTGGCCTGAGCTCTCGGGCCCCTCCAGCCCTTGCTCTTCCTCCCAGCATGCCCGCGGTCCCACCTACCTGCGTGTAGCAGCGCAGGAGCAGCCCTTTCTCCTTCAGCAGGCGGATGAAGTAGTGGCAGATGGTGGGCTGGAGGGGAGCAATCATGACAGTGCCGATGAAGACGGAAGACACTGACCGCGCACCGCCGTGTGCCGGGAACCGTTCTAGGCACCATGCCTGTTTTCCCTCACGGAATCGTCACACCGACCTCGCGAGGTGTGCACCTTTGTTATCCCCATTTCACAGGTGAGGGAACTGAGGCACAGAGAGGGTGACTGTCTTGCCAGAGTCACCCAGGTTGTGGAGTTGGGGTTTGCACAGAGAGGACTGGCTCTGGAGTCTGGGCTCTTGCACGTATCGTTAACTCATTTAAGCCTCACGACAACCCTTCTCGTGGACTATTATCAGCTTCATTTTACATAAGGGAAAACTGAGGCTTGCAGGATCTCAGTTCCCCAACCAGGGACTGAACCCGGCACAGCAGTGAAGGCCCGGAATCCTAACCACTAGGCCAGGGAACTTCCCCAGAGCCCACGTGTTTAATGGCTATAATATTTGTCTGAAGGGCCCTGGAGGGGGCTTTCCCATGCCTGCTGGCCCCCAACCTTTCCTGTCACCGCCTCCACAAAAGAGAGCTCACCTTGAACTGCCCAGGATAGAGTTCCTTGGCGAGGGCAAAGAAGGGCTCTGGGTGTTTCTGTGGGAGAGAGAGCCGGAGGGCAGGTGGGCACCCAGATGGCCCTGGTGAGATGAGAGCTGGAGAGAGGCGGCCACGCCTCCACCCCCCACCCCCATTACAGACGTTCCTCCCTGCAGGACACGTACCTTGAAGTAGCCAATCTCAAAGATGGCCTCCGGGTAGGGAAGACGGTATTTCTCCAGGTTGGCGTAGAGGCCCGTGTTTGGGGAGCGGAAGTCAGGGATGCCCGCCGCTGGGGGAGGAGTGGCAGCGGGCATTCAATCGATGAGGGACCTTGGCCCCTTCTCTACCACACTGACCCTCCCAGGCAAGGGCCCCCATACAGCTCCTCCCCAGCTCTTCGAAGGGGCACCCCCAACCAGGGAGTTCTCTTGGGGGAGAGGGGCACTTACAAGTGGAGATTCCAGCTCCCACCAAACAGATAACCCTGCGACCTGGAGGAGAAGAGTTTATGCAGCGTGGGTTTTTTGTTTTTGTTTTTTTTCAGTTTACGTTTGTTTACCGTTGTAACATTTTGTTTTGAACATCAAACACTGCTCCAAAATGTGACCATTTATCTTAAGACAGTTGTCTTTGCCATAAACTAAGTACTGAGCTGGTGTTCACAATGAACTTCTGACAGCTTAAAAAATTATTAGTGGCTCTGCTGTCTAATAATCAAATATATCATCACAGACTGAATGTAATGATTACATTAAAAGACCAAAGTTTCCCCTTCCCTTTCTTACCCTTAAATAATACCACCCACCACAGTCCCTGAAGCCGTTTACTCTGTGTCTGGCCCTGGGGCAAGCATTTCAGATCGCTGAATGGCTCTCCCAACCATTTCAAGGAGGGAGGTGTTAACATCCCACTTTATAGATGAGGAAACTGAGGCTCAGATAGGGGAAGGGGTCACACAGGTGACTGAGGGAAGAGCCAGCATGGGGTCAAAGAATCCACTGTTTGAAATTACACCAATGGGGACTTCCCTGGTGGCGCAGTGGTTAAGAATCCACCTGCAATGCATGGCACACGGGTTCGAGCCCTGGTCTGGGAAGATCCCACATGTCACAGAGCAACTAAGCCTGTGTGCTACAACTACTGAGCCTGTGCTCTAGAGCCCGCGAGCCACAACTACTGAAGCCCGCGCACCTAGAGCCTGTGCTCCGCAAAAAGAGAAGCCACCACAACGTTCTCATGCGCAGTGCAACAAACTGCAAGTAGATAAACCCCACGCGTAGCAACGAAGACCCAACGTAGCCAAAATAAATAAATAAATTTATATTAAAAGAAATGAAATTATAGCAATGTAGTAAGATTCAAGAGAAGGCCACTTGGAGAGAAATTTCTCCTCGCAAGATCTAGACAAAAATGCATGAGATCTTAGTGAGAGGGGTGGGGTGGGGGGTTCTCCCGGAAGAGCTGCAGGTTACTGTGAAAAAAATCTCTGGCCACCCCTCATCTTTTGGACATAATCTTGGATGGCCATCTATTTCTAGCATATGATACACATTCCTTCATCCTATTCCTTCCCTCCATAATCAAATGCACATCAGCCGCCGGAAGTCTGGTAATTTTCAGGTGAAGACCAAAGACTGGCCACTCTCAGCCCATGCCCAGTGAGCAGCAGAGTGGATAAGGGCTTCCAATCCTAGTTCTTCTGCACACCAGCGGGGGCGTCTTAGTTCAGATCACCACTCTGGGCTTTAGCTTCCTGCTCTGTAAAATGGGTATAATCACAGTACTGACCTTGCAGGGCTGTTGAGAGAATGAATTCATCCCTGTGAAGCTTAGATCAGTGCCCAGCACTGATGATTCTACAAGTCACTCGTGCTCAACTTCTTTAGCCCCACGATTCGTACACCTATAAGCGCTTTGCTCCCCCATCGTCACCAGCTTTCAGAGAAGAAGATGGGGAGGCGTGGTAGGGGTGGCATCACTTCACAAGCACGTGGGGCTGTGCAGAAATAGCCCAGCTGACTCTTCAGTGGCTGGCTGGCTGGCAGCCCTGCCACGCAGCACCCTTGGCATCTGCCCCTCAGCTGATGGACAGACACGGGTGTGAGGCGCCTGTGAACCGGGCGCCTCTGGGGTGTTCTGTGCAAAGGAGGACAGCAAGGGTGACAAAGGCTGCGGCCTGCTACAGCCACAGCCCTTGGCTTTGTCTCGGAATGCCATTGGACTCGGCCCAGTGGACCCACCAGGGGCCATGTGGAAGGGAGCGTGCGCCCTGGATTCAGGCGGCCTGGCATCGAGCCCTGATTCTGCCTCTTGCCAGAAGGGTGACCCTGTACCCAGTCACAGTCTCTCTGCGCCTCAGTTTCCTCCTCTGTCCAGATCACTCCTCACAGGTATCATGTGAAGATCAAAGGAGGGGACACCTGTCAAGTGCTTAGCCCAGTGCCTGGCAAACAGCGGGAGCTCAATTCATTGTTATTATTATTTTTATATTTTTAAGATTTTTTTGGTGTGGACCATTTTTTTGTTTGTTTGTTCGTTTTGTGGTACACGGGCCTCTCACTGTTGTGGCCTCTCCCGTTGTGGAGCACAGGCTTCGGACGCACAGGCCCAGCGGCCATGGCTCACGGGCCCAGCCGCTCCGTGGCATGTGGGATCTTCCCGGACCGGGGCACGAACCCACGTCCCCTGCATCGGCAGGCGGACTCTCAACCACTGCGCCACCAGGGACGCCCCTCTGTTGACCATTTTTAAAGTCTTTATTGAATTTTGATTACAGTATTGCTTCTGTTTTATGTTTTGGTTCTTTGGCCGTGAGGCATGTGGGATCTCAGCTCCCCAACCAGGGATCGAACCCATACATACCCACTGCGTTGGAAGGCGAAGTCTTAACCAACGGACCGCCATGCAAGTCCCCATTGTTATTATTTATTATTATCCCCTCATAGGCGCCCTCATGAATCAATTATCCTAAAACCCATGTGCAGGAGGACAGAAGGAATGAAAGCTTTGATGCCACTGCCTTCGTTCTCTTGGGGGCCCACCCAAGCCAAGAGATGGCTGCAGACAGCTGTCTGGCCTGCCCTAGGAGAGGGAGGTTCAGGACGGCCGGCCTGGCTGCCCTCGGAGACACGGCAGCAGCTGGAGGACAGGGAAACTGGAGAAGACGTCCTCAACAAAAGGCTGTCCAGGACCCTCAAAGAGTGGATTGTTCTAGTCGAGGACTGCCGAGGGCTCGGTTTCTCAGCCTCTGGTGACCTCAACTCGTGGCGAGAAATATAAATTACATGGTGACCCCATAAAGAGGCACCTCTACACCACACCTGAAACAAGCCTCCTGTAATAATCGTCACAGGGAACACTTAGGCAGCCCTTGCTCTGTTCCAGGCCCGGTTCCAGGTATTTACATCTATGAATTTATGTAACCCCCTCATAACCCTATAAGGTAATTACTATTATTAGCATCTTCATTCTGTCAAACAGGCCTGGCCAATCAGAGACACGGTGATTGGTTCAGGGGTAGGAATGTGACCCAACCCGGGCCAATTGGAGCCGATCTCTGCTCTTTTGCCTGAACTACTGGGAGAAAGGTGGCTCCCTCTCTCTTCAGTGGGAGCCACTAGGCTGCTGGAACTTGTATTTGCCACTGCCAGGAGCAACCTTGACCCCAACACAGAGAAGAGCTGCACCAGAGAGGGTTCAGATTTTTGACAACAGCATGGAAGCCGCTGAATCCAGCCACGATTAAAGCGGGGTTTTCGTTACAGGATCAACACACTCCCTTTTTGGCATAAGCCAGTTTGAGTTGAGGTTCTTGTGACTTGCAGATGAAAGTTGTGAATTAAGTCACTTGGGGCCAGGAGAGGGGAAGGGGCCCAGCGCAGGCAGAGGACTCACAGCGCTCACTCTGCATGTAGCGGGTCACCCCTTCCAGGGTTAATTCGTCCAGCAGACGCTCCTTCTGGGTGCCCAGGCCCAGTGTCTGGGAGAAGAAATTCCGCAGGAAGTCCACTGGCCAAAAAGAAGAGAGACAGCAGCCGGGTGGGTGTTCAGTCAGGGTGCCCAGAGGCCCCGAGTGCCCCTGCCCAGCCCCGGGGCCCCACCGCCTTCCCGCAACTAAGAGCTCAATGCCTGGCCCAGTCAGGGGCCTCCAGGCGCTCGCACTGCATCTGGTATTACATACTTTGAATGTCACCCCTGGCGGAGGTGAGCACCCAGATCCCTGCCCTAAACCGCCCCCCAGAACCGTGCTCTCAAGGAAGATACTCACTCTCTCCTTCTCCGCCAGCCGCTCCTCCCTCAGTGTCTGAATCTGAGTCCTGGAAGGGGTGGGGGTGGGGTGATCAGGCCCCAGAAGTGGGGTGAGGGAGGGAAGGAAGTGGGGGTGACACCGGGTTTGGGGAAAAGGCTCTGGCTGGGAGCTGGGCCCGAGGAAGTGAGGGGTGGAGGGGACAGCGCTGGGGGCCAGTGTGTGGGCTCTGGGACAGGCTGCCTGTGTTGGAAAACCCAGCTCTGCTACTTGCAAGGAGCACAGTCTCCTGTGGGTGACTTGGCTTTTCTGAGTCTCCGAGCTCCTCCTTTTAGAAATGGAGCTCAGAGGACTCCATCTCAGAGTGCTACTGTGAGATGAAGTGAGTTCACCTCTGGGAGGTGCTCAGAACAGCCCTGGGGCGGGTGTGTGGTGGTGATCGCTCAGGAAGCACTGGCTATGTTCTCATCACCTCCCGGTGTCCACGGCCTCGCCTTACAACCCCTTAGTCCCCTGCCCCGGCCAGCAGTCCTGCAGCCCTCCTCACCTACGTCACTCCTGTGAATAACGCCTCGGTCCTCACCCTGCGGCCGTCAGCCCTCCTGCCTGAAGCCCCCCACTCCACCTTTCCAACCCTTCCATCTCCTTTATCGACTCCTCCCCTCAGCCAGACTTCCAAATTGAGGGTCTGGGACTCTGTCCTGGGCCCTCCCTACTTTCTCTGTTCACCTTCCCTGGTCGGCCTCATCCACGTCACTGGTCTGTCCTCCAGATCCAGGGTTCCCGCAGCCTCCTGGTATGCCTCCTTCTAAGTGACCCCCGGTCCCTCACTCCCACCACGTCCCAAACTGGCCTCAGCATCTCCCCCAAACCTGCTCCTCCTCCTGGGCCCCATCTCAGTGTGGCTTCCGGCCCCCGGTCTGCCAGACGCCTCCTGCCTCCCTCCCCTGCCCTCCTGCCATAACACGTCCCCTCTCCAGGGCTCCACGTGGCCCAGCCTGACCTCCCCGCGGTCCTGCCCCGACCTCCTCCCTAGGCTCCCAGCCTCAGTCTTCACCTCTGATCTACTCTGCTGCCCTGTGTGTGATGGCCTGCCTGGGTCGGCCCGCTCCCCTCCACTTCAAAGGCCCTTCTCTGTGGCTTCTCCAGTCTAATCATCTGATCACGAACATCTATGGAGTCTACCATGATGTCAGCTCCAAGAAGGCTGGGAGTTTTCGTCATCACCGCTGGCAGCCCAGCACCAAGAACAGGGTCTGGCACTCGGCGGGAGTTCCAGAACTATCCACCACCGAACAAACGGACACCGGCTGTGCTGTGTGCTAGCCCAGGCCTGGGCCCTGTAATGGACCTCATGCAATGGTAGGAATGCAATTCTGGGGAATTCCCTGGCAGTCCAGTGGTTAGGACTACGCGATCTTACTGCCAAGGGCCTGCATTCAATCCCTGGCTGGGGAACTAAGATCCCGCAAGCCGAGGGGTGCAGCCAAAAAAAAAAAAAAAAATCTAACCAATTCGCTCTCCTGTTTAAAACCCCTCCAACGACCCCTCTCCATCACTCACAACTCTGGTTCCAAGCCTTTTTCAATAGAAACCTCCCTTCCAAACATAGTGAAAACTTTTCGTTACTTTCGGACTACGTATGCTGCACAAAAACTTCGACCATTAGACAATGTATAACTTGGGGGCACTTGCTTCATGATTCCCTCACCCACAACCCCCGTCCCATTCCCCCACTTCAAGCTAACCACTCTTATTAACAGTACAATGGTAATTACTCCAGATTTTGTCTCTGCGGGTAAAACTCGTTATTTCCCCAGAAATGGGTAATACCGCAGTACGATGCTGCAACTTGCATTTTGCGCCAAACAATATATCATAGACCTACCAGCTACATAGCGTTGCAGTGTGAGGATGCCCCATAGTTCATTTAACCCATCAACTGATAGCCGTTTGGGCTGTTTCCAGTTTTTCTGTATGAGACAATGCTGCAATTTACATCCTCGAATCTCCCTCTTTGGGACTGAGGATCGCTTTTTCACATTAAACCTTTTTCCCTGACAGTGGTCGTGCTTTGGGAGCCAGGCGAGGGAGAAGCCCGGCCTGACAGGAAGCTCTTATCCCCTCGGTGTGGCTCTGCCGTGCCTCTGTGGGGTGCTCTCATCACAGCTTCTGCACTGGCCTACATCTGAACTGCGATCTCGCGTCTGTGGGTGGGCTGGCATGATTTCAGGTTGCAGACAGTGAGGCTCTGTGGAAGGATTTCAGGGCCCTGCTGAGAACGTGGGAGCAACAGGGCCTAAGAGGGAGCTGGAGGTGCTGGTGGGGCCTCTGTGAACCTGCTTCCAGCGAAGTGTCCGGGACGCAATGTGCCGGGTGCCATGGGTGGCAAACCCGTCCCTGCCCTTCTAGCCAAGGAACAGTGGACAAGTTACTGAACAACTCTGTTTCCAATTCCTCATCTATAAAATGGCTACAGTAGACCTTGCCCCCCAACAGGGATGCTGGGAAGATGAAATGAGATGAGGCACATCAAACACTAAGCAGAGTACCCGGCTGGAGTAAGTACTCAATAAGTGCTAACCATGAATATAATTAGCTGACCTCCCCAGCCACCTGATTACTGAACACATCACATTCTTTCATGCCCCTCAGTGTTTGCAAAAGCTGTATCCTCTGTCTGGGACACCATTTCTCACCTTGCCTGAGAAAATGCTAAATCACTCTACACTAACTACCATGTGCTGTATCTCAATCTGACTCTAGATCAGCCTGTGGATTCCTCCAGGGAAGGGACTGGCAGGAATCTGTGTGACCCCACAAAGTTTACTCTGGGCTCCCAGAGTGCCCTGAGCTACTTTCATTATCACCCCATAGGGTCATTGTCTAGTCACTTGTCCCGTGAGATCTGTGAGTTCAGGGACCAAAGCTCTTCCATGCCCAGTGCAAATGAGTTTCAGAAGGGATGGGGGGCGCGGTGGGGAGGGCAAGGAGAAAGGAAAGTTTGGAAGGGCAGGCCTGGGGTTGAGGCTGCACACCCTTCTCTGACAGTCCCCAGAATCCACCATTCCCCGGGAGGATGAACCAGGAGGTGGGGTGAGGGACTGGGGCAGTGAGCTGAGGGCCCTGGGGTATCTGTCTCCCCTCTGCCACCTCCCCCCGTGTGGGGTGTTGGAAGTCCATCTCTCTCCTTCCCTCCACCCTTCCCTCCATCTCACCTGAGCCTCCTGCACCTTCCCTGCCTGGGTCTCCACAGGGTCAGAGGCTGGGGGAGGAGGGGGAGCAGATGTGGTTATGGTGAAGGGAGTGGTTAAGGGGGAATGAAGGGTTTCAAAGCAGCGGGGGGCAGAGGGGGTCAAGAAGACCCACCAACCTAGTTATACTGGGATGGAAGTGTAAAAATGGAGTAGATGGAGGGAGGGAATGGGGAAAAGCAGATCTTATCAGAGTGGGGAGTGCTGGGAGGACAGGTGGTTAGTGAGGGACAAAGAGGCTGGGACGGGAAGGTTTAGGAGAGAGAAAAGAAAGTAAAGCATACAGGGTATGGAGGAAGACTTAGGAGGAGTTAGGAAGGACGCAGTAGTGTGTGAGTGTGTACGGGGAGGGTTAGGTTTACAAGCAGAGGGAAGCGTAGAAAGCAAGCGAGAAGATAAGAAGAGATACTCCGCCTGGAAGAGGTGTTGGGTGATGGGGGGCAGGGAGGGTGGGATGGTAGGTTTAGGAGACGAAGGAAGAGATAGGAGGGGACACCAGGGGTCCCCTAGCATCCTACAGTTCCCACTAACAACCAGGTACCCTCAGCAACCTGGACCGCGACATTCTAAGTCCCTAGCAACGAGGGTCCTTAGCAACTAAGGTGAGAGAAAGACGCGATCATTAGTAACCTGGGGGACGTGGCAAACGGACCCTTAAAACCTCGCGACCCAGAAACCCACCAATCTAGCAATATGGATCATTTTGCAACGGCCCCTGAATCCCATTCCCCCCCGTGCAGCCCCCATCTCCTGCCCCACCACGCCCGCCCTCGGGCCCCGGGGCCTGCAGCCCTCAGCCAGGCCCCGGCGCGGCCCGACCCTCCCACCAGGGCCCCCGACTCACGATCCGGCTCAGCCATGGGCGCGGGGCGGGGGCCCTCGGTACTGTCACCGACTGCTCTGCCCCGTGACGGCACCGGAAACAGGAGGGGTCCGAGACAGGGCAAAGAACTACAACTCCCAGGAGCCATCGCGGCCGCCAACAACTCCCGGAGCTAGCCCCTCTGCGGTAAGGAAGACACGAGAGGGCTGGACTACGAATCCCAGAGTGCCCCGCTCCCGCAGCCATGTTGGTAAAGGGCGCGCGGAAAGAGTGGGAAAGGGTAGAGAGTCGCAGTCCATCTGAATACTCTGATTGGTCACGGTGTGGTATGGGGGCGGGGCATTTACTATTTAACCCAGTCTGATTGGCTGAGTCAGGGGGCGTGTTGGGGAATTCCCCCCAGGGCGGAAGCGCTAGAATTCCAGGCAGAGCCCAGCGACTGGCGGGCGGCCGCTGGGGTCCCCTGAGGCTTTGGGGGCCATGGCCGGGGTCGCGTGCTTGGGGAAAGCTGCGGATGCCGACGAATGGTGCGACAGCGGTCTGGGCTCTCTGGGTCCGGACGCGGCGGCCCCCGGAGGACCGGGGCTAGGCGCGGAGCTGGGCCCGGGGCTGTCGTGGGCGCCCCTCGTCTTTGGCTACGTCACTGAGGATGGCGACACGTGAGTGAACCTTAGGCTGCCACACCGGGCCCTAAAATCCCACATCTGACTCCCTATTAGTCTCTGATCCTGACTTTCCAACCTCTCAATCCTAAATCTGTCTTCTAATGCTTTCCCTGACCTCTAACCCCCAAGTCTAACCTTTGATAAATCAATTTCCAATCTAATTTTGATCCTAACCCCTTCTTTTCTGGAACTCTGGTTCTCAGAGCTCCACATCCATTGATTGATTCCACATCCAAGGCTCGATTTGACCTTCCTGACTGCGGTCCTGAGACCTATGTTAGAACTGAAGTTCAGGCAGGCTCCTCCTGACATCTGACCTCTAAGTATGATCTTTGATCCTTAGCTCCTAACTTAGACGCATTAGATTTTGATTTCCGAAATTAATACTTGGCTTTTGACTCTAAGATCCCACCTTCTGAGCACTAATCTTCAAACCTTACATTCAAACAGAAAATGTAAACTCCATGACAGCAGGGATTCATCTGTTAAACAAATATTTATCCAATACCGACAACGTTTCAGGCCCTGTTTTAGGTGCCGGTGATAAGGCAGTGAAAAAAGCACAAAAACTTATGACTTGTGGAGCCTACATTCTAGTGGGGGTATATAGATGGCAGGGCAGACAGACTTACAGAAAGGAAGGGAGGAAGGGTGGGAGGAAAAAAAGAGAAAGAAAGGTAGAGAGAAGGAAAGAAAGAAACAGAAAGCCACATAGACACAAAGTAAGAAAGAGAGAGAGAAGAGAAGAAAGATAGGAAGAAACAAAGATGGAAAAATGAAAAAAAAATAAGAAAAATGGTATGTCAGAAGATAGTAAGTTCTTTGGAGAAAAATAAAGTAGGAAAGTGAGACAAGTAGATAATCTGGGGAGAGCATTCCAGGTAGAAGGAACAATGCTGTAAAGGCCCAACTGAGGGAATGTCCCTGGGGTTTTTGTGTGTTGTGTTTACAGTTGTATCCCCAGTGACGGAACAGTGCCTGGCCCATAGGAGGCACTCAAGAAACACCGATCTTCTTAAAGAACCAGCTGTGGTTTCATTTATTTTCTCTATAGGTTTTTTTTTTTCTTGCTTTCTATTTTGTTGATCTCTCTTCTGACTTTCATTATTTACTTTCTTCTGCTTACTTTAGGTTTAATTTGTTCTTCTTTTTCTATTTTCTTAAGGTGGAAGCTGAGGTCATTGATTTGAGACCTTTCTTTTTTTCTAGTATAGGTGTTTCGTGTAAATTTCCCAGAGTAGTGCTTTAGCAGTATCTCACAAATTCTGGTGTGCTGTGTTTTTATTTTCACTTAATTCAGTACACTTTCTAATTTCTCTTTTGATTTCTCCTTTGGCTGGTGGATTATTTAGAAGTATGTTATTTAGTTTCCAGATAGTCCAAATATCTTCCTTTTATTGGTTTTTAGTTTAATTCCATTGTGTGTGCACTTGAAAAGAATGTGTATTCTGCTGCTGTTGGTGTAGTGTTCTCCAAGTGTCAGTTAGAGGTTGTATTGGTTTCTTTGGTTCTTCTGTTGTTCAGGTCTACTGTATCCTTGCTGATGATTTCTGTCTACTTGTTCTATCAGTTATTGAGAGAGGGGTATTGAAATCTTCAACAATAATTGTGGATTTGTGGATTTCCTTGTTCTATCAGGTTTTCCTTCGTGTAATTTGACGCTCTGTTATTAGGGGCACAAATGTTTAGGATTATTATGTCTTCTTCCTTAATTGACCTCTTTATCATTAGGAAATAATCTTCTCTATCCGTGGTAATATTCCTTGCTCTGAAATCTACTCTGATATTAAAATACTCACTCCTGCTTTCTTTTTTTTTTTAAACTTGTTTTTCATTGAGTATGTTTTTTATGCTAGCCAACGTTAGGGGCTTTCGTGTATGCTGTCTTATTTATTTATTTTTTGGCTGCGTTGGGTCTTCATTGCTGCGGGCAGCCTTTCTCTATTTGCGGCGAGTGGGGGCTACTCTTCGTTGCGGTGCATGGGCTTCTCATTGAGGTGGCTTCTTGTTGTGGAGCACGGGCTCTAGGCGCACGGGCTTCAGTAGTTGCAGCGCATGGGTTCAGTAGTTGTGGCTCATGGTCTCTAGAGCGCGGGCTCAGTAGTTGTGGCACACGGGCTTAGTTGATCCGTGGCATGTGGGATCTTCCCGGACCAGGGATTGAACCCGTGTTCCCTGCATTGGCAGGCGGATTCTTAACCACTGTGTCACCAGGGAAGTCCTTCACTCTTGCTTTCTTTTGACTGACTGGTGTTAGCATGGTATATCTTTTTCCATTCTTTTATTTTTAACCTATTTTAAAATTTATTTTAAAGGGTGTTACTTGTAGGTAGCATATAGTTGGGTTTTGCTTTTTTATTCAATCTGACAGTTTCTACCTTTTAATTGGAGCTTTTAGACCATTTACATTTAATTTAATTATTGATATAGTTATGTCTATCATCTCGTTATTAGTTTTCTACTTATCTCTTCTTTGTTTACCTTTTCCTCTTTTTCTGTCTTTTGGAACGAGCAAATTTTGTTCCATTGTATTTCTTTTTCTTTTCTTTCTTTTTTTTTTTTTTTTGCGGTACGCGGGCCTCTCACTGTTGTGGCCTCTCCCGTTGCGGAGCACAGGCTCCGGACGCACAGGCTCAGTGGCCCTGGCTCACGGGCCCAGCCGCTCTGCGGCATGTGGGATCTTCCCGAACCGGGGCACAAACCCGTGTCCCCTGCATCGGCAGGCAGACTCTCAACCACTGCGCCACCAGGGAAGCCCCGTTGTATTTCTTTTGTTGGCTTATTACCTTTAACTCTTTGTTTTTTATTTTAGTGATTGCTCTGAAAGACAGGTTGGCAAACTATGGTCTTTGCCAACAAAGACAGGCAAAATCCAGCCAGCTACCTGCTTTTGTATGGCTGTGAGCTAAGAATGGTTTTTACATTTTTAAAAGGTTGGAAGAAAATCAAAAGAAGAAAAACATTTCATTGCAAGTGAAAATTATATGAAATCCAAATTGCAGACGCCATAAAGTAAGTTCTGTTGGAATCCAGCCATGCCCATTCATTTACATATCGCCAATGGCTGCTTTTGCATCCTGACAGGAGAGCTGAGTAGGTGAAAGAGAGACCATGTCGTCCACTAAGGTTGAATTATTTATCTGTCCCTTTACAGAAAAATTTGCTGACTCCTGCTTTAGGGCTTATAGTGTGCCACTTTAACTTATTATGGTCTGCCTTCAAGTGATATGATTCCGCTTCTCATAGCATAAAAGAACCTTAGAATAGTATATTTCCATTTGTCTCTTCCTGGCCTTTGTTGTATTGCTGTCGTACATTTCACTTATACATGTGTTATAAACTCCACCAGACACTGTTATAATTTTTGCTTAAACAGTCAATTCTTTTTAAAAAATTATCTTCTAAAGAAATTTACATATTAAGAAAGAAAATCTTATGTACTTACCCGTATAGTTACTGTTTTCAGTGTTCTTTATTCTGTGGTATAGATCCATATTTTCGTTTGACGTCATTTTCCTTTTGCTTACAGGTTTCCTTGAACATTTCTTGTGATGTGGGTCTGCTGGTGATGAGTTCCTTTTGTATAGTTGAAAGCAGCTGTATTTTGTCTCCATTTTTGAGAGATATTTTTGCTGGGTTAAAGAATTCTAGGTTGACAGTCCGTCTTTGAGTACTTTAAAGATGTGGCCCCATCGTGTTCTCCTGTATTATTTCCTTTGTGAAACCTGCTGTCGTGCTTACTTTTATTCCTTTATACTTAAGGTATCTTTTCCTCTGGCTGCTCCGAAGATATTTATCTTAGTTGTTGATTTTGAACAGGTTTTTCATGTGGGGCCTCGGTATACTTCATATTTCTTGTGCTCAGGAGTCATAGAGCTTCTTGGAGCCGTGGGTTTATAGTTTCCATCAGATTCGGAAAACTTTCTAGACATTATTTCTTCAAACGTTTTTTCTATCCCCCTGCTCCTTTAGGAACTTGTTACGGATAGACTGGGCCGCTTGAAGTTGGCCCACGGCTCACTGATGTCCTTTCCGTTCTTAAGTGTTCTCTGTGTTTCCTTCTGGAGAGTTGCTATTGTGAAGTCCTCAGGTTTGCTAATCTTTTTTTTTTTTGGTAGTGTGTAATCTGTTGTTAATTCCATCCAGTGTCTTTTTCATTTCAGGTGCTGTAGTTTTTATCTCTAGGAGTTCAGTTTGAGTCTTTTTTTTTTTTCTTTTTTTTATCCATGTCTCTACTTAACTTGTTGAATGTATAAGATACAGTTTGAATGTTCTCGTTTGCTAGTTCTGCCGTCTGAGTCATTTCTGGGTCAATGTCCATTGGTTGATTATTCTCACTATGGATCATGCTTTCCTGCTTCTTTGGCAGGCGGATTCTTAACCATCTAATCTTTGATTAGATGCCAGACATTGTAATTTTTACCTTGTCAGGCTAGCTAGCTTTGTATTCCTATAAATACTCTTAAATATTGTTCTGGGATGCGGTTAAATTACTTGTAAGTAGTTTGATCCTTTGGGGTTTTGCTTTTATGATTTGTTAGGTGGGTCCTGAGCACCCACCTAATCTGGGGCTCATTATTCCTCATTACTGATGAAGTAAGACCTTCCGGAGTATTCTACCCAATATCCTGTGAATTGTGGGTTTGTCCTAGTCCCGGCCCTGTGTGAGCACCAGGCATATCTCTCTAATCCTTTTGGATGGTTTTCCCCCAGCCTGGGGTAGTTTCCTTACACCCTTGCACTGACCAGTATTCTTCTAAATACTCAAGAGGCCCCTCTGCGATCCCTGGGCAGCTGTCTCCTCTCTGGCTCCCTGTCCTGTGACTCCAGCTGCCTTGCTCTCCTGAGACTCAGCTCTGTCTCCTCACCTCAGGCAAATCTGCCTGCGTTCCCCTTCCTGCATCATGGCTTGGAAACTCTCAAGACAGAAAGCTGCGGCAGTCAACTGAAGGGCTCATCGAGTGTGCTGCCTGTTTCCCTAGAATTGCTGTCATTCATTGCATGATGTCCAGTATCTTGGGAACTGTTGTTTCATATACTGTATTATGTCTGGTTTTTTTTGGTTGGTTGGAGATGGGAGTGAAATCTGGTCCATGTTACTTCATCTTGGGAGGGAGTAGAAGTCCTACTTAATAAACACTGGAGACTTCCCTGCTGGTCCAGTGATTAAGACTCCACGCTTCCACTGTAGGGGGCTCGGGTTCTATCCCTGGTCAGGGAGCTAAGATCCCACATGCTGTGCGGTGTAGCCAAAAAACCCCCAAACCAAACCAAACCAAAACATTGATTAAACAAATTTGCTGAATTAACTCTGACCTGACCCTCCCAGGTTCCTGACAGCTGGTTCCAGAACTGTGGTCAGAATGCCTAGCACCCAGTAGGTGCCCCACGTTTGTTGAATGAACGCACGCTAGAGTACGTGACCTCATAAGAAGTAAAACAAACAAACCAAAAAAAACAAACAAACACCCAAGCAAACTAAAAAGAGAGTGCCAGACCTCTGCCTTCTGACCCCGTCCTTGTCCTCAGGGCCCTGCACTTGGCCGTGATTCACCAGCACGAGCCCTTCCTGGATTTCCTCCTAGGATTCGCCGCTGGTACTGAGTACCTGTACCTGCAGAATGACCTGGGCCAGGTGAGCCACCCGTAGGCACCGTAGGGCTTGGGGGCCAGGCTTCTCTGTGTGACCCCCTAACCCCTGCCTTCTGCTCCTGCAGACAGCCCTGCATCTGGCAGCCATCCTGGAAGAGGCATCCACGGTGGAGAAGCTGTATGCAGCGGGTGCCAGCTTGCTGGTGGCGGAGCGTGGGGGCCACACGGCGCTGCACCTGGCCTGCCGCGTCGGAGCACACGCCTGCGCTCGTGTGCTGCTCCAGCCCCGCCCCCGGTGCCCCAGGGGAGTCCCCAACACCTACCTCGCTCAGGGCTCTGACCACACCCCTGACACCAACCACACCTCTGTTGCCTTGTACCCTGAACCTGACCTGGAGAAGGAAGAGGATGAGAGTGAAGAGGACTGGAAACTGCAGCTGGAGGCTGAAAACTATGAGGGTGAGTGTCCTCTGTCACTGGGAAGGGCCCGGGCTCCCAGGCAGGGTAAGGGTGCCTGGCTCTGGGCTCGGCTCTCCTGACTCAAAGCCTGGCCCCTTGGGAAATAATACCGAGGCTTTAGGGAACCCAGGCATCAGGCCCAAGGACTCCTGCTCAGGTCCCAGCTTATTGAGAACCACAAGCCCCAGGCCACCCAGGACAAGGGAACTCAAGCGCCAAGCCCTCTGGGAAACTCTGGCAGCCCAGGTTCCCAGAGGTTGACATTGGAGTTCAGGGACAGCCCTCCTCAGCCAGGCCTCATGGGAAAATAGACCTTGTCTACCCAGGGCCCTAGCATCTGAGTCTCAGCTCCCCCGTCTCTAAGCCCACCCAACTACTTGGGACCAGGCCCCTCCACAGGTAGAAGGGCGGGACCCAGTGTTCAGGGCCCACCCCACCCCCCAAGGTCATAGGCCCTTCAACTACTCAGGACCCAGGAATTTGGGGTCCTGGTTCTTTGTGAAGTAAGACCAGAGACTCAGGTCTCCTAGCCCCAAGATCCAGGCCTCCTGTCCAAAGCCCCTGGGCTCTTCACGCATGGGCCCCAGACATCCCACAACCCAGGCATTGGCACTACCAGCAAGTTCCAGACCACCTGAGACTTAGGCATTTGGGATGCAGGAGCCTCTTTGATATACGCAGGCATTCAGGAGCCAGACCCCAAACTCCATCACCCTCAGGCCACAAAACCGTCCCCTAGGATCGTGGCATTGGGGGCCCAGGCCCACACCCCCATCATCTGACATAGGTCACTCTGTCCCCAGGCCACACCCCACTCCATGTGGCTGTCATCCACAAAGACGCGGAGATGGTCCGACTGCTCTGGGAGGCCGGAGCTGACCTCAACAAACCGGTGAGCTGCCCTAGGGAGAAGGCGTGGCAGGGTGGGGATCGTCCCCAAGCTGGGCAGGGTCTCCTCTAACCTCTCTGCTGCACCCCACAGGAGCCCACGTGTGGCCGGAGCCCCTTGCACTTGGCAGTGGAGGCCCAGGCAGCCGATGTGCTGGAACTTCTCCTGAAGGCCGGTGCCAACCCCGCCACCCGCATGTACGGTGGCCGCACCCCACTCGGCAGCGCCATGCTCCGGACCAACCCCATCCTCGCCCGCCTCCTCCGTGCACACGGAGCCCCTGAGCCCGAGGACGAGGACAAGCCCGGCCCCTGCAGCAGCAGTAGCGACAGCGACAGCGGGGACGAGGGCGTGAGTCAGGAGGAAAGACTGGGCGGCCCAGCTTGGGGGTCAGAGTAAACGGGCAGGTGGAAGGGGGAGAAGAGAAATTAGGCAGCACGTTGAGACTGACGTTGGGCTGCTGTGATTAGAGAACTCAGGCAGCAGTGAAAGTGATACCAGACAGCGATCAGGGGAGACCTGGACAGGGGTGGCGGGGAGAACTCAGGCAGTGGCAGAGGTAGAACTCAGGCAGAGGGAGAGAAAAGACCTTGGTCCTAGTGGTTGGTAAACATAGGCAGCAGAGGGTGGCAGCGTGGGGAGTCGTTTTGTGGGAGCAAGAGCTGGAGAATTTAGGCTGTGGGAAGATGACCTTGGGCAGCAGTGATTCAAACACGGGCAGCGGTGGGGAAAGACCTAAGCCAGCGGTGAGGAGGCTTCATTGGAGAACCCAGGCAGCCGAGACACTGCTGGGGGCAGGGGCTGTCGTTGAACGGTGGGGGTTGAGGAATTTGGGTAGAGGCAGAGGGAAGGGGCGGAGGGGGAGACCTCAGACTGCGGCGGCTGAAGGGCTGGAGAGGCAGCAGGGCTGGAGCCCAGGCAGTAGTGCTGGGAGAACACAGGTGACCTGGAAAGTGGTGCTTAGAGAACTAGAAGCAGGGAAGTTGAACTGGGAGTGGGGAACTTGGGCTTCAAGGCAGCACCCGGTTCTCAGGGTGGGTGGGAGAACTTGGGCAGCGGGCAAGGTGGCAGCCACCTGAGCCCCTCTGCCTGGCCCCCTCTGCCCCCAGGATGAATATGACGACATCGTGGTCCACAGTGGCCGGAGCCCAAACCAGCTACCTCCCACCCCAGCCTCGAAACCGCTCCCTGATGACCCCATCTGACTTAATTGTGAATAGAGTTTCCAATTTAATAAAAAAATCCCAGTTCTGACAACAGTCTCCTTCCCAGGCCTCCCGCCCACTCCTCAGCTCCTGTCGCTCTAAAATCAAGTGCCACACGATAAGCCTTGGTGGTTTTCTTTGTGCTTTATTCACTCGGGAGGGTTGGACTGCGTTAGACGGGTGTCAGGGCTGTTTCCTGAGTCAGTCTGAGCCCAGCCCCTCTACCCAGCTCAGACTTGGCCCCTCAGGCCTGGTTTCAAGGCGCACCCTTCTCCCCACTCCTACAGGTTGGGGAGCAGAATGGGGTGACGGACTGGAAGGGTTTGGGTGTCAACAGTCCTAAGCCGTAGGGTGTGTGAGGAAGGAGGACACGAGGTCAGGGGTCAGCCCGCCCTCCTGAGCTCCTCTCCCAGCATCTCCGTCGCCTTCTTCAGCTCATCTCTCGTGTGCTCCAGCCGTTCCACGTCATGCTCCTGGGGGGATCAGAAGTGGGGTGCTCAGCACCCACCTTCAAAGGCAGGCCACCTCAGTGGTTGCCCATGAATGTGGGCCAGGTCAGTTCACTTAGTGGCAACCAGCAGTGGTCATCCTGGTCATCGTGGGCCGCGATGGTCGCCCTGCTGGTTGCTGCAACCCTGGAAGGGTCACGGCAGCTAACGTGGCCAGCGGTGAGGCCTGTGGTGTGTGCCATAGCCAACAGCGGCAGACAGAGGACTAGCAAAGGCGCTCCGCTGGGATGCTGTGACCCATTTGTGAGGTGATGGCCATTTCGGTCACTGCCACCACCTTTGCTTCTCATGACCCAGCAGTGGTGTCCATCTAGAGCCCAGTGAACCAGCCGCGGCAGCTACTTCTCATGGTGGCCAGCTTGCTGGTCACAGGCTAGCAGTGGTGGCTAACTCGGGCACTTCTGTGTGGTAATGGTGGCCTCTTGGTTACTGCAATGGAAGTACGGAAGCCCTCCTGGTCAAGTGAAGGCCCCACTTAGATGTTGCTGCCTAGTCCTCGTGTCAGTCCTGGTCACTACGGCCCGTTTGTGGTGGACCTTGCTGTTTATGGCCCAACACCGGTGGCTGTTCGGTAGGAAGTCCACGGACATCTGCTCCACCCCACTCCCCCCTTGCTTCCTCCACTCACCTCCCTGTCCGAAGCCTTTCTCTTCTCCTGCTTGGGCTCAGCTTCTGCCTGGTGGAGGTGGTGGCGGTCCTCGTGCCTCTCTCCACCCGCCTCGGCCCCCGGCCACAGGCTGTGGCCCCTGCCCAGCACCTCCACCCCCTTCTCCTCTGCCTCGAACTGGGCCGTCTCCTCATCGCTGGTCTGCTCTGCCACCCGCTTCCACGGGCCCTCAATGGTCTCCACGGGCCCCCTCTCCTTTTCCTCCTCCCTTCTGTGGTCCTCCTGGTGCAGCCAGCCGTGGAGCTGCTCGCGGATGGCCTGTTCCCGCACTTCGGCCTTGTGGGTCCTTTCTGCTGCCTCCTCTTCCTCGTCCCTCACCTCCTGGCTGGACCTTGTCTTCCCAGCCTCTGGCTTTTTAAAATCCCCAACCAGGAGGCCTTTCTCTTCAGTGGACCCACAGCCGCAGGACTCTGTCTCACACATTTCTAGAGGAAAGAGAGGATGTTCTCTGTGCGGCCAAACAAAACAGCCCTAGAGGAGTTCTGGGGCTGCCCGAGGTCCCACAGGGGCACTGCCCAGACCTGGGAGGGGAGAGTCAGGTGCTGGGAGACACTCTCTGCCCCCATCCTGTACCCTTGCAGGGAGCCCCGAGGGTGGGGCTAGGGGCCAGGCTCCTTCAGTCTGGACACACTTGACAGTGCCGGGCCAGCCCAGACAATGGCTCTAGGATGAGAAGAGGACACCCCTTCCTCCGGGCAGCCCTGGTGGGGTGGGAGCTTCTAAGAGGAACTGGGGCCTGGGCCCTCCTTACCTTTGTGGAGCAGAGCCATGCAGGGGCCTCGCTTGGCCTGGCCCAGCATCAGCACTTCTGTGACCACCTCTGCCAGACAGCGGGTCAGCTGGGGGTGAAGGGTCAGAGGGGAGGTTGAGGGTAGGGCAGATGGGGGGCATGAGAACAGTGGGAGGGTTGGAGGGGAGACAAAAGATCGTGGAGGGGGCTGGGCAGGGGGGACCAGGGCCCCAGGGAGATGAGGCAGGGCAAGAGGGCCGCAGTCCTCACCTCCTCCTCAGAGGGTCGCGGTGCCAGGGGAGCCGCGGTGGCTGTGGAGGAAGGACGGGGGTGCTGGGCTCGCACTCCGGGCGCTGTCCCGGGTGCTGATTCCAGCTCCGAGGTCGTCCCGGTACCCACAAGTCCCCTCCCCCAGCCCCCCTGCCAGGTGCGCCGTCTCCACCTGGAAGCTCAGCCCATGAAAGCTCTAGTCTGGCCCCGCTGGGTGCGCCATCCCCGCCCCCGGTCACCCGAGTCCCCCGCTCCCCAGGCTGGCCGGGGGGGGGGGGGTCGCCCTGGTCTCAGGCGCTCACCCGCCCCGAGCAGCAGCGCCAGCAGAGGAGGCAGCAGCAGCAGCAAGAGCGGCACGGTGGGCTCGCGGCGCTGCATGGCGGGGCGTCCGGACCAGGGTCCTCGCACCGTGCGGCCGGGGAGGCAGCTCCTTATAACCCGCGCCCCCAGTGGCCCCCACGGGAGGAAGTGACGTCACCACCACCCGCTCCCGCCAGATGGAGGGCAACAGCTGCGGGGCGGAGACCCGTCTGAGACCCTCAATTATTCATGGGGGCCCACTCCCTGCACCCTCCCCTCCAGCTTCCAGCCCCTGAGCTCCAGCGCGGGGGCGGGGGGGGGGATTCTCTGCCCAGGTAAACAGGGTCTGATGAGCTTAAGGCCCCACTGGCAGGCGAGACCTGGGTTTGAATCCAGAGGCAGCCACTTACAGACCAACCTCAGGCAACTCCTTCCTTTCCTTGGCCCATTTTCTCCTCTGGAAAGTGAGTCTCATAAATCTACTTCCTCAGAGCTGTATCTGGGCCCCACCTGAGTCCCAGCTCCTCCACTACCAGCTGTGCAGCCCTGGGACAACTGCTTAATCTAAGACCTGTTCCTCACTTGTGAAATAGGGCTGGTGACAACCTACTCCACAGCTTGATGGGGAAGATTAAATCAGTTAATGCACATGTTAGCTTGGGCAGTGCTTGGCACTGCGAACTACACAGGTCCGAGCTCCTTCATCCCAGTCATTTTTGTTGAGCGCCCATTACATGCCCAGTCCTCTTCTAGACCCTGGTGCTACAACAATGGATGGGGCTACTGGCAAACTTCCCTGGCCTCTTGCAGCAGACATCTGAGAATGGGGAAAGACAACACTCAAGGAAGGAGGCTGCAGCACAGCACAGCGGCATAGATGCTGAGTGCTGGGGTTTTTACTTTGGCCATGCTGGTCAGGGAAGTCCTCTCGGAGGAGGTGACATCTGGGCTAAGGCCTGAGTGACAAAATGCAAGCAATCGCACAAGATCTAGGGGAGAGTAGCCAGGGAGCGGTCTAGCAAGTGCAGAGGCCTGAGCTGGGAATAAGCCTGAGGATGAGAACAGCAAGGCAGGTTGGGGGGTGGCCAGAGCACGACAGGGAAGAGGCTGGTTGAAGAGGAAGGTGGGGGGCAGGTCACGTGGGGCCCCGTGGACCATGGTGACAGCTTGCTTTCCCCTGAGTGAGATGGAGCCACAGGAGGGCCCTGAGCAGGGAGGGATGTGACCCAACGCAGGTGTCCACAGGGTCCCTCTGGCTTTGTGCGGGGGACAGGGAGCAGGAAGACGGCCGACAGACTGCCGCGACTCTCCAAATGGGAGATATCAGTGGACAGGCCCAGGGAGGGGCCAGGGACGAGAGGGCAAAGGAGGGTTCTGGAAATATTTTGAAGGAGGAGCTGCCGGGGTTTGCTGAAGGATGGGATGTGGATGTGGAGAGGAGAGAACAGTCGAGGATGACTCTCAGGGCTGCGGCCTGAGGAGCTGGGAGAGCAGTTCCAGGTACTGAGACAGGGGCACTTAGGGGACGAGTGAGTTCTGGCTTCACCGAGTTTGGGCTGCTTCCTGGACCCCACCCGGAGCTGGGGAATGAGGGGGGAGGTTGGACGTGAGGTGCCACTTGTCCCAGAGTCAGGGGAGAGGCCTCGGCATCCTCTCAATTCCCTCAGTGGCCCCCAAGCTACCCTCCACGTGCTCTGGGGATGCTGGACACTTCTGGCTTGGTTCCTGCAGCCACAGACCCCCTGAGGATTCAGCACCTCTGAGCAATAGCCCAGCATCCCTAGCAGGTTGGCCAGGCCACCCCCCTAACTCACAGACCCACAAAGGCCTTTGTTCTACTATTTATTGGGGGATTTCTCTTAAGCACTGAGGGCGGGAAGAAGGAAGGAGGGATGGAGGCCTTCCCCCATCCCTAGAACCTCCAAGTCCCCTTGGAGGAAACACTGCTTCCCAGCACAGGCTGGGAGCTCCAACGACAACAGGGTCACTGACTGATCCTGAGGAAGTAGGGGCACAGGAGTGGTGGACCCTGGAGTCCAGGGGCCCAGGCGGGGAGCTGACATGAGGAAGGCAAATGTCAGGATGGCTCAGGACAACAGGTCCCAGGGGCCCAGCGACCCCCTAAGCTCCAGGAAACAGCGACAACCCTACTGGCCAACGAGGACGAGTCCTCAGCTCGAGGCAGGCTGGCCCGGGAGCCTGGGCTTCTGGGGCTGGTTGGGGCCGATGTACTGGAGAGGCACGTGGGTGGGGGTCGTGATCCGATCGGTGCTGAGGTAGGGCTGGAGGACAGGGGGCACGAGCACCGAGCCGTCCTGGGGAGAGAGCAGGCCTCAGGCCGCTGCCCTGCCAGCCCTGCAGCCTCCGCCTCCCTGCGTGAGATCCTCCCGCTGCCCCCTCACCTTTTGCTGATTGCTCTCCAGGAGCGCAATGAGGAGGCGGGGGACAGCACAGGCTGTGGCGTTCACCTGCGAGAGGGGCACGCTCAGACCCAGCTGCCGGCCGGCCCAGGGAGGGGCTGAGGTGGTGGGCCCGGGGCGCCGGGGCACTGGGGAGGGTGGGCGAGGGTGTGTGGCTCACCGTGTGGGCGAACTGCAGCTCCCCGGCCTCCGTCTGGACCATGACGTGGAGGCGGCGGCTCTGGAAGTCCGTGCAGTTGGAAGCACTGGTGACCTGGGCATGGGAGTGGGGTGGGCTGAGACGATGGGCCGGCGGCGGCGGTGGGGTCCTCTTTCCCACCCTGTCGCCCCGCCGGGCAGGGGGCTCACCTCGCCAAAGCGGCCTCGGCCCGGCATCCAGGCCTCGATGTCAAACTTGCGGTAGGCGGGCAGGCCCAGCTCCTGGGTGGGCATGTCCAGGACCCTGCAGCCCAGGAGAAAGACATGGCAAGGGCCAGCAGGTGAGAGGTGGTGGAGGAGCGGGGCAGGGGCAAGGGAAGGCGATGGAAGAGGAGGCAGCCAAAAGAGGGAAATGCAAGGGATAAAGTAGAGGACAGTGGCAAAGGGGAAGAGGTGGCCGAGTGGGCTGTTCACCATCGCTGTGCTTCCTTCTGTAACAGGAGCACCCTCAGGTTTTTGTAATGGGTCACCCAGATAAAAGTCCACCCTTCCCAGCTTCTCTTGAAAGCTCCGTGTGACTGACAGGGTGCGAGGAGGTGGGGCTTGTGACGTCCAGTCACCCCCTTAAAGGGAAGGGGTGTGCCCTCGCCCCCTGGAGGGCGAAGAGCCATCTTGGACCACGCAGATGAGGCAGCACCCTAGGGATGGGGAGCAACAGGAGGGAAGGGGCCTGGTCTGGACACTGGAGTGCCCTGCGCAGCTTATGCGGCCATTACGATCCTATACGGGATTTTATAGACTGATAGGTAGACGGACATCCTATATATAATCGTAACACAGGCAAAAGGGGGCAGAGGGAGAAGAGGTGGTGAGGATTTTCAAGATGGGGGAGCACCTAGCCAGCCCTTCCCTCCCTCCTCCCTCACCCCCATCCTCTGCCACCCACCTCAACCCCCGGCCCCTCCCCGCACCGGAAGTGCAAGCCCAGCTCTGTCAAGATCTCCATCTGAAGGGACAGGAACTCCTCCAGCAGCTGCGAGCTCTGCTCCAGCCCAGGGCCTGTCACCCCAAACATCTCCACCTGGGGCAGGGCGGGGGGCACAGGAGTCAGGAGGCGCTAGGCTGTTGGGTTTGACGGGCTGGGGCGCTGGGCTGTTGCAAGTCCTAGCTATGCCAACCTTGGTGAAGTGGTGCACTCGATACAGCCCCCACGGCTCCTTCCCCGTGTCTGTTTCCGCCCGGTAGCAGGTACTGGAACAAACCATCCTGGGGGGAGCAGGGTAGGTGGGGTCAGGAAGAGGAGAGGGAATGTCACTGGTGGGGACAAGGTCTAAAGGAACTGGGCATCACCTGATTGGCAGATCCCTGAAGGCCACAGAGTGGTCCATGAAGTAGCCTGGGAGGAGAGGAGGACAGAATGGGTCAGCCAAGGCCACCATCCATCCAGCCATAGGAAACCTTTGTGAGAATTAGAAAAGGTGTCCCCTCTAGCAGACGCAACCTCAAGTCAGGACATGTGGCTGGATCCTCACCGTACCACTGTGCAGTAAACAACCTACACAACTGTACACGTAGGCCCTGGGGTCGCTGAGATATCCTGGGCGTGCAGCCATCACCCGCCAGGAGGCTCCTGGCTGTCCCCTTTCGATCCCCTCCTGCTCTGAGGACACTGGAGGTGTCCTCACCCCACTCCTGCCCCCAGGTAGGAACTCACCTGCAAGTCCCACCTCTGCTGTCCCGGCCAGGTTGAGGTCTTCAAAGCGGGAGGGGTCGATGTTGTAAATTTGGGATGGTTTGGCATTTGGTGTCATCCCACAGCCTTCCTGGGGAGGAGGCCAGCCACAGAGGTCAGGGGTCAGGTAACCTGGGTGGCCCCCATTCTGCAGTCACAACCCCTGCTCCTCCCCTAAAAGCATCTGGAATCACCCTGAGCTCCCTGTTATGGCTTGACCCCCTCAACCCAGCCCCAGGGCAGGTTCCTCGGGGGAGACAGGCTGGTCTCTCCACCGGGAACCCTCAGAATGGGGCCTGACACGCGGCTGGGCATGGGGAACAGTCCTCACTCACAAACACAGCTCCTCGGAGTAGGTCTGGCACCGTCATGGGGGTGAAGCCCTGTGAGGGGGGACGGGAGGGGTGAAGAGCACAGCCAGGACCCCCACCAGACCCCAAGCTCAGGCCTGAAGAAAGGACGCTGCAGGGTGGGCCACTGGCTCCCCCGTGTCACTCCAAAGCCATTTCACTTCAGAGGAAATCGAGGCAGGCCTGAGCAGTGGGCTTGGAGCTGGACCCGGGGTCCTGGGCCCCTGTCACTGGGGCCCCCTCTGCTGGTGCTTCCTGGTTTCCTCACTTGGATATACCACTTAGATCTGACCATGTCCCTCCCCTGCTGAAAGCCTTCTGTGGCTCCCCAGTGCCCTCAGGAAATGTCTGAGTCCCTCACCATGGCCAACATCCCCTGCATTCATCCCTTGCCGACCCCTCCAGTTTCAACGGATGCTGTATTTCCCCAACACTCCCTGTACACTGCAAGCAGGCAGTGAGGGGCAGTGGTTACAGGTGCGGCTCCACACGCTAGCTGGGAGACCCTGGCTAGTTACTCCCTCCTCCATCTTTAAAGGGGATAATAATAGCACTCACCTCGTAAAGTTGCCCTAAGAATTAAATATGTCAATAATACATGTAAAGCTCTGAAAACAGTGACTGGAGCAGAGGTCACCCCCTCCTCTCCACCCTGAGCCTTCAGAGCTCAGCTTCAATGCTACCCCCTCCAGGCAACCCTCCCATCCAGGCCCATACCCGGTGGATGAGCTTGTTGAGTGTGAAGTTGACCAGGCCGTGCTGCAGGAGGGCCCCAGCCCCACGCAGGTAATAGGAGCGGTGGCCAGACACGTGGGACAGACGCCTGGGAGACAGGTGGGCAGACAGGCGGGGGCACGTGGGCCAGGGCTGGTGGGGGAAGAGGGGGACTCAAGCACCCCGGGGCAGAGGCCCAGCTGCCAGGCGGGGGGCCAGGCATCAAACATTCATGCCGGGCAAGGCCCTGGCAGTTCCACATCCCATGCCGAGCCCAATGAGGCGGAGCCGGCAGCCAGCTGTTGGGTTGGGAGGGCTGGGCGATGGGGGCTGGGAGGGGGGCTCACTTCTGACGGATGATGTCGAGTTTCTCAGCTATTTCCAGGTGGCCCCGGGGTTGGAAGGAGAAAGCTATATACGGATGAAAAGCAATGGGGTAAGAGAGGGAGGAGAGACAGGGAACAGGGACAGAGAGAAAGAGGATTAGAGAGAGAGCGGAAGGAGAGGAGGACAGAGGGAGGGAGAGAAAAGGAGAGGAAAAGAGAGGGGGGAGGAAAAAAAGACAAATACATGTGTGCGTGTACACACACACACGTGTACCCGCACACACACACATACGAGACAGGGTGAGAAATGAGAAAGCCCTGGGGCTCTACAGACTCCAGCCATGGTCCCAGACCCCAGGAGCCCCTGCCCCCAGCATGGGGTCCCCTGGCCTGGGCTGTGGTCCACCTGGCTTGTCTCCAACCACATGGAGCACTCGGGCCTGGCTTTCATCCCCGACGGGCTGCAGGGAAACAGTGGGTGTCACTGGGAAGGTGGCACTAGGTGGACCCCTGGCCTCCCCCGCTGCCCAGCGCGACGCTCACCACGTCTGGGTGGGTCTGGTTGGGCAGCCTCAGCGCCCGCAGGTAGAACTGCTCCTCGAGTTGGGCCTCCTTGGGGTACAGGAGCATGAGTTGCTTCCGGATCTCCCGGCCACGTGCCCGCAGACTCTGATACTGGGGGTCCTGGGAGTGGGGCAGGCAGGGTCGGCCCAGGAGCGGGTGGGTCCCTCAACCAGTTTGACCTTGATCCCAGCTAGCACAACCTCTGTGGTGGATGTCTGCTGCTGCTTGTTTTCACTCAACATCTTGTATTTCCTTCCAGGAACCTCCCCTCACCACCACAGGGCATGTCCACAGGGACATGACTCTGGCCTGGTCTACTAGAACATTCCATTGCTTTGACCATAGTGATTGGCTTAACGACAGGCACATGACCCAAGACGAACTCATGAGAATCAGCCCCAGGGCTGTGTCTGGAGCTGTCAGGAAAATGGTCCTCTCTGCACCAGACCCTGCCTCCCCTTGCCCCAAGGGGAGAAAGCTGGTCTGGGTATAAGAAGGAAGCAAATATGGGCCAGGACCTGGATCCAGCTGTACCTGAAGCCAATCTTTTTAGTTTCATGAATCAACAGAGCCTCTTGATGTTATTTTCCTTACTCATATTTGAGTTATGTTTTCTATTACATACAATGGAGACTTCATGGCTGATAATGGGATCTTTGCTGCCCACCCCTCACCAGGGACAGGATATCAACTCCCTGTAGTACCTGCTGCACTTGATTGTGGTCCTGGTTTACCTGTAGAAAAGAGAAGGAGGGGGTGATCAGGTTGATGAAGTTGGGGATGGGGAGGAGGGGTGAAAGGTCAGGCCCAGGGGATCTGAATTCCTTGCTCTGCCAGTGCCTGGCTGGACCCTCCTCCACTCTGTGCCTCAGTTTCTCTGTCAGTAAAGCTGGGAGGAGGCAAGGTAACATAATAGTAATCATGCCTGCAGCTCCATTTATTGAGTGCTGCCTCATGCCTGGCCAGGTGCAGAGGACTCTCATATGATCCTATTTCTTCATAACCCACTCCATGAGTTTCGCGCGTCAATGTGATGCCCGTTTTGTAGATGAGAAAACTGAGGCTCGGAATGGTAAGGTCTGTGAGCATGCATTTGGAGGCCTGAGACCAAGGGTCTGTGATACTCTGAACCTTCTGTGGTCCTGAGCACCAGAGGGAATCAGGCAGATCTGGGTCTGAATGTTGGGTGCCTACCAGCTGTGCACCCTTAGGCAAATCTCTTCCCTTCTCTGAGCCTTGGTATCCTGGTCTGTGAAATGGGCTAACAGGAGCTCCTTAGTAGGGCTGTTGCCTGGCTTCCTGAGAAGATGAGCTAGTGCTCACTGAACATGAACTGTGATCAATCTTGTTGTTTTCACTGGCTGCTCGCCTGCGATGCATGTAGCCCAGGGCCTGGCAAGACACAGCAGGTCACTGGGAGATGTAGTTAGGGTTGGGAGAGTGGTGAAAAGCTGCCCAAATGCCTGGGTGCCAATCCCACCTCTCCTGCTTCCTAGCTGTAAGACAGGCACATTTGAACCTCTTGAGGTCTCGGTTTCCTGAGCTGTAGAGCCGGGTTTGTATTGTTCCTGACTCACAGAGCTGTGGCGATTGAGGGTAAGGAAAGCACCTAGGACAGCGCCTGGCAGGCAGCGATGTCTGCTATTATTACGACGATTGCTTTTCAGCCCTCTGTGGCAGACGCTGTTGGCTGTCTAACCCAAGACCATTTGCCCTCCTTCCTCCTTCTAGCCAGAGATCCCTGACTCAGTTCACCCTCCCCTGGGTAGCCTGCAGTTCAGGGAACGTGGGCCCGCCAAGGTTGCCTCTTGTCATTGACTGGTGTGGCTGTGGGGTGTCTGGGCCCGTGAGACATGAGGGGACTCTGCTGGATGCTTCAGGAAAGGTCTCCCTGCTCTTGGAAAAGGCACTCAAGCCAGAGAAGTCCTGTTTTCTGCCTCTGGCAGAGACATGCCAGGAGACGCTGTACTACGGCAGGCACCCTGGGACCCTGAGGGGGCAACTGAGGTCAAATCAACATGGTGAGGTTGCAGGTGGAGAGAGAGGGAAGGAACCTGGCTTAGGGATGCTGGGGGGAGCTGCTAATTCATCAGTCCCAGGGATGCCTGGCCCTGGGTGGCTTGTTGTGTGACATAATGAATGTCCACATCCTTCACGTTCCATAAATTGGGTTTCCTGTTACCTGCAGCCAGAGGCATCCTCCTGCCACCCCACCCCACCCACCCAGGACCCCCGCGCTCACCAGCAGGGCCTGCACTGCCTCAGCCACGGCCCCCTTCTCCTCCTCCAGGCTCCGGATCTGCTCCCGCTGCTGCCTCAGCTCCTGCCATGTTGAGATCTGGGGGTGGACACAGGAGGGAAAGATGTGAAGTGGCCACTGTCCCCTGCCCCTTCTGGCTGGAGCCTCGTCCCCTCAGCCCCCTGGACCAGCAGTGGGGTGAGGTAGAGACCACTCACTGTCCCCCAGTAGCCATTCTCCCCTCCTTCCCTTCAGTACTTGAACCCTCTGATGTTTAGCCGGGCACACAGCTGCCCAGAATTAAGACACACTCCCAGCCTCCCGGGCAGCTACATGTGTCTGTGGGCCCAAGACTGACCAAGGGACATGAGCTGAAGTGGCAGGTGTCACTCTTGAGTTGCCTCCTTAAAGATAAGCCCCCATACTGGATTTCGCACTCCCTTTGAACTGGACGACGGACCCTGAGGAGAGGTGAAACAGGACAATCCCCGAAGGGATGCAGAGCAAGAAGACGAAAGGACCTGGACGCTGGGGGACGTGGAGCTGAGGCACACTTACCTCTTGACTCTCATGTGAGAGCAAAACAGCCTCTGTCCTATGGGGCGGCCAGGGCAGCTACACCTGCACTCACCAACCCAGGGGGGTCAGGAGGGTCAGGAGGGGCGGGAGAGACGCAGCCCCCTCCAGCCCTCACTCTTTGGGCACACCTACTGCTGTGGAGTCCCTCTGTGAGCCCAGATCCCCGAGCAAAGCCCTCTGTCCTCTCTGGCTGCAGTTTTCCCTTCGACAAAATGGTGCAAGCAACACTGTCCTACCTCCCTGGAAGGGGGAGGGGAAGCCAGAGGGGAGAGAGGGAGATCACAGGATGGTTTGTTACCCACTTGGTGGCTCCCCCTGGATGTCTCCTGGACAGCTCCCAGCTCACCGTGTGCAAGAGTGACTCTGGGAAAAGTATCTCCCCGACATCTGCTCCTCCTCAGGGACAGCCCCACTAACGCCCACCCTCCACCCCAGCCCCGCAGCCAGGTACCACGTCCTGACCTTTCTGTCCTTCCTCATCTCCCCACGCCTGCCCCACCCCAGATCCCGTCATCACCCCCCAGAAGCCCTGTGCCAGCCTCCTGGCCTTCAGGCTCACCTTCTCCAGTCCAGCCAGAGTTCTTATACAATCCTCTCCTGCCTGAGAGCACCCCTGGCCCCCAGCGCCCCCAGGAACAAACTGCATGCCCTGCTACTGCCTGACAAGCCACACGCCGTATTCCTCTCCATACTGATGCCCTAAGGAAGTGTTTTTCAAGCTTTGGAATGTGATCCGTTTGTGGGTTATAAATGTAACTTAGGGTCTCTAAACCAGCACTTTAGTAAACTGAGGTAAAATATACATAAAACTTACCTTTTTATTTTTTTCTTTTTCCCAACAAAAGGTTCACATGTTTATTACTGAGGTACACAGTGAGCAGTGGTGAGGAAAGATCAAGAAAAGAGGAGAGAGCATCAAACACAGGCAGTTGTTCCAGACACTAGTGATGTTCTGACAATGTGCGCCACTTCATATGTGAGGCTCCTTACAGACCCAGCTTGGTTCTTCTCCAATGTCTTCTCTTAGAGTTGTACCTGATTTTATTACCAGTTTTCATTCGAATCCATTGGGGAATGGGACGATTCTACTTTTGTTTCTTGGCCAGGAATCGCTTGATCCTGAAAGTCTTGTGAGAAGACATGGCGAGGAGTAAATCCAACCGCCAAAATTTACCATTTTAATAATTAAAAAAGCATTTTAAAAATTTATTTGTTTTTGGCTGTATTGGGTCTTCATTGTTGCATGTGGGCTTGCTCTAGTTGTGGTGAGCGGGGGCTACTCTTCGTTGCAGTGCAAGGGCTTCTCATTGCGATGGCTCCTCTTGTTGTGGAGCACGGCCTCCACACAGTGCATGGGCTTCAGTAGTTGTGGCACGTGGGCTCAGTAGTTGTGGCGCATGGTCTTTGTTGCTCCGTGGCGTGTGGGATCTTCCTGGACCAGGGCTGGAACGCATGTCCCCTGCACTGGCAGGTGGATTCTTAACCACTGTGCCACCAGGGAAGTCCTTTAACCATTTTTTAAGTGTACAGTTCGGGGAGGAGGGATAAATTGGGAGATTGGGACTGACCTATATACACTATATAAAATAGATAACTAATAAGGACCTAATGTATAGCACAGGGAACTCCACTCAATATTCTGTAATGACCTATATGGAAAAAAATCCAAAAAAGAGTGGATATATGTATATGTATAACTGATTCACTTTGCTGTATAGCAAAAACTAACAAAATATTGTAAAGCAACTACTCCAATAAAAAATTTTTTTTAAGTGTACAGTTCAGTGGCATTAAGTACATTCATATCGTCGTGCTATCATCATAACTACCCATCTCTGGAACTTCTTTACATTCCCAAACTGAAACTCTGTACCCATTAAACTTTCTCCCCTCCTGCCCCTGACAACCACCATTCTACATTCTGTCTCTGTGAATTTGCTCCAGCTGCCTCATACAACTGGAATCACACAGTATTTGCCCTTCTGTGACTGGCAAATTTCACTTAGCATAACGTCTTTAAAGTGCATCCACGTTGTAGCATGTGTCAGAATGTCCTTCCTTTTTAAGGCTGAATGTTATTCCATTGTATGTATTTACCACATTTTGTTTATCCATTTATCCATCAGTGGACCCTTGGGTTGCTTCCACTTTTTGGCCACTGTGACTAACGCAGCTATAAACATGGGCATACAAATATCTGAGTCCCTTCTTTCAGTTCTTTTTGGGTATATATCCAGAAGTGGAATTGCTGGAATACATGGTAATTCTATGTTTAATTTTTTGAGGAACTGCCATATATTTTTTGTTTTTCTTTTTTGAAAAATTAATTAATTTTTAATTATTTTTGGCTGTGTCGGGTCTTCCTTGCTGTGCACAGGCTTCCTCTAAGTTGTGGCGAGCGGGGGCTACTCCTCCTTGCAGTGTGCGGGCTTCTCATTGCGGTGGCTCCCCTTGTTGCGGTGCTTGGGCTCTAGGCACGCAGGCTTCAGTAGTTGTGGCACACGGGCTCAGTAGTTGTGGCTCGCTGGCTCTAGAGCACAGGCTCAGTAGTTGTGGCGCATGGGATTCGTTGTTCCGCGGCATGTGGGATCTTCCCGGACCGGGGCTTGTACCTGTGTCCCCTGCGTTGGCAGGCGGATTCTGAACCACTGCGCCACCAGGGAAGTTCCTAGGTTTTCTTTTTTAATTAATTTCTCTGAGCCTTAACTTCCCCTCTGATAAAATAGGGGAAATAATGGTACCCACGTCATAAAGTTGTGAAATTTAAATGAGACTCATCTGTGTAAAGCACTTAAAATAGGATGGTAGGGGGGCCCAAGAGAGGGCTGGGAGGATTTGGGGTCCCCATCATCCTCAGCACCCCAGCAGGGTCTAGAAGTATGGTGACCCTGGTTCTAGTTCCCCAGCATGCAGTACTATATAAGTGCTAGCTTTATTATTATTAATAATAATATTCACTGCCTTATTCTCAACATCTGGAACACAACAGGGGTGCTCCCTACATATCTGTTCAAAAGCACATTCATTCATTAAATAACACTATTTAACTGCCTACTACCTGTGGGGTAGGTGCACAACTCTACCTCTCATTCTCCAAAGGCAAGAGGCAACCCCCGCCCCTACCGCTGATTCACACCCCCCGCCGCTGATTCGCATCCCTGTCTCCCATTTTCCTTCGTGGCCTTAGGATAAGCCTGGCATGAGGTCTAAGCACAGAGGACGCTGGCAGACAGTTAAGTTCCTAACGCAGAGTGGGTACCCAGCACGCTTTATGGGGCAAGCGCATCATGGGTATCTAGACAGTAGGGCCTTAGCACTCTGGCTAACTGGCACGTAGTTAGGTGCCAAGTACAACACGTTGGCTAAACTTAGGAAGGAACTAAAATTCCTGCGATAACACCGTCCCCTACTGGAGAGTTTCTTGCTAGCCCATTTCGTCCGTAAAACGAACAGCCAATAGACAAAGCGGCCCGGCCTCGCAACCACCGGCCGGCGCAAGCGCACTCACGATCGCGGGTAGATCCTCCGACCGCAGCTCTCCCTTGCGGAGCTCCAGGGCGCGCGCGGCCTCTTCCGGGTATGCGCACAGCGGCTCCATGTCCAGCTGAGGGAGCGCGCTGTAGCCCTCACGCGCGTGCTCGTACAGGAGGTTCCGGTCTCGTCTCTCCGTAGCGAAACTTCTCCTTGGGCTCTGGTTGCAAACGCAGCCTCCCCGGAGCCGCAAGCCCCGAGCAGCCACCAGAGGCCACAAGCGCCGCATGATGGACGCAGCCATCTTGGAAGGGGGACAAAGAGTCACGCACTCTTCGTCCCGCCCACTACGCGTTTAGACTAATTGCAAAGCAGCTATTCTTGGGACTAGCCAATCAGAGCCTGGAAGGGGTGAGCCCTCTCCCATGCCTCAAGAAGAAAGATCAGCGAGAACAGTTGACCGAGATTGACACTGTCGTTGCCCAATCGTCGTCTGTTCCCCGCCCCTTCAGTGTACGGGAGAGGCAGAACCAGCCAATCCCTGCCGGGATAATCCCTAGACCGTGCTAGAGGCCGCATTCGGCGTGTCTGTGGACCCGGCTAGGGTCGGTAAGGTCGGCAGAGTTCTCGGGTCCTCCAAACTTCCCGGGCCTCCTCTCAGTTTCTAGTTTCCTTCTGTTTGTGAGCGGGGGCGGTTGGGAGAGCCTATTCAGAGCAAGACTAAACTTACGGAGGGATTTTCTGTTAGCAGCGTTAGGGGTTGTGGTTTTACAATGAGAGGAAATTCCTTAGATTTAACCGGAAGGCTCCGAGAGTGGGATGGGGAGAATTTGGACCCTCCCCCGACTACGGCCACTTTCCCTTCCTCCTGCTTAATGAGTCTCTTATCCCCTAATACAGGGACGCTGCAGGCGGCGGGATGTCCTGGTCCGGCCTTCTCCGTGGCCTCCGCACGTCCCTAAATCATGGTAAATGGGGGGCTTGGGCTGCAGAGACGAGGCTGCGTGAGGGTTATTTCCCCTGGGACTTGTGTCCCTCTGCCATAGCCCCGAGTTTCGGCGGAGCAGGGGTTGCAAGGGCAAGAGGTAGGAAGTAGCATTTAGGCGTCTGGTGGGTATCAGGAGTTCGGATCAATTATTTTTTTCAGCAAATGATATTAAATACTTCCCATGGGTGAGACATCCAAGCAAGACTTTGAAGTCATTCATTCAACTGACGTTTTCTTTTCCTTTTTTTTCTTTGGCCGAGCCACACGGCTTGTGGGATCTTAGTTCCCTGATCAGGGATCAAACCCGCGCCCCTTGCACCCTTGCAGTGGAAGCGTGGAGTCTCAACCACTGGACCGCCAGGGAAGTCCCCAACTGATGTTTTTCAAGAGCCTGCTACATGCCAGGCACTGAGAGGGACACTTTATTTATGAACCTAGTTCTTCCACAAACATCAAATGATTCTCCTGGGCCATGCCCTTATGAGAAATATTCCACTCAGTCACTCTGCAGACCTTTATTCACCAAGGGTCACAGGACTGGACAAGACAGATCTGTGCCCTCCTTGGGGAATCTGGGCTGGCTTGACATGCATATTTCATGGAAGCCTCTCACACACGGTGCTCAGGAGGGAGACCTGACTGTGGTGCCCACCATACAGATGAGGACACTGAGGCACTGAGAGGTGAACAGTCTTGGTCAAGGGCAGACCCGTCGGAAGAGACTTCTAGGAATGTCTCGTCCTCTCTGAGGATTGTGCTGTAACTTGAGGCATAAGGACACATGGAAATGGACTGTAGGGCCAGGACCTGCCCTGAATCTGGAGGGGAGTGTGACGTTTGGGTGTGAGAGGGCATTCGTGCTAGTGACACAGAGAGAGGATGCACCTCACAGCTCTGGCCTGGGAGCTCCAAGAGGACATGGCCCAGGGTTGTCTCAGTCACCACTGCGTCTCCATTATTGATTGGGGCCAAGACACAGTAGGTGCTCAATGAATGTTTGTTGAAGAGAATCCAGTTGTTTGAGTCTTTTTATGTCCTATTTCCTGTCTATGAGCACATCCTGTCATCTACCTTAGAACCATATTCCTGCCCTTTTCCCCCACCTGCCTTTCCTCTCACTGCACTGCAGCCACACTGCCCTCCTTTCTGTTGATGTGTTTGTGGACACAGGCTGAGGCTGGAGCAGGGGTAACGAGGGGGCAAGTGAGGAGATGAGGTCAGAGAAATAGCTCGCAGACCATGTGGGGCCTCGTGGGCCCCCGGGGGGGAATTCGGCTCTTACCCTCACTGAGATGGAGCCACAAGAGGGCTCTGAGCAGGGGAGGGATGTGATCTGACCCAGGTGTCCATGGGGTCCCTGTGGCTTCGAGTGGGGAGCAGACAGTAGGAGTCGGGAGACCTAGGAGGAGGAGGAAGGAGGACAGGAGAGTCCAGTGGGAGACGGGGGTGGACAGGACCAGGGTGGATGCCATGGGGGAGGGAGAAAAGGGATTCTGATCAGTTGTGAAGGTTCAGTTGATGGGATCTGCTCACCGGGATAGGAGAGGGTGCGACGGGAGGAGGAGGAGTGACACCTCCCAGGGATACCCCTTGGGGTCGCTGTGGAGCAGCATAAATTAACGTAGGTACGATGCATAGAACAGTACAGGACACAGTGGGAGCCTGTTTGCGTTTACTGTTGTTTAAACAGCATTAAAATTAATGTCTTCTTTGCAGAATAAAATGAGTTAATTCATAGAAAATGCTTAAAATAGGACCTGACACGTGGTGGTTACTCCGTAAATGTTATATTACTCTCAGCCGTGAGTACCCCTACCCGTAAACAAATGCACCCTGGCGAAGTGCTTGGAACGGTGCCGAGAACACCAGAGCGGAGTGGCTGATGCTATCATCTGTTCGCTGGGATAATAACCGCGGCCCTCCCGGTTGTGTCTCTCCAGGCCTAGCCCTGGCCCCGCGGCCTTGGGCCCCGCGTCCCATGGCCACCCTGAACCAGATGCACCGCCGGGGTCCTCCAAAGCATCCGCCTACGAAAGTGGGCCCCACGGAGGGCCGGCCACAGCTGAAGGGCGTGGTCCTGCGCACGTTCATCCGCAAGCCCAAGAAGCCCAACTCGGCCAACCGCAAATGCTGCCGCGTGCGGCTCAGCACCGGTCGGGAGGCCGTCTGCTTCATCCCCGGAGAGGGCCACAACCTGCAGGAGCACCACATCGTGCTCGTGCAGGGCGGCCGCACGCAGGACCTGCCCGGCGTCAAGCTCACCATCGTGCGGGGCAAGTACGACTGTGGCCACGTGCAGAAGAAGAAGTGACTCCCTCCCCACCTCCACCGGGACACGGCGGGTGGGTGATCACCGCAGAACAAAACCTTCCCCTCGGGGCCCCTGCAGTGTCCTTGGGAAGCTAGTACAACTCTAGAAGTAGCTGGTCATGGTTCAAAGCCTGGCCGCCTCTTCCATCAGGACCACCCTTAACCCATAGTGGTCCTGGGTGTGAGTCAGAAAAAAGGCGCCCCTCTCCCAACACTCTTGGTTTCCATGTTGGCGCCAGGGACCTCTTCTGCTGGGACGAAACACTGTAGTGCCATCTACTGGGAAGGGGTTGCAATAAACACAGACACGCCCCCCCACCCCCTTGTGGTATTTGCATGGTATTTGCCCTCTGTGTGGTCTTGGGCACCGACATCCCCTCTGGCCTCAGTTTCCTCCTGCAGAAAAAAATAGCTCCACTTGCAGTATCGCCTTTGTTGGGTTTGGTGAAGATTAAACTGGGTGCTTTATGTGTATAACACATGCAGTGGCCACTCTGTTTTAAACTTTGGAGTTAGTGGGCAGCACTGAGGCCCAGTTCCCCTTCCTGCAGGCTGAGGGCCTGGGCACGAAAGCCCTGCTGTCAAGCTTCCTCATCTGAAAAGTGGCAGTAATTGTAATGTTGGCCACGAAGGGGTGTTGCAAGGATTAATGGTGTGTGCTGCTCTTCTGTTATTCTCAGACTCACACACACCTGGGTTCACATCCTGCCTCCACCTCTTCCTTGTTCTGTGACTCTGGGTATATTTGCTTCCCCCTCTGGCTTCAGTTTCCTCCCTTGGAAAATGGCACTGAGAGTGATGCTGCCCTCACACGATCATGTGCTTGGCCATGTTAGGTTTGAAAATTGGGGAGCTGAGCTTGTATCATCAGGCTTTGGAACCCAATGTCTGGTATAAGTCCGGCTTCCCCTGTTTCCTGGCCAGGTGACGCTGGGCAGGCCTTTTAAACTCTGAGCCCGTTTCTGTCTGGACTAAATGGCAGTGATGACAGTGCCTCCGTGAGAGCTGCTGGGAGAACAGCTGAGATCGGGCACAGGAGCTGTTGGGTGAGCCCTTGTAGCCCGTCTCTGGGTTCTCAAAGCCCACCTCTGTTTCTTGCATGGCCCTTAGCACACCTGAAGTTCTCACGATTGGAAACATCCCACAAGGCCTTTTAGGATCGGAGCTAGGGGCAAACAAGTGCATCAGTTACAGACAAAAATCCCCCATCACGTCATGCTTAGCACCGAGTTTATTGAGCGAGCTTGTTGGCTGCGCTCAGTTGGGGAAAGGAGAGCTTTCCTTCACAGCATGCCTTGCTCCCGGGGTTCATCTCCAAGCGGGCTCAAGTGTGGAGAAAAGGAGGCTGTCGCCTGACAGGAGGCGAGCTGCCCCCGAGGCAGGAGCAGGAGGTGGGGCTGGAGGATACAGTTTGGGGGTCAGCACAGAACTGGCCTCAGAAATTCTGAAAGAAATGGCACCTGGCCCAGAGGGGAGGTGCTGATGGGCGTGGTGCTGGAGGCGGTTGCACGGGCCCCACTGCCAAATCCCAGAGACTCCCCAAAACAACAGGAAGAGTTCACTTTGAGGCTGCTGCTGGTCCCCTCAAGGACCTCTGCTCCCTGCCAGCAATCACCTTGCCCCCAAAGCACGCTGATAAGAGTCCTTGTCCACGACTGCCCGCAGCTTTCCTCTGTCTGAAATCCTGGTTTGGCCTTTGTTTTCTGACTCAGTCTGTCAACTGGTATCCACACATGTGAGAAAAAAATTTGCAAGTAACGTACAGGTCTCTGAGTTACTCTCTGACACTCCCCCTGGGAAGCTGGGGAAGCAAGTGACCAGCCTGGTTGGATCCCTGGTTTCTCGAATAGCATGGGGGCCACCACGCTGAAGCAGCAGCAAGTGGGGTTCACTGGAAACATTCCGGGAACAGGCTACACGGGACCCCCACTGTCCTCGGGCATCCTCCAGCTCGTGGCTGCAGAGCCGACCTTGATTGACGATGGTGTCTGGCAGATGGCAGTCTGTCCCCGAAGGCTGGATCAGGCTGGTTAGCTAGGACAGGCGGATCCTGACCCTCACGCTGGAGTGGGTCACGAGGGCACCATAGTGCCCCACCCAGGAACGCGTGTCTCTTCCATACTGCTCAAAAGACACATAGCGGATGCCCTTGCCAAAGTTGGTAAAGACGTGGGAGACCTGTGCAGGGAAGGAGAGTGAGGGAGTGAGGCTCCATGGACTCCTCTTCCTCCGCAACCTCAACAGATGTTCCCCAACACCAAGTAGGTACCTGGCCCTGCTCCAGGCGCTGGGGATATAGCCGTGAAGAAAGCAGCCAAAAGATCATATCCTGGCGAAGCTGAGTCTAGACTGTGACGCTGAAGACAGATGGGGGAAAGGGCGGAGGAAGTACTGCAGGAGGGTGGGATTGTAAAGCAAGGGCCCCACTGAGATGACAGAGACTTGATGGGGCAGGGGAGCCAAGTGGGGATCTGGAGTGTTCCAGACAGAGGAACAGTCAGTGCAAAGGCCCTGAGGTGGCGGTGTGCCTGGAGCAGAGTGAGGGGAGAAGTAAGAGGTGGGGTCAGGGAGGTAGCGGGCAGATCGTGTGGGGCCTTTGAGATCGGCCACAGAAGGACTCTGGCTTCTGGCTTTTTTTTTTTTCTTTTGGCCACGCCACTCGGCATGTGGGGTCTTGGTTCCCCTGACCAGGGATTGAACCCACGTCCCCTGCAGTGAAAGCGTGGAGTCTTAACCACTGGACTGCCAGGGAAGTCCCTGGCTTCTGGCTTTTTAATCTTCTTTAATTTTTTAAATTGAGCTAAAATCCACCTAACATAAAATGTACCATTTAAAACTGTACAATTCAGTGGTTTTTTTGTTTGTGTGTGTGTGTGTGTATTCGTAATGTTATGCAATCATCACCACTATCTAATTCTGGAACATTTTCATCACCCCAGGAAGAAAACCTCGAATCCCTTAGCTGTCACTTCCAATTCCTCCCTCCCCCTATTCTCTGGCAACCAGTAATCTATCTGCTTTCTGTCTCTATGGCTTTGCTTATTCTGGAAATTTCATATAAATGCAATCGTACAATATGTGGCCTTTTGTGTCTGGCCTCTTTCACTTAGCACAGTTTCCAAGGCTCACGCATGTTGAAGTGTGAATCTGTACTTCATTCCTTTTTATAGCTGCATGATAGGATGTTGGCTTTTGCTCTGAGATGTAGCCACGGAAGGGTTACAAGCAGGTGAGATCCGTGGTCTGACTCACCTTTTTTAAAAAATAAATTTATGGGCTTCCCTGGTGGCGCAGTGGTTGAGAGTCTGCCTGCCGATGCAGGGGACGTGGGTTCGTGCCCCGGTCTGGGAGGATCCCACATGCCGCGGAGCGGCTGGGTCCGTGAGCCATGGCCACTGAGCCTGCGCGTCTGGAGCCTGTGCTCCGCAGCGGGAGAGGCCACAGCAGTGAGAGGCCTGCGTACCGCAAAAAAAATAATATTATAAAATAAAAGTAAACTTATTTTATTTATTTATTATTTTTGGCTGTGTTGGGTCTTCATTGCTGCACGCGGGCTTTCTCTAGTTGCGGCGAGCGAGGGCTACTCTTTGTTGCAGTACTCGGGCTTCTCATTGCAGTGGCTTCTCTTGCTGCAGAGCATGGGCTTTAGGTGCGCGGGCTCTAGAGCGCAGGCTCAGTAGTTGTGGCGCACGGGCTTAGTTGCTCCGCGGCATGTGGGATCTTCCCAGACCAGGGCTCGGACCTGTGTCCCCTGCATTGGCAGGCGGATTCTTAACCACTGCGCCACCAGGGAAGCCCCTGACTCACTTTTTAATAGGAGCTTTCTGGATGCTGAGTCTGTGTGTTGGGTTGGGGGTGGGCGGGAAGAGATCAGGAATGGAAACCAAAAGACCACCTAAAAGGTTACTTTGATAAGTGAGGTATGATGACCATGACAGTTTAGGCTCAGGAGCCAGCCTGGGGTTGAATCAGGCCCTGCACACTTTAGGGTGACTTCGGGCCAGTCACCTAACCTCCCATGCCTCAGTTTCCCCAACTCTCGAATGGGGATGGAGCAAGGACTTTGGTTCACTGCTGCATTTCTAGCAACTAGAGCATAGCAGGCACACAGTAGGTGCTCAAAAATGTCTGTTGAACAGCGAGGCCATTGTGCTAATGAAATGAATTAATGGGTGAAACTCTTGGGCAGGCCTGTAATAAGGGTTCAATGATTGTTAGCTGTTGTTATAGATACCCAGCAGTGCTGAGAGCAGAATTTGAGCAGGGTGAGAGGTGGGTGTGCCTTTGGGTGAGGGAAGGTAGTCTGGACCCACCTGTCGGCAGCCTCTTTCAGTCCACTGAAGGACCGGGCTGGGTGATGCCGAGAACTTGACCACTTCGTTTTCGTACATGTCCAGGAGGCGGACCCGGAGCCGGTAGATGCAGCCGCAGTTCTCCCGGGCACCCCACCTGCCGGGTGGCAGTGAGCCTTGATAGCCTCACCACCCGCTCAGGTCTCTGGGTTGGGGAGGGCGACTGAGGTCTGGCCTCCCTGCACTTTGATGAGGTTAGGCCTGGGAACCTAGGGGGGAGGAGCCTAGGTGCCCGTGGGGTAGAGCCAGGGCCTGGGGGAAGAGCCTGGGTGCTCCTGGGGGCAGATTCAGGAGGCTGGGGGTCAGGTGTATATGGACGGGGGTGGGGAGGTAATGGTGTTCTGGGGAGGAACCACAACCTTGGAGAGGAGCTTGAGGGTGTAGGAATCTGGGGGTTCTGGGCTCACCAAAGTTCCGCCCCTCCCTGGCTCTGCTACTACGAGAGCATCGCTTCCCCTCTGTCAGCCTCACTATGAAGGGGGCACAGTAGCAGTGCCAGCCCGTGGGGTCGATGGGGGTGTGAAATGACTCCCTTCTGCAGAACTGCTGCCACCACGGGGGGTTCTCCACTCACCAGTCGGCCACACAGATCTCGATCTGGGAGCTGTCGAGCAGCTCCTGCCACACACCCTCCATCACCAAGTCCACAAGCTGCCTCTTGAAGCACCATCTAGGAAGGGGGGATGATAGGATGGGTGGGGGGGTAGAGAGTCCCATCATTCAAGTCAGCCCAGAAATCACCTCCTCCCAGAAGCCTCCCCTGACTATCCTGTCTAAAGCAGCCCATCAGGGTTGCTCTACCAGACAAGATGTGTGATGGGCTGTGCAACCCCACTGGCCTCTCAGATCCCCTCCACCCTTCACTCTGCTGTGGACTCCAGGAGGCTGACTGTATGCAGGCCTGCCCCTAATATTTGTGGGGACCAGGACATGAATACAAATGGAGGCCCACATACTAGACATCTGAGCAGAGAATTCTGGGGTCTCCTCAAGCACCAAGAGGCCCATGGTCTAAGGTTGTGTTGCCTGTATGGAAGGGTCTCCCTTACCCTCTACTTTCTGTTGGGTCAGCCAATGGGAAGCTCCAGCAGCAGATAGAAGGGAGAAGAGAGTGAAATCAGGGTATTTATTCTCCTGGCTCCCTCCCAAGGGATCATCGTGGGACTGTTGTATTTCTCAACGAAAGGGCCCTCTCCACAGTGCCCTCTCCTCCCAGCCTTCTCTGTCTTCATGTTTCGTTAATTGCTTCCTCCCCTTACCCCTGCCAGGCCTAGGGGTGGTAAGGTCCCTTCCCCCCACTGTTACTAGCCTAGAGTCCTGTAGTATCTCTTGTGTTCTGCCTGCACCTTTGTAAACAGTCCTTCTCCTTGAATTTCAATGTGCCATAATAACAGAAATAGTGATTTATCAGAAGAACTGATAAACTGATCAGAACTGAACAGAGTGCTCAAGGACAGACCTAGGTTTGTATGGGAACTTCATAAATGATAGAGGTGGCACCGCCATTCCATGGGGGAAGGGAAGGATTCTTTAGTAGATGGTGTTGGGAAAACTGGCTCAATATAAGGAGGGGGATAAAAAGAAAACTGGATCCTTACCGAACATCACATTCAAGGTGGATTAAAGATCTAAATGTAAAAGATAAAACTATGAGGTTACTAGAAGAGAGTATAAGAGAACACTGTTAGGATCTAAGGGTAGGGAAGGATTTTTTAAACAAAATTTCAAAAAACAAATTCTAAAGCAAAAAGATGAATTTGATCATATGTAAATACCAAATAACACCATGGACATAGTTAATGCAGATGGTAGAGTGGGGGATTTCTATAATGTCCAGGATGGACAAGGGACTGACAGCTAGAATATACAAGAAATTCTTGTATATCAACGAGAATAAGATATCAACCTTAATAGAAAATATGAACAGGCAACTTACAAAAGAGGGAATCCAAAAAGCTAACAAGCACATGAAGAGATGTTTAATTATTAGTAAACTGAAACATGCAAATTAAAATAACAATGAGATATCCCGTCACCCCTAATATACTGGTAACTACTAGAAAGCTAGATGCCACGAGAATGGTTGACTGTGGGGGCAGGGCACAAGGAAAATGGGTATGGGGTATGAGGATAGAGAATCAGCCAGTCAAACTGTTTTTATGTCTTCACAGCATTTATCACCATCAGAAGCGCTGAAGTCAGACTACCTGGGTTCGAATCCCAGATCCACCATTTATAATAATGGTATTTGTGTCATAGGGTTATTGCCAGGATTTAAAAATCTACATGTAAAGCATCTGGCATAGAGTAAGCCCTCTAAATGTTTATTATATTTTTGTTTTTTTTTTTACTGTTTATGCGTTTAATGGCTTCCCCAACCCTAAATCTAAAATGCAAATGAAAAAAGAGCAGGTTCCTGATCTTTCTGAATTTTCCTTGTGTCTCTGACATGTAAAACAGTGCCTGGTACCTGGTAGGCCCTTAACAAATATTAGCTGGTTGACTGACTGAACAAATGAATGTGCGAAGGAGAGGCTGAAAGTGGGTGAGGGTGAGGATGAGGACGGTAGGGTAGAGTCCCCCTCCCTCGCACCAGGGATCAAGGGCCACTCACTCGAAAGAAGTCACGAAGCAGGTCTGGGAAGGAGCGCCCGGCACCAGTATTAGGTTCTTTTCCACAGCCCAGCCATTCCCGCCGTGCTCCACCTCCCAGCCTCTGAAGCCCTCTGTGAGATATAAAAGGGTTGAACACCAGGAATTCGCCCGCCAGCTCGCCCCGCAGAGAACCCGCCACCACCTAGCTTGCTCCGCCCACCAGCTCCTCCCTCCCAGCAGGCTGTATTCGTGGTCCCACCCCACAACGGCGTCACTCAGCCCTGCCCATCCACTCAGCTTCTCCCCAGCCTCTCTAGGCCCCGCCCCCTGTCCTGCCTCCCTTCACTCTCAAACTACTGGGCTTCAATTCTGGCCCCGCCCCGGGCTCCTTACACCACCGCTTCCGGGCCCCTCCTACCTTGGTCCCGCCCACTCATTCAGTTCCCCTCTCCACAGCCTCTCAGTACGACCTTATATTTCTATGCAAGCTCCGCCCCTGCCAGCACCCAATCGGCTTCTCCCCAGGCCTCCCCGGGCTCCTCCCCCTTTAACCGCGCCCACCTAATCTACAGTTCAAGCATAGCTTCCCGGCCCAGTCCCCTGGATCCCTTCTGCTCTGTCTCGCCCAGCCATCTTGGCTCGCTATACGGCCCACAGCCCCTGGCTCCTCCCACCCAGTTTCCCAAGAGCCTCGACCACGTCCCCTGGCTCCCGGCCCCGCCCCTGTCTGCTTCACCCTGGCCGCGCCCACTCACTCCACCTCGCCTGGGTCCCTCAGGCCACACATCCTTTTGGTCTCTTTTTTCCCGCCCCTGCCGCTAGCCCCTGCCCCCGGCACCCACGCTCTCCGCAGGAGTTGAAGATGAGGTTGCGGCCGAGGGGCGCTCTCAGGCAGTAGCGCGCCAGGGCGCAGAGCGGGAACTCTTCCTCGTCCTCGCTGTTGGGCGGGCAGCGCTGGGCCACCGCGTAGAGAGCGCGGCCCTCCGCGCTGCGGTCGCGGGCCAGCTGCAGCAGCCACACGGTGGGCCCGTCCACCACGTCGCGCCAGGCGCGGCACACTGGGCGGCAGCGCGTCACTAACGCTCGCGGTGGCACGTGGCTCAGCACCTCCACGAGCAGCTCCGGCGGCAGCGCGTCCAAGGCTATGGGCGGGTCCGCGGGCAGCCGCCGCCGCGAAAGCCGGGCGCCCATCTCCGGCCGCCAGAGTCCTGCAGGTCGAGAGGGGTCGGCGGGTCAGAGCAGCCCGGCCTCCCTCCACCTCTCCTTCCAGGACGCAAGTCCCCTGCGACTTGACCGTGACCTCACCAGGTACACGGGCGACCGGGGGACTGCCATAATCAAGAAAATGCAGCATCTCTTTCCTACCACTTGGCTCTGGACGGGGACCAGTTTCTCCCCACCTTTCCCCCTCAAGCAACAACCCCCTGGCCTGATCACGACCCCACCAGGACTGCTAACCACGACTTCTGTCTCTGGCCGGTGCACTTGTGTCTGGCTAAGCACTTTACGTATGACCATATGCACACTGAAGACCCATGAGAAAAATCCACCGAGGAGGAAACCATTCCCATCCCATCCCCCAACCTGTCCCAACTCTAGGGCCTTTGGAATCCAGGACCTGTCCTTCAGCAAAATCTACTTCTTCAATCTCTTCGCTGAAGATTCTTGTCACATTTTTGCTCTAACCAGAACCCAGCTGTCCTGTGGGCCTTCCAAGTGGGTAAATCTTGCTCCCTGGTGCTGTTTCCAGAGATTCTCCCTCCATCCTCCCCCAAATGCCGCAGCTATGAATCTCATCATCAGGGTAGATCGTTTGTCACCTTGTCATCATCATCTGCTGACCCAGATGACTACCCCTCACTTCTCCATGATTTTAGCTCCAGGCTCACAGCCACGCAAGCTGCTCTTATCAACATTCTTGGTGATTTCCGTATCCAGGATGACGATCCTTCCTTCTGCCACCAGGCCTCTCTTGTTCCCTGACCAGCTGTTCTTCTAGCCCCTCCATCCCGTGGTTGCACCTACACCTTGTCTCAGTAACCACAGCCTCTTCAGAACCTCAGTCTCAGGCTTCTCACTCCCCACGCATCACCTCCTCTCTTTCCAGCTCTCTCCCTCCAGTGCCCTAGACCTACCCCACACACACACAGTCCTTCCAACCCACTATGATCTCCCATCCTTTGTCCCTACCTCTTTTTCACTGCCCCACACCCCCTCAAGTCCTCAGTTCTTCCTTATCCAGCTTAAATTCCTTGGTTAATCGTTTAAAACATTCTTTGCATACACCCTTGCCTCCTCTGGCTTCTTCCAACGCGTGCCCCGGTTAAATCCAGCCCTCCACCTACCTGTGCCTGTACCCGCACAGTTTAAAGCAGCTGAAGAACAACACACAACTCCACTGGCTGGTCTCACTTTAAGTTTGTGCATTTGATGCTCAAGTGTACCCACAGTGCTGCCTGGCAATCAGATTACATGTCTCTTATCCTCTTGCTCTTCCTCTCTGTAGATAACTATTTCACACCTTCTCCCCTATCCCCAACACATCACACTTCCTTCCACCTTTTCACTCTCTCCTTGCTTCTCATTTATATTTTTTTTGGCCGCCCCGCGCAGCATGGTGGAATCTTAGTTCCCCTACCAGGGATCGAACCCATGCTCCCTGCAGTGGAAGCATGGAGTCCTAGCCACTGGACCACCAGGGAATTCCCTCCTTGCTTCTTATTTTGCAGAAAAACTAAAATCGATGGGAAGTGAACATCCAGAGACCCCCACCGCCCCATGTACCACTGTGCTTTCCCACCGTGACTGCGCCCACCCCAGGTCACCGTCTCACAGTTCTCTCCTCTGTCTGCTGCACCTTCAGCTTCCCCCTCTGCACTGGATCATTCCCGTCAGCTCGCACAGAGTCATCTCTCATTTGAAAACAAATTAAACTCCTCTTGACTCCACCTCCCCTTCCAGCTCTGACCCCATTTCTTTGCTCCTCTTTATAGTAAATCTTCTCCAAAAAGTTGTCACGCTCACTGCCTCCATATTTTCTACTGATATTCTCTCTCAAACCTTCTCCAATCAGACTTTGCCCTCCTTCTCTACCCTGAAATGTCAAGGTCACCAATGACCCCCCTTGGTGCTGAGCCAGTAGTCACTATTCAATCCTCACCTTGCTTGACCTGTCAGCAGCACCTGACACAGTGAGGGGACGCTCTTCTCACTTGGCTCTGGGCCAGCATGTCTCTCTGGACCCCTCCCGTCTGCCTGTGGCTCCTAGTTGGTCTCCTCAGCTGTTCCTTCCTCCTCCCTCTGATTTCAGTGTTAGGGATCGGTCTTCTTTTAAAAAACAAATTTATTTATTTTTGACTGCATTGGGTCTTCGTCGCTGCGCATGGGCTTTCTCTAGTTGCGGCAAGCAGGGGCTACTCGGCTACTCTTTGTTGGGGTGCATGGGCTTCTCGTTGAGGTGGCTTCTGTTGTTGCGGAGCACGGGCTCTAGGTGTGTGGGCTTCAGTAGTTGTGGCACGTGGGCTCAGTAGTTGTGGTGTGCGGGTTTAGTTGCTTTGCAGCATGTGGGATCTTCCCAGATTAGGGCTCGAACCCGTGTCCTCTGAATTGGCAGGCAGATTCTTAACCACTGCACCACCAGGGAAGTCCCAGGGATGAGTCTTTGAACCTCCTCTATTCTCCATCACCTCTCACCTGGACCATTACTGTCTCCCTGCTCCTCTCCCCAGCTGTCAGGTGTGAACACCTGAGTCAGGTCCTGTCCCTGCCCTGCTCAGAGCCCTCCTGTGGCTCTACCTCACTCAGGGTCAGGGCAAGGTCCTCAATGCAGCCCACAAGCCCCACACGATCCGTACCCATCACCTCCCTGCCCTCATCTCCCCCTCACTCACTCTGCCCCAGCCACATCGGCCTCCACACCTCAGGGCCTTTGCACAGGCTGTTTCCTCCACCTGGAACCAGAGCATTTCTTGGCTCACCTCCACATTCCCTTCAATCTTTGCTCAGATGTCAACTTCTCCATGAGACTGTCCCTGGCCACATTATTTACAATTTCAGGGCCTCATGACCATCACCTCCTCCTCCTTCCCGTTTTCTTACTTTATTCTTCCCTAAAGAAACCCACTTCACAGATGAGCAAACTGAGGCATAGCAAGGTGAAACACCTTTATTTAACAAGAACTCAGTGAATAGCTCAAGACCTAGTGAGAAACGCATTTCATTTCCCCATCAGGGCAGAAGAGCTTAGTGATGAAATGCTCATGCCTGGGTCCAGCCAGCCTGGGTTTGAGTCCCAGCTAAGCCTCTTGCCTCAAGGGCAAATCACTTCAACTTTTTATGCCTCAGTTTCCTCTTCTGAAAATGAGGATGTTAACCTTACCCACTTCATAGGGTTATTGTGAGGATGAAACGAATTAATATTTATTTGTAAAGCGCTTAAATAATCACTGGTGTTTCATAAATAAAAGTGGTATTGATATAATATTAGACACTAAATTATGTTAGTTGCTATTATTATTACATACCATAAAAAGCTGGTGAGCAACCATTTAGCTACAATATTTTCATCTGGTGACATTTACTGAGCCCTGACTAAACCACCCGTGCTGAGCATTTAAGCTGGATCATCGCACTGAATCCCATCACCGTGTTTTAATGTCCAAAACAATCCTTGGAGGTTGCCCTGGGTTAAGAGGCTTCAATGATCTAATGCTTGTTATACTATCTAATGCCAGTAAGTGCTCCATTCATGTCAGCGGTTACTATTTTGAAATAAATTGATTAAGGTCTTGTTAAGGATTAAGGCTCTATCAAGCCAGTGGTCCGTGGACGTGGCACAAAGCCCGATTCCCCTTCACCCCCGCAACAGAGAACTGAAGTTGTGGAGACACGCTTTAGAGACTAGGGTGTGCTTTGCCCCAGGTGGTTATTAGCTGCATTAATAATTAGCTGCAATTTACAAGCGAATCCACCAGCTTGCCCGGTATGGATGTGTGCCGATCACTGGCAAACGGGATCCCTGGAGCTGGGGGTGGTCCCCTCACACAACGAGGGCAGCCAGACTTCACTGAGGGGCAAGGACCTTCAAGTGATGTACCATACGAGCCCTGGGTATTCAAAATGCTTGTGTGTGATGCTCTCCTGAGGACCACGAGGTGCCTTGTAGCCAACATGTCCAACACGGCTGAATGCCAACAACTGGCTGGGTCAGAATGGCACGGCGCTGCCTGCTGCTAGGGTGTTCGGGAGTGTGTGTGTGTGGGTGTGTTTGGTGGGGAGGATATTGTATTGGTTGTCACAGTGACTGGGGGACGCTACTGATATTCGGTTTCCAGGGACCTGTGATGCATGGCTGACATCTTTCCCAGATGGTTATAACAACGTATGTAAACTGATGTGCTCTTTTCCAGGAATTGGTCATTCTCCATTAAGGAGTGGCGTCCACAGCCCTCCCCTTGACATGGGCAGGCCTTTGGGATTGTTTCGCCTTTCAGAGCATTGCAGAAGTGACATTGCTAAGGGACTTCAGAGGCTGGGTCAGGAAAGAGGATACATCCTCTGCCTGACTCTCTGGGGATGCATGCATGGGGAGCCGTGAGTCCAGTGGTGTGCTCCTAAAACGTTTAACAACTGGCTCTGTAGGGGAAAAAAAGAAAAGAGTCTAGGTGTGTAGCATTTGCTGATTTCTGTGGTGTGAATACACCTTCCATGGCTGACAGCAAGCTACCAGCACGATGTCCCTGGACTTTGGCGTTGGAAAGAGCTGTCCACAACGTGCTTCCAGGATCCGGTGCGAGCCAGCTCCAGCACACCACGGCCTGAGTCACCATGTAAGTCTGGCTGCCCTGAAGTCGTCACATTGGAGATACACCGGGAGATAGACATGCTTGGGAGCCCCAGCTGTTTGGGTCTCCCCATCCAAGGTGCTACAGAGAGGAGTGAATGAGCCCTCAGATGACCCCGTCCCAACCACTGCCTGATGGCACCTGCACTAGAGCCCCTGAGAGCTGCTTAGCTGAGCCCAGTCAATCCCCAGAGCCGCCAGAATAATAAAGGAATGGTTATTGTTTTAAGTCATTGCATCTTGAGTGGTCTGTTACGCAGCACTCGCTAAATGTAACGATGCTCAGTGACCTGTATTTCAGGGGACAGGTACCCCTCACAAAGGGTGGCCAAGAGAATTCCAGTCAGCATTAAAAGTTCCATCTGGAATGGATAAAGGAGATGTGGTCCATATATACATGGAATACTACTCAGCCATAAAAAAGAATGAAATGATGTCATTTGCAGCAACATGGACGGACCTGGAGCTTCTCATACGAAGTGAAGCACATCAGAAAAAGACAAATACCATATGATATCATTTATATGTGGAACTAAAATATGACACAAATGAACTTATCTGTGAAACATAAACAGACTCACAGACATAGAGAACAGACTTGTGGTTGGTTGCCAAGAGGGAGGGGGGTGGGGGAGGGATGGACTGAGAGTTTGGGATTAGCAGATGCAAACTATTATAAATATTATAGAATGAATTAACCACAAGGTCCTACTGTATAGCACAGGGAACTATATCCAATATCCTGTGATAAACCATAATGGAAAAGAATATAAAAATGAATGTATATGTGTATAACTGAGTCACTTTGCTGTACAGCAGAAATTAACACAATATTGTAAATCAACTCTACTTCAATAAGTTAAAAAAAAGTTCCATCTGGGCAGAGGAACTGCCTTTAGAAACATTTAGAAAGATTTTTTTTTCTTTCTTCTTTTTTTTTTTTTTTTTTTTTGCTGTACTCGGGCCTCTCACTGTTATGGCCTCTCCCATTGCGGAGCACAGGCTCCGGACGTGCTGGCTCAGCAGCCATGGCTCACAGGCCCAGCCGCTCCGCGGCACGTGGGATCTTCCCAGACCGGGGCACGAACCCATGTCCCCTGCATCGGCAGGCGGACTCTCAACCACTGCGCCACCAGGGAAGCCCTCTTCTTGTTTCTTGATCTGAGGGCTGGTTAAATGTGCGTTCGTTTGTAAAAATTCATCAGGCTGTACAGTTTGTGTACTTTCTAGAAAAGGTTTACTAGAAACGATAACAACAATAAAAACAGAGATGGTAGTCCATGGAAAGGAACAAAGGGATGTCCAAAAAGCTCTCCCCACTGTTATCAAACAAAAGATAGGATTATTATTATTACTATTATTTTAAACTATGGAACGCTTCACAGATTTGCTTGTCATCCTGGTGCAGGGGCCAGGCTCATCTTCTCTCTATTGTTCCAATTTTAGTATATGTGCTGCCAAAGTGAGCACGATAGGATTATTTTTAAATTAAGGACCCCATGAGAGTATTAAGAGGTAGCTTCTCTCTCTCCTCAGTGGTTCCTCCAATCAAGTAGGGCCTTTTTATAGTGATGGAAAATTTTGCACAAAAATACCTCCGTGACTCAGTGGTGATACCATTGCCATGGTTTGGTGGCACATACTTATAATAACCATTATTTATGATTATTTTTTATGGCTCTAGGGACTGACTGGGCTCAGCCAATCAGTTCTCAGCGGCTCTCATGCAGTGGTCCTCAGGCAGGGGCTGGTGCTGGGTCACCTGAAGGCTCATCACTCTGTCGAGCACCAGAGGTGGGGACTCAAACAGCTGGGGGCTCCCCAGCATTTCTCCGTCTCCACGTGGTCTCCTGCTAGCACATACTTTTCCCTGAGTAGCCACTGTTTTTTTTTTTAATGCTTTTTGCCACATAAAAGTAAACACTTTATTTTCTTTGTTGTTGTACAAATCACGATGATGGAATTGTCCTTCTCTCTCTCTTTTTATTTGGCCATGCGGCGCAGCATGTGGGATCTTAGTTCCCCTACCAGGGATCAAACCCTGGTACATTTTGGTACTTGAAATATCATGTCGTTAACTTTTGTTTTATGAATTTGGAAGACTGAACAGTTACTGTGAATAGTAATATTTCAGTATCGGTCGGTCTAAAAAAATACATGGGTATTGTCCTTGTCTCCCTTTCTTAGGAGTCAGTGTTTATCCACTGTATAATTATTTCAGCTTTGGGAATTTCCTGGCAGTCCAGTGTTAGGACTCGGAGCTCTCACTGCCGAGGGCGTGGGTTCCATTCCAGATCAGGGAACTAATATCCCACAAGCTGTGCAGCGTAGCAAAAAATAAAAAAATTTTAAAAATCAGCTTTTCTGTATGCTTGAATTCGCTTCTCTGTATCGCTGAATTTTTTCAGAATATAATCATGGGGGTAGAAAAGACCCAACTGCCAAAGATTCAGTGTCCGGGCTTCCCTGGTGGCACAGTGGTTAAGAATCCGCCTGTCAGCGTAGGGGACACAGGTTCGAACCCTGGTTCAGGAAGATCCCACATGCCTCGGATGCCACAACTACTGAGGCTGCACTCTAGAGCCCATGAGCCACAACTACCGAGCCCGCATGCCGCAACTGCTGAAGCCCGCATGCCTAGAGGCCATGCTCTGCAACAAGAGAAGCCACTGCAATGAGAAGCCCGCGCACCGCAACAAGGAGTAGCCCCCACTCGCCGCAACTAGAGAAAGCCCACACGCAGCAATGAAGACTCAATGCAGCCAAAAATAAAATAAATAAGTTAAAAAAAACAAGACTCAGTGTCTGTAAAGCCTATTAGGACCCTCTGCCAAGGGCAGGGAGCAACTGAAGGTTTCCAGGATCCTGGACTGCTGCTCCCAGCAGGATAGCTGATGGTCAGGAGCTCCCACTATGGAGGCAGACGATCAACGTTCAAATCCTGGTTCTGCCTCTTCTTGGGCAGGCCATCACTTAGGCATGTTGCTGGCCTCTGAGCCTCAGTTTTCTTGTCTGTAACATGAGGATAACTATTGTTCTACCTCAAATGATGGATGTGAGCAGTGAAGGACAAATATCCCTAAGCCATGCCTGGGACTCAAGGAATAACTCTCAATGGTCATAAAAGAGCTGTAGGCTTTCGCTCTTTGGATGAGGATTTGATAATCTGAAAGAATTAGGAACCTAGTGAGATGCTCTCTGTGGATCCCCCTTGGGGAGAAGGGAAATGGGAGAGGGGGTGGGCACACATCTACCTCATCACCCTTTCAAAACTCTGCCAACTACCCAGGGCACCCATGTTGAACTTGAATTCCTCGGGGAGAATGCATGAGCAAACCACCAAGCCAAAGCCAGAAACTACTTCCAATAACACCCCATGGAGAGATATGCACCTGCATAAGCTGGGGAATCTTGGTGGTGGGTTTTGTGGTGCATTTCTGCTGTGTGTGAACACGTACATGTTCCACTTATATTTGCACACAGGGAGCCCTGTTTCCCAGAATGGGTACCTTTTTAAAAAAATTACCTTCATGGATGTATAAATTACGTCCAATAAGATGCACACATTTCAAGTGTACAATTTTTGTTCTAACAACTGCGTACAACTGTACAACCATGCCCACAGCCAAGATGTGGGACATTTCTTTCACTCTAAAAGGTTTACCCCTTCCCAGTTAAGCCCCACCTCCATCCCCGCCACTAATCTGCTTTCTGTCACTATAAATTCGAGTTTTCTCTTCTAGAATTTCATATAAATGGAATCATATGGTGTGCCAGTTATTAATTTACTTCCTCACAGCTCCAAGTTGAGAAATTGGAATCTGGGCGTGTAAATCTTTTCCCTTTGCCGGCTGACATGTTAAATATTTCCAGTAGAGGGAGCCAGAGAGGCATTGCAGGAGGAAGTAGTGTTAGATTCTGCTGCACAGCAAAATGAATATGCATACATATATCTCCGTACCCCCTCCCTCTTGAGCCTCCCTCCCACCCTCCCTATCCCACCCCTCTAGACGGTCGCAAAGCACCAAACTGATCTCCCTGTGCTATGCGGCTGCTTCCCACTAGCTATCTATTTTACATTTGGTAGTGTATATATGTCCATGCCACTCTCTCACTTCGCCCCAGCTTCCCCCTCCCCCCACCCCGTGTCCTCAAGTCCATTTTCTATGTCTGCGTACTTATTCCTGCCCTGCCACTAGGTTCATCAGTACCATTTTTTTTTTTTTTTTAGATTCCATATATATGTGTTATTTGCAGTAAGGTGGATGGACCTAGAGTCTGTGATACAGAGGAAGGGGTTTTGCTTCCCACTTCCAGACTGCCGGGATAGGCAGCTTCTCCTGCCCCATTCCCAGGCGTACATGCATGCTTCTCCGGTGTCTGGCAGTCAGCAGCACGCTTCCGCCAGCACCCTCCCCTGGCACCCACCTCAGCTGGTTTCCTAGCTGAGTGCCGCTGGTGAGATACTTCCTTGGGAACTGCTTTCCCTGGCATCCTAGAGGACTGACTTCTGGCAAGCACCAGAGGGTGGATTTCCAGCAAGTTCTACAGGTGCAGCACCAAAGGGATTCTTTTGCCCTTTAGTGAGCCATCTCCAAGTGTTCTCCAAAAACAGCAGGGATTCTGGGGCTGCCACGGAAGGCCTGGGACTGGCATCTTTCTCAAGCTCTCTGTCTTAGATCTTAGGGGTAGTGGCTGCTCCTTGTAGTTGCTATTTCTATATTCTTTATCATTCTCTTATTTCTTAGCAGCTAATCCCTCTAACTCTAATCCTCTGCTATAATTAATAATTCTGTATATTAAACATTCTCCCTTCAAATTCCTGTGTGGTTCCAGTCTCCTGACTGGACCCTGACTGATAACTATAGAATGTTGCCCCTGTGTCTTCTTTCCTTCAGCATCACATTCTGTGATTCAGCCACATCGTTGCATGTATCCATCAGTAGTTCACTCCCTTTTATCGCGGAGTCGTATTCCATTGAACAGGTTAAACCACGACCTGTTTACCCACCCAGCATGATGGACATTTGGGTTGTTTCCAACTTGAGGCTATTATGAATAGAGCTTCTATGAACGTGCACACACAAGTGTTTGTGTGCACATATGTTTTCATTTCTCATGAGTAACTATGTAGGAGTGGAATTCTTGGATCACATGGTAAGTGTGTATTTCACTTTACAAGAACACGCCCGATCGTTTGTTTCAGCATGATTGTGCCATTGGCGATCCCATCAGCCATGTATGAGAGTTGCAGCTGTCAGCACCTCGTATTGTGAATCTTTTCAATTTTAGACAGAATGGCTTCCTTTTGATGCCCTGGGGAGATTTTCCTCTACCTGACATCCTCACTTATTCTTTTTTTTTTTTTTTTTTTTTGGCTGCACCTTGCGGCTTGTGGGATCTTAGTTCCCCGACCAAGGACCGAACCCGCGCCCTCAGGATTGGAAGTGTGCAGTCCTGGACTGCCAGGGAATTCTCTCCCTTATTAATTTTAACTCTTGACTCTGAACTGTGGTGCCAGTGTTGTTGCTAACCTGTGACAAATGGTTACAGAAAAACCATCAATAAAACAAGATTGAAAATGCTTTGCTTTTGGGAATTATTTGCATGTACAAAGATTTGGTGTCTCTTCTCGTTTAAGAAGGCAGACTGAGCTATTGATAATCAGAGCCTCTACTGGCCTGGAAGAGTTTTTAGGTAGATTTTTAAAAAGACGGTACCCTTTCTGGGTGAATGCAAGCCTGGGGTAGCAGGGCCTGGTGATCAGAGCAAGGGCTGCGTTCAAGCCCCCGGCTGGCCTCATAATAATAATAGCTGGTTCTGTGCTAGAGGCTCTCAAAACAGAATCCCAGGAATCCCAAGTTCAAATGCCTACAAGAGACAGGCAGCATCCAAAGTGAGACCAACTGGGTGGAAGCAAACCGGAGAGAAGAGCCCAGCCTGGAGGCTGTACCAGTGTTCACTGGGGCTGACTTACTGCCCAGGAGGAAGGTGGGCCCAGTTCGGCTACATTTTCCCGTTTGTCAAGTGATTGGAAATCCCTGTTTTTATGTGAAATCACCCAATTTTTAAATGTTAGCAGTGCATTGAAAGGAAAAAAATAAAGAACAGTGTGCGCCAGGTGAGACAGATCTGCAGACCCAGGAACTGATTGCGGGTAGCCTTTTGTGGCTTCTGTATTATCCCAGTTGATCTTCACACCATGAGGAAACTGAGGCCCAGAGAGGTGAAATGAGGCACAAAAGGTCACACAGCAGTCAGAAGTGGAGTGGCGATGGGAATCTGGGCAGTCTGATCTCCCTCTCAAAGGGCATCCTCCCTATGTACAGCAAAGAAATTAAAAAGCAAAGGGAACAGGAGGGAGACCATCACCAAGAAAGAAATGTTGATAAATTTCTGCAAGACAGAAAGCAGAAAGAAGTGTAGGGGCTAGGACAGAACTCAAGGTGGGGACAATGGAGCCTCAAGGACCCCCAGAGGCTCTGGACCCAGAGTTGAGGATCCAGAAGGGCCCAGGCTGTGGTAGAAGTGCAGGTCAGGAGTCGAGAGGGCAGAGGGAGGACAGAGGTTAGTCCATCTCTGAAAAACTGTGCCTGTTGGTTCCCTGTTCCCTCACCTTCCTCCCCCATGCTTGGCCACACAGATCTCAAGCTGCCCAACATTCACATACAGGAAAAACAAAACAATACTGGATGACTGTTCTTTGAAAACATTGCATGAAGCATCCAGGAAGAGCCCAGGCTGCTGGTGCTCCTGAGGGTAGCCTTCCCCACTCTGGCATCTGGGAGTGAGCTCCCAGCAGCCTGGTTTCCCCCAAGTTATCACTGACAAGTGCTGCCTCCAAACACAGGGTTCTCAGTCATACCTTCAGCTGGACAAAGAGGCCAGTGGGAAAGCAGGACCATATTTACGAAAGCCCCAAATTTCATACCAGTTACTTAAATAAGTCATCCAGCCCCTTGTTCGTTTGAAAATGTGATTGGACAAGCAGGGATCACCAGATGCTTAAAGAAAACCAGCAGTCTGAAAAAGAACCAGTAAGATAAACATGCAGGGCTTCCCTGGTGGCACAGTGGTTAAGAATCCGCCTGCCAATGCAGGGGACACGGGTTGAAGCCCTGGTTCCTGAAGATGCAGCGGAGCAACTAAGCCCGTGCGCCACAACTACTGAGCCTGCAAGCCACAACTATTGAGCCCGTGTGCCACAACTACTGAAGCCTGCACGCGTAGAGCCCATGCTCCACAACAAGAGAAGCCACCGCAATGAGAGGCCCATACGCCGCAACGAAGAGTAGCCCCTGCTCACCGCAACTAGAGAAAGCCACGCACAGCAACAAAGACCCAATGCAGCCAAAAATAAATAATTAATTAATTAAAAAAAAAAAGATAAACATGCAGAGCAAAAGTGAACTGACCCCAGAGGTAACAGAGACAGTTCAGAGGGCCAAAAGAATGTAAAGGAAAAGAAAAACCCTAATTCGTACACTCAGGGCCGGCTTCAGGCTTCATGGGTGTGTGACCTTTGGAGTTGTACTTAGAAGGGCTCCATGCCTGTTTAATGGTCTGCTACTGCCAACCTGAAATTCTTAATCGTGTTTGAACAAGGGGCCCACATTTTCATTTTGTACTGGGCCCTGCAAATTATGTAGCTGGTCCTGAGTACACGTAGATTTGAGAAGAAATTTCAAAGCAAAACAAGAACAGGATACTAAAAAAGGAAGAATGTCTTTTAAAAAAAAAAAAAGGAAGACTGTCGTCAAGAAGAAAAAAAGAATTCCAAGAAATAGATGGGATGAGTTAAAAACAGGAAAATCCTTGTCTCAAAAGAGAAAAAGTAAAGCTATTTAAAAGAACTGCAGGAAAAACAAAAAACTGTTTAAGAAAGTCATGGCACAAATATGATATACACTAAACCATATCCATGTTATATCCATTTGATAACGTACAAGAAAAAGGAATCCATTTGACCTGGAGGCTAGGGGCATTCTCCTTATACTAGCTCTGTTTATTGGTTTTCATGGGAAAAATATTGTTTTTGTTTTATTGAGATATAATTAATATTGTGTAAATTTAAGATGTACAGCCTCTTTTTTTTTTTTTTTGGCCTCAGCACGTGGCTTGTGGGATCTTAGTTCCCTGACCAGGGATCGAACCTGGACCCCCGGCAGTGGAAGCAAGGAGTCCTAACCACTAGACAGCCAGGGAATTCTCCAGCCTGTTGATTTGATACATTTATATATTGCAATATGATTATTTATTAGCAATGCCTTTATCACTTCACATAATTATTTCCTTTTTTGGTAAGAACATTTAAGATCTGGTCTCTTAACATAAAGATTGTCTTTTCAAAAAAAGACAATCTTTTGGATTGTGCTAGGAAATCTACATGCAAAAAGATGAATTTAGGCCTTTACCTCACACCATACACAAACATCAACTCAAAATGAATCAGAGACCTAAATGTAAGAGTTAAAACTATAACATTTTTAGAAGAAAACAGGAGAAAAATCTCATGATCTTGGGTTAGGCAAAGATTTCTTAGATACAATACCAAAAGTATGATTCATAAAAGAAAAAATGGATTAATTAAACACCATCAAAATTTTAAACTTTTGTACTTCAAAAGACATCATTAAGAAAATGAAAAGACAAGTTATAGATTAACAGAAAATATTTGCATACCATATATTTGATAAAGGACTTGTATCTAGAATATATAAAGAACACTTAAAATTCAGTAAGACAATCCAATTTAAAAATTGATGAAAGGGGCTTCCCTGGTGGCGCAGTGGTTGAGAGTCCGCCTGCCGATGCAGGGGACGCGGGTTCGTGCCCCGGTCTGGGAAGATCCCACATGCCGCGGAGCGGCTGGTCCCATGAGCCGTGGCCGCTGAGCCTGCGCGTCCGGAGCCTGTGCTCCGCAACGGGAGAGGCCACAGCAGTGAGAGGCCCGCGTACCGCAAAAAAAAAAAAAAAAATTGATGAAAGATTTGAATACACATTTCACTGAAGAAGATATACAAATGACTAATAAGCACATGAAAAGATGCTCAACATCATTAGTCATTAAGGAAATGCAATTTGAAATCACAATGTGATGCCACTTCATGCCCACTAGAATGGCTATTGTCCAAAAGACTGGCAAAGGACAGGGAGAAACTGGAACCCTCACACACTGCTGGTGGGAATGTAAAATGGTACAGCCTCTTTGGAAAACAGTTTCTCTAAAAGTTGAACATTAGGGCTTCCCTGGTGGCGCAGTGGTTGAGAGTCCGCTTGCCGATGCAGGGGACACGGATTCGTGCCCCGGTCTGGGAAGATCCCACATGCCGTGGAGCGGCTGGGCCCGTGAGCCATGGCCGCTGAGCCTGCGCGTCCGGAGCCTGTGCTCCACTACGGGAGAGGCCACAACAGTGAGAGGCCCGTGTACCGCAAAAAAATAAATAAATAAATAAAAGTTGAACATTAAAAAAAAGAAAAAGTTAAACATAAACTTACCATGAAACCCAGCAATTCTACTATTAGGCTATCTACCCAAGAGAAATGAAAACACACGTCCACGCAAAGACTTGACTGCAAAAGTGCATAGCAACATTATATCTTCGGAAACAACCCAAATGTCCATCAACTGGTGGATGGATAAACAAAATGTGGTATAGTCATACAGTGGAATACTGTTCAACAATAAAGGAATGAAGTACTGGTACGTGCTACAATATGAGAATGAACCCCCAAACAGTATGCTAAGTGAAAGCACCAGACACAAAAGATCACGTATCGTATGATGGATTCATATGAAATGTCCGGAAAAGACATACAGAAAGACTAGTAGTTGCCCGGGACTGGACATGGGAACAGGAAGTGATCACAGATAGGCACAAGGGATATTTTGGAGGTGATAGAAATGCTCTAAAACTGTGGTGATGGCTGCAAAACTCTGTAAATTTACTAAATCACTGAATTGTACACTTAAAAGGGCTGAATTTTATGGTATGTAAATTGCACTTCAATAAAGCTGTCCAAGAAAAGAAAAAAAAAACCCCAAACCCGGCAAACTTTACAGTTAAAGCATGTAAGACTTAAACAGTGTAACAGAACAGACTGTAGAAGTAATCAACCTTGACAGTGTGAAAGCAAGTGTACAACTGACAAAAGATGGGAAAGGAAAAGGTGGGAGGAGGGGAAGCCAAGACGCTTCTCTCACTCACTCAGTATCATGGGAATCAAAAGTTGCCAGAATAAGAAATACAAGTGAAGCATAAAATTTAAAGTTACAAAGGTAAATAAGAAATGATCTTTTAAAAAGTACAATTATTAAAAATTAGTGGAGCGAATACACAGTGAGCTAAACACCATCTTTCATAGCAGACAGTAATAGACCATACTGAATTTCCCTATTTCTCTGTCATTTTCACTGTCATCACCCTCTCAGTTATTCAGCTGCTTTCTGGGCCACAGCATGGGTGAAATGGGAGGCAAAGTTACTTCTGATTTTGGTATATTCTAGTTTAAATGTCATGAACATCATGCGTATTAAAATCAATCAACCAGCCAACTAGTGCAATGTCACCATAATTTACTTAAAATGCCACTAGTGAGAACTCCCATACACACCACTTTGGAACCACTTTGGAAACTAGTTGGGCATTTTTAAATTTATTTATTTATTATGTGGCCGCACCACAGGGCATGTGGGATCTTAGTTCCCCATCAGGGATTGAACCCGCCGCGCCTGCAGTGGAAGTGCGGAGTTTTAATCACTGGACCGCCAGGGAATTCCCTAGTTGGACATTTTTAATTTATTTATTTTTGGCTGCATTGGGTATTCGTTGCTGCGTGCAGGATTTCTCTAGTTGCAGTGAGCGGGGGCTACTCTTTGTTGCGGTGCACTGGCTTCTCATTGTGGTGGCTTTTGTTTGTTGCGGAGCACGGGCTCTAGGCGCACGGGCTTCAGTAGTTGCAGCACGTGGGCTCAGTAGTTGTGGCTTGTGGGCTCTAGAGCACAGGCTTAGTCGTTGTGGCGCATGGGCTTAGTTGCTCCACGGCATGTGGGATCTTCCTGGACCAGGGCTCGAATCCGTGTCCCCTGCATTGGCAGGCGGACTCTTAACCACTGCACCACCAGGGAAGTCCCAAGGCATTTTTTTTTTTTTTTTTTTTTTGCGGTACGCGGGCCTCTCGCTGTTGTGGCCTCTCCCGTTGCAGAGCACAGGCTCCGGACGCACAGGCTCAGCGGTCATGGCTCACGGGCCTAGCCGCTCCACAGCATGTGGGATCCTCCCGGAATGGGGCACAAACCCGTGTCCCCTGCATTGGCAGGCGGACTCTCAACCACTGCGCCACCAGGGAAGCCCCCCAAGGCATTTTTTACTTAAGTTAGAAATGTGCCTTCTCCATGACCCAGCAATTCGACCCCAGAGCCAGGAAACACATACTAGGATATTCACGACAGCATTGCCCCTAACAGCTTCAGCCTGGAAATGACCCAGGTGCCCATCCGCTGTAAGGTGTATAAACAAATTAAGGCAGTCACAGAATGGGATACTAAGTAGCAATAAAAAAGAGTTAACGACAAGTAAACACAACAACACAAATGGACCTCAAAAGCATAATTTTGGGTGAAGTTGCCAGACACAACAAGTCACCCAGAGTGCGAGTCCCAGGACAACCAGACAGCTGGGTGGCCTGGGGCAGTCCTGTCTACACCTAGTGTCCCAGGGTAATTAGGGTCATTGTTAATAGTGACCCCTATCGCTTCCAAAATTCCCTGGTTTAGATGATAAATTATATACTCACACCAGTGGTTCTACTCTTAGAAAGTTTACAAACAAGCTAAACCAATCAATACTACTTATGGATGTACACACATATTAAAAGGTACTAACACCATATTAAAAAAACCAAGCAGGGAGACGAGCATTATAAAAGTCGGGACGCTGGTTCCCTCCGCGGGGATGGAAAGGGCTACTAACCAGAGGAGCATCTGGGGGCTGGTAATGTTCTCCTTGTTGACCTGGGTGCTGGTTACATACTTTATAATTATTTGTTAAACTGTACATGTATATTTTATGTACTTTTCTGTATGAGTGTTATATTTCGCCATTTAACAATTATTAGGGCTATCAGTGAACACCATGATTATTTAAGTCAAAGAAGGAAACAGTCACACTGCATCTTAGTACAAATAATAGTTCATATTTGTCGATGCTTTCTTTGTGTAAGGCATCCTGAGAAATTCTTTACGTGCATCATCTCATTCCCTGGAGGCAGCACTGACATTTCTGGGGCATCACAGGGCTAGCCGGGGACATTGGTTTTGGGAACTGCTGGTGACAGCCTGCAGAGGAGGTGGCACTGGGGAGAGGTGAAATGTTGCCAGTTCCACATTCAGTCAGCCCCAGGTTCGCCCCAGCCCTAATTCAAACTTCTTCGTGAATTTGGGCATGTGGCTTTCCCTCTCTAAGCGTAGATTTCCCCTCTGGAAAATGGGACGTGTGCAGGTCCACATCTCCCGTCCACAATCCCTAAATCCAGAAGCTCTGCAAACCAAGTCTTTCACAGACCCATTTGGTGGCAGAGCTGCCTGGAACGGATGGAAGGTTTTATTTATGGTATGAACCTGCATTTCACTGAAGAAATATCCGTGTGTTCGATTACTCTCCAGCCCCACTAGGAATCTTATCTAAGGTACAGGATGGTTCCTATGGCTTGCCTCATATTCACTTCCCAAACGCATTGGGCCTCAAAAGTTTTGGCTAAGACACTGTGGACTTGTAGTAACTCTCACTTCTCATGGTGATGGGGAAATTCAGTGAGATCAAGGCCTGGCCCTCGACAAGTGTTAGCTGCCATTGTGAACGCTGTGACTACGATTAGCACTTAAGTCCATCTATGGGACTGGAGTCTGTGGCTGCACCTCCTTATGTCAGAATCACGCAGCCATTAAAACCATGACTGGAGGAATGTGGGCTAAGGGGATCCTTAGGGAGTAACGAAGCACAGCAGGACATGAAACTGCAGCAACGGCAAGGTCAGAGCCATTCAGTGAATTTAAAAACGGCAAGAGAAAATGCCAAGTTTGGGACTTCCCTGGTGGCGCAGTGGTTAAGAATCCGCCTGCCAATGCAGGGGACACGGGTTCGAGCCCTGGTCTGGGAAGATCCCACATGCCGCAGAGCAAATAAGCCCGTGCGCCACAACTACTGAGCCTGAGCTCTAGAGCCCGCGAGCTACAACTACCGAGGCCCACGCGCCTAGAGCCCATGCTCTGAAACAAGAGAAGCCACTGCAATAAGAAGCCCGCACACCGCAATGAAGAGTAGCGCCCACTCGCCACTAGAGAAAGCCCGTGTGCAGCAGTGAAGACCCAATGCAGCCAAAAATAAATAAATTAAGTTAAAAAAAAAAGAAAATGGCAAGTTCAAAATCTATCTCCAGAAAAAAAAAGGAGTAGAAGGAAGGGCTCAAGAGCAGTGATGATGTTATGAGTAGTTATTCCCAGGTGAGCAGACCATGGTAGTTAAGAAAAATCCTTCACAAAATACTAACAGCTAATGTTAACTGCACTCTAACTGCTCTAGGCATGTGGAAAAGTGCTTTACAAGATCTCACAGAAGGCCCCACAACAACCCCATGAGGCAGGCGCTATTTTTCAGCTGGGGAAACTGAGGCTTGGAGGAGGGAAGCAACCGACCCAAGGTCGCCTGACAGGCAAGCAGGTCGGGGATTTGAACCTCAGTGTGGAGGACTCCAGGGTTTGTGCCACTGTGCACGTCTTCATCTCTGAGTTTCTATACTGTCTTACTTTATTTACATCAAATTTTACCATAAAAATGTCACCGTACAGAAAAGTTGAAAAAAATAGTTAAAACGAATATCTCAGTGTGCTCCATATTTTGCCATATTGGCTTTCTCTCCCTCCCTCTCTTTTGATTAACCTTTTTCTTTTTTTTGATGGTCTTGAACCACGTGGCATTTTATTTGAATTGCATTTTACATTTTCTGTCTTGGTATGTTGTGACTCCAGAGGACTAGCTACTGTTGCCAAGGCAAGATGACTTTGGGTAACTTCAGGGATCCACCGGGTTTTTGCTTGTTTTTTAAATTATTTTTTATTGGAGTATAGTTGATTTACAATGTCTCTTTTGATGAACTATTAAACATGCATCTTCTAAGAAAGAATAAGGACCCTCTATAAGTCTATACTAACATTTAATCCACTAAGAGAAATCCATTCTACCATCTAATCTTCACTCCATGAACACTTTTTCCCATTGTCCCAAGGTCTTCTGGAGCTGTATCTTCCTAACAAAGATGGGGCTCACACACTGCTGGGGTGCTCATGTCTCTCTAATCTCTTTTAATCTAAAACACTGCCCCTGCCTTTTCCATTTTTCTTAAAGAGATTATATTTCTTTTATCATAGGAAAAAACTAAGGCAGATTTTTCTATTTGATTTGTGAATCATATGTATAACTTGACTGGATTGAAAAATTAGCATTTAAATAAATATAAATACTATTTATTAAAAATATTTTAATATTTATTAAATATTTATTAAATATTAATATTTAATATTTATACTATTTATTAAAAATATTTTAGGGACTTCCCTGGTGGCACAGTGGTTAAGACTCCACGCTCCCAATGCAGGGGGCCGGGTTCGATCCCTGGTCAGGGAACTAGATCCCACATGCATGCCTCAACTAAGAGTTCGCATGCCACAACTAAGGAGCTCGCAAGCCACAACTAGGACCCAGTGCAACCAAACAAATAAATTAAAAATATGTATATTTTTTAAAGTAGATTCCTCAGTCAGGCCATACAAAAATGGAAGTCAACAGATTATATACATATATATATAACAAATATATATATATAGTTATATATAGATATATTTAATGGAACAAGAAAACAAAAGTTTACAAAAATTATTTCATGTTACAAAAGTGCCAATAGAGAAACTAAAAGGAATGTCATGATTATTTAGGAAGGAGGGAAACCGTGGAGATGATTGATAAACTAAGAAATAACAATGGAAGAATTTGCTTTAAAAATTTGGAAGTAACTACCAGAGTAATAAAAAGCAGAGAAAGGTTTAAAACCATGCACCACGGATCACAAGTTACTTTTGCCATTTCTGAAAAGTAATTTAATTACAAAGTTTTAAAACTGGCTGCGGGGGAGGGTGCGCTGTTTAAACGATTGATATTTCATGCAAAGCTTTGTCCCGTTTGTCTTTTGTTCTTGTGTTACTGGGACATTTAAAAAATTGTTATTATTTATTTTAAAAGTAGGTTGGTAATATTGTAAATTTGAATATTGGTAATATTCAAAATAAGGGGTAAACAGCTGCTGTCTAAAGTTGAAGGATCAAGATACGGAGTGTTAACAAATATTACTGAACACTGCAAAGGTTAACTTAGAACAAAATTTAAATTGGGTGGAGCGGCCGCAGCTAAAAACATACTGTGCCCAAGTTGCTAAATCGAGAAACGGCGCTCTAAGATCTGATTCACAGATTTTTCCGCCAGTCAGAGGAAACAAAAACCAGAATTGGTAAAAAGTGGTCTGGCCTTTCACCAGCTGCTGCGAACACGTGTTGGTCGGGTACGTTTCGGAGGGGGATTTATTCAATGGTGGCCTCCGCGGGCCAGCAGCCGAGCCTCAGGCGAGGGCTTTAGAGGACTGCTTTTAGCAAAGCCCTTTCCGAACGATCTGGGGCTTTCAAACGTGCGATTGTGTAACTCTGGACTTAAAGGGGCAGAAGCTGGCTGGGGCAGGCCGGGAAGGGGCACTAGGGCGCAGGACTCTCGGGACACGCCCCTCCGGGCAGGGCCTGGGGCGGAAATCCTTCCCGGGGCGCCTCAGCCGCGAGTGGGGACGGGACACCGGTCCCGACCTGGGTCCCTACCTGTCCCGGCGCTCACCTGGCGGCCTGCTCGGAGGCGGCGGCGGGCTAGGATCCCCTTCCCCACCCTGCTCTGAGAGGCAGTCGGGGGGCTCCCCGGGAACGGCCGCGCCCAGGGAGCCCCGGGACCCGCGCTCTGGGCAGTCGGTCCTCTCCGGGGCGGACGGCTGTGAGATCCCGCGGGCGGGCGGCTGCGCGAAGCCGGAGCGAGGGAGGGGCGGGGTCTGGGAGGCTGTAGGCGCTGGGAGGAGGGCCCAGCTGCCGCAAGGCTGGCGGGGAGGAGACCCAGCCCCCGCCCTCGTGCATCTCGGGGCCCGCTCCTCTGAGAGTTTACATTTTCTCCACGTGGTTACGTGCTGCCCAGGCGCCCCGCGATTTGAGACCCGGGCTCCCCGGCGCTTAGCGCAGGCACCACCGGTGGGCGAGTCCCACCTCCCGGGGAGCCTCCCGCCGTGGAAATGGTCCCAGCTGCCCCCACCCCCCAAATCATGTCTTTCCTTCCTTTTCCCGCCAACCTGCCTACAACCGCCTCGCCGTTCACAACATCTCTCCCACCATACGTCAACTTCTAGTAAATGGCCGAGCTGTGACTTCGACCCTGGGCTTGGTGTGAAACACTTGGATAGAAGCTTCTATCCACAGGGGTTCTCTCGAATTTACATTGTGTCCCCAGGGTGGTAGTGTCTCAGAAGCCCAGGCTTGTTCTTAAGTTGAGCCTCTCTGCCAAACATACCTCTCTGGGGTGACAACCTGGGCGCTCCTACGTTAGAAACCTGCCCCCTCCCCTAAATTGCAGACAAGGTAATTAATCCGAGGTTCACAGTAAGGATGGGGCCAAGACCCATTTCTCTCTTGACCTCTGCCCTTGGCCCTGCACAGTTTCTTCGGATTGCCCTGTACTGCGCAAGGAACCTCAAGGACTGACCTTAGCCTCCCCAGAGCCAGTCTTCTGAGCTCCAGGCCTCCCACAACCTAGGAAATCGTCACCAGTCCCAGTTATCCCAGCGCTCACTCATCACGGGCACTGAAACTGATAGAACACGTCTCTGTACTTAGCAGAGCCTAGGTTCCTCTGTCTCCCGGTAGAGAGACTTCAGGGAGAGGCAGAGTGACAGGTAAGAAAAGAGTTTACAGTATTAGTATAGGACACTTTTGAGGCCTACAAGCTGGTGGGCAAGGGAGTGCCACGCCTGGAGAACTTAGTGGGCTACAGTTTTATAATCAAAGGAAAAGTGGAGAGGGGGAGAAGACCACCTTTTTCCTCATTCTTGAGTAGATGGTGAGCTTCCATCATCAGCTCCTCCTCCATGTGAGGTGGGGGAGTTTTCTTGTCCCTCCATGGTCAAGCCGGGACTGTCACGGCGCAATGGAAATGAGCAAAAAGGCGATAACGTATGCTAAAAAAATGTAAATCATCTCAGGGTTCAGTATAATGTCACCCTTTCCTTATATTTTTGTTTTCAGTGTGCCCAGAGGAGCATGTCCTAGGAATCATTAACCTACTGAGCTCACTGGGCAAGACATGGGTCTCATGCCACCATCGTTTTATTGTTTTGGGGCATGTCTCATGCTTCTGTTGCATGGTTTTGTTGCTAAGCGAGGCTGCTTGGTGTTGTAGTTAAGCAAACATGCTTTCTTGAGTGACCATTAACTTACAGGGGTCTCCCATACTTTTTTCTCTACTTAAAATCCCCTAGTGGGATTAACTAATCACCTACTTTGTCCCTTTACTCTGTCCCTATCAACTATGCTAAATGGAATATGCATTATTCCATGGGCACCTCTCCTGAGAAACTGAGGCCCAGAGATACGTAGGCTTTGCACGAGGTGCAAGTCACTGGCTTGGTGGTCACACAGGAAAGGGTTTAAGCCTCGGTTCCCCAGGTCCCTTCCGCCGGAAGCCTCAGAAAGGCACCACAACGCCATCATGAGGACGGCGTGAGGTCCGTGCCTGCAGCGCGCAGTAAACGTCAGCTCTCGTTATTTGTACCATCTGCCTTTCGAAGCATTTTCTGCGGTGGGTTGTAAAATTGTTGTATTATTGGTAGCGTGTACAGTATCGATCCACACACAGTCCCTTATCTGAAAGGCCTAGGACTAGATGGTTTGGATTCCGGATTGTTTATTTTTTACTTTTCAAATTTAGAAGGCAGTAGAATGCATATAACATATATACAGCAATCTGCAGTATTCCCAGCAGGATCAGGGCAGCATTCCATGATCATGTGATATTTCTGAGTTAAATTGTGTGTAGAAAGAACTACTTAGTGGAATAGTTATGAGTACCTGATGTCAGTTCAGTCAGGTCTTATTGCTTGAAGAGATTGGGGCCTAATTTATGAAGAAAGTTTGTGGGTAAGAAACTATAACAATGTTTTTAAGTTGTTATTTATTTATTTATTTATTTATTGAGCCTCACTGCACAGCTTGTGGGGTCTTAGTTCCCCGACCAGGGATGGAACCCAGGCCTGGTGCAGGGGAAGTGAAGAGTCCGAACCACTGGACCTCCAGGGAATTCCCTATTTTTAAAAAAAAAATAACTTTATTTATTTATTTATTTTTGGCTGCGTTGGGTCTTCGTTGCTGCACGCCAGCTTTCTCTAGTTGCGGTGAGCGGGGGCTACTCTTCATTGCAGTGTGCGGGCTTCTCATTGCAGTGGCTTCTCTTGTTGCAGAGCATGGGCTCTAGGTGTGCAGGCTTCAGCAGTTGTGTTTCCCGGGCTCTAGAGAGCGGGCTCAGTGGTTGTGGCACATGGGCTTAGTTGATCCGTGGCATGTGGGATCTTCCCGGGCCAGGGATCGAACCCGTGTCCCCTGAATTGGCAGGCGGATTCTTAACCACTGCGCCACCAGGGAAGTCCCCTTGATTGGGTCTTGAACTGGTGATTTCCTTTGGGTTCTGTCTTGCTCGGGGCTAGTTTTCTTTTCCTGTCTGATGATCTAGATTGTTCCTTGCCATTCTCAACTGAGGAGCAAGGCTGGTGTCTGGTAGGTGATGGGACTGTGCTTCCTGTTATAAATGTTGGACTGTTTTCCCGCCAGGTCTCAGGGTGAATGGGAGCTTTGTGTCTGGGCGTGGGGCTTGCTGTCGGGCCAGCCTCACATGTGGATGGTGAGAGACCAGAAGCCCCACTTCCGGCTGCCCCTCCCCTCCTCCACAAGTGCCGAAATAGGACTGGCTTTTTCCAGAAGCTGACACCTAGCCTAGTTACCACCTCAGGCTGGCAGAGAGCTGGATCTCTTTAGGGAAGCGCCCTTCGATTCTTGTTGTCCTGCCCATGACTGTTGGGTGGCCTGTGCCCTGGGGAAGGGGGGAGGAGAGGGTGCAGGAAGTGTGGAAAAACTATCATCTGAGCCTGCCTTGGCCCTTTTTTCTCACTCCTGCCTGTCTCCTACAGCCCGGGTCATGCTGGGCTCCCTCTTCCCGGCAGTCCTGTCCTGAGTGCGATGACCTCTTCACTCTGATTCATATCCCCAAGCCTCTAGCAGGTTTGCCTACCAGAAAAGTGTGGGAATCTCTTACATGTGGGTGGTCTCTGCAGTAGGCTGAGTAAAGACCCCCTGAACATATCTGTGCCCTAATCCCTGGGACCTGTGAATACTGCCGAATGCGGCACAAAATATTTTACAGGCTTGTAACCTCCAGAACTGTAAAAGAATAACTTTTGTTGTGTTAAGCCATTGAGTTTATGGTCATTCGTTGCAGCAGCAACAGGAAATGAATCCAGTCTCCTCCCCCAGCCCTTTGTCAGCTGATTTCCTTTTTTATTCCATTACTTTATAGAAACGGGAATGTATCATAACCTCTAAGGTGCTAAGACCGGGGGTGGGGGTGGGGGGGAGCTCTGGGTCAGACTTTATCTCCTGGTGACACCGCTGATTACTGAGTGACCCGAGGCAGGTCACTTTGCTGTCTCACCGTGTTGTCATTTTCCTTGTGGCGTGAAGGTCAAACTGGATGACGCAGAAGTCGCCTCCAGCTTCTGTCAGGCCTACAGATCTGTTTTGTTTAGCTTTCAGTGTTTTAAAGTTTCTCATTGTATTTATTTTGAATTGGATAATATATTTACAAGGTATAAAAATTTAAAAGTATAAAAAAGGTTTCTAGGGCTAATCTCTATTCTACCACTGCCCTCAGCTACCCCAGTTTTCCCCTCGATTCAGACATGTTCTTGCAGAGATTTTCTATACATGTACAAGGAATTATGCAGACACACACTCTCTTCAAATAAACAATAACATACCATGTACTCCCTGTTTGACACTTTGCTTTTACCGTATAATATATATTTTAAAAATCCTTTTCCTTTATGGTTTATTACAGGATATTGAATATAGTTCTCTATGCTCTACAATAGGACTTTGTTGTTTATCCATTCTATATATAATCGTTTGCATCTGCTAATCCCAAACTCCCAATCCATCCCTCCCCCACCTCCCCTCATTTAATATACTTTGATGATCTTTCCATATCATTACATAGAGAGCTTCCTTATTTATTTACTTTTATGTATGGGGGTACCCCATGTTTTACTCTCATCCTTTACTGATGGAAATACAGGGTATTTCTAATATTTTGTTGTTACCAGCAGTGTTGCCATATACAGTGTGTGTCATCATAGTATGTGTATATTTCTAAAAGCGGAACTGCTGGGTCACAAGATATGTGCATGGTTGTAATTTTAAAAAGGAACAATGACAAGTGTTGCTGAGGGTGCAGGTAAATCGGAACTCTCATACACTCCTGCTGGTGAAAACATAAAATGGTGTAGCTGCTTTGGACAGCAATCTGACAGTTGCTCAAAAAGTTGAACTTAGAGTTCCCATAAAACCCGCAATTCCACTCCTAGGTATATACTGTAGAGAAAGAAAAACTTATCTCCACACAAAAACTTGTACACAAGTGTTCATAGCAGGATTATTCATAATAGCCAAAAGATGGGAACAACCCAAGTGTCCATTAATTAATGAATAGATAAGCATAATGTGATATTTCCATGCAATGGAATTATTGAAATGGGATTACTGAGCCAGAAAAAGAAATGAAGTATGGGTACATGTTACCACATGGATGAACCTTGAAATCCTGTTGATAAGTTAAAGGAGCCAGACACAGAAGGCCACATGCTGTACCGATTCCATTTACATGGAAATGACCAGAATAGGCAAATTTACAGAGGCAGAAAGTAGACTAGTGGTTGCCAAGGGCTGGGGGAATTGCAGAGAACGGGGAGAGGATAATGTTCTGGAATTAGATAGTGGTGATGATTAAACAAGATTGTAAATATACTAGAAACCACAGACTCAAACACTTTAAAATGATTAGTTGTTTTGTTATGTGAATTCTATCTCAATAAAAAGTGATACTTATGAAAAAGTATGTGCAGCATAAAATTTTCTTAGCTACTGCAGAATTACCCATTACTCACCAGGAATGTATGCAAGCAGCCATTTCTCCATGCTGCTGATTTGCTCACAACCTTGGGGCTTGCGTGTCAACAGGAATACTAACTAATCTTTGTTCTTTGATAAAATCGTTAAGCAGTTATTCTTCTATATCAGAATTCCCTAACCAATTAAACACTCCTTCCAAATGTAATCACTTAAACCCTTCACAAGTCTCATATCAGATCTTTGCAAACGTTGTAAATACCTTAACGAATAGATGAGGCAATTGTGTGATATTATAATGATTATAAAACTAATTACTTGTACTGACACATGTCACAAATGTGCTGACACCGTGGGTTTGAATTTGTTTCTTTACGATGGCTGTTCCAATGTGTATTCTTCTTTCCTGTTGGGAGTATGATTTTATTTGCCAATGTAAAGAGTCAGAGTTATTGCCTCAGAGCTGCTGAGGTTTTGGGTGGAGGTGGAGCCAGTTTCGGGATGGCCGATGATTCAGGACCAGTGAGGAGATGGGGGGGCACCCACCGCAGCAGCCCACTGATGTGGTCTTTCCTCAAAACTGTCCACGGTATTGGCTCTGAACAAGCAGATAGGCTGGCACTCTTTGTTCCGAGCAGGATCTGTTTCTTTTTCTTCCTTTTTTTAATATTTATTTGGCTGCGTCGGCTCTTAGTTGCGGCACGCGGGCTCTTCATTGTGGCGCCTGGGCTTAGTTGCCCCGCAGCATGTGGGATTCTAGTTCCCCAACCAGGGATTGAACCCGAGTCCCCAGCATTGGAAGGCAGACTCTTAACCACTGGACCACCAGGGAAGTCCCTGAGCAGGACCTGTTTCTATACAGTCAAATCCAAAGCCCTCCATCAGTGTGGCTTAATAAAACCCCAACTTACATTTTTAAAATATATTTATTTATTTATTTATGTTTGGCCGCGTTGGGTCTTCCTTGCTGCGCGGGCTTTCTCTAGTTGTGGCGAGCGGGGGCTACTCTTCTTTGCAGTGCACGGGCTTCTCATCGCGGTGGCTTCTCTTGTTGCGGAGCACGGGCTTTAGGCGCGCGGGCTTCAGTAGTTGTGGAACACGGGCTCCGTAGTTGTGGCTTGTGGGCTCTAGAGCACAGGCTCAGTAGTTGTGGCGCACGGGCTTAGTTGCTCCGCGGCATGTGGGATCTTCCCGGACCAGGGCTCGAACCCATGTCCCCTGCATTGGCAGGTGGATGCTTAACCACTGTGCCACCAGGGAAGTCCTTAACTGTTTAATTTTCTTTGGACACTCAACAGAAGCTTCTAAAAAGCGAAACCTTCCCAAGTATTTAACTCTTACAATAAATTACAAGAGTGTCAAGATCTTTTAAATATTCTAGTACCATTTACTCTGTTTGAAAAATTCCCTTTCACATTTCAGTGACAAATTACAAGTCTAAAATAATGTATTACTCAATTACACACTTCAAGTTGGAAGACTTACATTTGCAGGACACATTCGTCACATTTTCTCCTATGCCAGATTCTCTTAAACATTTCAAATATATTAAATACCAAATATCCCAGATGATTCTTAAACATAACACAAAACTATTAATTCTGTGGGTTCACCTGACTTTCTCTGATTGTAAGCCTTCTTACAACTAACTGGACATTAAAAGACACTCATAAGGAAAATTTTACTAGTGAGGTGAGGGTGATTCTCGGCCGGGAATTTGGGACTGGAACAGGAGCTCTGACTTGCTGGTTATGAAAAAACCCACGGGGCCCCTTTTAGTTACCAAAACAAAGCGGCTTCGCAGGCTACCAAGTTCTTGTCCCCTGGGTTGCATCTCATGTCGGGCTGTACCATTACCTGGCATGTGTACAATTTCACAGCCAGTGAAATCAGAGGAAGTCTGCGGCCCTAGCCGGGTTGTTCACATCTGGATTGGCATCAGCTGGTCTGTTTACTGCCCAGCTCTATTCTGCCTTCTTTCCTAAGTCTCACTGTTGGGCCTGGCCATAACCCCAGGAGGTAGTTAAATGACGTCCAGTGTGTTAATGGCATCATGTAGCATCCCTTTGCCTGGCTCTGCTCCTGACCAGGCTGAAGTCAGGGCTGTGATCTGGAGATGAACGGGAATGTCTTAGAAGGTCCCACAGGGATGGGAGATCAGAGATTTGGAGATTGTCCCTGGGATGGATCAACTCCCACTATTATGTCAACGGAATGTGGCAAGGGTATAACCAGCCCGGAATTAACCACTCTGGGTGTGAGGGGAGCAGCTGAGCTCAAATTGTTTCTGTTTTTGTTTTGGAGGTGCCATGTGGCTTAGGGGATCTTACTTCCCTGACCAGGGATTGAACCCGGGCCACGGCAGTGAAAACGCTGAGTCCTAACCACTGGACCACCAGGGAATTCTCTAGGTTCAAATTCTTAAAAACCCCAGAGGCCCCATGGCCTGGAGGAGGGGATGCAAGGGGTCGACGTGGAGGAAGATCAGAGATCGGGCTCTTGCGGGGGTGCTGGAAGGGGACAGTGGAAGGATGGCAGGACGCTGGCCAAGTGAATTCACAGCCCAGCCAAGAGGGGGTGAGGAGGCAAATCAGTCAGCCTGGACATGAGCACCTACTGCATGCAGCACCTACTACGTGCGGGGCGCCTTCCTGGGTCCTGCTGTCTCTGAACTAGATGAATCATCACTGAGGTGAGAGGTAATCCTGCCCGGGACCAGAGCCAGGTGGTGGCAGAGATGCGGCAGATTTTGCATGTATTTTGAAGGGCTCCAGAGCGTGTGGGCTTAGTTGCCCCATGGCATGTGGGATCTTAGTTCCCAGACCAGGGCTCGAACCCGTGTCCCCTGCATTGGTAGGTGGATTCTTAACCACTGGACCACCAGGGAAGTCCTGGATTGAAATTTTTTATGATTGTTTAAATATGAAAATAAGGATGCTGCTAAGTGTTCTACGAACCCCAGGACAGTCCCTTACGGCCAAGGATTATCCAGGCCAAAATGGCAGTAGTGCTGAGGTTAAGAAACCCTGCCCTAGAGACACTTGTGCCCATGACCTCAGAGGCAGGTACGAGAACGTTCATTGCAGCAGTGAGTAATAATAGTCGCGAAACTGGAGACAACACGCATGTCCGTCAGGAGTGGAACAGACGCGCATATTGTAGTTTATTCACATAATGAAGAAAATTAACAAGCGATAGCTATGTCATCAAAATGGGTGAATCTCACTTCGATGCTGAATGAAAGAAGCAGGTCATAGAATACATGCTGTATAATTCAAAAGCAAAGATATAGATAGATAGATAGATATAGATACAATACATAGGTACAAAACACTAAACACACACACAGACACACACACAGACACACACACACACACACACACACACCAAGAGATTATTACCAAATATCAAGATGTTGATGATATCTGAGTAAGCTGGAAGGGGAAAGACGGGGAAGGACCCACAAGGGGCTTCTAAGGCACTGGCAATGTTCTATTCCAGAACTTAGTTGGTGGACACATAAATATTTATTTTATTTTTGTTTAAAAATAAACACACATGGGACTTCCCTGGTGGCACAGTGGTTAAGAATCCGCCTGCCAATGCAGGGGACACGGGTTCGAGCCCTGGTCCGGGAAGATCCCACATGCCGCGGAGCAACTGAGCCCGTGCTCCACAGCTACTGAAGCCCGTGCACCTAGAGCCGGTGCTCCGCAACAAGAGAAGCCACCGCAATGAGAAGCACGTGCACAGCAACGAAGAGTAGCCCCTGCTCGCCGCAACTAGAGAAAGCCCGAGTGCAGCAACGAAGACCCAACACAGCCAAAAATAAATAAATAAATAAACACACATAACATTCACATTTTTGACACGTAGGGTTTCCTAGGAAACAGACTTTGAGGTAGAGATTTGCAGCCCAAACAGCTGGTTTCTGGGAAGAGCTCTCTGGGGCAACATTTATAAGGAAGAGAGGAGGCAGGAAAGACACAGGGAGAAGCTGACGTGGTTGCAGCAGGGTCTCCGTCCATCCTACAGGGAAATTGGAGTGGGCTGGCCTTCTGGGTTGTCCCTAATTGAGGCATGGAGCCAGGCTTTTTTTAAAAATTTTATTAATTAATTTATTTTGGCTGCGCAGGATCTTCATTGTGGCGTGTTTAGTTGCGGCATGTGGGATCTAGTTCCCCGACCAGGGATCGAACCCGGGCCCCCTGCATTGAGAGCACGGAATCTTACCCACTGGGCCACCAGGGAAGTCCCTGGAGCCAGGCTTTTGTCCCCTCATTGACCAGACATGGAATATGGGCTGCCCCTAGGAAAGGGACATAAGCTTAAGCGAGATGGTTTTCTTCAGCTGAGGGCATTGACCAGACAGATGCTCAGCTCTAAGCCACCAGCTGCCAACACTCCTGACAGCTGGTGGAAACAATTCCTCCATCCTGAAGAGGGTATTTGGGTGGCATATCATAGCAACCAGTCCACTTTCCTACCTATGACAATTTCACATCAAAAAAATTTTGTTTAATCTACTAATGTGACATACCATATTATCAAATTAAGGGAGATGAAACATTAGATGGAGTTCAACACTCATTTATAACAAAACCTTTGTGACCAACTGGAGATAAAAGGGAAGCATCAGCGTGATATAAGGACCCCACTGGAAACGTTCAAAATATCCAAGTTAATTAGAAAACTTCCCTGTAAAAAACAAAAACGAAATTTCAGCCAGTCTGCTGGATTAAAGATCAACATACAAAAATATCATTAAGACTCCTCTAATAATAGCAATGACCAATTAGAAAATATAATTCTTAGAAAAGATTCCATTCTCTTATACAACAAAAAGTAAGGTGCAGAGCCCAAATGCCAAGAAAAGATGTTCAAGTTCATTTTGGAGTAAATTATGAGACTTCATTAAAGGATGACAAAGATGACCTCAACAAGGAGACAGATGCTATGTCATGGAGTAGTTAAGATGAATGAATTAGATCAGACACACAAGGACAAATATTGTAAGATTCCACTTTTATGAGGTGCCTGGAATAGGCAATTTTATAGAGACAGAAAGTAGGATAGAGGTTACCAGGGGCTGGGGGTGGGGAGGAAGAATGGGGAGTTATTGTTTAGTGGGTACACAATATCTATTTGAGATGATAAAAAAGTTCTGGAATGGATAGTGGTGGTTGTACAACATTGTGAAGGTACCTAATGCCACAGAATTGTATGCTTAAAAATCGTTCATGCTGGGCTTCCCTGGTGGCACAGTGGTTGGGAGTCCGCCTGCCGATGCAGGGGACACGGGTTCGTGCCCCGGTCCGGGAAGATCCCACATGCTGTGGAGCGGCTGTGCCCGTGAGCCATGGCCGCTGAGCCTGCGCGTCCGGAGCCTGTGCTCCGCAACGGGAGAGGCCACAGCAGTGAGAGGCCCGCGTACCGCAAAAAAAAAAAAAAAAAAAAAAAAAAAAAATCGTTCATGCTATGTTTATTTTACCACAATAAAATAAAGAGTCTCAGGGAAACAACTCCTGAAGGAACCATGTAAAAACAATTTTTAATGAATTAGATATACACAAATCCATATGGATACATGTAAGAAATGTAATGTTGAGTGAAAAGAGCAAGTTGCAAAAGATGAATATGAAACTACGACATTCTCTGTGTTTATTAGAATTTGGGTTTGACTATGTAAAATAGACACTCGAAATCATAGTAACTTAAACAAGATTTCAGTTTATTTTCAAATGGGACCTAATGAAACTTAAAAGCTTTTGCACAGCAAAGGAAACCATAAACAAGGCAAAAAGACAACCCTCAGAATGGGAGAAAATATTTGCAAATGAAGCAACTGACAAAGGATTAATCTCCAAAATTTACAAGCAGCTCATGCAGCTCAATATCAAAAAAACAAACAACCCAACCCAAAAATGGGCAGAAGACCTAAATAGACATTTCTCCAAAGAAGATATACAGACTGCCAACAAACACATGAAAGAATGCTCAACATCATTAATCATTAGAGAAATGCAAATCAAAACTACAGTGAGATATCATCTCACACGGGTCAGAATGGCCATCATCAAAAGATCTACAAACAATAAATGCTGAAGAGGGTGTGGAGAAAAGGGAACCCTCTTGCACTGTTGATGGGAATGTAAATTGATACAGCCACTATGGAGAACAGTATGGAGGTTCCTTAAAAAGCTAAAAATAGAACTACCATACAACCCAGCAATCCCAGTACTGGGCATATACCCTGAGAAAACCATAATTCAAAGAGTCATGTACCACAATGTTCATTGCAGCTCTATTTACAATAGCCAGGACATGGAAGCAACCTAAGTGTCCATCGACAGATGAATGGATAAAGAAGATGTGGCACATATATACAATGGAATATTACTCAGCCACAAAAAGAAATGAAATTGAGTTATTTGTAGTGAGGTGGATGGACCTAGAGACTGTCATACAGAGTGAAGTAAGTCAGAAAGAGAAAAACAAATACCATATGCTAAAACATATATACGGAATCTAAGGGGAAAAAAAAAAAAGGTCATGAAGAACCTAGGGGCAAGATGGGAATAAAGACACAGACCTACTAGAGAATGGACTTGAGGACACGGGGAGGGGGAAGGGTAAGCTGTGACAAAGTGAGAGAGTGGCATGGACATACATACACTACCAAATGTAAGATAGATAGCTAGTGGGAAGCAGCCGCATAGCACAGGGAGATCAGCTCGGTGATTTGTGACCACCTAGAGGGGTGGGATAGGGAGGGTAGGAGGGACGGAGATGCAAAAGGGAAGAGATAAGGGAACATATGTATATGTATAACTGATTCACTTTGTTATAAAGCAGAAACTAACACACCATTGTAAAGCAATTATACTCTAATAAAGATGTTTAAAAAAAGATATAAATTTATTTCTCTCTAGGGGAAAATTCAGGAGTAGGCTGTGCAGGTTGGGCATGGTGGCTCTAGGATCTAAGCTGCTTCTGGCTTCTCATTCTGCCAACATTAATTAGGATGTGGCTCTTGTCCTCATGGCCCACGATGTAACTACAGCCATCACATCCACCTTCCGAGAAGCAGGAATGCTGAAGAAGGTGTAGAAGGGGCATGCTGCCCCCCACCCTAAAGTCATATCTTAGAAGTTGTGAACATCACTTTCCCTACATTCCACCAGCTGGGACTTAGTCACATGGCCACACTTGGCTGCAAGGGAAGCTGGGAAATATAGTTTTTATTTTAGGAAGGCTTGTGATCAGAGATATCAAGGGCAGGATGGACATTGGAGGACATCAAGTAGTTAATCTCACATGGTCCATGACAGAGACTGCTAACTTCATCAGTCTCCTCATATCCATTTTCCCTTTCTTGCTTTTTTAAAAAATATTTATTTATTTATTTTTGGCTGCATTGGGTCTTCGCTGCGCACGGGCTTTCTCTAGTTGTGGCAAGTGGGGGCTACTCTTCGTTGTGGTGCGTGGGCTTCTCATTGCAGTGGCTTCTCTTGTTGCGGAGCACGGGCTCTAGGCACGTAAGCTCAGTAGTTGTGGCACAGGGGCTTAGTTGCTCCGTGTCATGTGGGATCGTCCTGGACCAGGACTCGAACCTGTGTCCCCTGCATTGGCAGGCGAATTCTTAACCACTGTGCCACCAGGGAAGCCCTCCATTTTCCCTTTCTTCCTTTTACTATTAAAAGCCCCCAAGTGTTAGCTGGCCACCCAGTCACAAACTACTTTTCCCAGTCTCCTTTGCAGCTAGATGTGGCCATGTGACTAAATTCAGGCCAGTGGGATATGGGATGTGAGTAGAGATATCGTATGTGACTTCTAGCTCATCTCCTTGAAAACAATCCCAATTTCCCATACTTCCCCTTCTCCCCTTCCCCACTGGTTGGGACAGAGCAATTTTAGCAGCTTTCTTGGATCTGGAGATGGAAGACACATGTTGAAGATGGTAGAAATGATAGGTCAAGGATCAGATCCATCTATCTGCCCCAGACCGCCCACCAACCTACAAATTATTAAATAAGATATGAGCTTCCATGTTTTGTAGATACTGTGTGTTCAAGTCTGTTACAACAGCCTAGGCTGCATCTTAATATAGAAATTGATACCAGAAGTGGAATGCTGATGTAGAAAATAAAACTCTAAGACATGCGGCATTGTCTTAGTGATCATGCAGCAGGTGGCAGACTGGCTATTGTAGGATGAGAACCGGTGGCCTTTATTGTGCCAGGAGAAAACATTTTGTAGAACTCTCTTCTTTGACAGTGAGGTTAGCGGCCCATTGTTCACCTGAACTTGTAGCCCTAGGGAACTGGTTGGAAAACTCAGAGTATTGTTGGTGTGTACACTACCCGTATTTGCTTTTTGCAATATCCTTATAAGAGAGATGAGCTCAGGCAGGAACTGGCCAGTTTGTAAGTAGGGATGGAAGGAACTGGACTCTACTAAGGGATTCTTCTCTGCCTGTGGCCTGTAGTCTAAGGTAACAAGACTCCAGACACTCACCACCTAGGAAAGTTGGACAAGCTAACACTGTGTGCTCCTGTCATTCAGACTCCTTCTCAAAAGCTTCCATACAATGTCTCCACGAGACAGTAGAAGGCAATCCAGATGCAAACATCATATGGAAGATGTTGGCATCACACTCAAGCTATTGATTCAGCTGGCCTGAAGTTTGCAACCCTCTAGTCAAGGGAGAGAGCGTTGGGCTGCTCAAATAGAGAGATAAAAAGGAAGTTCCTCATATTTTAGAACAGCAACTAAAAGAGATTTGGGGCTGTGGCTACATTCACATAGAACTGAATGGAGAACTGTGAAGAAAAGAGTCAACACAGCTGGCCTGAGGCTTCTATCTTTAGAAGGACCGGCTTACAAGATTGCCTCTTGGACTTCCCTTGTGGTGCAGTGGTTAAGAATCCACCTGCCAATTCAGGCGACACAGGTTCGAGCCCTGGTCCGGGAAGATCCCACGTGCCATGGAGCGACAAAACCCGTGTGCCACAACTACTGAGCCCGTGTGCCACAACTACTGAAGCCCGTGTGCCTAGAGCCCATGCTCTGCAACAAGAGAAGCCACCACAATGAGAAGCCTTCACACTGCAATGAAGAGTAGCCCCAGCTCACTGCAACTAGAGAAAGCCCACACGCAGCAACGAAGACCCAAGGCAGCCAAAAATAAATAAATTTATAGAGGAAAAAAAAAAGACTGGCTCTTGGCTGGCATCTGGAAACCTGGCTTTTGGAAGTGTTCCCACCATTCCCTAACAGATAAGGGTGATTTGCTGTGGCTAGACTATTTGTGCAAACAATGTGGTTTATGCTGAACACAGCATGTACCTAATTCCTAATTTGGTAGCATGTACCAAAATTCCAGAAGTAAAGTAGCATAAACCATATTGTTCACACAATTCCAGGCACAGAGAATCACACTTATCGGTCCTTGTCACTCCCAAAATGCAAGTTTCCGGAAGTCAGTCAAGGGTCAACCTTACAAGCAGGCCTAATGGTGCTACCCACAAAACGCTATTTAGAAAGGGAAAAGAGTAGCTTGACAGTGAAGGCTGACAGACACCACCTTAAATCTAGTGATCAAGGTGAGCATCGTAAGTAACAGGACAAATTGAAATCATGTATCACCTGATGGGATGCAATGAGGACAAAAAAGTCACTTCTGTGATATTCTTGCCAAAGAGGCATAATCTGAATCTATAAGGAAACGTCAGAAGAAAACAAATTGAGGAACATTCTACAAAGCAAAACTGGCTTACAAGGTCTGAAACTGTCAATATCATGAAAGTAAAAAAGAGATGGAGGAAGTGTTGCCGACCGGAGGAGACTATGGAGACATGACAACCAGAAGCCACTGCACGTGATTTTTTTGCCTTTTTAAAAATTTTTTTGTTTTATATTGGAGTATAGTTGATTTACAATGTGGTGTTAGTACAGCAAGGTGATTCAGTTATACATATACATGTATCTATTCATTTTCAGATTCTTTTCCCATTTAGGTTATTACAGAATATTGAATAGAGTTCTCTGTGCTATACAGTAGGTCCTTGTTGGTTATCTATTTTGTATATAGTAGTGTATATGTTAATCCCAAACTCCTAATTTAACCTTCCTCCCCACGTTTCCCCTTTGGTAACCATAAATTCATTCTCTAAGTCTGTGAGTCTGTTTCTGTTTTGTAAATAAGTTCATTTGTATCATTTTTTTAGATTCCACATATAAGTGATATCATAAGATATTTGCCTTTCTCTGTCTGATTTATTTCACTTAGTGTGATAATCTTTAGGTCCATCCCTGTTGCTACAAATGGCATTATTTCATTCTTTTTTATGGCTGAGTAATATTCCTTTGTATATATGTACCACATCTTTTTTTATGTACCACATCTTTTTTTATCCATTCCTCTGTCAATGGGCACTTAGGTTGCTTCCATGTCTTGGCTATTGTAAACAGTGCTGCAATGAACATTGGGATGTATGTATCTTTTAAAAAAATATTTATTTAGGCTGCACCAGGTCTTAGTCGCGGCACACAGGATCTTCGTTGCGGCATGAGGGCTCATAGTTGCGGCATGTGGAATCTTAGGCATTCGGACTTCTTAGTTGCGGCATGCATGTGGGATCTAGTTCCCCGACCAGGAATTGAACCTGGGCCCCCTGCATTGGGAGCACAGAGTCTTACCCACTGGATCACCAGGAAAGTCCCTATGTTTTCAAATTATGGTTTTGTCCACATATACGCCCAGGAGTGGAATTACTAGATCATATGGCAACTCTATTTTTAGTTTTTTAAGGAACGTCCAAGCTATTGCACATGATTTTGACCTGGATCTTTTTGCTACAAACAAAACAAAACAAGCCATTGGAACATTTGGCAAAACTTGGATGGAATCTAAGGATTAGAGGTACAGTGTTGGGAGTCCCCAAGACCACTGCCATGTTTCGAGATTTTCTAGAATGACTCATGGGAGTCAGCGTACAGTTGTACTCAGCAAAGATTTATGACAACAGGTACTAAGGACACACAGCCAGATGGTAAGGAAAAAAGACATGGATGGGTTCTGGAGTAATCATGTGCAGGCTTCCTTACGCTCTCTTCCTTCCATGAGGGCTCACAGAGCATAACAAAATGCAGCAACATGTGTGTGTTGTTTCCGTCGTGGGAAGTCCATTAGAATTTCAGCATCCAGCGTTTTTATTGGGGGCTGCTCACATAGGCACCGTCTGCTGACATATACCAAAATTCCAGACTCCAAGAAAGAATGAAAGTGCTCAGCGTAAACCACATGTCTGCAATTCCAGCTCAGTGAGCCATCCTTATCAATTAGAGAATGATGGGGACACTCTGACCAAGCTCCTAGATGCCGGCCAACCTCGTAAGCAGGCTCTTCTAAAAATGGGGCCTCTGGCCTGCTGTGATAACTCTTTTCTGCAGTCCACTACATTGACCCTTGGCCAGGGCATCTTTACAGCAAAATTCTTATCAGTAGATCCTCACAGGGTGAGATTAACCTGCAGTATTGGCCTCAGTTATGCCCTCCAGAGTCCTGGATTTATTATTTATTTATTTGACCGTGTCGGGTCTTAGTTGCAGTAGGTGGGGTCTTCGTTGTGGTGCGCGGGCTTCTCTCTAGTTGTGTCTAGAAGGCTCCAGAGCGTGCGGGCTCAGTAGTTGCGGTGCACGGGCTCAGTTGCCCCGCGGCATGTGGGATCTTATTTCCCCGACCAGGGATCCCCCCATTGGAAGGTGTATTCTTAACCACTGGACCACCAGGGAAGTCCCTGGAGTCCTGGATTTAGCCAGGTAAAGCAAATCCCACTAACCATAAAGGTCTGTCTCAGAAAATCAGGTGGCTTCCTCAAGTTTCTAGTCTTCAAGTTTCTGTTTGAACTTTTTTTCCTGGCCCGAGGCATCAATTCAGACACAGCACGCTCTGGCCAAGAAGGTGAAGCTGACCTCAAAGGCTTCCAGGGCTGAGGCATGTCAGGGCACCACACACATGAGAAGAACAACCCCAGAGGACACACATGGTACCCCTAGAAGCAAAGAATTTATAATTGTTAGGGCACCCCAGGTAGGACACGCATTGGTCAGGCAGAATGGGTTAACAGAGCCCCCAGTGTGGCCGCCTGCCCTGGGTCCTCCCACTCCAGGGTTGCCAGACCAGTCCAAGTGGTTCAGCTCAGTCCTAGCTTTCAGGGGGAATGCCTGAGGCAATCAGTTCCAAACAGTTTGTTTTGCCATGAAGCTGGTTCATCCACCTCGTTAGCATGGACAACACCTGGACGTGTTTGTGACTGGGGTCCCCTCCTGCTGTCTCCTAGTCAGATCTGTCAGATGTGACCAGTTGGAGGGATAGACGTCAGAGGCAGACTCACAGTTTGAATTCAAAGTGGTCCAGCAGCCTGGAAAGACAACACTGGACTTCCTCTCATTTTTTTTCTTTCAGCTGGGGAGGAGAGGAAATCTTCCAGTAGCTCTGAAAGATAAAGATCATATCTCTCCCCCAACTTTGGCACCTCTCCTTCATATATATATATATATATATATATATATATATATATTTTTTTTTTTTTTTTTTTTTTTTTTTGTGGTACGCGGGCCTCTCACTGTTGTGGCCTCTCCCGTTGCGGAGCACAGCCTCCGGACGCGCAGGCCCAGCGGCCATGGCTCACGGGCCCAGCCGCTCCGCGGCACGTGGGATCTTCCTGGACCGGGGCACGAACCCGCACCCCCCCGCATCGGCAGGCGGACTCCCAACCACTGCGCCACCAGGGAAGCCCCAGAAACGTCTTTTAAAAGCTGTCAAAATGTCATAATGAAACCGAGTGAGGCCCTTTTGTCCCCGTTTCTTGTAAGCAACACTCCAGCCTTCATGACCTTCCCTGAGTTCCAGAGGGACAGTTGCTAATCAAGGGAGGCTGAGGCCAGATTAAAGGGACCAGAGAAGTTCATCAGGGTTACAAGACCAGGACTTCCCTCGTGGTCCAGTGGTTGAGATTCTGCACTCCCAATGCGGGGGCCTGGGTTCCATCCCCGGCAACTAAAGAAAAGATCCCGCATGCGTGCCGCAACTAACACCCAGTGCAGCCAAATAAATAAATGCTTTTTTAAAAAAAGAAAGATTAGAAGACCGAACACCTGAGAGACAAGATTAAAGGAGTGCAGGTCCTACACACACCCTAATCTTTTCAGAGACCCCACCTTTGAATCATTGTTATAAAACCCCTCCTCAAATCCTCCCAGGTTGGGACACAGTTTTTCGAGGCAGAAGCCTGCTGTGGCCCCCTTTGCCTGGCAGAGCAATAAAGCGATTCTTTTCTACTTCACCCAAAACTCCGTCTCGGAGATTCGATTCATCACCGGTATACAGAGAGGCGGAGCTTTTGGTAACAGTAATACAGAGAAAACAAACTATTGTGTGTGTGTATAAAATACATATGTATTATATATATAATACGTGTGTATGTATATATATGTATACATTGATCATTGATCTTTTAAAATCATACGTGCAGATGAAATACCCAGAAAATACAAATTTCCCTTTTCCTTTGAGATATAATTGAGAGGCCATATTGTATTGTAGATTTCCCTTTTTCTTTTCCTCCTTGGAAGTTTACTCAAATCCCTAGAAGTAGATTCAGCATTCAGGGTTAGCATCATGGCCACCTGAATAGGGAGGGCTGCTGCAGCCTCCAGGCCTAAGAGCTGGAATGTTTCCTTTCTTCTTTTTCCTCTGGCTTACCTAAAGCTTCGATCCAGTCTTGGGAATGGATTTGAACCTAGTTTCCTTCTACTCGGAGGAGAAAGCAGTGCAAACTTTTAGGTTCACCTGAAACCCATCTTTGGGAAGTTTGGCCCTTTTCTCTTCCCACCTAGAATAGGGAGCAACTGCAAACTAATATTTATTGTCTTTGACCCACCCCAAACTCCCACCTGGAGGAAAGTGGGAAAAACCAAAGGCATCATCAGGCCGCATTATCATCTTCACTTCCTGGCCAAAGTTAGCCAGGGGGTCCTGTGGGCCAACTCCTCAGGGGTTGGACCTATTGTTTTTCCGCAGGCCTCTCACTGTTGACGACCTCTCCCGTTGCGGAGCACAGGCTCCGGACGCGCAGGCTCAGCGGCCATGGCTCACGGGCCCAGCCGCTCCGCGGCATGTGGGATCTTCCCGGGCCGGGGCACGAACCCGTGTCCCGTGCATCGGCAGGCGGACTCTCAACCACTGCGCCACCAGGGAAGCCCCTGGACCTATTGTTTTCATTGCATAGGTAACTTCTACCTCTCACAACATGTTTTTGAACCCAAGTTCATGTGCTTGACACACAGTGAGGCCAAACAAACGGAAACATCAAAGTTTGGAGCACAGAGAGTTTTACTGCAATGGCCAAGCAAGGAGAACAGGCAGCCCGTGCTCAAAAGACTTGAATTCCTTGAGGTTTTCAGGGAAGAGTTTTTGAAAGGTAACATTTGGGCTGAGAGCTGCAGGGTGTATGACTTTCTTCTGATTGGCCGGTGGTGAGGTAACAGGGTGGTGTACAAGGAATCTCGATCGTCAGTCTTCTGGTTCCAAGTCTGGAGTCTCAGCATGTAGTTGCCATCCTCTGCCTGCATGGGGGCTTTAGTTCCTGCAGAAGAACTCAAAAATATGTATGAGATTGTTATGTATATCCCTTGAGGAGGAGCTAGGACTCTGTTTTTTTCCCCTGCATTATTGTTCCTTGACTCCTTTTCCTTTCATTCTGCATTCCCTCACTTCCCTAATTAGTAACTGTTTGAATCTGCCCTTTGGAACAGTTGACAAAAATAATCAATAAACAATCTATAATAGGAATAGAAAAGAGTTTATTTGAGCCAAACTGGGGACTATAGCCCAGAGATGCCCTCTCAGAGAACTCTGAGGAACTGCTCCAGAGAAGCACGGTTTTCAACACGGTTTAATCACTTGTCAGAACAAAGAACACCGAACAAGTCAGAGATACATTCCTTCAAGGTTTAAAAAAAAAAGAGAAAAGAAAAGAAAAAGATCAACATGTACACAGTGAATCAGTATGACCTTGGCAAGGGAGTCTTATCATGGAAGCAGTACCAGCGTTGGCGTCCTAGGAAGGGGGGCATTTAATCTTTATTCTTAAGATGGACATTTTTACTTCTGGTCAATGCACGTTTTTCTTTAATAATTAAAGCAGATGTACAATGTATGTTTGATAGGCCGTAAACAGGCTGTTTTAGTTAGCATAAAATTTGAGTTACATCATGTATAAGCCACAATGTCTTCCCCAGACCTCAATATGTGAAAATTTCTTTCATCAGAAATCAGGGAAGGTCTAGGAGGCTGAGGCCTTTTCCCTACAAACAAGAAACGGGGGCCTTGGAAAGACTTTTTACTCGGGGGGGCCCTGCAGGGTCCTCCTCAGCTCCAATCCCGCCTCTTCTTTGATACCCCTCAATCTTGAGGGGAACAGGGGTGGAACAAGAAAAGGAATAAAGTTTTGGATAGAGAGGTTAATCGTAGACTTGGTAGGGATTACAGTTTTAGGGGGACTCAGTTTCAAACAGACAGCAGCTCAGCTGTTTCAAACCATGAGCAAATCCGTGGCCACCAGGCACTGGGGGTTCACCATTCCCCACCCCCTCCCTTTCCCCCAAACAGAGTAGCCATATTTTAGGTAGTTAGGATCCTTCTAGCAATGCCACCCCTGCCACAACTGTACACATGTTTGTGTGGCCCCAAGATTACCCCCATGGTTGGATATTTGCCAGGAGGACTTGGGGGACTCAGCATATAGTTGGACTCACTCCAGAGATGAACTACAGGGGTACCGTAAGGATGCACAGTGGATCCTAAGGGAAAAACACACAAGCAGAGACTGGAAGAATCCATGTGCCTCTTCCTTCCGTCCTCTCCCTTCCCCGGTGGGGGAACATGCAGAGTGTACTCTTCTCCCAGCAATAAAAATGCAGCCACATGTGTGTGATGTCCAGGGAATCTCATGAGGGATCCAGCACACTAGGGTTTCACTGGGCCCTAGACACAGAGGACCCTCTGCCTGGCATGTACCAAAATTCCAGGCTCCCCATATGAAAACAGGTGTTGAGGAGAAACCATCGTGTTTGCACAGTCTAAGAACAATGAGCCTTCTTATCAGTTAGGAAATGGTGGGACAACTACCAAATCAAGTTCCCAGATTCCAGCCCACCTTGCAAACAGGCCTTTCAAAGAAGAGAGACAAGCTATGTGAAGCCTTTCTGTTATTTAATCAATGTGACCTTCATTGTTCCAATGGTTTTATCGTAGTTATGTAGAAGAATGTCCACATTTGTAGAAAATACACATGAAAGGATTTTGCAGTGATGTTGATGGTGCATCGAGTTGGAAATGTATTCAATGTTTCAGGGGGGAAAAGCTCTATGTGCTATAACTACCACGTATCCTGTAAATGCCTGTCTCATATTCCTCGTATCCAAATTCCTCCAGTTGACCTAAAAATATCCTCCAGAGCTAAATTGTCTGAATCAGTCTCTACTCCAGGACCACACACTACATGTGGTCATGGTTCTTAGGTCTGTTTCAACCTGTCACACTCCCCTTTTGATGATACTGGCAAAACACTGTCCTCAGTGGGTGTGTCCCATGCTGATACTGCAGGTGGGTGGGGCAGTTCAGGGTAGTTACATCAAAGGCAGCAGCAGGCTTCATCTGCATTACATCAGGAGACTGGAACTCCTTAGGGATCCTGCAGCAGTGAGGCTAGCCACGACCCCTGGACTGGGGTGGGGACAGCCGGATCCTGCCATTGCATGGTCCTCTCTCACCCTCATCATGACTAGAATGTCACAAATGTGGTGTCACTGTGACACTGTCCCACATCCACCACCTGCCTAATGCTTTTAACCCTGACTGATAATCTTTGACTCCATGATTTCCTTAGGGCTTGGGAAACAGGGTGCTAACACTTCCATGCTCTCAAATGGAGAACACCTTCTATAGGTGTTTTCTTCTGTACAATTTTCCCTCCTCAACTGGGGCAAATCCTTACTGTGAACCAAGTAGTCACCAATGCAGAAACATTGTATTTCTATTAAAAAGACATGAGAAGGCTTCCCTGGTGGCGCAGTGGTTGAGAGTCCGCCTGCCGATGCAGGGGACACGGGTTCGTGCCCCGGTCTGGGAAGATCCCACATGCCGCAGAGCGGCTGGGCCCGTGAGCCATGGCCGCTGAGCCTGCGCGTCCGGAGGCTGTGCTCCGCAACGGGAGAGGCCACAACAGTGACAGGCCCGCGTACCGCAAAAAAAAAAAAAAAAGACATGAGACACTATTGGCAAAATAATACCTTTATTACCTATGATTGGCAGATATATTTCTGATTTATTCTTTCCATGTTTGAAAAGAATTTCAAAATAACAAAATAATTTTATACACCATACAATTCAGGGTAAGGCTGGACTCAGGGGACCACTTGATTGTTCATAGGGTGGGAAGAACCCTCTGTCTCCATCCATTTTTTTGAGGTAGTTTGACTTTCAGCTCTGAGTCCTGATCCCAGTCTTGAAACGCCATGGGGTTAAGTTCACCACCCGTGGGGGCTGGAATTTTCTCCGCCATAGGGATGAACTTCTAGGAGGCAAGGGTAGAGGGCTCTGGAGCGGAAACAGAGGGCCTGGTGTGGGTGGAGGGTGAGAAGCCTTCTCATGATCCAGTGTTTCCCTGTGCTGATCACTGCGTATCCACTCAGTAAAACAGGGGCTGCCTTAGAGCAGGAGCAGCCAGTAAATTTGATAGAGGAACCTTCTTATAGTAGTTTCCAGAATCTGAAGACAGGGCCCAGTAGGAACTTTGACCGGATCCAGGAGATCCCAGGATTCCAGGGAGCTATAAGCCCTTGATTACTGAGACGGCCCAGCCAATGGGCCCAGCTCCCGGGAGGCACGGTCAGGTAGTTTTCAAGGACAGCCCTCGACTAGGACAGACAGACCTGCACGATGACACTGGAATTCGTCACAGAGATTCCATACTGCTCATTTCTGAACTCCAAGTCCCAGATGCAGCATTCAAAAGACACAAAGCGAACGCCCTTCTTGAGGTTGGAGAACACGTGGCTGACCTGTAGGAAGGAAAAGAGGTAAGCCTCATTGTGACATAGGTTTCCTCTCAGAAGCTGAGTTGGGGTCCTCAGGCAGGTGGTATTTTTCCATAGATGGCTGTGACAATGTTTCCACAGGTACTTCTAGAATCATGCCACTCCTTATCCAAGGATAGAGTCTAATTCCTGTTCCCTTGAATCTGGGCAGGTTCCCTTGTAACCAAGAGTGTGGTGGAAATGACGCTGAGTGACTTTTGCTAAGTGACTTCCAAGGCTGGGTCAGAAAGGCAAGGCAGCTTCTGCTGGTTTCTCCAGAAGCCTCATGGTGGAACCCTGAGCCACCAGGAAGCAGTCTGACTGCCCTGAAGCCACCATGCTGTGAGGAAGCCCAAACTAGACCAAGCAGAGAGATCCCATGGCCAAGCTCTGAGATTAAACCAAGAGCTGCCTGTCCAGCCACCAGCTGTATACACACTCACATCCTGCCCTGCCCTTCGGCCCCAGCCAGCGCCTGAAGGCTACTACACGAGAGAATGGAGCCAGAAGCAACCAGCAGAGCTCTACTCACAGAAACCACGAGAGGTGAGAAAATGACTGCTGATGCTATTAAGCCACTATATTTGAGGGCAACTTTTTATGCAGCCATAGATTCTCATAAGCCCCACTGTCCTTTCCCACACCCCAGAGACTCACCCGAGGAGAGACGCTGTTTCTCCACTTCCAGATGGGAAAAGGCAAAGGAGAGAAGTGATCCAGGATGGCCTGGTTGGCATCTAGAAGTTGGACAGTTAGCTGATATATACAGTCAGTTCCTTGTTGGTCATTCCGCCTGTGGGAGAAGGGAGACCTTGAAGGCCGGACTTGCCGTCCTACCTCTTTGCGGGTCTGCCTGCTTCACCTGAATGGCCTTCTCATGTACGCAAGTACAAAAGAGTTTTGTGATCCCCGGGACTGGCACCATTAATGTCACTTAGGAGTTTGGCCCCTCTGCCTACCCAGTGAATTCATCTGCACTAAACTCTCTCCCCAGCTGGTCCACATGCACATTCATTTCAGAAGTAATGACCTAAAGCCGTGCCCTTCAGGGTACCTCCTCCCATATTATTTCTCATTCTATATTTCACCGTGTACAACGGTGATGTTTTAAGATACAATTTTCTTATCAGCCATTTACAGGGATTCAGAGGAATCTAGATAAATTGGTGATGGGATATCCAGCAATATTCAAAGACACAACATGCAATGTCCTTTGATGGTAAATGGATAGATTATGGTACATTCATGTAATGGAATATTATAAAGCCATGAAAGTAAACTAGCTGCAGCTACATACAACTATGGATGAATTTACAAATGTGTTATTGATTGAAAGAAGCCAGATACAAACTATATACTGTATGACTCAATATGTATTAAGTACCAAAATGAACAAGACTTATCTATGGTAACAGAATTCAGGACGGTGCTACCCTTGGGTTGAAAGTGATGGGGAATGGTGCATGAGGGATGCTGAGGGCGGGGTTTGCTGGCAACATTCTGTTCTTGATTTAGTGAATGTATTCACTTCGTAATAATTCACTGAGTTGCACAACCAAGACGTGCATTTTTTTTTTTTTTTTTTTTGCGGTACGCGGGCCTCTCACTGTTGTGGCCTCTCCCACTGTGGAGCACAGGCTCCAGATGCACAGGCTCAGCGGCCATGGCTCACGGGCCCAGCCACTCCACAGCATGTGGGATCTTCCCGGACCGGGGCACGAACCCGTGTTCCCTGCATCGGCAGGCGGACTCTCAACCACTGCACCACCAGGGAAGCCCCATTTTTGATGTTAGAAATTAAAAATTTAAAAACAAGAGTAATAGGTGGTATAAATACACAAACAAGTAAGTACCTCCTTTTACAGAGATTTCACATCACTCCACTACTTGGACTTAGATGTCCGTTCAACTTCTCCCACAGAATTTTGTCCTAATGTAGTACTAATATATTTTAAAATTCTTCTGACTTACCTTTCATACTGTTTGTGCCAGCCACACACACACACACACACACACACACACACACACACACACACACATACACACACACAAAGAATATAATTAGAAATTTAAAATTTTTCCTGTGACCATAAAACTCTAAGCATTAACATTTTTTCTTTTGGATTAAATTATTTCCTACTAGTGATTCCCAGACATTGCTGCAGATTGGAATCATCTGGAATCTTGAAATGATACCTTATAGAAAAGCATTTAGCCCTGTCCAAAGGTAAGGTCTTTGCTGTCCACTACTGGGAGGTAATCTCTGGACCCTTGGACTGTTATGTCTGACAGGAGTATCTTAGTTCACCTGGGGACCTTGAGTCACATTGAATAGCCTGCCAATATGATTTGGCGGGGGCTGGCCACATCCACATAGTCTATAATGGGAGCAAACCACCGCAGGAAGAGCAACAATGTGACTTAGGGTGCCTCACGCAATATCAGTTGACCTGGAGGCTAAGATGAAACACAGGATAAAGCCCCTATAAACTCAGGTGAGCTTCCGTGGTTGGCAATATTCCATGGGTACTGTCACCCATGGAGGCCAGGACAGTCATGTGTCCTGACCCCCTGGGGAGAGGGCAATGGAAATCTGGTACCCCCTGGATGCTGCCTGTGATCTTACCCTTGGCTAATTTTAATCTGTATATTTTCCATGTAATAAACTAATTGTATAATAGTTTCCATTCAGTTCTGTCTTTCTAGTCAATTACTGAGCCTGAGGGTGATTTTGGGAATCCCCCAAACTGGCAGTTGGAAGGTGGTCTTGACGTTGTGCCCTTTAACTTCGTAGTTGGCTCTAAACTTCTCATAGATGTTGATGCCTGGCTCTCTCAGCCTAGACACTCTATTTAATTGGTATAGAGTGTGACCCAGACATTGGGAGTTATAGATATTTTGGGTGATGTACAACAAAACTGGGGAGTCACTGATTATTACAATCAACTGGTACACCACTGCTCAAAGCCACACAACCATGCTACAATAGTTTGATAGAGGATTAAATTAAAAACAAAAGTTGATTGGAAGTACGCCTCCTAAAGATATGGATTTGCAGAGGGAGGAATTTTACGGTGCCTTGATTGAAAGTGAATGTGGTAAGGCCAACATTTTAAATGGTCACTTTTCCTGTCTCTCAAGTAGTCTTTACATCTGAGGACCACGCAATACAGGGAGGGGCTTTCATTTTCTGTAAAACTGGAGGACTGTGAGATAGGAATTGGGAAAGGATAACTATATGATGCTCCCACTATCGATGTGAACTGTAGTGAGTTGTTTTAGAACAAGGAACATAAAACTGTAGAGGACTTGGATTTTGCCTTGCTTAAAATCATCTGGGTCCTGTATCCCCTGGAAGGTGCTCATGGACCGCAGTTTCAAGACCATCACTACAGAGCACAAGAGTCAGACAAGTATGAGTCTCATGCC